>NC_090921.1:730910589-731524756 GCF_040938575.1 Ambystoma mexicanum | reverse complement strand
TGGGGATGGAAGGCTGGCATGGGGATGGGGCCAGACTTGCAGCTTGGAGCGATGGGTCTGCGGTCCAATCCCTCAGAAGCCCGTGCCGCGCATGTCTTTCGGTCACCCGCGCTTTACTTTTCCTGTTGCATCCTCTCACGAGATTACACTCTACACCCTCCCTTTGAGTTTTATCACAAAGCATACTTCCAAAACTGTTATTTACTTGTCAAACTGCTCAATTGAAAATAAATGCGCCTATTGTGCTGCCAGGAGTTATTAGGAAACTGAGCTATGGGCTCATGAATGCCAACTTTTGATTGTCGCCATGGGGGCAGAAAGTCCCCTACCCTGAATATGAGCTAGCAATCAGCCCAATCCATCCCCTAGCCCAAGAGTGCATTTTAAAGATGCACCTATTTTAAAAGGTAATATCTCGGGGGTGTGGGGGTGGGCGGTGCTGTTGCATCCTAAACAAGAAAAAATCCTTATTTGTGCTACCTTGGTGAAAGACAATGAGAAAAGTTGGCAGCAGAGTGCTTGGAGCTGAGGCTGTGTTGTTCCGAACTGCTTTCGTTAAAGGATGGCCGAGAAATTCGAGTTGGCATTCTCTCGGCAGCTGCGGTGATCGCTGCCCGAGTCGGACTTCCATAGGGTGGGTCACCCTGTTGGGAGATAGAGCTTGGCTCCGTGGGCCGGTTTGTGGGCAGAGTGTAACAATGATGGACCGCCAGTACATCAAGGTAAATTCTCGGGTTCTTTATTGTCCATGGCCTGAACTCCTCCACAAGACACAGGGATGGTAGGGGACACAAGATGACACGGGAAACACCAGGCTCACCCCCACACCCATCTTCTCAGCTCACTGCTTCACTCTTCTCTCCAACCGTCACCAGCAGAACACCTCCACACAAACATTCCACACAAACATTCCACTGCAGATGACCTCACACTCAGAGCTAATCTGCAAGCCAGATTACTACACTTCTCCTCCCCTAGGAAACACAAAAGCCAGTTACTAGACCACTCCCTCCATGGGAAAACAAAAGAATGAACAAGGTAATGTGACCAGCACAAGACCTTAACACCCCAACACAACACACTACCAGAAATTCTGCAACACAGGGGCCGCCTATGTACAGAATCCCTGGTAACACCAATAATGGAAACCACACAAAAGGAAAACATTTGCAGGACACCCTCGGACCAAGTAGAAAACGCCAACGGCATGCAACCTAAAAACAACTCACCACTCCCTCGGTCCACACTTCGAGGCCTCAAAAATAACAAACAGAGCACTTACGCCTGTCCCGAGCTGACCCTCAGAACCTTGGGCTGCAACCCCTAGCCAAACTATTGTTAGCCAACACTAACCCAACTACAACCTAACAAACATACCCACCTTAGCACAAATCACCTTCCACTTCGGTCTGCCACCCTGAAGTATCAGAGCTGCCCCTCCGAGCACTAACCATCGCCCCCAAAGGAAGCAACAACAAAAGCCAGACAATGACCGAGGAACCAAACAAGGAACCATGAACCGCAGTATAAGGAATAACCACAACCCAATACTGCTCCTCTGCACAAACCATTAGCCATTCCATCCTCCTACAAAATACCGTTATTGAACACACCAGGAGACAACCTGACATACCACACACGGAATCAGGAAACGCACTGGTAAAGCTAAACTCCAAACCATAGTAACCCATCTCGGCCAATGGATAATGTAAAATTCAACACAACCCACACCAAAAGCGACCAACCCTGACAGCCATCAGGCACTGATGACGTAACCCCACGCCAAAAGCGACCACCCTGACAGCCATCCGGCACTGATGACGTAACCCCATGCCAAAAGCGACCAACCCTGACAACACAGGCACTAATGACGGAACAACTACGCCAAGGTGACCAACCCTGCAACCTAAGGCACCAGAAACAACAACGCAACGCTCGGGCCGATAGCAACCTACCCTGACCCATCAGGCACTAAAGACCATAACACAAACATCACTGCCACCTAACCTGGAACATACCAGGCAGAAGGAAACTCAAGATAAGAGATCAACACCCCTGAGTGCCAAAACATAGCGACCAACCCCGGCTTAAACCAGGCACTACACAAGGACACATGCACTCCTGACACAAAACACACGGGCAAAACAACTCAACCCATGACTGCACACAGCAACCACAATGCCACTCATACAAGGCGCAAATATTCCAATGCTGTAATAACACGTGACTACAGGAGCGCCAAACTACAGCATGCACCCGTACACACATTCACACCCCAACACTGACGACATCAAGCATGCACAAATGCCATTTGGTAACATTGCATAACAACGATGGAATTTGAATACAACATCATGAAAACACACCACATGTTCGAAGGTGAAACAATACATGACATGTGAAAACATTAGATGATGATGACCCCCAGCCCATCCCTCAATGCCACCAGCTTGAGCTCCAGGGCACCCCACAATAACAACTTGCATGAAAGTCAGTGTTCGGTGAAAAGTCACATTAACAAATATTCGTATTCCCCTCCATAATACTTCAGACCCCAATCCACAAATGTGGGGTTAACTTGACTCAGAAAATACGTTCTGCCACAGCTAAAACACATTAGCTAAACCAAGCTATATGGTCCTCTTTTTAGGGGCTGTGTGGGTGAGGACTAAACTATATCACATGCAAAACAAAATCCCACAGCAACGGCTTCCTCCCACTCAGGCTATGAGTTTGTCTGTAGCATCTGCCCACTATACATACAAGCTGCCCATTCGATATATAGCCAGACACACAAGGCTTTTAAAAAAAGAACACATATTTTAATGTCTATCACAATCATAAAAAGAGTAAAAAACACCAGTGGTACATTTAAAACGAACCCTACAGGTTCACAGAAAAATACACCAATTCATTAAGTGTGTATCTGAACATCACCCATTAGGTTTGTACAATCGAACATAATGTGTGGACACACTTTTGTTGTATATTCTTATTACAATATTCTCCTCTTCTTTGGGAAAAAAACAACATGCCAGATCCTGTGTCAAGAATAAGGTCCCCGACAAACCGTTAGTAGAACACTTCATTGCAGCAAAACACACCCACGAAGACATTCATTGGACCATCATTCAGACAATTAGCCCCCATCCGAGAGGAGGGGATAGAGATCTGAAGCTAAGAAAAATTGAACAAAAGTGGATCTTTGACCTTAACACGGTCAAAGATGGTCTCAATGTGGCCATTGAATGGAGTTTGTTTATACATTGATACTCTTCTATGCTCAAAAATTGGGTGCCTTTAGATCTGTCACATATTGAACATATGGTTTATGTGTTTTTCGTGCACCCGACAAGCTTTAATTTCCCCTATGCCGTATACAGTACTTATTAGGCATATAACAGCCAGCTACGTCAGGGATAAAACCATTATTTGAGGATAAGACTACACAGCCCATGTGCACTTGGGTTGACAGTAGCCCTCTGTCATCATGCCCTACGGTCACAAGACGAAAAAACGTGGTGACGTGATCGTACGTTACCTCTCTCTCGGTAGTCAGGTGGTATATTAATACACGTGACCTGGCGTTACCGTAGAGAAACTTTGGGAGAGTACGAACGACAGACGCTTGAAGCTCCTTCGTTAAGGTAATGCGAGTGGAGATTTTGATTGAATAAAGCGCCACTCTATGGATAGCAAGAGCAATGCTAATGGAGTTTCAATGTGTTTATAGGCGGGCTGACATGGACCGTTGAAGATTGCGAATAGACAACTTGTAAACAACGGGGAAAGAAAAAGGAAGTAGCGTTTGGTTTTTCCATTTAGCGGCAAGCAGTAGAAGAGGCTACAAGAATATTGTTGGTAAATATTGATGTTTAACGGGGTCGCACTCGGTTTAGTCCCCTGTGATTAATTGCTGGGCAGACCACGGTAAATTAGTAACACGTGGTTCTGTAGCTTTGATACAGGTTGATACTTGGTGCAGTCACAGAGAATTGTTTATTGTGATTGATTACTAGGTAGACCGCGGAAAATCAGCAACACGTGTTTCGTGTAAAGGAAGTGTTTGAATGAAATTACCAAGGAAATGAAGTGAATTTATTCGTGCATAAGATCGAAGCACATTTACAAGTGAGTGAAATTGTAATGAGAAAATAATAATGACCACCATAGAAGATACATGACCATGTTCTTTTGTGACATATCAGATGTAGGATCATTATATAGTAATTGTATGCAACATAGATATGTGCATGTTTACATGATTACAGATGAAGTACACAATTCATGTTTTGGGGTTGGTGACTGCCCGGATCTAGAGATGATCAGGGCTTGAATGTATATTGTCCCACTGGCTAATAAGTAAAAAGAGATTATGTATGTAGTAGCTCTGCCTTGTTACGCATTACATGATACCACACATGATATCTGATATAGATGTCTGTCTTGTTTTAAATCTTTTTTAGATCTATTTTTGGAAGTACAAGGGTGCCCCTGGTATGCAACAGGTTTCAAATGTGACCACGTGAGAAAGAAACAGTGTCCTGAAGACAGAATCTGGGAAGAAATACAAAGGAAATTGATTTGATTGTATTCTTGTGAAATGTACAGATTCTAGAAACACATGTTTAGTGTTGGCACGTTGGTTTTTTCCCAAAGAAGAGGAGAATATTGTAATAAGAATATACAACAAAAGTGTGTCCACACATTATGTTCGATTGTACAAACCTAATGGGTGATGTTCAGATATACACTTAATGAATCAGTGTATTTTTCTGTGAACCTGTAGGGTTCGTTTTAAATGTACCACTGGTGTTTTTTACTCTTTTTATGATTGTGATAGACATTCAAATATGTGTTATTTTTTTAAAAGCCTTGTGTGTCTGGCTATATATCGAATGGGCAGCTTGTATGTATAGCGGGCAGATGCTACAGACAAACTCATAGCCTGAGTGGGAGGAAGCCGTTGCTGTGGGATTTTGTTTTGCTTGTGATACAGCTAAAACACAGCCATGAGTCAGGGCTCCACTCCTTGTTGAAGGGGAAAGCGCCAGCCCGTACACTCAACCAGTCCCAAAGCATCAACTGCCACCAGGGTGTCCCTCTATGAATCTGAGGGACCAGGAACTCCACACGGCAGCCAACTCGACACAGACCGGTCTGGGTGTGGGGGGATCTCAGGGGGCGGTGTTCCAGGTGAGCTGCACCCCCCCCAGCAGCGCAGATGGCAGGCAATCCACCTACCATCCCATCCACGTCACCAGTGTAACAATGATGGACCGCCAGTACATCAAGGTAAGTTCTCGGGTTCTTTATTGTCCATGTCCTGAACTCCTCCACAAGACACAGGGATGGTAGGGGACAGAAGATGACACGGGAAACACCGGGCTCACCCCCACACCCATCTTCTCAGCTCACTGCTTCACTCTCCTCTCCAACCGTCACCAGCAGAACACCTCCACACAAACATTCCACACAAACATTCCACTGCAGATGACCTCACACTCAGAGCTAATCTGCAAGCCAGATTACTACACAGAGCTAGCTACGGAGAGTTGCGGTGAGCCCAGAAAGCTCCTGTGTTGCTGTTGTTCCTCACAGACTACTGGCACCTACAAGAGTCTGAGAAAGGGAAGAAGACCAGGTCCTCCTCCGATAGGGGTACATGTATCATCTATCCCCTCAGCGGGACTGTGCCTGAGTGTGCTGCGGGTTTCCTCGCTCTCCTTACTGTGATCACATCGTACGTGGGGAGAAGCGCGGCCAATGCAGTGCGACTCAGGTGGCGTGGCCTACGGTGGGCACGGGAGTGTCTAGCCGGCAGCGGTGGTAGGTGAAGAGAACACTGTCACTACCGTCCCACTGCTGGCGTCACGTGTCTCTTCTGAGCACTGGGCTGCAGCTTCGAGTGGGGACCGTGGCTGCTCTGTGACTCCTGCTGGACCCGGAGACCGACCCCTAATGGCCCTGGAGGTCCATTCGGAGTGGGGTGTTGGCAGAATCGGACACGGCTACAAGTACTCGAGGTACGTGGTATACCTGCAGACATTCGACTATGCGAATCAAATCATAAACTGGCCCACCCTGCACAACTGGCCCCTGAGGACAGGTCCCCCCACCCACCTATATCGAAAGGGGCACTGAAGTGGACTCCAGCGCAGACCATTAGCCACTGATTAAGCAGTGGGTGGGGTGCCATTGAGAACCAGAGCGGCGCAAATCACTGGAGGTGTGTGAAACCCCTATGAACATTTAACCATGAGGGCGTAGAACCCAACAGGCCCATCCGAATAACTGTGAGGCTGAAAGTAATCCTTAACAATGGCTGACTGTGTGCTCTCTGGGCGCAAGTACCACCTCCTATATTATAAAGGTCTCTGCAGTAAACCAATAATCACTAAGTGATCTAAGGGAGGATCCATGAAAGACATTACTGGAGACCTCTGGCTGGTGATCCTGTTAACAGTGCTAGGGGGGTCAGCAGAGGTACATTAACCTACGTGTGACTCCTAGTTCGAGGATCTAAGCTCTAAATACCCTGGAGGCAACAGTGAATCCTACTGCATAAGAAGGGAAGCATATTGGACATGGGCAAAAACAAGCAACGCAGGACCACCGCATGAGCAAAAGTGAAGTGGTGCTCCAACATTTTATCAATGCACCCATAACCAATCAACAGACCTCACGCCCATCCCATCAAAAAAAAGGCACAAGAAGTGCACAGCCATATACATTCCATGGGAGCGGTGTGCTGTTTCTCAACGGCCACCCAGATCCTAACACTGCTGTAAACCAAGTGGGTCACACTACACGGAAAAACTTGTCCATGGGGTACAGGCCCTTATACGTGGGTGGGCAACATTTCACCCAGAATTTTGCAGTGTGACCCGAAAAGGAAACGCATAACGGTCACTGAATCTGGGATGTAAGTTAACTGCATACAAGCAACATCCTTTAGTCCTGAGGCTTTACTCAACAGCCAACGAGGTATTGCCCTAAGTATAGGGTGAATTAGCCAAATCCCTATCCGACTGCTGAATCCTCAATGTCAGACGGAATAACAATATAAATAATGGCTTGAACATTGTCATTGACGGGCCAGGAAGGGGGTCGCCCAGTGTCAATACTAGAGAAAAAGGGGCTGAGCAGGCCAGTTGCAAGGCTTTATAGAGACCACATCCTCTAAGGAACTGCCGAGGGGTTCTGACTGGCCATAGTAGGATATCCTCTATATAACCCACTGACAATGACAAAAGGTGCGGGCAGCAAGAAAAAAACCCTATGGATTCCATCACCAACTCCCAGACTCCGGTAGCGAACTTGGCAGCTCCCCAGGCTGGCGATATCCCATAAAAATCAACCGGTAATACCAGAGAAGACCATCTACTAACAACTGTGCAATCTGGCTTTCTGTCCGTAAATGTCAAACTGGATGACATAGTGGCAACAATTGGGTCGCTCAAGGCGAAACTGGAGAAGGGGAGCGCCCGAATAACAGAAACAGAAGCCAGCATAAGTGTGACAGAAGAGAAGGTGAACCAACATGACTGAGACATAACACACTTAAAGGGGGAGCTGTCCAAAATAAAGGGAAAATGTGAAGATTTGGAGTCAAGGTTCAGGAGGAACAATGCACGAATTGTCGGAGTTCCAGAATCTGCATGTAAGGGCCAGATGGAAATCTTCGTGGAGGCGCTTCTGAAGTCCATGTTTACTACAGCTGCTTTTTTGGATCCGTTTCTAGTAGAGAGGGCTCATCGCACCCTGACCCTGACGCCTAAACCTGGTATCCCCCGAGATCCATTAAAGTGAGGCTGTTGAATTACAGAGACAGAGACTTAATCCTTAAATTGTCCAGAGAATTGGGGACGCTGCATTATGAGAAATGCAACATTCATATATACCCAGACTTTGCTGCAGGGGTGCAGGCCCATAGGAGGTCATTAGATCCGGTGAAGAGACAGCTCAGACTGCGCCCAATACCGTACGCTTTGATCTTCCTGGCAAAGTTGCAGATACAACATGGAGGCAGAGTGCATTTTTTTTCAAAAGTCCTACTGAAGCCATAAACTATGTCAAATCATCTATCCCAATTCCACCCCAGAACCAAGATTCAGACCAGAACAGAAGTCTGAGACTGGATGATGAAAGTAGAGATCCTGCAGACTAAAATATGTTAACTGTTATATCCTTTAAAGCTTTGCATTGTAAGACAAAGAAATCTAGTAGCACCAATACATCGGAGTTACGAATGCCCGGGTGGTAGTGCGCAGTTGTGGCTGACATGGTTGCTGCAGCATGAGCGTCTCGAGAAAGCTCCAAGTGTTAAGGGGGGGCGGGTTGGGTCCAGATATTACCCAGGTTAGCTTGATACCTGAAACCAAGGCTGATTGGGCTGGGAAGTTCATTGGGGAATGTGGCATTAACAGTTCCCTCAGGAAAGTTGTTGATAGGTTTTGGGGGTGGGAAGGGAGGGACGAAGAGACACAGTGCGTTTTAAAGGTTAAATGGTTTTTAAATAATAGTCATGTTGCAAAGATATGTATAAATAATAAGTGTGCACATTCTGCATTGGTTGGAAAAGCTAATAGTAAATGGCATCTAGGGGCCCTGTAGGCAGAGGGCTGCAAATTAAGCTGATGACCTGGAATAGCCAGGGCCTTCCCAACCGTAGCAATGCAAGGAAAGTCAATGCATATGTGTCAAGACACGGCCCACAAATCCTAATGTTGCAGAAGACTCATGCTCTTCATAACGTGAATACCTCCTTTGCCCACAAGTGGGGCCCTTTGCGATATTAAACAGAATACTCCACGCAGGCTAGGGGTGTACTCGCTCTTATTCGTCCGTCAGTGGATTTCTGGAACACTAAAAACAAAGTTGACCCTTTGGGCCGTATATACTTGTTTGGGGGGATATTGCTGGGCATTCAACTGTACTAGTCAATACGTACGGCCCTAATCTGGACGATCAGGAATTTTACCAGTTAATCATGGACATGTTTATCCTATTAGATGAGACCCTTAATAACATTCTTGATATTATGCTAGATCAGTCCTCCGATGCTCCACGGGTACCTATAAAAGTAGCCAACACACTACATCAAATGTTATTGCAACTACCCCTCACATATGTGTGGAGAACACTCCATCCACAAAGTAAGGAGTAAATGTACTATTCTACAGTTCATGACTCGGAGTCCCGAATTGATTATTGGTTATTATCCTCTGTGACTGCCAATATAGTTCAGAGTTGCGATATCCTGCCAAATACAATGTTCGACCACTCCCCGGTCTCTCTCCTCCTTGAATTGCACGATTCATCACCACAAGCACCAAGATGGAGGATGCCTTCTGCAATTCTCTGGGACCCTGGTTTGTCCGAGGCCTTACATGCTGAAATTGTGGATTAACGTCAGGTCCGTTCGCACCCACTGGGTGCTTTGGGAGACTTTCAAAGTTTGGGTCAGAGGTAGTATTATGGCCAAAACCTCTGGATAATTTAAAAGCATCAGAAAATAATTAAGCCAAATTGAGTCTCAGCTCAGGGATCACGAGAATAAATATGGCACAACACATAGGGTGGAGCTCCCAGCGCAGATCCATGAACTATTGAGGGAATTCCACAGACTGGCAGACAGGGAAGTATTTTATATGGCCACCGCAGCGAGGGCTCGCAGATATGGAGAAGGGAATAAAGCTGGTAGATCACTTGCGAACCTGGTAAAAGCCGAAAATGATCACAACCCCATCGCGGGCATCCAAACAGCAGACGCCTCAATTATAACCCATGACAAAGACATTAATGATGCATTTGCACAACTTTGTTCGACACTATATTCTAACCGGTATGAGGTCACAGTAGACAAACTTGCTCAATATCTTACAGCATTGGAACTCCCTATGATTTAGCTTGAGGCCAGACTTATTCTGGATCAACCCATAACACAAGACGACATATTTTACGCCATTAAGTCACTGGCATCTGGGAAAGCACCGGGGTCAGGTGGCCTGGGGATTGAATAATATAAAGAATTCCATCAGGAGCTGGCACCTATCCTACTGGGGGTGTGGGAGGAATCTATGGAACAGGGCACACTTCCGCAGTCGATGAGTGAAGCTATCATTTCTGTGTTACTTAAACCTCACAGGCCCCACATGATATGGCCTCATATAGGCCGCTATTTTGATCAATACAGATGCGAAAATATTTGCAAACATCCTGATTTCTCCCAAATATGCCCCTGTTAGTGCACTCAGACCAATCCGGTTTTATTCCTACAAGGTCGACCGCATTGAATTTACGCCACTGGTTTGAGGTGATGGCGCAAGTGAGTCCTGGTGCGACAGCTTTAGTGGCCACCTTAGATGCCGAAAAGGCATTTGACTCTGGGTCGTGGAGATAACTGTTTTGGGATCGGCCCTTACTTTTTGAACTGTGTACGACTTCTATACACGAGACCGGGCGCCAAAGTCCTAACAAACTGAACACTGTGTGTATTATTTTCCTTAAGAGGGACACCAGACAGGGTTGCCCCTTCTCCCCAATTCTTTTTGCCCTTACCATCGAATCTATGGCTGCTTTTATTAGACAAGTGAATGGACATAGGGGATTCACGATATATGGCTCTCCACAGATAATATCTCTATGCGCCGACGATACCCTCCTGTATGTCAGAGATCCCGAACATAACCTTGACCCCATAATGAAAGACATTCATACTTTTTGGCGATACTTCGGCTATAGAATAAACAATTCCAAATTAGAATTGTTCCGTATCAGACCCATCACCACGCAACTAACCTACGTAGGGGGGTTTAAATGGGCACCGATTCGGTTCCGGTACTTGTGCATCATGGTGGTGTGCGACCGACAGGTATTGTATGCAGACAATTATGATATCTACCTGCATTAGCTATCTAGCAAACTACGAACTTGGGCAAAACTACCAATTTCACTTCATGGACGGGTGGCGCTCTTGAAAATGATTGTCCTCCCAAAATTGTTGTACTTCTTTTGTAATATATTCCTAGGTAGACCCTTCTTTGTTCAACTTAAATCAATGGTTACTGCATTCGTCTGGGGTCCTGGTGTGGCATGGACTACCTGGCATAAACTTTCTGAACCTTATACAAGTGATGGCCTAGCAGCACCCGAATTTGAACTCTATTACTTGGCGTCACAAACCCAGTTTGCTAGATAGTGGTGCAACCCCGAAGACAAAGCTACACACATACCATTGGAAAGATATGCTGCATCCCCCACAGCCCTTAGCTCAGTTATATTTAGTGTAAAACATAGTGACTCTTGCGCATTTGATCCCGTTAGTACCACTGTTAGCGCATGGTCAAACATTTTTGAGAAAATTAATGTTGATTGTTGAGGCACCCTATGTCCGAGAAGCCCCATTGTGGTGTTTTCCAGGAACCTCCTCCACTTTCGTCAAGATGCTACAAAGAGCTTGGGATCCCACCAAATAACTAAAAATAGGGGATATGTACCCTGAAAGGGGGATTATGTCACTCAAAGAGATTTTGTGAATAACATTGCGGGCGGGCAACTGAAATTGCTCCAATACCATCGTATGAGAGCTGCATTTCGTAAGAGATGGCCATCATTCCCGAAAGAACCGGATTCACACGAATGTATAAGAGCCATCATGTCTACTGATGGTACGTAAAATGGGGTGTCTAGATTATATGGATTAATACAATCTCATATTCCCTCACAAAACTTCATTAGAACATCTTTGGAAGCTAATGTGGGTACCCAGATTGGGGATGATAAATGGCCCAAAAAATGGCAATTAACTAAATCTATATCCTTGAATGCAGGGTTACGTCAAATTCAATTCAAGATCTTGAACCAGTTGCACTATACTCCCGCTAGGATGGCTACATTTATGACAAACTGTACTGGTGAATGTTTAAAATGCAGGAATCCACAGGTGGATGCCTTCCATATGTATTGGTCACGCCCCTCGATTGTGTCTTTCTGGGGAAGAGGGGCTGAGGCCATAGAACACATTGGGCCTCATTACGAGAATGGAGGTAATGAAAAAAGGAAGGCGGAATGGTAATACCGGCATCGTTAATGGGTCTGGGGCATTACGACCCGACAACCCGCCAATACCGACACCGCCTGTACCGTGCCTCCTCATACCGGCATGGGCACGTACACGCGGCCCTTCGGGGAGTAAATAGCGGCATTCAGGTAATAGGAGGACATCACAACCCACACGGCATGCAAATACCGGCATCCTGAAGGCGGCCATACAGGCATCGCTGACCACCCGTAAACAGCAATCAGCATTTAAGCCAACTGCCACAGGTGCACACAATCACCACAGGTGGACTCAATGGAGCCTGGGCCAGTATAAAAGGAGTACACCCACGCACCACACCCCTTCCTACACCAAAATGATACCACTAGCTGTTGCAATCATGGCGCTGGAGCACATGCCTATACTGCTACAAATACAGCAACAACAGCAACTACAACAACAACTACAGCAGCAGCAACAGGCAGCACAGAGGAGACGCAGGAAGAGAAGGAGGGTGAGACAGGCCCAGCAATTACCACCAGAGCAGCCAGTAGTACCTTGTAGGCAGCCACCAATCCCTCGCATCAGACCCAGTCCATTCAATCTAACCCCTGATCAGATCCATACACTGTACCGGTTGGACCGGAACACCATCCCCACCATAGTGGACATGATAGGCAACGACATTGCCAGCCTCATAGAAATACGCACTGCCATCCCCCCACTACTAAAGGTTGTGTCCGTGCTCCACTTCCTGGCCACAGGCACCTACCAGCACACAGTGGGCCAGCTGCATGGCATTTCGCAACCACTATTTTCACACATGCTGAACCAAGTGCTGGATGCCCTCTTGAAGCACGCTAGCACCCATATATCCCTACCACGGACTGCCCAGAAGATAGCCGACACCAAAGTAGGCTTCCATGCACTGGCAGGCATGCCCAATTGTGTTGGTGCCCTGGACTGCACCCATGTGGAATTGGTAGTTCCCCATGCCATAGAGGCGGTGTACCGCAATTGCAAGCAATACCACTCCATCAATGTGCAGATGGTATGTGACTCCAGCAAGATCATCACACATTGCTGCGCCCGATTTCCCGGATCAACACATGATGCCATGGTGCTGCGCAACTCCACGCTTCCCTGTCACATGGAGCAACATGCTGGACCACGTGCCTGGTTGCTTGTTGAGTTGCCTAACTGGCCCATGGCAGTGCTTTGGGGTACTGATGTGTTGGGATGCATACTCCACCTGGGTGGGAAAGGGGGGGATGCATACTCCACCTGGGTGGCAAAGGGGGGGATGCATACTCCACCTGGGTGGGAAAGGGGGGGGTGAATACTCCAGCTGGGTGGGAAAGGGGGGGATGCATACTCCACCTGGGTGGGAATTGACAGTGATTGGAGAATGCACGCAGAGCTAAACACTCCTGACCTGAACCACCCAACCCCAACATGACACATCACTGACACACATTTGACCAATTATGCATATCAATGACAACATGTAAGACGCACAATCTGGCCACCATGGGTATGTCAAGCAATGCATGACTGAACAGTATTGCAACTGTGCCAATGTGGCTAGTGTGACCATGCACAGTGTAGTATACACAGCACAAATGGGAGGCAAAACAAAGTCCTACAACCACAGTACATCCGCATCAGCATGCATGATTTCACCCTGCATCATCTGTACAACACCATCCAGACTACCCCACCATATTGCAGTATACTATGCATCTAAATGATATTCGTGCATACCTAGAGGGACATGTGCAGGTCGACAGCAAATAGCTGCGGCCATGATTGTGTATCCTGAAGGTGGCAGCTCAGAGTGACTCACATAGACCTATCTATATTGGCTTGCAGGTGATGGAGGATATCCCTTGAAGCGGTGGCTACTTACCCCTGTGCGGAACCCGCAGAACAGCCATGAGGAGGAGTACAATCGGGTACATACCCGTACCCATGTAGTGTTTGAGCAGACCTTTGGCCTGTTGAAGGCGCGGTTTCGCTGCCTAAGCAGGTCTGGTGGAGCACTCCTCTATGCGCCTGAGAAGGAGGCTAAGATCACCATGGCCTGTGTCATGCTGCACAACATGTGCGTCCGGAGAAATGTACCACTGCTACCTGACATTGACATGCATGCACCGGGTGAGGATAATGAAGATGGAGGGGAAGCAGCACCCCTGCCAGTACGCGATGCACAGGATGGCCGTGCAGTATGCCAATCACTGATTGAGGAATACTTCTGACCCCCAGGGACGTTGATAGATATGTGTCAGTGACACTTTGTACACTGTATCCATGCGGACATGCACATAGGGAATGTGTGGAGTTGGGCACTGTACACCGTCATTAAATAAATGGATACACACGAAATGAACAATGTCCAGCCATTGAATGTTTTTAACACAACGGGTGTATTGATAACAAGTGAAGAAAGTGCAACCCCACCACCCCCAACCCCCCAGTAAACTCCCAAAAACCCCCAGTGAACTCCCAAAACCACCAGTGAACTCCCAAAATCCCCCAGTAAACTCCCCCTAATACTCCCATTCACTGCCAACACCATCTGGCCCACTCCCATAGTTCACCCACACTATTTCTGGGACTTTTTGCTGACCGGGGGCGGCATTTCAGGGTGCCTCGCACTGCGCCTTGTTTGACGCACAGGGCTGGAGGGTCCAGAAGAAGGGGGGGCAGAGGAAGCGGGTGGGGAGGAAGCTGTGGTCATTTGCACGCCTGGTGTGGGTTGTGGGTGCTGCATTTGCAGCAGGATGGAAGTGAGGACCTGCGTGATGGCCCCCCAGACAGTCCCTCATCAACAATGCTGAGGTATTGACAGCGGCTGTGTTGGCCGCTATGGCGACTGTGGTCCCCTCTGTGGCCTGGGCTATCCCATGTCTCGTGCCCTTCCCATTCGAGATGTATTGCCAGAGCAGGTCCAACATCGAGTCCTCTCTGGCCTCCACCCTCGCCAGCCGTGCCTCAAGGCTGATGGTGGGAGCAGCAGTTGTTGAGGTTGCTGTGACGGGGCCTGCAATGGCAGTGCTGTCCTCGTGGATGCTGCTTAGGTCTGAATCGTGCAGGCAGGGATCCGCACTGCTGCAGGAGGGTAAGGGCTGAATGTGGGGTGGGGGGTTGACACGGGGCCTGGGGAGTGTGGACATGACACATGCATCAGTCCTTCCTGGTCCACATTCTCCTCTTCTGCATCATCGGTGTTGGTCAGTGGTTCTACGGCCTTGCCTTCCACTGGTGTAGGTGTAGGCAGCTCTGTGTCCACGGTGTCAGGCGCACTGAGTGTTGTTGTGGGCTGCGAGGCTGCCCCGGAGGTGGTGTTGTCGCTGGCCGTTGTCCTTGGCCGGGACGTGGATGCCCTTGTGGTGGGAACCTGGCTGGCACCTTCTACATCAGTGCCTGTGGGGGTGGTAGAAGAAATGCAGGGCGTCAGTGATGGTGTTACATGCTAGATGCATTATATGGTGCTGAGGAGTATTTCATTTATCATGCATTCATTTCTTACAGGTGTGTCACACAGGGTAGTATGGAGGGGCATTTTGGAGTTTGCTGCATGCCAGGTGGGATGCCGTTGTATTGAGGTTTGTGTGATGTATTACACAGGCACGGTCCGTGTGTGTTGGCTGTGTGTTGGTAATGGGATTGACACTCAGCATGCATTTCAGTGTGGCAGGGTTTGGCCCTCCATCTGTACAAGAATATGTTGGTGTGTGTGTTGGGACATGCATTACCTTGCCTAGACTCTCTTCGACATCACTTGTGCTATGTCATGGTTTCCCATACAGGGATCTGCTGAGTCACTCACCTCCGTCTGCAGATGTTGCCGCACCCGTCTCCATCTCCCCAAATCCCTCAACTGACTCCATCTGGATGAACGTGCTTGCCGTCGCCTCCCAGCTGGTCAGTTTGGCAGGAGAGTGGGGACCCCCGCCTGTAGCCATGGCCTCCCTCCTGTTGCTTGCCCGGATATTACGAACCCTGAGGCGGAGGTCATCCCACCTCTTTTTGCAATCCTTTACTGTCCGTGGGGTGGTTCCGACAGGTGAGACCTTGCGGGCTACCTCCTCCCAGATCTCCTTTTTGCGCTGCTGTGCCTCACGCTTCAGGTTCTGCTGATTTATCTCGTCAGCATGTGCGGCAAGGGTGTCTGCCAACATATTGAGTTCTGCATCTGAGAAACGCTTTTTGCGCAGGCGGGAGGTTGTTTTTCGGGTAGCTTTAGACATGGTGAAGGGTATGCCACTGGTCTCTCCTGGATGCAACTGTTGGGTTGGGAGGATGGCAATGGATTCAGTTTTTAAAGATGGCCGCCAAATCATTTCCCATTCTGACGCGATGACGCTACTTCCGGGTCCGGTATTACGTGCCCGGTATTAGCATGTTGTTATTACCTCATCGGTATTAAGGGGTGCCTCTTAGGCGGAGGCTGTATCGGCGGGTCCCGTGATGGCACTATCGGGGGGTTTGTATTTGTATTTGTATTTATATTTATTTTATTTGTATAGCGCAAACCAGGCCCGGAGGCAACCGGGCGCATATCTTCAAAACGGTAGTTACAACAGACGGAGGTCATTACAGTAGCATTAAGTACAAAGCATAGGAATACAGGAACAGTGCAGGTTAATCAGGCATACATAAAAGTCGAGATATTCGGCTTTTCAGGATGCCAATTGGTCATCTGAGGTGGCTAACCAAAGTTTAGCTTTGTGTTTGAAAAGGTTCAGAGATGATAGATTTCTAATAGTGAGAGGCACAGTGTTCCAGAGTTTGGCTGCCAGGACTGGGAAGCTAACCGCTCCTGCTGTTTGGAGCTTGTATCTAGGGATCGAGAGGCTGACCTGAGTGACCGAGGTGGGATATATTGTGTGAACTGCGAGGCTAGGTAAGTAGGGGCCTGGTTATTAATGCATTTGTAAGTAAGGGCGAGAGATTTTAGTGAAATCCTTTGGGCGACTGAAAGCCAGTGAAGGTTCTTCCTAGTTTCAGAGATGTGTGATGATCTAGGGATGTTGAGGGCTGCTCTAATGGCGTTGTTTTAAGTGATCTGGAGTTTATTGAGGTTGCACTGGTTGGAGGGCCTTTAGCAGCATGCCCGTATGGCCATTACCGGCATGGGGGTTCACGCATGCTTGCGCACTCGTAATCACCCGCGGCGTCATACGAGCACGGACCTGCCAGTACCTCCATGCCGGTAATGACCCCGTTTTTACAGCGCTCCTCGTAATGAGGCTCATAGTCACATTCCATGCTCCCTGGATCCACTTAAGTACCTATTTGGCGACATATTAATATGTTGGCAGTCAAAAAATGCACCTCACCTGGACGACTGGCTTTGAGAACTAACATATGTTAACGAATGTGAAGAGCGATTTGTTCTCTCTGTACCTACGACATGTCGGCCTAAGGACATTTGGGCACCATTCAGAATATATTTGTGTGTGTTGGACTCTGACAGTGATAGCCCCTAAAACAAACCTGATAAGTATTTGTACATGATTCATGTGTGGGCGTTGTAAAGAAATATTGCACACTGTATATGTATAATACTGTATTATGTTGTTTGTAACTGGACCATTGAATAAACAAAGTTTTAAAAAAAACAATAATATCTCAGCAGCAGTCACTCAACATGCTGATCTACCCTGGTAGCGTTCTGCTTTAGAACATGCCGCTCTCCCTTTAAAAAATTCAACATCAGATATAGATTCCGGATTGCGCACAAAATCACTGCATTTTTTATTTTTTATTTTATTTTGTGTTACAGTTCTTTAAGAACCTTTCACTGACATTTCATTACATTTCAACTTAACCATTTATATTTTTTCAATTTTCACGATTTCATTCACATACTTAATTAATGAAACATGAACAAAACCAACAATAGCTAAAACACAGTTAAAACCTTTTAAAAAGAGAAAGGACAAATGAAAAGAAACACAAAGAGAAAAAAAGAAGAAAAAGGACATGAAAAATGAAACATTATTTAATTGCCCATTTCCCAATTCGATCCTTACGTGGTCCCTCCTTACATTTCCAACCATTGATCAAAAACAGACCCACTAATTCTTATTTTTATTCCCAACCTCCAAAGGGAATATTTCGTTTAAAAATTGCACGGCAGCTACACTCCATTTATTCACTTTTCCTATAACAATTAAGTTGCCACACAATACCCACATCCAGCATGGAACAATTCTTTATCAAGTGTGCAAAGTACAATTCACGTTGTGATTTTAGGCTCAAGCATTCCAACACCATATGGTAGATAGTTTCCATCATGCCTTCCTCCGGACAAAACCTACAACTTCTCAACCTTCGTTCTAACCCACTTCTTGGGCCCATTACTTCATTTGTCGGTAATAAGTTCAATCGCGTGCGCAAACATTGACCCCTCCAGAACTGGGCCAGAAAACGTTGCAGGTACTGAGGCAGTGCACCATAAGGTCTCACATCCAACAATTAACCAGAGAACAGATTGTAGCCGTGTACTCACCTCAATCCAGTCACTTTCCCACAGCTTACGTTTTGGCTTAACCGGATAGTCTAATAATAACATTATACTCCTATCATTTAAGTGCATCTGGCCAAAACATTCATCATACCATCTGTTCATTGAAGGATGTAGTCTGTTTTGCATACATTTTTAGTAACCATCAAAACGCACCTTTTTCTCCGTTCGAGATCTTGCTCAGGAGATTCAGATGTTTCCATTGATTCCAAGGCAAGCAGCCCAACCTCATGTCTCAAAGCTGGCGCGGTCACTCCCTGGGATAGGTTTAAAATGTTCCTCCAGAATAAGCCTTCAAGCATTTTCCAACGCCCAATCAGGCCGAAGAACAATCTTTCCGCCCCATAGGTTATCACAGGGACTACTTTTTTACAGCCTAATTCCCTGACTGGCACACAAGAAAAGTAGCCATATTTCTTATTCAGCAATGCTGCCTGGCCCGCCAGCACCTGCAGCCTTTCTTTTTTGTGCCTGAACAATTCTTCCGCTTTGCTATTCCTAAACAAATAGAAACCTAAGTGCATAACGCTTTCGACTCATTCAATGGGATTATTGTCCAGCATCCATCTGAACGTCCTTAAAGAAGGCTTTTTAGGTAGTCTACAGACGAATGCTTTAGTTTTTGCAACGTTCAGCAGTAGGTTGTTCTTCTTTGTGTAAGACTCTAAGGCTACCAATCAGTGCTGCAACCGTATGTGGGTGCAGTCCATTAAAGGCATGCATACAGTAAATAGTTAACCTGGGTCTTGTCCAACTTGGGTGGAACACATTGTATATCGCCAAAGGCCTCTCCTGTATCCGAAATAAAGAGTTTAAAAATGAGAGGGGCCAATATGCAGCCTTGTTTTAACCCCCTATCGGTTTTTACTGCTGTAGACAGACGTCCTTGCCTATCTAGTCTTACGCATAAAGAGGTATTGGAGTGCAAACAAACCAAGATGGGCAATAAGGCTGGCGGCTAGCCCCATGCATCTAAATTAGCACATAAATGGTTTCTGGGAACGCTATCAAAGGCCATGGATAGATCGATAAAGGAGACATAGGGCCTCATTACAAGTTTGGCGGTAGCCTTGCCGTAAATCTGGCAGGCTGCTGCCAAACTTGTGAATTTTTATGGCACCCGCAAATGGGCAATTACCGGGTCATTACGGCCCCACCGGACCCGGTAATTGCCCATTCGCGGGCGCCGGAATAAAATGCTCCCCATTCCCATTGAGTAATCTCTCATAAATTTCATCCAATATTAATTGGTAATTAACTGGGTATGATTTACCCCTTATTGCACACTATTGGTAAATTGACAGGAATATATAATTAAATTAGTGTGATGTAGTGACAGTGAAAACCGAGGCAGCCCAGTCTGCAGGGCAGGAAGGGGTTAATCAGGGTGTGAGCGACGGTTACAAGAGTGAAGGACAATCAGGTGTGAGAAGAGGTGCGGATGCCGAGAGAGGTGGAGCTGGGTTAACAAATTGGCTCTGTTTTTCTTTAAAAGGAGGAAGAGGTCCATCAGGAGAGGGAGGTCGTGCGACGAAGGACGGAGGAGACTGCAGGTCACGGGCCATAGCGTGGGCACTCAGCGCCTTGCCTTCCCCCCCCCTTTATCCGTCCTTTCTTACCCCCCCCCCTCTATTCCTAATCAGTCATACCATGCAAGCAGTAGAAAATTGACACGACACCAGTTTGTGTGGAAAGTTAACATGCCACAGCAGCTTTATTTGCATAAAGTCTTGGAGTTATCTTACAGGCAATCCGTAATTCACCGTCACCGATACACTATTTCGAGTGCGGCTACCTAGGGCTTCCCCCTCCCCCTCCCCCCCCCCTGATCGTCCTCGTCCGGTGGACGCCTCGGATCGAGCCCGGCCCTGACTATCCACCTCTCTCTACCCCGGCCGTTGTTTGCAGTGAATTTTTTGGTGTGCCCACCATTTCCCCCCGTGCCCATGTCTAGGTCTTGTTGCGGGTTCCCGACCCCCCGCACACTTGCCCCGTTTCCTGCTCGGGCTCTAGCTAAAACCGGCAGCCACGCGGTGCCTCGCTAACATCAGGTTCCTATACCGGCACCGTACTAGTGCCCTTACAATTTCCTATACCGGCACCATACTAGTGCCCTTACAATTTCCTATACCGGCACCACCACAAGTGCCCTTACATTTTTCTATACCGGCACCACCACAAGTGCCCTTACAATTTATGTACGTATCCGTATTTGGGCCGGCACCGCCCTCCGATGCCGGCCCCCACTTTCTGCCTGCCTAGTTGGCCGTCTTGCCAAACTCTGCTCAGCCCCCCCTACGCCTTCGCGTTGTTCCGGTTATTGGCATCCTAGTCTTACCCCCGTTATGCCAAAAACCCCCCCCCCCAGGTCTCCCTGCTGTGTCCCCGAGCCCCCCAGAAACATCGCAATTCCCTCTCACTCAAGGGCCCCCCCCCTCCAACTGCAGCCTTAGCAGGTGTCCTCCCCCCCTTGGCTGGTGTCATATCTCTTCCAGATTCCCTGTCCCTCGTACTGTCTTCCTTTCCCAACTGTCTCCCCCATTCCCCCGGTCCCCTATGCTGCGCCCCCCCAGACCCCCTCTTTCCTGTCCTTGCTGGCCCTCCTTGTCCGGACTCCCCCCGCCCCCGATGCTCCTACCTTTCTTCCTCCCTCCTCGAGCTCCTCCCTCTTGCCCCTCCCCCTCCGTGACGACTTACCCCTGCTGTAAATTTTTGTCCCGGTAGCATACCCCCCCGTATTCTCCTCTTGTTCCCCTCCAACCAGCTTCACTTGCTGCCCTCTTTTTAGTTTGTTGTTCGTTCCCTCCCCCCCCCGCAATTTGGGTCTTGGAATTGCCTCCCAAGTCCCCTACATCCCTCCCCTTTTTTCCCAGGGCCTCCCCCAAGCCTATTGCTCTTGGGGCGCCGTGCATCTAAACTCTTGGCTGCTCGTTCCCCTGTGGGTCTGCTAGCAGTGCTTTGTAAAGGGATTGCAATGTAACTCCGCTGGGCGACCTGTAAAACAAAATTGAAAAATTATTCACATACTTTTTTGTCGGGAGGGTGGGTGGGAAAAAAGAACGCAGCTCCGGCAAGACGGGAAACCGAGGGAGGATGTGTGAATGCTCACACCAGCACGGGCTTTTATGCCCGGCTTCTCCCCGGTTTCCCGCCCTGCCCCGAAGCTTTCGCGCCCTGCCAGGGGGGGGCGGGCCCCTTTCCGTCATCATCCGCCCCCCCGGCGCATTTCCCTTACGTGTGTGGGGGGAGGGGAAGGGCGGCCTGTACCGCCCCCACTAAGGGGCGGCGCTCGCCATGCCTGCTTCGCCGGCGCGTTCGCCCGCCGTAGCGTGGGCACTCAGCGCCTTGCCTTCCCCCCCCCTTTATCCGTCCTTTCTTACCCCCCCCCCCTCTATTCCTAATCAGTCATACCATGCAAGCAGTAGAAAATTGACACGACACCAGTTTGTGTGGAAAGTTAACATGCCTCAGCAGCTTTATTTGCATAAAGTCTTGGAGTTATCTTACAGGCAATCCGTAATTCACCGTCACCGATACACTATTTCGAGTGCGGCTACCTAGGGCTTCCCCCTCCCCCTCCCCCCCCCCTGATCGTCCTCGTCCGGTGGACGCCTCGGATCGAGCCCGGCCCTGACTATCCACCTCTCTCTACCCCGGCCGTTGTTTGCAGTGAATTTTTTGGTGTGCCCACCATTTCCCCCCGTGCCCATGTCTAGGTCTTGTTGCGGGTGCCCGACCCCCCGCACACTTGCCCCGTTTCCTGCTCGGGCTCTAGCTAAAACCGGCAGCCACGCGGTGCCTCGCTAACATCAGGTTCCTATACTGGCACCGTACTAGTGCCCTTACAATTTCCTATACCGGCACCATACTAGTGCCCTTACAATTTCCTATACCGGCACCACCACAAGTGCCCTTACATTTTTCTATACCGGCACCACCACAAGTGCCCTTACAATTTATGTACGTATCCGTATTTGGGCCGGCACCGCCCTCCGATGCCGGCCCCCACTTTCTGCCTGCCTAGTTGGCCGTCGCTTGCGACGTCCATCTAACCTTTTCTTGCCAAACTCTGCTCAGCCCCCCCTACGCCTTCGCGTTGTTCCGGTTATTGGCATCCTAGTCTTACCCCCGTTATGCCAAAACCCCCCCCCCAGGTCTCCCTGCTGTGTCCCCGAGCCCCCCAGAAACATCGCAATTCCCTCTCACTCAAGGGGCCCCCCCCTCCAACTGCAGCCTTAGCAGGTGTCCTCCCCCCCTTGGCTGGTGTCATATCTCTTCCAGATTCCCTGTCCCTCGTACTGTCTTCCTTTCCCAACTGTCTCCCCCATTCCCCCGGTCCCCTATGCTGCGCCCCCCCAGGCCCCCTCTTTCCTGTCCTTGCTGGCCCTCCTTGTCCGGACTCCCCCCGCCCCCGATGCTCCTACCTTTCTTCCTCCCTCCTCGAGCTCCTCCCTCTTGCCCCTCCCCCTCCGTGACGACTTACCCCTGCTGTAAATTTTTGTCCCGGTAGCATACCCCCCCGTATTCTCCTCTTGTTCCCCTCCAACCAGCTTCACTTGCTGCCCTCTTTTTAGTTTGTTGTTCGTTCCCTCCCCCCCCCCGCAATTTGGGTCTTGGAATTGCCTCCCAAGTCCCCTACATCCCTCCCCTTTTTTCCCAGGGCCTCCCCCAAGCCTATTGCTCTTGGGGCGCTGTGCATCTAAACTCTTGGCTGCTCGTTCCCCTGTGGGTCTGCTAGCAGTGCTTTGTTTCAGGGATTGGCCTGTGATTCCTCCAAGACTCTCTGCTGGCTGCCGGCGGCAGAGAGTTCCCCCACACCCAGCTTGCTTCCACAGGGCACTCCCTGATTTTTTTTTTATTTTTTTTTTTTTTTTTATTTTTGGGGCAATTAAAGTCATGACGGGGGCTTAGAACTTGCATGTAAGGGGGGTGTCTGGAATGATGGAGAGGGGGACAGGAGACCTCCCATCCTCACAGCACTCCTGGAGTGGGTGCTTTCAGACTTAAAGGAGAGAGTTAATTGCCTGTAACATTGAAGCTGCACTAGAACAGTCTTATTAGAATGCGTAAAGAAGTTGGATGCCCCCACACCAATAAGTGTGCCCCTCCCCCACCATCGCTGAAGTTAGCGCCTCAAATGTAGTCTTGAGGTTGTGGAGAGCTGTGGGTTGCAAGGCCCTTCAGAAGACCATAGTCTGTGCAAACATATACTTGAAAAGAGCATCACATTACATGCAAATAATGACTAGAATTGGGTTCATATTCAATTGCTAGCAGAGCTGACTGGTATAAAAACATTGCAAAATTATGCAGAGGATTGTGCTGAGGCGCAGAGATGACTGCTATGTCAGCGACTATGTGACAGACAGCTGGAGCAAAGGTTTCCTGGGAATTCTTACTATAGTCTATCAACCCATAGGGCAACTCTCTACAGTTGTGGGCTCTGCTGTAACTTACTATTATAATGTACAGGATTCATAAAGTGCAAACCCATCTGCGAACCAAAGAATAGCGCCCCCTAGAGGACACACCCGCGGGTTACACTGACGGCGGGAGACGTTCAGAAGTAGTTCGGAGAGGCTGGTAGGGTGCCGCGAGTTCTCCCCTTTGTTCTAGCAGCTCCCGCCTTGTCCTAATCACCATCCACCCACGCCGGATTTGTTAAGTATTGGGGGGTAGGCGAACGGGTCTGCTCGCCGACCGCCGCGTCAGCTTGAGCGGGCCCTATTTAGGGAGGAAGGAATAGATTTCGCCGTCACGTTTTACTTAGTTAATATGCATTGCAAGCAATGTTTTTCCATGTCTTCACTTTATGCTCAGCAGATGGTCGCCGCGCCACACAACAGCTGATTACAACAGCTGATTATTTGTTTTTGGCATTAGAGCAGCCTCCAGTGGCTCAAGTGGTAAGTGCTTGGTCTTGGAGCGCCGAGGACCCCAGTTCCAATCCCCCGTCTGCTATCTCCGGGGGACTTTTTTTTTATATAATTATTCCTCGTGGCCGTTGGTAACACGTAGTCCTGAACGGCGCATTTGGCTTCTGCACGGGGGGGTATTCTCAGCTGACCACCCTCCTTTACTCCCCTCGCACATTGATACGCCCCCCCCATCCCTGTTGCATGGCACCCCTCTAGTATCCCGTCATGTTTCGTTTTAGTAACCTCGTGGCCGGTGTTGGCGTATTTGAGGGCTGTGTGGCGAGTGGGAGTAATTGAGTCATTGGTTGTTCTGAGCGGTTGGGGGGCTGTTTTAGAATGGACCATTCTATGTGGAAGGGGGTGTGTTACCAGCTGGGCCTGGCGGAGACTCTGCAGCCTCCTGGGAGGCAGAGGGGCTGCCGGGGGTTGTAGTCTTGAAAGGCGAACTCTGGGAATTGTAGGTCCGTCTTCACCACGCGTTCGACGGGAGGGGACAGGTACTGTGTGAACCCACCCCTCTCGTCCCCACCTCTATCTAGGACCCCATGCAGAGTGAGAAGTGCGCCGAATTACCTGCCTCGAGCATCGATGAGGCCATGGCGCTCCCTGACGCACAGAAAGCCTTCGCGATGGCCCCAATGTAAACAGACAAGCCGTACAACGGGCTTAAAACAAAACATTACTTTGTGGCACCCGAGGCACAGTGGCCATCATATAAACCAAAAATTTCGGCGCGCCATACGAAAAGGCGCATGCCCACGAGACTCCGCACCTTGCAATCGAACCCCGGTCTCCCGCATTACCAGTCCAAGCCCTTAACGCTTGCGCCACTGGCGGCTGCGCTAAACAAACGTAAAATTCACTCTAAATAAAGCAGCTTTCGTTAAAGCTGCTTTATTTAGTTTTTCCATGCTGTAAACATATCACGCCATAACAATGCCGTCGTGGTAACAGCCCATTTCTTGAACAAACGAGGCACGGGGCCCTGATCGTCACGGCGGCCCCAATTAAAACGAAAAACACACCATCGCTTTTAAAATTGCTTCGTCGACACCCGAGGCACGGCGGCCCCGGTACCAGTTAACCACAAAGTCAGGGTGCCCAACGTGAACCCACGAACCCCCCGCCCACCCAAGCCAGCCAAGCCAGCCAAGCCAGCAGATTTGCTGCCCGCGCCACCGCGATCGGTACCGCCGCACTCGGCGGCCCCAAAGCACACAAGTAACACGGCAGACAGCCCCAGTTCTGCTCCTCCCCACCACACAATCCACAAGGTGGTCGGGAGCAGAAGATTCGGCACTTGTTGTAGTGCAGGCTGCTTCCACTGCACAACCCCTTTTTGAAGCCTGCATACAGCCACTGCTGATGCTGACGTACAATTAAAAGAAAAGGAGATTGATCCCGTAAAATATTGTATTCCTCGGGTCCGCTCCAGCTGGCGCGGCGGCCAGCGAGCAGACCCTTCTCCCTTCCCCCCCCATACTTACCAAATCCACCGTCTTATAATCCTCCCTGGGCGGGATTCGGACGGTGCCCTCGCTCACTACCCAACAGTACCTGCGCACTAGCGTCGAGGCCACCGCACAATCCCCACCCGAACTTCTGCGTTATGAGGGCCTGCGCCACACCACCCCGAGAACTCTTTCCCCCCACTATCGCCCCCCATGAACCCGTCCACACGAGACCCGCACAACCGGCCCGACGTTCGAGCGCTTACCTGCAATCCACCATGTGGCGACAAACGATCTCCGGGCAGCAACTTTCGCCAGCGACTCCCGAACTCCTCACTCTTCCACTGGAACCGCGAACTCCTCGCTCCTCCACCCGAACCGCGGGAAACCCAGACGCCAAACAGCCGCTCGAACACAGAGAATAGAGCGAGCTAAAGAAGAACGCAGCTCCGGCAAGACGGCCTGAAAGATCCAGTTGACACCACTTCCCTACCAGCAGTCCTAACAATGTCTATATATGCCCGCAATTTATGAACATATGCCCCAAGACGTATGGACCCACTTCCCTCCTAGCAGTCCTATACATGTCTTCACCTATCCACGTGTGCCCATGCTAAGGCGAGGCGTTGGGCACAAGTCAATTTAACCAACACAATCCATAGTCTGGCCGCCCACTTCCAGGCAGGAATTGGCCCCAATCGAGGACGCATCTGTGTATTTGCGAACATCAAGCCCCAGCGCCTTTCCGGGTGAATTCAACGCACAAACCAAAGTTGCGGGATACTCTGCACCGAAGAACTTCAAATCTCCCTAATGGTGTGCCCCCTTGCAAACTGGGGACTCCTTCCTAACCCATGTTGAGGATGGATACCCTCAGTGACTAGCCCCAACCTAAAACCCAGCGGAATACCACCAACGCCAACTTGAACCCGCTCTCTCACTGCCCTCCCTTCAAAAACTTGTACTAACCCACCACTGCCCCCCACACACAATTTTTTTTTTTTTTTTTTTTTCCCACTCGTTGACCCTCTTCCTTGCAATCCCCCCTCCTTCCCCCGCCGCCCTTCCTGCGCACGCTGCCGCTGGGACTGGGCTCCACAAGGCACCCACCCCTCCCAGGGAGGCCCGCGAAAAACCCACGACATGCACAACAGCACAATGCAGAGCGTCGACCCTCGCCACCACAATGGCTCTCCCCCCCCCCGACAAGGCCGTGTCCGAGCGCGAGGGAGAAGTCCCCGCGGGCCCAGAGGTTAAGATTCAGTCTAAACCTTCCAGCCATCACCTTTGTTTTTGCTTCTAAACCCAGTTTCACTGGAAATTGGGCCTTCCGTCATAATAAACCAAAATGGCTGCGTAATTGATTGGAATAATGGCTTAAACAAAATTTTCTTCTGCAGAAGTAGGTGCTTTTCTAATCTCATAGGAATGAGTAGCGCCAACATCTTTAGACTCTTAATTTTTTGTGAAGATAGAGTGCTAATTAAACAGAAGAAATAATTAAAATGCAATGACTAGCTAACCAAGCCGACAATGACCAGATACTTGCATGGGGAATCAATAGCGTGATGTGGTAGCACTATTTAATAACAAGGAGTCTGGTTCCCCACGTGACTTCTCATTTAATGAAATCCATAACGCACAGGAATGCTGTCATCGTTTCAGGAGGGTACGATACGGTACGGTACATAAGGTACATACGAATCAGACCGGGGCAACCCAAACCGCGCACACCCCCAAGCGCCGACATCGCCAAAACAACCTCTCCACCCTCCGAACCACCGCGCGCCACCCCCGCGAGGCACACGGAGGACGGCGGCCCCAGGGCCACCCAAACACATCCCGCGGCAGCCACCCCCAAACACACTGCATCCCGCTCGCTGCCAGAAACACGGACCAAGGCAGAGACCGTGAAAAAACACTGAGAAGGCGGCTTAAACATTGTCATTCCGACATGCATGCACCACCTGCTATAGTCCCAAAGCACCTGCAGATGCCCTCTGAAGAGGGGGAAACCAAGAGCCCACGGCGTCCGCAAAAAACCCCCGCCACCGCGCCGTTCTTATTTCGTTGGTTGAGTGCAAGAGCGCACCCGCGCCACTACTGCCCGTGTCCCACGTGCCCCCTCACCCCTACCCCAGCTGCCGCTCGCGTCCGGTACATGACGGACGAGAACGCGAACCGCCCCGCCGAGCCCCGAAAATCCTCACATAGAACAGGCACCCGAAACGCAACATGGGCCACGGTCAACCGTCCCCGTTCAGCGCCACACCCTGTATTTGCCCGCGCCACACTCCCCCTCACCGAGGTTGGCCCCCCCTCACAACCAACAGCACACACACAGCACCATCTGCATTATCCCCCCCGCACCTCCGTCCCCGACTGTTTCCCCTTTATTAAAAACATCTCTACAAATTTTCAAAACCAATGCCATTCATATATGTACCAACGCTGCCGACACGATGTTAAAATGAAATCCGTTCTAATCTTAACGGGGAGAGGAGAACACAGGCAAGGATACAGATAGACAGTTGGAATCGTGCTGGCTGGTAACATATCTGCCCGAAACGCAACATGGCCCCCGGTCAACCGTCCCCGTTCAGCGCCACCCTGTATTTGCCAGCGCCACGCTCCCCCTCACCGTGGTTGGCCCCCCCTCACAACCAACAGCACACACACGCACACAGCACCATCTGCATTATCCCCCCGCACCTCCGTCCCCGACTGTTCCCCCTTTATTAAAACATCTCTACAAATTTTCCAAACGAATGCCATTAAGCCTTGCGACATCATAATTCGTTCAGCTTTAGAACAGTTAACAACGGAACGCACGTTGAGATATATCCGATTGCCTAACTCGGGGAACTGCCTGCGCATTACACCGGTGTATCTTTCTGGGCCATGGTACCCTGCCCATCTGTTTGCAAAGCTACATTTATAACTAACCAGCCCCTTTAGATTATTCTCTATATAGAAAGCATAAGCTCGGTAATCAGCGTTCCCAAGACGATTGTGGCCTAAAGTCGCGTGCGTGATTAACAAAGCCCCCCTCCCTCTACCGACGGAACGCTTAAACCACTTTACTTAATGCGAATCCCCCAAGAACATAAATGAAACGTATCTAAAAGGGGCGACCAGCAAAGCGCCGTGCCTCCCCTACGTACCTTCAAATTGTCCCGGCTGGAACCGAAACCTGCTGCGGCAGCACCTCCCGAACGATCCCGACATCTCGAACCCTGGCCCGGACCACGCCTGAAAAACGACCGCGATGCCGACGGAGCCCGAGGATGCAAGAGGGTTTCTCCACGTGATGCAGGATGCCACCCCAAGCCACGATCCGACGATGCAGGAACTGGAGAATTCAAAAAAAAGAACGCAGCTCCGGCAAGACGGGAAACCGAGGGAGGATGTGTGAATGCTCACACCAGCACGGGCTTTTATGCCCGGCTTCTCCCCGGTTTCCCGCCCTGCCCCGAAGCTTTCGCGCCCTGCCAGGGGGGGGCGGGCCCCTTTCCGTCATCATCCGCCCCCCCGGCGCATTTCCCTTACGTGTGTGGGGGGAGGGGAAGGGCGGCCTGTACCGCCCCCACTAAGGGGCGGCGCTCGCCATGCCTGCTTCGCCGGCGCGTTCGCCCGCCGGAAGAGGCATTTGTCTGGGTGTATTAGTCGGCCAGGGAAGACGATAGCGGAAGGCCGATGTGAACGAGCGCGGAGATGACAGAGGAAGACCCGTGCCACGCGGAACGCCGCCCAGGAAAGAGCAGGTGAGCCTGCCGAAAATTGCAGTGAATGTTGGGGAATCCAGGCCTAGGGCTATGAGGAACACTGCCCACGAGGGAGCAGGTGAGCCTGCCTAAGAGACACAGGGTTGGGGCGGAGAGAAGGGTGAACTGTTAAGAGAAAAGCCGCCAGCGCAGGATTTGTTCATAACCCAGACAGTCTGAACCGGTACTTTACAAGCATCAGACCCCCACAGGAGAACGGGCATACCGGGCAGGGGTGATGTAACCACTGTCCTTCTACCATAATGTTGGACTACGATTATGTAACTGTTAAGAAATAAAATAAAGAACCGTATACAACTTACTTTGAGTCGGAGCGTGCTGTGTAACAAAACCCAGTTGTGACATTGAGCATATGTTATGTTGATGCCTACAACCGTGTTCGCACCAAAGTTTACCTCCAAGCGAACACAGTATCTCTTCTGGGCCAAGTTCCTTACTATCATGCTGAAACTCACTCTAAATGGGACGGTGGTCACTGAAAGTTGTTTATTCGTCCATCATCTCTTGATCTTCCAGAAATAGCCCCTCAAAAAGAAAACAATAGTCTAAAATACTTTTTTGCTGCCCCCTGGACGACCTGTAATGGGCATACTCATCGCCCCTTATGTTGCTATTCAATAAACACACACCCCAGGTCTCCATAAAATATAAATATTTTTCCCCTGTTCAACGCAGCTTTATCAACAGGCATCGATTTTTTTGTCTGTCAACCCCGTTATGCATCTACTATGTAAGTCACTGCAGACTATTATTGAATGGCCCAAACCATGAGATTGCCAGTTAAACAAGATATCCTCAATTGATTCTAGAAAAGTGTCTTGGGTGATCTTTAATGGGTTCCAGTATACATTTAACAACAGTGAAACAGACTTGTCTGGGAACAAAACCTGGTTCCAATGGGGTTCTATGGCTTGGACAAACACATTGGGATGAGAGTAATTTGATTTACTCCAAATTACATTAGAGACCTCTACCAATATCCCTGCTGAGGGTCATCCTAACTCCCCCCTGTAGGCCGCAACAAGTGCACCATATAACCGTCCACCTGTGGTGCGATCCTCAGCCATGTTTCTTGGAGGTAGAACAAGTACGCCTTTAACAAATTCGCACTATGGTTCTGGAATAAGTGTGTGAAACCCCTACTATTCCATGAGAGCAGACAAACCTATTTCTCTTCCCTTAAACTCATGCACACCATATAATTGTGGGGTTCCATGCAACACTTATTTCTAGTAGACATGCCTCGAATTCAAAGAAGCCACCAACCAATTCCAGTTGTTCTATTCCCCATCTCTCTGTCACGTATGGCATCCACCATTATTTGTCTTTTCATGTTTTCGCCCTGGAAACACTGAATTTTAAATAACTGGACCTTGCCACCAGACCTTTCTTGCTGAGCTACTTGAGGTACTTCCACCTTCCTTTCTTGTTGCATTACGTTTGGCGATACAAACTTCTTTTGATTGCCCCCACTTGTTGACTCCAATTTTTATACATCAAAGCCCCAGGGCCTAATTTCGTCAGCAGCTGCCAAGACCTGATTGCCAACCTTGTTAGATTTAAAGTGCAATATTACTTTGTCCAGATTATAGTAATTCCAAAATTCTATGCATTCTATATCTTATGATGATACCCCTATTCATCCTCCCCTATGCCCCACCCTTTCTCTCTGTCATTTTTGAACTCTAATGGAAATGCATATGGGTAATAGATCAATTGCTGAACTTTTCTTTTCTATGTTATGGCTGACTGCACTTTTCTCTTGACTTTCCCATTTTTGATCTTTGCAATGTGACATGGAATATGGTGTTTTTTGAATGCATACGTACCATTTTCACTTATGATTTATTGCATCTAGATATGCCCTGATTTGAGAAAGGCACCTTGCCGAAACACGTGTAATCTATAGGGCAATTTAATTAAACCTTCCTATCACATAACCCTACCTGGATTCAGCCTTTTTTTCTTCTGGCGCAGTAATATGGTGCAGTCACAGCAGCTTGTTTTTTATATTAATAAACCTATTGCCAATCCTTACTTCCAACTACAACTAGTGTGGGAAACAATGGTATGCAAAAGAAAAGTGTTCAAGAAATCACATGTCAAGATATTCAAGCCATTGTCTTCCTTTCCCCATGTTTTCAGCACGGGACAAGACGGCACACTTGAGCTCAGCACACTCTTTGGCTTCTCTAGCACAAGGATGCAGTTAAAAATTTCAACATCAGGGCCTTCTGTGCCAAAATCTCTTTGCCATTCAAAGTTTCTTACATGCCCTTCCCCTATGTGATGTAGCCGCATCTGTTCCACAGGGAAACCGAGAAAAGAAATCGACGGTCCCCTGGTCTTTACCTTTTCGGTGCTCCACAGTGACACAGTAGGGTTGCAGGTATAGGAAACATTGCATGACTCGAGGGTTAGAGTCTGGTCATTGGTTTATCCACACCAATGGAGAATGATCTGTGACGAGTGTGAACGTCCTTCCTAGGAGATAGTATCTTAGATGGGTGATGGCCCATTTGATGGCAAGGGCCTCTAATTCTAAGACTGAGTCGTTTTTTTCATGTGGGACGAGTTTGCGACTAGATACTAGGATAGGGTGTTCTAATCCATCACAAACCTGTGACAAAACTGCTCCTAGCCCTGTAAGAGAGGCGTCGGTTTGTGACACAAACTCTTTAAAACAATCTACTACCTTTAGGAACAGGTTCTGGCGCAGGGTTTGTTTTAAGCTGTTGTAACACACATCGTCCTTGTCAGCCCAATGAATCTTCTGGAGTTCGGCGTTCTTTAATTTGTCTGTCAACCTAGCTGTTTTGTCAGAGAAATTAGAGATAAACCTATGGTAGTAACCAATTAATCCTAAGAATGCTCTGAGGACTCTCTTGGTCTTACTTGTGGGGGTATCCAGGACGGCTTTCACTTTTTCTCGTTGAGGCTGGGCACTGCCCTTCCCTACAAATAAGCTGAGGCATTTCTTGGGTAATAAAGCCAGCTTACATTTGGATGGATTGGCAGCTAAGCCGGCTTCTCTGAGGGCTCTCATAATAGTAAAGAGATGAAAAAGATGGCCTTACTATAAATAACTATGTCATCAATATAAGCCCCACAGAAATCGAAGTAGGGCTGCAATATCCTGTCCACAAGCCATTGGAAAGTTTTGGGGGCGCCATGTAGGCCAAAAGGGAGGACTTTGAATTGGAATAGTCCCAGGGACGTCAAGAAAGCTGTCTTTTCTCTATCAGGTACTTGTACTTGGACCTGCCAGTACCTCTTGATTAAGTCTAGGGTTGATAGGAAGGTGGCATTTCTGAGTTTATCAATCGATTTGTCGTTGCGCTGCATAGGATAGGCATCGAAGTCAGAGATGGCGTTGACCTGTTGGAAGTCTATGCAAAACCTCCAGGAATGATCAGGTTTTGTGACCAACACAATAGGGGAGGGCCATAAGCTTGAAGAGGGTTCGATAATATTTGCCCTTAGCATTTTGTTCACTTCCTCAACCACTATCTGTCTACAGGCTCACGACGGGAGTCTATATGGTTTCAATTGGACCACTTTTTCCTTTGGACTTCTGATATAATTATAAGTGCCTTGCACTCCACTCTCGCTGGTTTCTTGCAGAATACATTAGGGAATGTCATGACTGAATCTTTTAAGTCTTCTTGTTGTTGATAAAATAGCTCTTGGGGAATTAATTCAAAATCATCTATTTCTCCGGTACCAAACAATACGGTATTGTGGCAGTGGCTGTGAAAGGATTTTCTTTCCACTCTTTTAAGAGATTTACGTGATAGAGGTGGGTCTTTTGTTTCCTGCCAGGTTGGGCTATTTTATATGTACAGGTTTGCTCTAGTACTTAATATGGCCCATGCCACTTTGAGAAAAGTTTATTTTCAGAGGTAGGTAAAAGGACTAATACCTTTTGTCCTATTAAAAAAGATCTTAAGTTTACCTTCTTTTTTTATTTTTAAACATTTTATTGAGTTTTCAAGGTATAATAATCAACAGGCAACCGATAATTCATATAGGCTCGTAATACAAATATTAAATTCATCAACATCAGTCTCTCACCCCTCCCCCCTTCCATACAACAGTCTTGAGTCCTTGATCAACTGAAGCTTGTCCATCAATTCGATCCAGGGGGGATATGCAAGCAATCATGTAATGTGACAGAGAGCAGCTAACCCGAAGAATCACAGTATCAACAACAACCATTCATCACTTCCCCTCTAATAACAATCAGTTGACTAATTCCTTGAGCATAAACACCTCCCCTAGATCCCACATAGTCGGTTAGAGGCACTAGAAGCAACAAGAGGAAGGGAGGGGATATAGAGCAGGCCTGGAAAGGAGAAGATGGAGGGAAGAAGAAACGAGAAGGAGGAAGAGGGAAGAGAAAAAGAAATTAATTCACAATGTCATCAACATCTTCCATAATAAGAACATTACCAACATCAAGGTTTCATGAAGTGTTTCAGTAATAATGGGCGAAAAGAAATCTGCTCTCTATCCCGTACAAATTCCAGAAATGGACCCCAAGTACGTCTGAACTTTTCGGTTTTCCCTTCCAGCTTAGCTGTAAGCTTTTCCAAACCTAATAGCTCCCACACCTTTACCCACCAATATGCAATATATGGTCCCTCCACCGATTTCCAAAATCGGGCTCTCATGATACACGCTGCTGTAAGTAGTTGGGAGAGTAAGGTTGCTTCAGAGCCCAACATCGGGAAGGATCCATCATCAGGAGCATCCCCCAACACCAGCACCAGAGGGTCCATTGGGAGCATTATCCCAGTAATTTCTTTAATTTTCCAGCCAGAACGACTGTATGACTGGACAGTGCCACCACAGGTGTGCTATATCCCCTTTCTCCCCACAGCCATGCCAACAGGTGTCCGGGAATTCGGGACACATCGCATGCAGCTTGCTTGTGGGTAAGTATCATCGATAGCACAGCTTGATGGCAGTCTCCTTCACAATCGTACATCTGGAACTCGTCTGGGCTCTATGCCAAATCCTATACCAGGATTCCTCAGGGATCTCCACGCTCAATTCCCTCTCCCACACCACCATGTATGGATGCTTCTCCCCCGGGGGGACGTTCTCCAGAAGCCTATAACAGGTTGAGACTTTATGTGCCTGTTGACCTTCTAGAAGTTTAAGTTCAATCCCAATTGGTTCCCTATCCACCGCCCGGCGGATATCCCCATTAGTTATCCAGTGACGCCGCTGAATGTATCAAAACCATTCTGATTCCGATAATTTAAACTTTTCTTTACATTCAAGAAACGTCAGTGGCTCTCGGTTTAAGTATAGATCCCCAAGTCTCAGCGGTTCGACCGAATCCCAGCCCTGCTAAACACTTGCCTCCAGGCCTGTCGTGAACGCCAGATTTTTGCCGACAGGGGAAAGAGGACCCAAACCAGATTTGATACCTTTTTGTACGCATGTTTTGTCCCAATTCCGAAGTGTTGTCATTGTGGTAAGCAAAATCCTGCTTCGGTGTCCCCGTGCTTCTCTAGAGATAAAAGGGAGTAGGACTAGCAGGAAACGGAACACTGCCTGTTCAATTTCCTGCCACTTAGGAAGTTCCGCAGAGTTAGCCCATGTCAGCATACCAGCGATTTGTGCTGCCCGGTAATATCGCTGAACTGATGGGAGCCCTAAGCCGCCTGATGCTTTGCCTCTAGAAAGGAGTTTGTGGGAGATTCTAGTCTTCCTCCCCTGCCAGACAAATTGGCTCAGCGCCTTTTGTATATCAATAAGATCTCCCTCTGGGATTTGCACTGGTAGAGACTGAAAAGCATATAAGAGTCTCGGAAGCAAGGCCATCTTGATTGCAATAATACTTCCCAGCCATGCGATCTCTTGAGACTCAATATCGCGAGAGCCACTCTTTAGACTCCCTCCATAGAACAGGGATATTGGCCTTAAAGCGGCCCGAGTAGGACCGAGTCAGCTTTATTCCCAAATAGGGGATCTCCGTATTAGCCCATGGGATGGGAAATTGTGTTCGGAAAAGTGCTGCCACCCTGGGAGTTTCGGTCAACGGTATCCCGAGAGATTTAGACTGGTTTAACTCAAATCCCGATATTTCTGCAAATCGGGAAAGAAGTTTAGCAATGGCGGGATCAGTATACCAGCATCATTTAAGAAGCACAGCAAATTGTCCGCGTATAAAGCTAATTTATGGCATTGTCCCTTGTATTCAAAGCCCAAGATCTCAGGGTGGAGCCGAACATGTTGGGCCAGGGGCTCCATTGCCAAGGCGAACACTAAAGGCGACAGGGGACAACCCTGTGTCGTGCCTTTGCCCAGAGTGATCAGAGGAGTCCAAAGGGTATTAATCTTTACCCTGGTTGATGGAAATTGGAAATTTGCAAGGATCAGTTTCGAGAATTGACAACCAAATCCAAAACCATTCAGAACTAATCCCAAATAACTTGAGGACATACTATCAAACACCCTATGGGCATCCAAAGACAAGAGAGACAACTTCCCTGGGATCTTAGGGGCACGGGCAATGAGGTCTAACGCTCGGCGGACATTGTCATACGTGGAGCGGTTGCGGATAAATCCTGTCTGGTCCCGCTCTATTAGTGAAGGCAAAATTACTCCCAGGCGCCCGCTATTATTTTGCTTAATATTTTCGCATCTGTGTTCAGTAAAGCAATCGGCCGATAGGATGTGCAATCTAAGGGGTCCTTTCCCGGCTTCAGAATCAAAGTAGTTGCAGATTCTGCCATGGATCTAGATACAGAGCCAGTGTGCCAAATGATATTATACAATTTTGTCAGATAGGGGGACAGAACAGCACTAGAGGTTTCATAACATTTATTTGTGAGGCCATCTGGGCCCGGAGCCTTTCGGAGGGGGAGAGAACTAATTGCTGATTCTGTTTCTTCTAGCGTTATCGGCTCTTCCAACCTGATCTGATATTCCCGGGAGACTTGGGGAAGATGCGCCTCATGTATAAAGTCGTGTGCCAAGTTCTGATCAGTGTGAAAAGGGGCTGAATGTTGCCTAAAGAAATTCTCTATTACCCAAAGCTTATCTTCTTCTTTATAAATATGCCTCCCATTTGAATCCCTCAGATAGTCAATGCGATTGTGACCAGCCTGTTTTTTTAGTTTGGCTGCTAGGAGGCGATTAGCTTTGTTCCCCTTCAAATAGAAATGCTGCCAGGTTCTCATAATGCCAATGCAGCTTGGCTCATGTAATGAGCCTCCAAGGCCTTGCGAGCTACCTTCACATCCCACAATGCCCGTCGAGAGCGACTCGCTTTATGGATTTCCTCTTTTCTGCTTAATTCAGCCTCTAACTGAGATTGTATCTGTCTCCTCTCTTTCTGTCTGGCTACCGCTAAGGCTGTGATGTGTCCTCTAACCACAGCCTTCCCTGCATCCCATACCGTAAAATAATCCACCTCCCATGTCCTTCCCTGGGAAGTAATAAGTTATGGCTGCAGAGATGCTATTTCGGAGCTGGGGATCGTCTAAGAAGAGCTCGTTCAGGTGCCAGGTACCCATAGGCCTCGGGCTGTCACTAAAGGGAGCCAATGTACACATCACTGGGGCATAATCAGACAATGCTTGTGGAAGGATTTCAATGTCGATTAACTTAGGGACCATTGTGTCTGAAATGAGAAACATATCTAATCTAGAGAAACCCTGGTGCACCGCAGAATGAAAGGTGTAATCTCTCTCTTCCTGATGGGAGAATCGCCAGGCCTCTATAAGCGAATGCTCACGAAGTAGGGAAGTGAGAGCAAAAGAATTATTTTTGTCAGCTGCAGTAGGGGGCAAAGACTTATCTAATAATGGATTGACCACAACATTAAAATCAACCCCCACAATGAGTTCCCCTTCCCCCTGTTCAAATAGCACCTTAGATAAAGAGGTAAAGAAAGCATCTTGATGAGAGTTAGGCGCATATATCGAGACCAGAGTCACTATTCGCCGACCGAGTGCAGCAACTAGCAAAATATATCTGCCATCTTTGTCTCGCAGCACTCTCCGTACTTTCAAGGGAAAGTCCTTGCACAACAAAATGGCCACACCCCGCCTTTTCAATCCAGAGGAGGCACAGTACATAACGGAATGATTTATTGTCCAAACGAAACTCATCCGTTCGCAATAAGTGAGTTTCCTGGAGAAATAAGACCTCGGGGTTAAGGGTACCCAATCTGTGGAATAATGCTTTACGTTTTAGGGGAGAATTTAGACCCTGCACGTTCAACATGAGGTAGTTAATAGGCGAGGCAGTCACTCTGGTATCACAGCAGCCTTTGCACTATCCCATATATACATTTCCTCCCTATAATAAGCAACCCCTTCAGTTTCCAGCACACATGAGAACCAACATGCCCATCAATTACACCCTCATGATAAGACTCGAGAACATGCTAGTTTCACAATCAAGTGAAACCCTGACACAATTCAGCAAAGCAGCTCTAGAACCGACATTCTCAAGAATGCACCAAAAGTAGAAAGAAATCAAAAATTAAAAGGTGGCATTTGTCCAAAGATTAAGGGCCTCATTACACGGTATGCAGTAACCATGGCGCTATTAGCGCCATGGTTGCCGCCGGTATTTTACTGTGTCCACCTTGGTGGATGGCGGAATTACCGCCCCACTCCAAGGTGAGCGGGGGCGGCAATTCCCCATTTACCAAGGCACTTCCCCATTCCCATTTTTGCCCCCATAGGGCTCAATGGGAATGGGGAAGGAGCTATTTATGGTACCGCAAATTGCGGTACCGCAATTAGCACCAAGGTCCCTTTGCGGGCCTGTTCCGGGTGCTAAAAACAGCCGTTGAGGTCGGGTCTGGCAAAGGGACCTCGTAGTAGGGCTGTAAGGGTTTACCAGTACCGGTGCCCTTACTGGTACCGGTAAACCCTTACCGCGTTCCGTGTAATGAGGCCCAAAGAAAGAAACAGACCTAACAGAGTAGATGAAAGTAAGTATAAAGGAATACAAAAACACAATCGCCCCTTCATGGTAATACAACATCACCTAAGGGCAACGGAAATGGGCGCAATCCGTTTTCGGACGCTCAACGAAACCATCAACGACCCCAACTTGAATTGACTAAGTACGCTCTGAAAACCTGCCAATACCCACAAAGGACTGTAAGGGTCTTCCTCAAAGACAAACTTAAGCCCTGTCGAATTGTTCCAGCCTGCGGGGGTCAGAGCAGCAATTCTCCGAGCAAGAGACCCCAGGAGGGCCGGCTCACAAACCACCCGTCCATGACCAGAGCAGCCAGACACACCAGCTTGAACAGTTCCCAGGAGATACTACATCGGGGCGAGATAGCCCCAGCTCAATCAGGTAGAGCCAATATTCCCAGATCCCAGATTCAGAGTCCCTTTTCCAGCAGCCCAGCCTCTGGGTTTCCTTCTCTCATCTTTTGGCGTAGGGCTTGCAGCTGATTCTCTAGATTCATCAGCCTTCCTGTTAGCACCATCATCACTGGAATCCGACATCAACTCCTTCACTTCATTCTCAGACCCGATAGAATAGGACCGAGTGTGAAAATGAAAGAGCGGCTTGCATGGATACCCCCAGCAATACCAGATCTTTTTCATTTGAAGCCAGGTTGTGACCCTCTGGAGACGCTTACGGCTCACGAGTGTGCAAGGAGATAGGTCCTGAAACAGCATCACTGTGGAGCCATGGAAGGTCACTGGCTCTGCTTTTCTGGCCGCTGCCATTACTGCCTACTTTTGATGGAAGACATGTACCCTGGAGAGCACATCAGGAGTAGATTTCGCCTCTGCTGGACTGATGAGTAGACCCGATGGGTTCTATCCAGGAGCAGCTCCTCTGAATCGCCGAGAGACAGTAAGGCTTTAAATAAAGCCTGCACGTATCCAGAGAGCTCTTGATCCGAGACCTGCCTTGGGACCCCTCGAAGCCGGACATTATTTCTCCTACAGCGGTTTTCCAGGTCCGCTTGTTTAGCCCATACCTCATCAAGGCGGTCCTCTACATTCCCAACTCTCTTTGTGAGTTCCTCAGTTGCATGCTCATGATCACAGACCATATACTCGAGGTCATTAACTCTGGCCTCTAGACCTATAAAATGGGAACTCAGATCAGCAATAGAGCGAACTAGGGATTCCTTCAAGGATTTTATTTCCAGCTTTATCACTTCAGTAATATCCTGTTTAAGTGCCTTCAGCATATCCTCAAAGCATTGCTTGGACAAAGCACGGTCAGGGGGTAATTGCACTCCTGGTGTGTTGTGCACATCAGCCTTCGTGGATTGCATCACAGAGACGGAGGGAGTCAGAAAATCTCACTCTTCTTATGTCTGTGTGAAGCTCTGGGCATTATCAGAGGGAGCAGGGGTCAAACCTTACATGCAGGCAGGGGCAACTGCAAGGCGCAAACAGAGTTTCCTATATTCTACACCTTGCCACAGTGCCAAAAGTTCCCCAGGCGTTAGCAGAATCTCATCACCAAACTAACACAGGCAGGGCCACATGTTGTATTGCACGAGCTTCGGGCCGGTCATCCACAAATCCAGATGTCCTGGACAGCACCAGGCACCAACACTAACCTGTCCTCCTCATGCCGTAGCACAGCGCAGGCGATTGCCCAGCTGGTGCTGCTCCTCCGGTCTTCAAACAGCGCAAGCCCTACTGCTGGGGGCTATGAGCCCCACTTGCACCTCCCAGCCGTCCCGCCCGCAGAAGCGCCACGGCCGAGCACAATCCAGAGACCCCCCAGCAGAGTCAGGAGCATCTGCCGCCTTCACCTCTCGCCAGCTGCCACGGGCCAGACAGCTGCCCAGGCGTCCCCGCCGTTCCACTCCTCCTCAGCGCCGGGTGGTGAAGCCAGACGGGCCCCTCCTCCCGGAGCCGCAAGCCTCATATACGTTCACCTGCCGCTTCACTTATTCACGCACCAGGACGGCGCTGCCCACAGCGATGGGGACCCGACAGCAACCCAGCACGCCTCGGGGCAGGCTCCAGGTCGGGGAAGGTCGCTCGCTGCCAACTCACAGCCTCCACTCTCCCTTTTACGACAAGGCAAACTCCGCTCCTACTCCGCCTCAGAAGCCACGCATGGTAAAACTTCCTGAACTGCGTGCTTCCCCAGCAAGGGTCCCCCTCCTCACGGCAGCATGTCCGGCACCCGAAGCTCCTCACTTCCAGCTTCTCCTTCAACGTGGACCACCAGCAACCTCGCAGAGCGGGAACCTTAGGATTCCAGCGCTCCGCCCGCCATTTTGTGCAGCGGCACCCGATCTCTGCAGCTCGGGGCTCAGATCTTCTTCAGCGTGCCCTAGAAACAGCCCAAACTCTGCACCGCCGGGTCAGGGGACCCTCAACTAGGGTTTGGCAACAAGCCGCAGGATTTAGGGCATCAAAAATGGCTCGGCCAGGCATCCATACACGGAGCTTACAGCAGGCACGTCCACATAGCGTGCTGCCTAGCCACGCCCACTTAAGTTTACCTTCTTGTCGTAGGTGGACTTTTGTTGTGCTTAGGCTTTTTCCATGTGAGTATAGACTAGATTTTGAACAAGTTTCATATGCTCTTGCAATCGAGTAGCAGTTTGTGAGAGGGGAATAGGTCCATCTTCTCTTTCTTCACAGGTCTCCCAGAGCATGTCTACGACATCTCCTGGTTCTCTATCATAAAGTAATTCGAAAGGAGAGAATCTGGTGGATGCCTGAGGGGTGTTTCTTACTGCAAATAGGGCCCAAGGAATCATACGATCCCGGTCTTTCCTGTCCTTGTCTACCAGCTTTCTTAGGATCATCTTAAGTGTTTTGTTAAATCTTTCTACCAATCTGTCCATTTGGGGGTGGTAAACTGAGGTTCTTAAGCTGGAAATATGAAGCAATTCCTTGACTTCACCCATAGGTTTGCTCATAAAATTGGATTCCTGATCCGTTCAAATTTCTTTGCGGAAACCAACCCTGGAAAAATATGGCAATAGATGTTTTAAAATGTGTTTGGTTAAGTTTTTCCGCATGGGAAACATCTATGGGTATCGGGTAGCATAATGAATGATTACAAGGACATCTTTGTTACCCAATCTAGAGGTCTCCAACAGTCCAATGATATCCATCCCAATTAGGGAGAAAGGGACTTATTGGTAAAGGATTCAGAAGGGCAGGCAAGAGAGTATGCATAGTGGTTTTCTGACATTTCACATGCCTGCATGAAGTTCTTTATATCAGAATGGATACCTGGTCAGTAAAACTTCCCACTGATGTGTGCCTGGGTTTTAGATTGTCCTAAATGTCCCCCTGTCAAATGAGAATGTGCAATCTCTAGCACGATCCTTCCAATGAGGTTTGGGGATTACTAACTAAGTTTTACTTAGGCCTTCTCTGGAGGTTTCCTTTCTATACAGTAATCCTTGCCTTAGGAAGAAAAAGGGTCTTCCCTTCTCTAATCCTTCTCCTTAAGGAATCACATACAAGAACGCCTTTGCGAGTGCTGGATTATTTAGCTGGCCGAAGGCTAGATTGGGAAGGATGGTAGGTTCTTCTTCCCTCTTTACCTCGGTGGTAGATGGTTCATCAGCTTCCCCAAAGCCTAAGGTACCTGTCTCAGTTTCTTCTGGTTCACTCTCTATGAAACAGGGAAACAGAGCCATTTCAAGAATTTCCTGTGCAATTCTGTCCCCACGATGTTCTTCAAATGGTGTTGTGGTTTATTGGCCAGTCACTCTCAACTAAGGGAGTTCCCCCCACCCCCCGAGCAAGGTTGCGTCCACCCAAAGCACGTATACAGATTCAACTTTATTGAGGCCTCCAAACCATCTCGCACCACCCCAACAAATTCCCTCTGTACCACCAAAGGGCTAAGAACCAGGCTGGTGTATAGTAAGTATATTTATTATATTTATTAAAGTTTTTACCAAGAATGATAGACCAATTACACAAACATCAACCACCAATGCTGTGGCACTACACCATATCACAACTCCAAATTGCTTTCCATTATTAAAACAACACTGGTCGAATTTTGAAATATGCAGTCACAACTTGCATCAGATTTAATTGCAAATTAACCAAAATTCACAATACACAAATACACAGTGATTGCTTAGTGTGCCCCAATACACTTTACTCCCAGAAACCCCCACCCTCCAGGCATCAACTGGATATGACTCCTCTGATTTGAAGGCAAGGCCAAGGGAGTGGGAACACAATTGCAAAATCGTTTTTGGCTTTATTTTGAGAAAGGCAATGCTGGAGAAAGAAACTCAATGGAAAACTTGTTTTGGCTTTATTTTGGGAAAGGCAGTGGGCCTCATTATGTGTGTGCCAGTCCGGTAACAAGGGTGCCAGTAAGTCTACTGGCACCCTTGTTACCGGACCGGCACACTCCGAGTCTGCAGGTGGGTGCCGTCCCACCCGCGAGGCCTGACCTTGCGAGCGGGATGGCTCCCTCCTGCAGCCTGTCCGGGAAGCATTGGCACTGTTATTAACGGCCAGCACCTGACTTCCAGGAACACCGGGGTAGTAATACCCTGGTGTTTCCGTGGAGCCAGGTGCCAGAAAAATGCACGAGTCTGGCGGCAGCCTGCCGGTTTTACCAGCATGGCTACTGCCGGACTTGTAATGAAGCCCAATGTTTCAGAAACAAACTCAATGGGCAAATCGTTTTGGGCTTTAATTTGAAAAGCAAGGTTTGGAAAAGGAACGCAAATGGGGAAATTGTTTTTAGGCTTTTATTTGAAAGGCAAGGTTGGGAAAAGGAACTCAATGGGAAAATCATTTTTCAACACATATTCAAAGGACATGCAGTGCTTTGGGATTCTGGTTTAGGATGCACATGAATAAATGGAAAATTCTGTTTTGCAACACACATACAAATGAGATGTAATGCTTGGTAATTCTGGTTTTGGATGTAAGGGAATAAATGGGAAATTTCATTTTACCCCCTCCCAATTCACTTGAAAGGTAGCGTTTTAGGATTACTTCTTTTGGGATTCAGGACCCCCCTTCTGGACAGGAGTCAGGGGTTTCAGAAGGACAGTCACCCATGTCTTTATTGTCTATGCCACATCTAACCCACTTGGCATGAATTTTGTTAGTTTCGAACTCTAACAACACTCATCCCGTGATTATTCTATGTGGGAATTAATTGATTTATTTTAATTAAAGGTGCTAAGTATATACACACGTTCACCCCTCCATCAGAATTTAATGAAAAGGATTAAGGCAGCCAGTTCCCCACACATTTCAATTTCCACAAAGAGGGTGGTTTTCTATGGGGAAATAATTTGAGTGAGATTTAATAAAATGTGTTTCACCCCTCCCCCCCACCCTACCCACTAATGGAGAGGGATAAAGGCAGGCAGCTCCCCACACAATTTGTGGCTTTTGAATTAGTCTACTTACATGGGAGGCCTTGGTTATGGGGCATCCGGGGAAAAACAGCAGGGCTCCTCCGAGGACAGCACAGATCTGGTCAAGGGCTTCAGTCAAGGATTTTCTCCTGCACCCAGACTTCCGCTGGCTCCTCTGATGGGGGTCCTAGCTAGCTTCTAGATTTCCCTGTCACTGTCTCCAATGCAAGGATTGAGGCCTCTGTGCTAGTTGTTCCTTGCAAGAATCCAGCAGTAGACTACCTGCCAGGAATAAAGTGGAAAAAGCCCTGTTCTGATGCAAAATGTACCTCTCATAGGGCTGATGACACTCCATTATCATAATTCCCACGGTAAGGATTGGCTAGCACTCTCCCTTCACTTCCCACCAAGACGCCCACTGGCTGCTGATAGGACCAGGAGTTGGGGGGAGGTGTATGATGTAGACTGAGGGAGTAGAAAGATCTGTCATCCAAAATGACAAGTGGGTTTAACTTTTTCATTTTTCTTAAAAATCTAACAACATGGCAGCTACCCTAACCTTTCAGATAACTACATGGATCTATATATTTTCAAATTCTACATTTTATGGTGAGTTGGAAAAGACTAATTTTATTTCAGCACACCCTTCCAGGGCGGTGCCAGCTTTTTTCGCAGTTTGTTGCTGCGCCGAAATAGCTAAAAATGGGACACTTCCCAATTCAAACATTAATTTCACGGTCTATCACTTCACTCATTTTCCGGTTCCTCAGACTTATGAAAATGCCAGAATCATACTTTCTATCATAACTTTTGTTATATGCATCACACAACATTAACAGGTTTTCAACGGGTCCTTTATCCCCTTTAATATAAACCTGGGATGAGCTCTGTGGGACACCCAATGCACTTTCTATTTGAGAAAATGCATTCAATGTTAATCAATGGGCATGAATTGCATGGGACCTCCAGTTTCACATTCAGATCAAACCCAACCAGTTTCATTTTCTCCAAATCACATGACTTGGACATCTGGCTTTTCTGCCCGTGTGATTCTGCCCTCCCCTCCTAAGCTTCAAATGTCTTTGCTCTGAGCTAATTCACAAGTTATGGGGAGATTTGACTTTGAGTCATTTCTGTCGGTCATATTATCTGTATCACTGCAGTTCAGATCTCTCTCTCTCTCTTATCCTTTGTAATTTTAACTGAACCAGGCCTGCTTCTCCTGGTGGGCCCATCCCAAAGGTCAGGGTCACAGTTACAGATACCCTGCAGTTCAATGGAGAAAAAACAACAGCAGCCAGTTACGCACATCAGCCTAAATGAATAACCTTTTACATTGGCACAATGTGTTTACCATATTGCATTTTGGATTACACTTAGGAATGTTGTTAATAAAAACAATCTTTTAGAACAGAGGTAGATTCCTTCTTGGTTGCATGCACACAGATAGTCCACAGTTAACATAGAGAACCAGTGTTCATTTATGCAAAAATGAAATAGGCCTTTCTCTTTACATGCTGTCATTTTGTATGAGGAAAATAAGTCTTTTATTATCGGTAGACACAATCTAGCACTTGACTTTATTTCTAAAATGTAAGCAATCATTCCTCCATTTGGTCTTTCAAATGCACAGTATTTCAGATATATATTCCTTCCATGTTCAATTCCGCAGCCTTAAATCTGTCACATGAGCCTCTTTCTAGTTTACACAAAGTCGGCATCTGCAGCACACATGTAGGACAGTTACAACAGTACAGTTCTAAGTCACACTCTCCTTCAACTCAGTGTCTCTGTATTTTACTTCCGTTGCAATAGGCCAAATTGTGTTCATTCACTAGGCCTTATATCAGAAAACAATGTTTTGTACTGGCTTTTATATGTCAATTGAACTCCACATTAGCCAGCTTCATTTGCACAATAGGGGCCTAGCACGGCCACTCCATCTCTGTCACTCTGGGGCTGTCTTTTTACCCTTCCCCCGGGTCTTTGACTCAGTTTACCCATAGAAAAGAGCAATTGAGAGTGGGGGTTTTGTTTTGTTTTTGCTTTGACTCCTTCCATGATTTTTCTCGTGGAGCACGTCTGCTCTTTTCCTGTGCTGAGGGAGTGGCGCTCTGGTCGGCACTCCACTCTTTTTGGACTTTGGGGTTTGGTCCTGGAACCCCTCCCTTTTTGGAACCTCCTACCTCCAGGCTGCTGAGGTAAGGAGTTATTGAATCTGCCAAGAGTAAAAGAGAGGTTAAGTATTTTTTACAGTACTTCTTTGCCCAGTAAATAAGCATACAATTTGAAAAATAAAACATCACATAACACATTGACATGTATTTCCCTTACATGAACATCTCTACATACATTATTTATATATATGTTTATAAATTCCTTGTAAGTACAAATTCCTTTATTCCCTGTTAATGTGCGATATTCTCCATCTGGGATTCCATCCTTTTCTTTCCTTCTTCAGATGGTTCCTGAGCTCTACCCTCACTGAGCTCTTCAATTAGTCGTAGCGCTTGTCTGGGGTGACAGCTCTTCAACTGATTGATATGGACCCATTTCTCTTCCGTATGTTCTCCTTTAGGGAAAATCTCACCTGTTATAGGCGACAGGTGAGATTTTATCGACAATTTCAAAGGCACCACGCCAAGAGGGGAGGAACTTCCGCTCCTTTGTCTTGTTCCTTTCGAAATTGTACAGGTATACCCTGTCTCCTACTTCATACTCCTTCTTGGTGGTTTTTGAGTCATAGAAGGCTTTCATTCCTTCTGCTGACCTTTCTAAATTTCGCTGAGCGTAAGCAAAAGGAGGCTGTGTTTCTGTAAATTCACAATGTTCTCATGGGTAGTGGACGCGTTGATCAGGGTCTGCTCTTAAGTTCTGTAGAACAGATGCTGAGGTAGCATCATTTTCTGTCCCATTATGAGCTCAAATGGAGACATTTTGGTTGCAGAAGACGGCATGGAACTGATGGCCATTAAGACAAGCGGTAATCAGATGTCCCAACTTGGTCCAGAGTCTGCCACAAACTTCTTCAAGATGCCCACAATTGTTTCATTGTACTTCTCAACTCCCCCTGCTCGAGGCTGGTTGGTAGGTAATGTCGAGTTTTATTTTGAACCCTAGAATCTCACACATCTTGGTTATCACCTTGCTGGTTAAATGACTTCCTCGGTCCCACTCAATCCTTTGGGACAGGCTGAAACGAGAGAAGATGTGATTGATCATTAGTGCAGCAGCTGTCTCCGCCTTACAAATCGGGGCCAGAAGATATTCGACCCACTTGGTAAACAAGCATGTCACGGTCAACATCTGCTTGTTTCCTCTAGAGGAGTGAATCACTGGCCCGAGGAAATCGACTTGCAAATCTGACCAAGGCAGTGTCATTCCCCTTTTCTGTAGGGAAGCTCTGTCTGTGAGGGAACTTGGCTGAAACTGAGCACATGCAAGACACCCCTTTAAGTAGATGTCGAGGTCCTAGCCCATGTGTGGCCAATATGCGACCTTGCGCGAGATTTCCAATGTTGGATAAAACCCTCTATGACCGGCAGTGGCCGTGTCATGCGCACGATTTAACATCAGGCTTTGGAATGAGGTAGGTACCACCCACTGGTCGCATCAAGATATGGATCTCCGTACCAACAAACTGTCTTGGATTCAGAACATTTTGGAAAACTTCATCAACACCTGGAGATCCTCCTTCCCGATATAATCGGATTCTGTCAGAGGAAAATTCACAGGGTCTTCAATATGTTGATAACTTTCCCAAGAATTGCTTCCTCTTTTTGTGCCGTAATCAGATCTGCATCTGGGGTTTCTTCACTTCACTAGGCAATCGAGAGTTCATTATTGGCATGGGTTTGGGACCTGGTAGCAGCAGCGACCTGGATTTCCCCCAACAGGGATTCAGTTTCTATGAGATCCCCATGAAAAGCTCTGGTTTTAGCCAACTAGTCAGCCAAGTAATTTCCAGTTTTGTCATGTTCCTCTATTTTGGAGTGACCGCTGATCTTTTTCCAATAGATGGTCATCTCATTAGAGGTCAATAGAGCATCAATTCATTGGATTAATTTCCCGTGTTTGAGCGGTTTGTTATTCGCACACAGCATGCCTCCATTTTTCCAATGAATCATGTGTTCCACAAACCCATTCCTGACATAATCTGAATCAGTGATTATGACCAGTTCTTTGAGTTGGTGTTGCATGGCAGTGAGGATGGCTTGATGTACCACCATCAACTCTGCCACCTGATTACTTTGGGGACCTGTTTTGTACCCAGCAGAGGGTTCCCGGGCATCATTCACCCAGGCATTCCCAATGCCAGCCACTAGTTCTTTTTCCCAGTGATTGGCAACATGGTTGGAGCACACATCCACACAAACTGTGGGTATCCCCTGACACGTGTCTTCCTCACAGACTTTGTGTGGGGAAGTAAGGTACGCCTCCATATTGTCGTTGGTCCTTAGACTTTCCTCCTCAAGACGGTTTTCTTGAGCACAGTCATGCAAGTCAGCCAATCCTTGCGCTAGAGGACTCTTCTTGTTTTGGCCATATCTGACCTCCACAGGAAAGCCTTGCATGGATAGAGTCCAGGAAGTCATTTTGGAATTACTCACATTCCCTATTTGGATTCGGTCACTTTGTAAGTATTGCAAGGGTTGGTGAGAAGTCTCCACTATTGTGCTCCCCCTGGATGAATGGGCGGTAATTCTTCAACACCCACAACATTGCCAGGAGTACCTTTTCAACATCATTGAATTTCTCCTCCACAGAGGACAAAGTCTTGCACGTTTACAAGATTACTTTGTTGACCTTGTCGTGCTTTTGGTATAATACCGATGTTAATCAAGTATTTGAGAACCTTGTGTCCAAGAAGAACTCCTTGTACTTTGTGGGGTAAGCCAAGCAAGGGGCGTGGGAAAGGTTTCTCTTTAGTTGCTTTACTGCCTCAGATTGTTCCAGTCCCCACTCCCACTTGACCCCGGCCTTTAATAAATAGACCAAGGGTTGTGTGACCTCTGAGTAGTCTTCAATGAACTCTCTACTGTAATTAGTGAGTCCAAGAAGGCTTCTTAATTCTCGCAGAGTAGTAGGGCCTTTCAATTTCAATAATGCTTCTACCTTTTCCCCTGGGGACTGAGACCCTCAGGGATGATTTTGTGCCCTAAGAAGTTCACACGGGTCTTACACCACTGTGCCTTCTGAAAAGACAGTTTTAGTCTGGCTTTCTGCAAATGGGTCAGAACATAGCGTATTTCCGCTATATGTTCCTCCACAGTTGAGCTCTTCATTAAGACATCATCTACATAGGCCAGGTTTACCCTTTCGCCCAAATTAGGCATGACCTTATGTAGGAATATGTTAAATTTGTTCCTGGAGTTTATATATCCATAGGGGGCCTGGGGCCACATGTATTACTGCCCTCAAAGGTAAAGGCAAGCTTGTACTGGTCTTCCCTACTCACGGGTGCTGTCCAGTAACCTTTGGTCAGGTCAATGGCGGTGTACACCTTTGACCCTTGGATCTGGGCCAGTCCCTGATCGATGTGGGGAAGTGGCCATCTTGACATGTGGACCCATTTATTTAACTCCCTTAGGTCTGTGCAAAGTCTCCATTGGCCTTTGGGTTTGAGTATCCCCAGTACCGGGTTGTTAAAGGTACTGTAGTTTGGATGAATTATCCCAGGGGATTCCATGTTTTTAATAATCTCCATGAGTGACTCAATGGACGCGAGAGGTAACCGGTATTGCTTCATAAATACTGGAGCCAGCTTGGGGTCAGTGGGTATGGTGGTTGAATGTATCTCTGTGCATCCACAATCATATGAATCCACTGCAAAGATATCCTGATAATCCAGAAAAATCTGTGTGAGCTACTGTTTTTGCTTCTCTGTCTCACAGGCATCAGCGAGATTGATTCATTCTTCAACCCATCTGCTTAAAGCCTGCAAATACCTCAGGCTTTGCAATTTCGGTGGTATCCTCCATTTGGGTGGAGAGATCTCTTGTTATGGTGGTGGATGGGCGTGAGGTTCCAAGGATGAGAGGTAGTCACTGTTGGCTCAGAATACCATCTCATCCTTCCTGATGTCACATGTCACCTCTTCCACACCATAAGGGCAGGAAGAGTACACCAAGAAATTCCCCACTTGCCTGGTGAAAATCTTTTCCGGAGGGATACCGTCATCGATATGGAAGCAGTCATTTGGAATTGGTCCAATGATCTCATTACCTAAATCAATAGAATAATGTTCGGCATGAACTGCCATTCCAATAAAGGTGTCTGCACCCAAAGTGATACTTCGAATGTCGCTGTTATCCACCAATATTCAAATGGTGTTGTGTTCTAGGTCAACTTGAGGTGTCAGATGTAAATTCAAACCTTGTTGTTGGAGATAATTCAAATTTATATAGGTGTCCTTGTTTTTGAGGTTCTGTCCTCGCTTAATTTTTAGGGGAATTGTAAATTGTTGCACCTGTCCTGGGATGGTAACCTGTTCTCTCACTTGAACTTCAACCACATAAGGCAGCAATTGAGCTGACCGGAACACTTTCTCAGTGTTGTCAAAGCCCATGGGGTTACCCCCTAGTCTGGACCAGGATTTGTTATTAATTAGGTCCAAATTAACTACAAATCAATTGAGAATGTCACTGCCTAAGTAGAAGGTGGAGGGGACATGTCTCACAACCCAACAATTATGTTCAATGCTTTTGCCGCCGATGAAACTTTTTAGCATATATCTGCTTGGCAGGAGATGTTTGGAATTTGGAGTTTCCAGGCCCATTTTCCACTTACTAATCAATTTAAATTGGGAATGGTCTGATCTTTGGGGAGTTTCCTGAAAAATTCTTCACTGATGAAGCTTCTTCAATTATTCAGGCATACTCTGGCGAGAACAGGCTCCTTCCCCTCATTTATCTGAATGGGGAAGAACAGCTGTTCACCCTTTATCTGGATGTCGGTCAAACTTTGAGCTGGTTTTTCATCATCTTTTGTCATGGGATTTGGGTTTTCTTCTGATTGTGGGTTGGTATAAAACTTCAGCGTATTTCCCTCCAGTGTAAAATGCCACTTAAAACCGGGAGGGAGGTTGATTTTCAAGAATTGAGAAGGTTCCCATCTCCAGTTTGTTCTCCTACACAGATGACAGTGATGTCTGGGACTTGATTGTTCCTAAAATGGAATTTTATTTTGTTGGACCGTTGTTCAATCATGTGGCATAATGTGTCCTCTGGTTTAATTTAATTGGCAGGTTAGTCTGAGTACAGAGGACCTTGTTCACGCAGTCAATCAGGGGTGACAACCTCCAAAGGAGGTCACTCTCCAACAGACAAGGTGTGCCCTCCGGAGTGACGACTATCACTAGGTGTTTCACCCTATGTCGCCCAATTTTGATCTCCAGATCTGCAGTCCCTTTGACGGAAATATCATTCCCATCAAAGTTTTGGAGTTGTCCAGGAAGAGGTTTGAGGGGAATTAGGTGACTCTCCCCCTTCTTGAATTTAGTTGGCTGAAGGCCTTTTTGGACAGCAGGGTGGCTTGGGATCCAGTAACCACCAGCGCTGATAATGCACACTGGGCCTGTACCTTGACGGAAGCATAAAATACACTGTGTGATCTTGGACAGTTTTCTGTGTCAGAGTACGGGAATCTGTAAAAAAGATTTTTCACCCAGAAAAAGGTGTGTGTGGGAAGTTCCCTTTTTCCCCCGATTCTTTGCTGTCCCCCTTTTCCTGGAGACAGTTACCTGAACCTGTTTGGGGGAAAGGTACCTCTGTGATTTCTGGGTCCTCTGGGTGACATTGTTTGGGTTTAAGAGCTTCTGGCTGTGGGTCAATTTCCATACCTAACCCATTGAAATCCAGGGTCTTTAGGGACCCATTGTTCCTTGGTAGGGATCCCTCCATCTCTTAAAGAGAAGGGTTTCTTCCCTGAATCCTCCAGGGATTCTTCTCCTTCGAAAGGGATGATGCAGACTTCCTCCACAAAGTTGGTTGCCTTTGGCTTTTGATTTCTCCTACTTACCCTCAGTTCTTTAGGTTCCATCTTTTTGGTGGTAGAACATTTATGTTCAGGCTCAGAGGTTTCCAGGGGTTTTGTTTCAGTGGGAAAGGAAGCTTCCTCTAAGGCTTTGCGTCTCCCTTCCACTCGGGCCCCCACCGCTGGAACCTGTTGGTTGTTGGAGGTTTCTTCCCGTCATTGCTCCGGGGCACCAGACCTGAGTGTCCAGTTATTCTGGGCAGCAGTTTCCAGTTGAGGGTTCTCCTGAGCCCTCAACATGCGACCCAGGTGTTGAGTTAATTGTCGCCCGAGTTGTGACATTTATTCTGGTTGGTAGGGAGGTCTTGATTCATACCTTTGCTGCTCCCTGAAAGGGTAGCTGTCCCTTCTCCCAGAGTAGCTCAGGTATTGGGAGTTTCCCTGATAACGCTCCATCCCAGGTCTTCCTTCTCCCAGATTCGAGAATATATTGTCCTGAAAGCGGAGCAGAGAGGAGTATTATTCTGGAAATTGGGGTTTGGAGGGTATCTGGGAAAGAAACTTAGGTTGGGGGTGGAGTATTTCTTCAATTCAAAGGGAAGTTTAGAGGGACGTTTTGAGGGAAGTTTCCCGGGGCTGACCTACCTACCCCCTTTCTGCCCCGGGAGTGTAGACATACCCCAGGACCTACGTGTTAAAGAGGAGCCATTCCTTGAAGAGGAACATCTTGAGCTCTTTCCTAAACTGTAGCAGTGATGGGGCAAGACTGATGTTGACGGGGAGGAGGTTCCAGAGACTTACAGTGTAGACAGAGAGGGCCTGTCTTCTGGTTCTTTCCTTCCTGCACTGCCGTAATTCAAGTCTGCACATTTCCTTACTTCTGGTGGATTACAGGCCCCTGGAGATGCTGAGTTTCTCAGTGAGGTAGCTTGGGGCCTTCAGGATGACAGCCTTGTAGATGAAGCAACAGGATTTGAAGCTGATACAGGCTTGGAGTGGGAGCCAGTGCAGTTTGATGATGGTCGGGTGATGTGGTAGAATTTGCAGTCCTTAAATGAGTCTTGCATGCAGGACACATTTGAGGGGTGCCAGGGTAGTCGCCGGAAGGCCTTACAAAAGGACATTGCCACCATCCAGATGGGAAAGGAGCAAGGCTTGGACAGTGGATCTGATGTTGCTTTCTGGGATGAAGGGCTTGATATTCAGCAGGAGAGAAAGTTGGTACCAGGCCATTTGTGCCTTCCTTGCTATGTGCTGTTTTGAACGTGAGGTGCCTGTCAATGTTGAACCCTTGTCACAGGGGGCCAGCTAGGGTATGAATCCCTCAAGGATCATAGCAGAGAGCCAGGTCTGGATACCAGGGGGCTGTTCAGTGTTGTTGGTCAGCAGTAGAAATTCAGTCTTGGAGGGGTTGAGCTTGAGATAAGCACTGGACATCCAGGACTGGATCAATGTGAGGCAGGCCTTCAGCCTGTGATATCTTCGATGGAGGATATCTTGAGGTAGATCTGGGTGTCATCTGCGTATTGGTAATGTGGATGATGTATGGAGAGAGGAGGGTTCTCAACCGTTCACCATGAAGATTGAAGATCACGAGGGGCAGGGTGGATACTTGCAGGACTCCACAGGTGATGGGTAGAGTTGGTGATGTGGAAGAATCTATTTGTACGACCTGTTGGCGGTTTGCAAGGTAGGATTTGAACCAGCTGAGGATGATCTCGCTGATCTCCATGCAGCGATTTAGATTGTCTGTGAGCGTCTGGTGGTCTACTGTGTCAAATGCTCCTGACAGGTCAATGAGAACTCAGAGGCAAGGATGGCCATCATGGAGGATTTTAAGGGCATCGTTGATCTTACACCCTGTGAAACCAGCCCTACTGTGACAAGTCTAGACAGAACAAGAAGAATTCTAGCCCACGACTACATACTCAACCCGAGAAGATGGAGTAATGAGGCTCAAGCCTCGGTATCCAAAAATTACTGCTGATGAATAAAATCTGTCAGCAAGAAGAAAAGAGAGCGCCAAATTAGGATGATCGACCACAGCCTCCTTCTGCACGGAACTTGGTTGCTGAACGAAGCAGCAGTATATTGTTGCGCTTACCACCCTACCCGCCCTACAGTTGCAGAAGTGCAACAGAAGTGCAGAAGGAGAGATGTTATGTTATCTTATGTTAAAGGTACTTATATAGCGTATCATCACCAACGGAATTGATCCCCAGGTGCTCTGGCGGTTCTGTAAACAGGAAAGAGGGCGGGTAGGGTTAGTCGGGAGGAAGGGAGTGGGAGAGGTGGTGTGCTGTTGGCAGCTTCAGCTCGGTGAACACTGGGTGCTGGGCTTTGGTGCAAGTATCGGATCAAACGAGACCTCGTGTGATGTAGGTGCTGTTTATGTGTTGCTGATGCGGTGTGGTAAAGTGCGTGCGGATTGCTGGGAGAGAAATGTTTGTGTGAGTTTTGTGTGGGTCGAGTGTGCAGAAAATTGAGGGTTGGGTTAGTGTGGTCTGTATCCTGAGTCTGGTACTTCTGGTTCTGTTTGAGCTATGTCCCTGTGGGTGGGGATGTTACTGGTTCCTTGTGGGCCATCTCGCTGTGGTGGTGCTGCGCGGATCCAGCTGTATCATATTGAGTATTGTATTGAACCTTTCCTCCGGGTGTGGAGGTGGGTTGGTACTATCTGTTCTCTTGTTATATAATGTGACACTGGTCAGTAGATGTTTTGAATGGTTTGGGTTCAGAGTGCTGTTGATGGGGTGTCCTAGTGCATCCGTCTAGGTCAGCCTCTTCATTCAGCTGTTAGTTTCCTCCTACCATGACTATCTTTCAGTCAGTTCTTTGGTTTCCGTGGGGTGATTCCTTAGGGCTGTTCTTTAGGATGGGTAAATACATTTAAAAAATGAAAAAGAGTGCACAAAGAAGGAATTTAATCACAATAATCATGAGCAGGCAGCAACTCGGCGCACCAGCCAAAAGAAATGTGAACTATAAAGTAAACGTCCCACTTGCAAATGCAAAAGTGGACTTGGCAGCGGAGCACAGTGCCAGTGGGGAGAACACTGGCGGGTCTGACGAGCTGGTCTGGACAAAAGGAATGAGGCTGGCAAAAAAACAAGGGGCATCGCCCTTTCTGAAAGCGAGATACCCAAAAGACACTCACCTGGAGGTTTTATATTGGGTTTCATTTTTATGCTATGTAAATAAAGCCTGCGGCCGATTTTTGTTCCACTAAAACATGGGTGCATGGTTTTTATTGTCAGCTTGTGTTGGTGTTATAACTATAATTCGCAAACACGGTACAGCTCTACCCAGCTTAAGAAACATGCAGAATGATACCGATGTGGATTCTAGAAATGGCCATCATGTTTTAAAAGTGAGCTTTAGATGCTCCTGGATGTATTTATTTACAGATCTGTGTTTAACGTGCTGCAACAAATCACATTGCAGGCTCCAGAACTGGAAACAATGCCAGGTGTGTACTCCTGAACTGGGCACAGTGGTCCGGAAGTGGGCTCCATAACGGCTGACAATACTCACAGATGTCGGCTCCACTGCTAAGCTAGCAGTGGAGTAACTGCTGAAAATGTTGGGGGGGGGGGGGGCCATGACATCTGAAGAAAAGGTGCCCCAGCCAAATGAATAGAGACAGAATAGTGTGCCATGAAAGTTGAGGGGTGGGGGGGACAAACACCCCCGCCCCCCTAACCTAAAATTACACCCATGTAAACTAGGCTGGACGAGGCCTCCAGGTCTGTACGGCCATGGAGCAGTGTGCTCGAGACGAGTTCTAGGTTTGCACTCGAACATTGTGACTTCCCGAACCGGGTCATGACTTCATGCTGCGGCCAAGACCCAGCACCATCCTGTGCCAGGGGATCGGTGCCAGTGGCCCGGGGAAGGGAAGGATGGCAGCAGTCCGTCTGGCTAAGCACGTCATGATGTCAGTGCGCAGCGCACAACAATACCGGCCGCGCGATAAGCGTCGCGAGAGATAAATAGGCCTGGCGGCCCCTCAGCACGCGGGAGCCCATTAGAAGACTATAATAGAGAACCGGCGCCCTAAGGGGGCACCGGGCGGGAAATGCCTTCCTGTGAAATAGAGACTGACTGGCTGCCCGCCTATCGGATGCTTTTCCTCCCTTTCTAGAGCCTTCCCGGTTGGCACCAACATCTCTTTTTTGTTGTTGTCATTTTAAAGGGCATTAAGTGCTTTTGAAAGTGAGTGGAAACATAACAAAGTAGCATAGGTGGAATAGTAAAGACAGCGAGCAAGCTCCCTTCATAAAGTCCTGGCTGCAGCAGCCCAAGCTTCCCGTGTACATTGAGGAACACCCACGGCGTTGGCACCAGCACGGAACGCCCCACCTCCCTCCCCCCACACACAGAAGAACTACATTATCGGGAGCAATTGTACAAGCTTCCCTCACACACTGAACGGACACAGCCCATGCAGCAGCAGTGCAAGCTTCCCTTACACACATAGCAGGTATGCCACGGGTTCCCTCATACACCCAAAAGGCAGATAACTGGTAGCAGCCGTCCAAACAGTCCTACAACAGAACAGGAGCACAGGCATCAGTAGTGGAAACTCCCCTCACATACAGGAAAAGTACAACACAGGCAGCAGCGATGTAACCTTCCGTTACTGCACAGATGCAGCACAGGCAGCAGCATTGCAACTTGCTAACAGTGGAGAAGTGCAGGGCAAGCAGCGGCAGTGTAAGATTCCCTTCCCAAAAGCATACACACAGATCAGCCAGCAGTACTGTGATCATCCCTCAAGCATGGAAGTGGTACTGGCTGCATAGGCAGCAGCAGTGCAAGCCCACCCCACACAAAGCAGGCACACCAGTGGCAGCAACACTGCAAGCTTCTCCCATAGGAGAGGTACAATGCAAGTTTCCCTCATTCATAGGACATTTATGGCACAGGTCACACTGTTGCACGCTTCCCTCTCACACAGAAGTAATACTAAGGCAGCAGTGGGACAACAGCCCCTCACACACAGAGACAGCACACCACTGGCAGCAACATCGAAATCTCTCATATAACAGAAACAAAACAGTCACACGCAGCGCTAGCTCTTCTTTCTTCTTCTTGCTGACAGATTTTATCCATCATTGGTGATTATTGGATACCGAGACTTGGGCCTCATTACTCCATCTTCAAGTGTTGAGTATGTAGTCGTGGGTTGGGTTTCTTCATGGTCCGTGTGGACTTGTCACAGTAGGGCTGCTTTCACACGGTCTTTGCCGTGATGGGCCGTGGGGTGCAAGGGTTCCCATAATCAGTGGAGCCAAGAGACAGTGACTGTTCCCCAATGTTATGATTGGCCAATGATGGCTGAAGCGTTGTGTAGGTGTTGGCAGTAAAAGGCTGTGGTTTTTATTGCGCATAACATAATTGTAAAAACATATTTTTCCAAGTTTCTTTATCAAAATCACACATATAAAACAATGTACACTTTTGGGCACAAGGTCCAGGGGCGTGTACATGGCCCGTGCCGCCATCTTGTTCCCACGACATTGTGGGCCACGTTTGTTGCCCTGTTTTCCCTTTCTTCTCTCTTTCTTATTTTCTCACGGTTGGTGGGATATGGGAAAAGAAAGTCTTCTGCGTACACAGAATAACTGAGGTTCTCCGTCCGGAGTACCCAAGGAAACTGATTTCTCCCTACCTAGTGCCTCTAATTAATGCTCCTAGACTTGCCTCAGGCAAGATATGTGTTTGGGGGCTTTTGTTGTCCCCCCCCCTGGCCGGCTGGCGCCGACAGCCGTTCGCACCTTGTTGTGTCCCTTTGTTCTACCACTTTGCCCCTCTTCCTGCCTTTCCTGTCTTGGACGAGTCACTTGATAGTGCCTTAGCACCCTGGTGTGTTTAGGCCTAAGACTTGCATATGCTGAAACAGGCGGCGGGGGAAGCGCAGTATTTTGCGGCCTCATGGTATGTATGCTGCGTGTGGCAGAATATATTTTGTCCCTCTGTCAACCTTGCCCCCAGATTACTCTCCCGCGATTCTTAGCTACAGGATGCCCCCTTTCACAGAGCTGGCCACACTCAAAGGACATGCGTGGCTCAGGCAACACTGTTGCAAGCACCCTCCCCGAACCCCACCCTCAGAAGAAATACTAAGGCATCAGTGGGACAAGTGCCCCTCAAACACACAACAAGCACACCACTGGTAACAACTCCTTCTCCCCCAACTTCCAGTGTTACGCAGATGACACATAACTCTTTTTCAAACTCCTGCTGACCCTCTTGCATCTTCCATCATCCCTGACTGCCTATCTGCCATCAAGTCCTGGTGCACTTCCAACAATCTCTGCCTCAATGCCAGCAAGACTGAGATCCTTCCTATTGGGACCCATAGCCCCTCTTTCTTCCCCTCACTCTGGCCATCCTCCATGAGCTCTCCCCCTTCTCCTTCATCTGAAGCCAGAAACCTTGGAGTCATCTTCGACTCCTCTCTTTCCTTCCTCCCTCACATTCAGGACATTGCCAAGAAATCCAGCTTTCAACTCTTTCTTCTCAAAGGAATTCTCCCTTTTCTCACTTTCCTGCAGAAGCTCCATGTTACCAGAGCTGCTGTTCTCTCTAGGCTTGACTACGGCAATAGCCTCCTCCTGAATCTACCTTCTTCCACTCTGGGACCTCTCCATCTAATCCAGAATATGGCAGCAAGACCCATCCTTGTCCTCAAGCCCAGGGTCGAAATCTCTCCTGCCCTAAAAACTCTTCACTGGCTCCCAGTTGCTGCAAGGATCAAGTTCAAATCCCTCTGCACCACCCATAAGGCTGTCTGGGGCCGGGGACCACGCTATCTGCAACTTGCTCAATAAATAATCTCCCTCTAGATCTCTATGTTCCTCTGGCACTCTCTGTGTGTCAAGCGTTTCACTAAACAGAGGGACAATCTCTTTCCTCAGCTGGCTCCCTCTTTGCACCCAGATACCTTTGTGTGGGGAGCGCTATATAAATAAATGAATAAACAAACAGCCTCCCCCTTCCTCTTCGTCTTGAGCCGGACCTCCTCAAATTCCAGAAACTCCTCAAGACTTTCCTTTTCACCTCCTCCCTCCCCTGCTAATCTCACAGTCGCTGTGATTGGTGACCTGGGCCCTTATGTATCCTTCAAGGCCCTGGCCTCCCACACCCAATCGTCCTCAGCCTCTGCCTACATACAGCACTTGCCTTGGCACTTACTGACCTTCGCCACCGAAGGCCTGCACTTACCCATTTATTTATTTTTTGTTTCCCCAGCACTTTCCACACTGGGTACTTACACCTGCTGCTCACTCACGAGCATGGACACTCCAGCACTCGCCCCCTGTCCCTCCTCCCCTCTCCTCTCTCTGCACTTGCACGCTCTGAATGCTCACAAGGAATAGTAGGTTTGTCTTTATCCTCCAGAGTATTCATTGTTTTCTATCCCATGTTCCCTCCCTATTCCCCTGTGGGCGCTTTGAAACAAAATGCACTTGTATAAGTGCCTAACAAATAAATAAATAAAGAAACCCTCTTTAGCTCTCTGTGTAAGTTAGTCTTTTTTTCTGAGCATGGGCCCTGGGAGCATGACACGCTAATTTAGCTCATTGATTTGAACAAAAATCTCTGTATAATAATAAATGTATTCTGTGAACCTAATGCCACCATCTTTCAAAGCCCCTCATCAATCACAGACTGATTTTGGCCTGTTTTGGACAACAGTAAAAAAGCTGCCAGGGCTTGAGAGCCGTCAATATTTACAGCTAAGGCAGAGTGATATTAAATTATTTGCCGAGGATCACACACTTTGGTTAAACTGTGATTCTTTCACGCAAAATCCCAGTTTGTTGTTATGCCATAATAGATATCAAATACGCTTGAAAGGGGGTTTAGGGAGTATGATTTCTCTGCCATTTAAATCACTGCCACTGTGACTGCAGTTGCATGTAAAGCTCTGCGGTCACAAGCAGTCAAACCTCCCTCACTCATAGGACATGTATGAGGCATTGATGGCCGTTCTAAGCATCCCACTCTCAAAAGAAATGCCACATAGGCAGCAACGGAACAAGTGCCCCTCACACACAGAATAGGCACAGCACTGCCAGCAGCAGTGCAAAGTTCTAGTATAGCACAAGCCGCAGCACTACCAGCCCGGCTGTGCAAGCCACCTCCGAATCGGTCTACAATACGCTCTCGGTACACAGGAGCGCCACCTAGTGGGCTGCCTCTGTGGAGCTTCTCCTATAGAATGCTTATCTAGACAGAGAGAGATGCGCTGTATAGAGGGGTCCGCCTGTAAAAGGGGGTTGTTATGAGTAACCTAGCCTGTGTTTGCACCTAATGCCTTTCCCTGTGTGAGTATGAATCTGGAATGTTGGTATTAGAGTGTTCCAGTTGGGATGTGATGGTATGACTGTGAAGGTTCTCCCTGTGCCAGTTGGAAATGAGCTTGGCACAGGGGGGGGCAGTGGTTGCTTCTATCCTATGAACGTGTCCTATATTATACCTAATGTACTTACCTGTGTTCCTGTGGACTTACTAAAGATCCTAAATCCATCAAGGCTCCCGAGTGGTTATTTATAACCCCAAACACACAATTTAAAAGGGGTTCTCATAGTGGGGCGCACTTGTACCGGCGAATTCCTTCTCTGGTAAGGAGCCACGCCCAGCAGCCGAGGCCGCAGTGTCTGAGTGTGGAGCTGTACACAGTAGGCTGGGGTGCTGCTATAGAAGAGGGGTACTCTTGGTCCAGAACCACCCCTTAAGAGGGGCGTGGGTCGTTTCGACATAGAGTCGTGTCATACAGTGGCGTCCTTATATTTAATGTATATATTTATTTATTTAGACATTCATGCAAGCGCGCATTGCTTATGGGCATCTATCTATAGAGTGGCCCCTTGTGTATAGTGTTCCTGCGGGGGGGTGTACCGGTCTGGGTGGGAGTTCCTAAAGAGGATTTTAGCACAGTTGCGCTCTATGGAGAGGTGTTCGCTAAATCGGTAGCTCCAGTAAAGGGCGGCGCTCAAAGAGGGACACTGCCAGCTCAAATGTGCACCTTACTTGTGGGTGCAAGGGTGTGCGCTTCCAGGCCTGCCCTATATGAAGTGCTGCTTTCGGCATACACCCGTGCCCTATACAGCTATAGATTAGGTGTGTGGGCGCTTATGTGGAGTGGTGCTCTGGGCACAGAGCGTGCCAGGGTCACTCGCAGTCACGGCTCAGTTCCTCGCCTGTAGTCAGCTGCTCTCCCCCTGGCTCCAGTCAGGACTGCATCCTGTCTGCTGACCTCCGGTCTCCCTCCTAGGCCTAGATAAGACCCCCCTCCCCCTCCTCAGAGCGCCACTGCTCAGACTTTCCAAGCCACAACTGGCCCCCACCCACCCCGGGCCCAGACACGCTGGGGCGGGAAGGATTGAGCACGGGGTCACTGCAGACCTCAGCCGCCCGGGGGCCGAGACAGCGGCAGACTCTCGAGAGACCAAACAGAGGCCGCGCGAGTCACGAGACTTCGGGGAGAGTAGTACGGGAAGGAGTGTGAGGGCGGGGCGGGAAGACGGGGGTGGTGACCTATTTCCCCGTTACAGTTATTACCAGGTCCGGTAAACACCTACATGTACTGACACCATCCCAATACTGTGGTATCTGGGCGGGTCTGCAGTGCCTGCCAGTGCACCGCCATCCCTCTTGTTATTAAGGGACTAGTACACATAGACGGATGGATCCTCCAGTGCAACCCAACCCTGTCCTGGCGGTGTCACTTGCTCGTAATTCCAGCACTGGCAACCGCACACATACTGCATCCCTGCTTATTATTTTACTGAGAGCTCTACACGCGTGACGCAGCTCCAACGATGCGCCTCTACCCTCCACACAGCGCGCCCCCCCCCTCCGTTCTCCAAGTCTGGGGGAGCGAGTTGTCAGTCGACCCTCCTCCACCCTTCTCGACACACACACACAATCAACCCTCTTTCGCTCCCTACCGAACTTGGGAGTGCAGATAGAAGCAGGGCGCTCGTGGCGCCAGCAAGGCCCATGTTATCTCACTGGGAAGTTTCAAACAGAGCAAACATTCAAAAGCAGGAAGTTCCAGAGATACCGGGATAAGAGCAGTCCCACCAGACTTTCCATGAACGCAGTATCCGGCTCCAGGCGAACGCAGCTTGCCCGGCAGGCCTGTCCCCCTGCTTCATAGCGCCACGAGGATGGCGCTAGCAGCTAGCCGCTACCTTATGATGGCCCGTGACTCTACTCGTAGGCTGAAACACTCTCGCCAGAGCCTGCAACAGGCTAGGTACTCAATTAAAGCCCGAGGAAGGTTAGGTACTCCTGTCAGAGGCGTTGCCAGGGGCTGAGGGGGCTATAGCCCCTGGTCTTTTGGTTGTAGCCCCGGATAGAATCTCAGGGTCTACAAGTCTACAACCAAAGGCTAGATATCCCCGTCTTGACAGTCCCGACATTTGCATAGCCCCGGATCTTTTACAGACCACACCCTGATACTGATTTCAAGAACTTGGATCCCCTGTTAACTGTCTCTCATCCTAGTCACCTCCCATCGATCAATCATGGCTTTCTTGAACAGATCTTCTGCTGCTTTGGACCTCATACCAGAAGTAGGGCCTTCATCTTGCATAGAATCTAGTTAGTTCAATAAAAGGTACCAAAACCCGCATCACCTATCTCCCCGGATGGCCTTGGCAGAAAAAGAAAAATCAGAGCTTCTTCTCAGCGGCTTAAGCCATGCCAAGCTAAAACTATGAAGGAAAACATCCACACCCTCGCCCACGACATTTGCCAACAGAGCACGATATAAATAAAGTATCATATCATATCACACTGGACAGAAGCATCTTCCTGCCTTCTCTAGTGAGAACCTGGGTCTCCCATGTCCTCTCAAAGCCTAATGACAACCCTAGCATCTTGGTTAACTACTGCCCTATTGCCAACACCCTGTTATTGGTAATCATATTGATAGTTATGACCCAGCAGTTGCTTGGCTGCAGTGAATCTCTGATCTTCCCACAGGACCACCAATCAGACTAATGACAGGCCATGGGACTTAATCTGCCCTTTTCTTTATCAGAGATTAGCATGAGGTCCCTGGATGTCAGCATAACCTGATTTTTTCTTCTTCTTAACGTCTCAGTGGCATTCAATAATGTCAATCACATGAATCCGTCTTTGGCATTTCTGGTTTGGCCCTGAAGCTGATCTCCTCATTCTTGTCTGACAGGGAACTTCAGGTCAGAGCTGGCTCTTTTGTTTCCAAACCAACCATTATATTTGGGTTGTTCCTCGAAGCTCTATTCTCCTTGGCTTTTTAACCGTCTCTCGAACTTATAACTGATCCCATCGCAGTGGCATGGCCTGTCTTCAGGTGGCACGCGCTGCCCTTGGAATCTGATTGGGGACCCCAGGTGCGACCCCATTATCTTAAACTATGAGCATTATGCGTGTGGGCCCTCGTACGTCATGCCACCCCTGCATATGTCTGTTCACCACTTGGGCCACCCCAGTCAAAAGAGTCTGGACACACCACTGCACCATCACACATCATACCGCAACTTTTCAAGCCCATTTGCATGATATGCATTCTACCAGAAACATGTACATGAATATTAAGCAGAAGCTGGGAAACCCTGAGTCAGGAGCTGTACATACGGGGAGCGTGGGATGGATAAGAGACGGCAGGTGCAGTTGGGACAGTTATAAAGGTACCATTGACACGACAGACAAATGATACCAAGAGGTTTCTACAGTCATTATGTACAATTCAGTGAGATGTTGGAAGACCGGGGAGGAGGTGAGATGTGGGAGGAGATGAAGATTACGAAGGGGAAGTTTAAGAGAAGCCTTGAATGAGAAAAACGTTTTTTTATGCAGTGGGGAGGGTGTTCCAGTGCAGCGGGGCCTGGAGGGTGAAGGAGCGGAAGCTAGAGGGAGCTCAGGGTGGATGGTGGACCAGGAGTTAGAGGAGAGCAAGTTCGTGGAGGGTGCATAGGGAGGGGCATAACGAGAGATAGTGTTTGCTAGGTAATTGGATAGCAGTCCATGAAGGGATTTGAAGACAAGCAGGAGAAATCTAAAAGGAGACAATTTTCTCATTGACAACCAACCTGCATGCAGTCAGTGATCTGAGGTGCAAGAAGAGGAGCGAAGAATATAGAGGGCACAGGTGGCACTGTTGATCATTTTGGCGAACAGGGAGAAAGAGTAGAGATGGAAGCCAAGAAGGAGCAGACACAATAGCTCAGGCAGCTAAAGTTTTGAATAAGAGTTTTTTTGTGGCATTGAAGGTAGGGAACCAGCAGACTTTTGGATGTTTATGAGGTTAATCTTGGCCAGAGTCATGGTGTGGGCAATGAAGTTAAACCCTAGAGGCATCTTTTACTCAAGGTAACATGTCGTATTATGGATGGAACAGAGAATAACTTCTCAAACTAAATAATAAGACCGACTCAGGAAGTTGGCAAATAACTCTGTTTTAATATTAATTGTCTAAAACAGGGAGTACAACGGACATCAACAGATGTCGCACAGCATAATTTCAAAGCATCTTCTAAAACAACACATTTATACTAAAAGGTCTTCATATGTGACATCATACTATGTGGCAAACTAAGAAAACCTACAGGAGATTGTGTTGGCTCAAGGGGAAGATCTAAGTATACTTTCTATATGGGATAGAATTGTGATTGGGTCTCTACAGTTAGGTGGGCATTTATACCTTCGCCTAGTGCAAGTCATCTTCGACAGTAATTAGAAACACAAGACTTCATTGGCTCTTAAACTATAAGGCTCTTTGTTATACAGCCTTCTGTAATTGGCTGGCACACTTGTATCCTTCTGGAACATTCGATGCTCTAGCAGCATGTAAGCTGGTATCCCAGGTGCTGGTGGGTGAACTTGACTTTGTCTCCCCACCCAATTATCCCAACATCTCTCATCACTCCTGCCGTCTGCCATGCACATTGTCTTTGAACTCAGCCTTGTAGTAATTCTCGTCTCTGGGAATATAAGGGAGTGTGAGCACTTGCTATGTTCAATCTGGTGCACCATGCCCATCGTTTATTTTCACCCTCGGTTCACGTGATCAGAGACCGTGAATTTGCTCGTATTATAGCCTTTAATTGTATTTAATAAAGGAACATAGCACCCATGGTGTTCTCTCCTTGCAACTTATCAAAGGATGCATCGGCTTCTCACGTTTTACTGTTCTTCACAGCTGATAACCAGTTCTTAGCTGCTTCCAGTCTTTGACATCAAGCCAGACAGCCTCTTTGGTTTTTCTTTGAATTTGAGCCTATTCTTTGCTTGCGACGCACATAGCTTTCAATCTTGTCTTCCTTCATGGGGACTTGCTTACTAAAATATGTCATCGAATGTCCAGAACTCTTATATACATATATGTTGGTGGCACCGCCTGAAGTCTATATACTACGTATAGCCAGCCTTATGATTACTTAGTCTACTTGCGTTGCAGTGTCTGTACAATTGTAAAACGACTTGTGTTTTCTGCAGTGCTTTTCACACATGCAATCTTCATTCCGCACATGAAAGTCTTCTCAATTCTTTGCTTCGCCATCAGATTTTATATCACCTATGCAATCTCTTCTCTGGTCATGCTTCTCAGAGCATCACACTCATTTCCCGTGACACCACCAGCTTCTTATTTTCACATCTTCACACTTTTTCAGGCGGTTCTCTCAGAAGACCATCAGTCTTTCGGTGATACTTCACATAGGGCTTTCTTAGTGGTTAACTCGCCTCAAAGACTCTTTGTGGTATAGGTTCCAATTACTGGCATTACACATGTCGCAATTTTCCGGTTTCCAGCATATAGGCGGAATAGGGGCGGGACTTCTTGTAGAGCATGGGTGCACAACATACGGCCCGCGGGCCAGTTGCGGCCCGCCATGCCCTTTTGACCGGCCCGCGAGGCACAAAGACTTTCCATTAGGAAAGTCTTTGTTGTCTTCCGGGCCGGTGAAAACACTGGCCCTAATTGGCTCCGCACACACACGCATCACGTCGCTCCTACGAGCCACGTAATGCGTGTGTGCTGCACCAATGGAGGGCCAGCATTACGGCTGGCGTGGCCCATAAGGCTTGATGCCGGAAGGCATTTCAGCCTTGGACCATGCCAGCCGTAGTGCGATTCCAGCGACTTCCAGCTTACCTGCCTGCCTGCCTTCCAGCACGTCTCCGGTAAGTGGTCTGTTTGTGTTTGTGTGTCGGGTTTGTTTTGCTTTATGTTTGTGTGTATGAATGTTTGTGTTTGAATGTATTTTGTGTATATGTTGAGATGCGGGGGTGCGGGGCTGGGGGGGTGTGTCGGATGTGTATGAATGTTTGTGTTTGAATGTATTTGAGTGTATGTTGAGATGCGGGGGTGAGGGGGTGTGTCGGATGTGTATGAATGTGTTTGAATGTATTTTGTGTATATGTTGAGGTGAGGGGGTGTGTCGGATGTGTATGAATGTTTGTGTTTGAATGTATTTTGTGTATATGTTGAGGTGAGGGGGTGTGTCGGATGTGTATGAATGTTTGTGTTTGAATGTATTTTGAGTGTATGTTGAGATGCGGGGGTGGGGGGGTGTGTCGGATGTGTATGAATGTTTGTGTTTGAATGTATTTTGAGTGTATGTTGAGATGCGGGGGTGGGGGGGTGTGTCGGATGTGTATGAATGTTTGTGTTTGAATGTATTTTGAGTATGTTGAGATGCGGGGGCGGGGGGGTGTGTCGGATGTGTATGAATGTTTGTATTTGAATGTATTTTGAGTGTATGTTGAGATGCGGGGGTGGGGGGGTGTGTCGGTTGTGTATGAATGTTTGTGTTTGAATGTATTTTGTGTGTATGTTGAGATGCGGGGGTGGGGGGGTGTGTCGGATGTGTATGAATGTTTGTATTTGAATGTATTTTGTGTGTATGTTGAGATGTGGGGGGGTGTGAATGTTTGTATTTGAATGTATTTTGTGTGTATGTTGAGATGCGGGGGTCGGGGGGTGTCGGATGTGTATGGATGTTTTGATTTGAATGTTTTTTGTGTGCTGAGTTGGGGGGTGGGGGTTCGGGTCTGTATGGGTGCTTGTTTGAGAGTTTGCTGATTTGGGGGGTGGGGGGTTCGGGTCTGTATGGGTGCATGTGTGTGTGTGCTGAGTTGGGGGGGTGGGAGGTTCAGGTCTGTATGGGTGCATGCTTGAGTGTGTGTGTGCTGAGTTGGGGGTGGGGGTTTGGAGTTGGGGGGGTGGGGGGTTCGGGTCTGTATGGGTGCATGTTTGTGTGTGTGCTGAGTTGGGGGGTGGGGGTTCGGGTCTGTATGGGTGCTTGTTTGAGAGTTTGCTGATTTGGGGGGGTGGGGGGTTCGGGTCTGTATGGGTGCATGTGTGTGTGTGCTGAGTTGGGGGGGTGGGGGGTTCGGGTCTGTATGGGTGCATGTTTGTGTGTGTGTGCTGAGTTGGGGGGTGGGGGTTCGGGTCTGTATGGGTGCATGTTTGTGTGTGTGCTGAGTTGGGGGGGTGGGGGGTTCGGGTCTGTATGGGTGCATGCTTGAGTGTGTGTGTGTGTGTGCTGAGTTGGGGGTGGGGGGTTGGGGTCTGTATGGGTGCATGTTTGTGTGTGTGCTGAGTTGGGGTGGGGGGTTGGGGTCTGTATGGGTGCATGTTTGTGTGTGTGCTGAGTTGGGGGGTGGGGGTTCGGGTCTGTATGGGTGCTTGTTTGAGAGTTTGCTGATTTGGGGGGGGTTTGGGTCTGTATGGGTGCATGTTTGTGTGTGTGCTGAGTTGGGGGGGTGGGGGGTTCGGGTTGTATGGGTGCATGCTTGAGTGTGTGTGTGTGCTGAGTTGGGGGTGGGGGGTTCGGGTCTGTATGGGTGCATGTTTGTGTGTGTGTTGATTTGGGGGGTGGGGGGTTCGGGTCTGTATGGGTGCATGCTTGAGTGTGTGTGTGTGCTGAGTTGGGGGTGGGGGGTTCGGGTCTGTATGGGTGCATGTTTGTGTGTGTGTTGATTTGGGGGGTGGGGGGTTCGGATCTGTATGGGTGCATGTTTGTGTGTCTGTTGATTTGGGGGGTTCAGGTCTGTATGGGTGCATGCTTGAGTGTGTTTGGGGCATAGTGTTTGGTTGGGGGTTAGGGGGCCATGGGGCATAGTGTTTGGTTGGGGGTTAGGGGGGTGAGGGGGCCATGGGGCATAGTGTTTGGTTGGGGGTGAGGGGGCCATGGGGCATAGTGTTTGGTTGGCGGTGAGGGACAGGGGGCATAGTGTTTGGTTGGGGGTGAGGGGGCCATGGGGCATAGTGTTTGGTTGGGGGTGAGGGGCAGGGGGCATAGTGTTTGCTTGGGGGGTGAGGGACAGGGGGCATAGTGTTTGCTTGGGGGGTGAGGGACAGGGGGCATAGTGTTTGGTTGGGGGTGGGGGCCATGGGGCATAGTGTTTGGTTGGGGATGAGGGGGCCATGGGGCATAGTGTTTGTTTGGGGTTGGGAGCCATGGGGCATAGTGTTTGGTTGGCGGTGAGGGACAGGGGGCATAGTGTTTGGTTGGGGGTGGGGGCCATGGGGCATAGTGTTTGGTTGGGGGTGAGGGGGCCATGGGGCATAGTGTTTGGTTGGCGGTGAGGGACAGGGGGCATAGTGTTTGGTTGGGGGTGAGGGGGCCATGGGGCATAGTGTTTGGTTGGGGGTGAGGGACAGGGGGCATAGTGTTTGCTTGAGGGGTGAGGGACAGGGGGCATAGTGTTTGCTTGGGGGGTGAGGGACAGGGGGCATAGTGTTTGGTTGGGGGTGGGGGCCATGGGGCATAGTGTTTGGTTGGGGTGGGAGCCATGGGGCATAGTGTTTGGTTGGGGATGAGGGGGCCATGGGGCATAGTGTTTGTTTGGGGTTGGGAGCCATGGGGCATAGTGTTTGGTTGGCGGTGAGGGACAGGGGGCATAGTGTTTGGTTGGGGGTGGGGGCCATGGGGCATAGTGTTTGGTTGGGGGTGAGGGGGCCATGGGGCATAGTGTTTGGTTGGTGTGAGAGACAAGGGGCATAGTGTTTGCTTGGGGGGTGAGGGACAGGGGGCATAGTGTTTGGTTGGAGGTGGGAGCCATGGGGCATAGTGTTTGGTTGGGGGTTAGGGGGGTGAGGGGGCCATGGGGCATAGTGTTTGTTTGGGGTTGGGAGCCATGGGGCATAGTGTTTGGTTGGCGGTGAGGGACAGGGGGCATAGTGTTTGGTTAGGGGTGAGAGACAGGGGGCATAGTGTTTGCTTGGGGGGTGAGGGACAGGGGGCATAGTGTTTGGTTGGAGGTGGGAGCCATGGGGCATAGTGTTTGGTTGGGGGTTAGGGGGGTGAGGGGGCCATGGGGCATAGTGTTTGTTTGGGGTTGGGAGCCATGGGGCATAGTGTTTGGTTGGCGGTGAGGGACAGGGGGCATAGTGTTTGGTTGGGGGTGGGGGCCATGGGGCATAGTGTTTGGTTGGGGGTGAGGGGGCCATGGGGCATAGTGTTTGGTTGGCGGTGAGAGACAGGGGGCATAGTGTTTGCTTGGGGGGTGAGGGACAGGGGGCATAGTGTTTGTTTGGGGTTGGGAGCCATGGGGCATAGTGTTTGGTTGGCGGTGAGGGACAGGGGGCATAGTGTTTGGTTGGGGGTGGGGGCCATGGGGCATAGTGTTTGGTTGGGGGTGAGGGGGCCATGGGGCATAGTGTTTGGTTGGCGGTGAGAGACAGGGGGCATAGTGTTTGCTTGGGGGGTGAGGGACAGGGGGCATAGTGTTTGGTTGGAGGTGGGAGCCATGGGGCATAGTGTTTGGTTGGGGGTTAGGGGGGTGAGGGGGCCATGGGGCATAGTGTTTGGTTGGGGGTGAGGGGGCCATGGGGCATAGTGTTTGGTTGGGGGTGAGGGGGCCATGGGGTATAGTGTTTGGTTGGGGGTGAGGGACAGGGGGCATAGTGTTTGCTTGGGGGGTGAGGGACAGGGCGCATAGTGTTTGCTTGGGGGGTGAGGGCCATGGGGCATAGTGTTTGGTTGGGGTGGGAGCCATGGGGCATAGTGTTTGGTTGGGGGTGAGGGGCCCATGGGGCATAGTGTTTGGTTGGGGGTGAAGGGGCCATGGGGCATAGTGTTTGGTTGGGGGTGAGGGGGCCATGGGGCATAGTGTTTGGTTGGGGATGGGAGCCATGGGGCATAGTGTTTGGTTGGGGGTGAGGGGACCATGGGGCATAGTGTTTGGTTGGGGATGGGAGCCATGGGGCATAGTGTTGCACTCCAAGAGTGAACTCAATAATAAAGCTAAAACAGGCACAGTTAGGAGATGTACATCCTTTGCTTTTTTTTAGGAAACCTGACTCAACAAAGGCCATACTCCTCTTGGGTAACCCAAACAGCAAACTATAGCAGTCCAAAATAACGGAATGTCCAATCAAGGGTCAATAAAATATATATAATTTAATTAAACAGACGATATACAATAACTAAATCGAAATAAATGATAGCAATGGAAAATGTGTAGTACAAAATGTAAGTTTGAAATGCAATAAAAATCGTTACCCCTCAAAAACATATCTTTTTCCATGTGTTTAATACAAATTGGGGGTTGAAAAGGCCTCCTGACATGTCCCGCCTACCGCCCCGCCCACTTTTACTTTTCGGCCCACTATAGCCCTCATTTAAGGTACTTTCGGCCCTCTGTCAAAATCAGTTGTGCACCCCTGTTGTAGAGGTACTCGGCTGCTCCTCTACACTCCCCTCTCTGGTCGATTCATCAACCTCTCCTTCACCAGTTTCCACATCTCAACATCCTTTCTTGAAAAAGTGTTTATTTGGAGTCCAAATTTTCATTACTCCTTTCAGAGATCCTGCTGATTTTACACGTTATCGATACTCCAGGTCATATGGCTACATCGGCCATTCAGGTTACAATAAATCCATCGTCCCACATACATCTTATGGTTCCTTGGATACAGGAACTTTGTTCCCTCTGGTGCTAAGATACTGGCCTTTATGAAATCTCTGATTTCTTCATCTCTTAATTCCTTGGGGCCAAATCCTGACTCGACATCTATCATGATCTTCATTCCCAATGCTTTCTTCGCTGTCTTCTTACACTGGGTAATTATTATCCTGATTACACAGAATCCAAACACCACCATCACGAGTATAGCTCCCAAGAGCTTGAAGATATTCGGCATCCATTGTGGAACCCATGAGAAGATGGGTGTGAACCAGCCATCATCCGCAATATCTTCTGTCTCGTCTTCCTTCTTATTTTGTAGATTTGTCAGCAGCGTTATGGCCTCCGTCAAAGTTCCATTCTCGTCATCATGAGAAGGTATGACCGTGCCACATGATTATCCAAGTTTGGTGCAAACACCTCCATCCATTGCTGTGATCACATCAAGGACATATTTTCTCTAGAGGGTCATCAGTCTTATGGCCCTCAATTCCTCATTGATCTCATTAAATCCCTTAATAGTGGTGTTGATCATCTGCAAGAGTTCCCATTCGGTAATCTGTAGCCATTTGGCATCGGCCATTGTCTGAATTCCTGGCATAAAGATAGTCGTGAAGACCGCTGCAGTTTGGCTGAACAACGTGTGCTCATATGGAATAGCATCAAAGGCTTTTATTGATTTAGCAGAGAAATAATTCTCCCTCTTGGTTCGATTGAGGAATTCAAGTGATCTCCTCCTCAAATGGGCATCTGCTTTTGGAAATTCTTCAATATTCAGGTCACTTTTCGGGATCACTAATGGTGGAACGTGAATAAGCACAAGGGAACACATCCCTCCCCAATACTTGGGCAGCTTCATATAAGCTGTGGACCCACAGGCCCAGTAATGATACATTAGAATTACTGTTCCATCCTTCATGCCTGGTACATCAAAGGTTCGCCACACTGATGATTTACTCCAACCTTCCTTGTACCATTGTTTCTGAAGCATAGGGCTGCACTGACCACAGGTACTATCTGCAAAGGTCCTCCTTTGTCATTGACCCATCTAACAATTTTAATCGCTCGATTAGATATATTAACTTTGTTCACAGAAGCCCTCTGAGATGTCAATGTACCCTTAGGTTTCTCCAAAATGGCAAACAAAGCATGCTCTACAAAAACTGTCATGGAACAACTCATTACAATGCTTGCAGACTTCTCAATTGCAAGCGAGGCTGCTGCCAATGACTGTTCACATGGAAAATGCCCTTTCATAACTGGGTCTAGCATCCCACTGTAATATGCCTGGGGTTTGTACCCTAGTTTAGTTCTCTGTATTAGCACTGCTGTCATAACTGCCCCATCAGTATGTGAAAATAAAAAGAATTAGTCAGCATAATTAGGAATTCCTAAAGTTGGAGCCATACAAATTGCTTTTTTCAACTCTTCAAATCCTTCCTCTCCTTCCTCAGTCCATTCTATTTTCTCCTTGTTTACCTGTGCTTTCTTTAAATCCTGCAACAAGGGTCTTTTGTATGAGCTATAGTCAAATACACATGCTCTCACATAATTACACAATCCCAAGAATCGCTTCATCAGCTTTACCGTATGCTGTTTTGCAGTTTTCATAATTGCTTCAGCTCTTTAAGGTGTCACATTTTTTCCCTCATGTGAGATTAACTGGCCTATATACAACACTTCTTATTGACAATACTGTAACTTCTCTTTATCTACCTTGTGTCCCTTGTCAGCAAGGATAGTTATTAACTGAATCGAATCTCGTCTACACTCATCTCCTGTTATGCTACAAATCAGAATATCATCTACGTACTTGTCATGATCTCTGCTTCCAAAAGATCAGGACTTGCCCGACTCCCTTGGAAGCAGACCCATAACCCCGGTTCCGAGTGCCAGCCAGTGCCAATTGGGACCTTTTGGACCCTGTCCTGGCGCCAGTGGCACCAGGCTCCTAAAGATGCCCAGTCCCAGCGCTGGAAGCGCCAGGCTCATAATGCTTGGGTGGACTTACCTGCAGCAGACCATGCTGCTTACTTACCTGCCAGTTGAACCCCTGATCCTTTTCTGTTTGGGACTACTTTTCCTGTTGGGTGGGGCAGGAGCCACTCCCTAGGTTCAGAACACTGGAACTCTTCTGGAAAGCAGGAACTCTTTTCTTAGGCGTGGCTGTGGAAGGAGACACCTAAGCACTACAGGAGGCTATTTAAACCACACCCGATGGATGAATTTTGCTTTGCGTTATTCTGCATTCTCTGCAGCAGAACGCTCATCGTGTCTTCTGCTTCTGATCCTGGGCCTAAGGGAACAAAGGCTTACCATCCTGGAATCCAGTCTTCAGCAGCACCTGTAAAGACAAAGAAAGAACAGGTTAGCACTACGGTCTTCAGTGGCAGCGCATCTCTTACCTGGTCCATCGGCTGTCACCAACGCCTCGCGCTGCATTCCGGCATCTGAAAGACAAAGGCTTACCTACTCTTCTGTAACGCTCACCTGATTCCCACGGAGGCGCGGGTCTTGGCAGGAAGGTGTCCGTAACACGAAACGTGATGTGCAGGATTCGGTTGGCTTCTGGGGTCGAACCTCTCCGCACTGTGTGTCGAACTCGAAGGGTGAGGTTTCTGCAGGTGAAATAATATGGGGATTAAAGGTCTGGGTTGTTGAATGTCCCTATCTCTCTCCTCCCAGCTTGTCGGTTGAACCCCCCTCCCAGGTCAACTTGCTCACCTTAGATAGGTGAATGCTGGGCTCTCCATTTGCGTCTAGTGCAGGGTGCCGTTGCCAGTTCCTTCACTGGTGAAACGTTAGCCTCTTGACTTCAGAGGATGAGTACCGTCGTTGTCTGCACGACCGGTAAGTTTCTGGACACCTTTAGTCTGTAAGTATGGCCAGCGCTCTTACTGTCTCTTTCTTTGTCTTTGCAGGCGACGATGCAGAAAGAAGAAATCCGGAAATCGCCACGTGCCGGTGAGTGTAACACTGCTGTTGTCTATGCGGGTGAAGATGCAGCGTGAAGAATCCGAAATGCACAGCATGCCGGTAAGTAGAATAATGCTGTTTATCTTTGTGCAGATGCAGCGTGAAGAATCTGGAATGCACGGCGTGCCGGTAAGTAAAATAATGCTGTTTGTCTTTGTGCAGATGCATCGTGAAGAATCCGGAATGCACGGCGTGCCGGTAAGTAAAATAATGCTGTTTGTTTTTGCAGGCGAAGGTGCAGCGTGAGACACGGCCGCTGCCGATGGATCAGGTAAGCAAACACTGCATGTGAAAGTTCGTTCTGCTAACCTGTGGTTTCTGATCTTTTGCAGGTGCTGATGTTGCTCGGGTACCGGAATGGTGAGTATAATTCTTGCAGGTTCTGGATCCATAGAAGAAAAGCTGGAGCAGACTCGGTGAGCGTTCTGCTGCAGATGCAGAATAACGCGAAGCACGTTTCATCAATCGGGTGTGGTTTAAATAGCCTTGGAGTGATGAGGCGTCTCCTTCCACGGCCCCGCCTAGGTATGAAAAGAGTTCCTGCTTCCAGAAGAGTTCCAGTGGAGTCGAGCCACCCCACCCAGGTAAGAAAAGTAGTCCCAGTTCACCGAGGACTTTTAAGAGTCTGGCAAGTCAGCAGCATGGTCTGCCGCAGGTAAGTCCACCCAAGCATCTTCACACCTATGATGAGCCCGGCGCTTCCAGTGCCGGGACCAAGGCTTCTGATGAGCCTGGTGCCACCGGCGCCAGGACAAGGTCCAAAAGGTCCCTGTGGGGACCGGCTGGTGCCTAGGATCAGGGTTAGGGGCCTGCTTCCAAGGACGTTGGACTGATCCTGGCTCCTTGGAAGCAGTGATCATGACAGTATCCCCCCTCAAGGCCCCTCCTAAGTGTGTCTTCTCTGGGGGCTTTGGCTTGTCGGGGTGATTCAGATGGAATCTCTTGACCAGACGAGGTGCGTGGACGTGTTCTGAGGGTTCCCAAGACCTTTCCTGGGGACCGTATCCTTTCCAATCAACCAGATAGTATAATTTAGACCTGGAAATTTTGGAGTCTAGGATGTTCTTCACTTCAAATTCGAGTTCTCCGTCTACCAAAACGGGTTCCGGGAGTTCAGTCAATCGGGTTTCTGGTTGTACTGGTTTTAATAAGGAGACATGGAATACTGGATGTATTTTCAAATGCGTAGGTAATTCCAATTTGGCAGCCACCGGATTAATTATGGCAGATATGAGGTAGGGCCCCAGGTATCTCGGGATGAAAGTGCGGGGTCCTTTTAAAGGCAGGTGCTTAGTGGATAACCAGACTTGATCTCCTACAGCGTAGTGAGGGGCCTCTTTACGTTGCCGATCGGCTGCCTTTTTGAATTGAGCTTTAGCTCTTTGCAGATGGGCAGTGGCTTCCTTAAAAGCACAGGTGATCTCCGAATGCAAGTGATCCACAGCAGGTGCTTCAATTTCTTGGGGAGGATCCAGGTTGGAGGTTCTAGGATGGTGTCCATATAACAAGAAAAAAGGAGTCTTCCCGGTTCCAGAATGAGTCGAATTGTTGTACGCGTATTCAGCGATCCAAAGAATGTACTTCCAGGGGTTTTCTGTTTGTTGGAGCATGCAGCGTAGATATTGTTCTAGTGTCTGGTTTGTCCTTTCGGTTTGTCCGTCAGTTTGGGGATGGTGACTGGTCGAAAGTCTTACATCAACTTGGGCTAGACGACAGCAACTGCGCCAGAAGTGGGAGATGAATTGACTTCCCCTATCGGAGACTAAAACCGAAGGAAAACCGTGTAAGCGAATGATGTTTGCCAAGAATTCCCGGGCCAATACTGAGGCTGAAGGCAGACCCTTCAAGGGTATGAAGTGAGCCATTTTCGAGAATAGATCCACGACTACTAAGATGGTAGTATATCCCAAGCATGGAGGTAAGTCCGTGATAAAATCCATGGACAGGGTATGCCATGGACATGGAGGGATGTCAAGTGGCTGTAATAGGCCGGCTGGTCTTTGCTTTTGACTTTTATTCTGGGCACACACACCGCAGGAGATTACAAAGTCTCTAATATCCCTTTTCCACGATGGCCACCAGAAATGTCTTTTAATCTTTTCCATGGTTTTGGTAATGCCAGGGTGCCCCTCCATTAGAGAATCATGATAACCGGAGATTACTTGTTTTTGTAGTTTCTCACAGGGCAAGTGCAACCGTCCTCGGAAATATGGTAGGTCTTGATCTACTGAGAAATCTTTTCCCTTTAATTGCCAGTCCTGCAAATCGGTCGGAGTTAGGAGCGATTTCACCGTGGTCTTGATGTCTTCAAAAGATTGAGTGCTGACCAAACCCAAAATCCTTTGTTCTGGGATTATGGGTATTGGATCTGGATTGATCAAATGTTCATCTACTCCCATCCGGGAGAGGGCATCCGCTTTTCCGTTCTTACTGCCTGGTCGATAAGTAATTATAAAGTCAAATTCTGCTAGAAACAGAGCCCAACGAAGTTGTCTGGAAGACTGAGCTTTGGCTGTCTTTAGGTATTGTAAATTGCGGTGGTCAGTCATTACGGTGACTGTGTGTCTGGCTCCTAGAAGATAATGCCGCCAGGCTTTAAAGGCCGATCTGATGGCCAAAAGTTCCTTGTCTGTAATTGAATAGTTGATCTCAGGAGGCGAAAACTTGCGGGACCAAAAGGCAACCGGATGTAGTTGGTTTGTGACCGAATCTCTTTGTGATAACACTGCACCCATAGCAAGACTAGAAGCATCCGTTTCCATGAAGTAAGGTATTCCTGGGCGAGGGTGTTTTAAAACAGGTGCAGAAATGAATTTAGCTTTTAAGTCTTGAAAAGCTTGTTCCGCTTCAGAAGACCACTCAAAACGTTTGTTCTTTTTCAACAGAGCGGTGATGGGCTGGACTATCCGGGAAAATTCAGGAATGAATCTGCGGTAAAAGTTAGCGAATCCTAACATGCTTTGAACTCCTTTTACAGAGGTTGGTGATGGCCACTTGATAATTGCATCAACTTTCTTTGAATCCATATGGACTCTGTTAGGTGACAGTATGAATCCCAGGAACTCGACTTCCGTTGCGTTGAAGACGAAATTCTCAAGCTTAGCAAAAAGACTATGTTGACGCAATCTCTCGAGAACCTTTTTAACATGTCTCTGATGTTCTTCTTCAGATGATGAATAGACGAGGATGTCGTCAATGTAGACAACTACACATACGTCAATGAGTTCTCTGAGGACATCGTTCATAAAATATTGGAAAGCAGCAGGAGCATTACACAGTCCAAAGGGCATCACTTGATATTCGAATAGCCCGTACTTGGTGCGGAAGGCCGTTTCCATTCATCGCCCTCTTTGATCCATACCAAGTGGTAGGCTCCTCTGAGATCCAGCTTTGTGTATATACAGGCATCTTTGACTTGGTCCAGGAGTTCAGGGATCAAAGGTAACGGGTATCTGTTTTTAACAGTGATCTGATTCAGGGCGCGGTAATCTATGCAAGTCCTAAGGTCTCCTTCCTTTTTCGGAACGAAGAACAAAGCCGATGAAGCTGGAGATTTTGAAGGACGGATAAACCCGTTAGCTAGGTATTCGTCCAGGTACTGTCTGAGGTGAATGTTCTCTGGCTCGGTGAGGGCATAGATCCTGCTGCAAGGAGGGGTTGTTCCAGGTATCAGATCTATTTGACAGTCGTAAGACCTATGAGGAGGTAGGGTGTTAGCTTGATCCTTCTGGAAGACGTCTTGGAACTCCTGGTATTCGGGAGGCAATTTGAGAATCTCCTCAGAAGAGATCGTCGCCAGTGAAACATCAGGTCGAGGATAACAAGTGGTAGAACACTCTGGAAACTGAACCGTCTTTGCTCGCCAATCAATCTGATGGTTGTGCTTCTCTAACCAAGGGATTCCCAGAATGATCTGGAACTGAGGGGCCTTGATTACATCAAACACTATTCTCTCCCGGTGTCCATTATGACTCAACAGCGTCACTTCTTGGGTGGCATGCGTTACTGGTCCGGAGGCTATCTCCGTGCCATCCACAGTAGTGATGACGTCTTTTACTGCCTTAGGGACAAGGGGTAGATTCATCCTTGATACCATTTCATGGTCCACATAGTTACCGATTGCTCCGCTGTCAATGTAAGCTTCAATTGCATGCAAACGATCCGGACGTTCAGGACTAATGAGGACCATGGGTATCACGAAATGGGAGGTCACGGGACAGATCTTAACGCTCGGCAAGAGGACCTCTACTCTTGTCGGGCGAGGTCGTTTCCCTGCTCAGAACTTGTGGTACAGGTATCAGCGGCTCCTACAGTCTTCTTAGCTGGTTTCACGGGACAGTCCCGAAGAAAGTGTCCTGAATTACCGCAATAGAGGCATAATTGCAGCTGCCTTCTTCTTACCCGCTCTTTCTGGGTTAAAGGTCCTCTCATGCCCCCTATTTGCATGGGTTCCACAGTGTCAGCTCCCTTATTCGAGGTCTGTGGTTTGGAAAACACTCGGGTATCAAATCTGGAACGATCTGCCTTCCTGTTCTGTAGTCTATGGTCTAGTTGGACAACCAAGTCAATATAGTCTGAGCATTCTTGTGGAGGATTCACAACCTGCGCTAGCACATCCTTGAGCTCTCCACGCAGGCCTCTGTAAAAGGGCGTTATTCTCTTGTCCTCGGGCCATTGTGTTTCCACTATGAGTCTATTGAAAGAGGCTATATAAGCCAAGAGGTCTTGGTTACCCTGTCGTAATGAGAGAAGTTCATTGTCCAAGGCCTGCCCTTGTGCATGTCTTGCGAACAGTTTCTCCATGCTGGACTGGAAGGCTTGAAAATCGTGTAAAACCGGATCATCCTGGGTGACTAAAGGGATCGACCAATCTGCAGCACTGCCACTGAGATAAGAAAGCACGAAAGCTACCTTGGCCTGGTCCGTTGGGAATGCAGCTGTCGACATAAGAAATGCAGGCGGCACTGGTTGATGAACACTGCGAATTTCTTTGGATCACCAGCAAAGCTTTCGGGCGGAGCCAAGGGCACATTACCGGGCAGATTGATTTGCACTGGGTTTGAAGCTGATGCAGAAGGATAACTCCCTCCTGGAACGGGCAAAGGTGTCTGTCCTGCCTGAGTTTGTAACAACTGCCTCTGTTCGCTCCTTAGAAATTATCAGTTCTCTTCTTAGGGAGCTTGTTTCCTGGCGAGCTGCATGTACTTCTGCTCTTAATTCCCCAAGCAACTGGGCTAGTTGATCGGTATCTGAAGTTTCCATTGCGCCTGGGTAGGAGTTTAGTGGTGGGCTTCGCGTTCTGTAACGCTCACCTGATTCCCACGGAGGCGCGGGTCTTGGCAGGAAGGTGTCCGTAACACGAAACGTGATGTGCAGGATTCGGTTGGCTTCTGGGGTCTAACCTCTCCGCACTGTGTGTCGAACTCGAAGGGTGAGGTTTCTGCAGGTGAAATAATATGGGGATTAAAGGTCTGGGTTGTTGAATGTCCCTATCTCTCTCCTCCCAGCTTGTCGGTTGAACCCCCCTCCCAGGTCAACTTGCTCACCTTAGATAGGTGAATGCTGGGCTCTCCATTTGCGTCTAGTGCAGGGTGCCGTTGCCAGTTCCTTCACTGGTGAAACGTTAGCCTCTTGACTTCAGAGGATGAGTACCGTCGTTGTCTGCACGACCGGTAAGTTTCTGGACACCTTTAGTCTGTAAGTATGGCCAGCGCTCTTACTGTCTCTTTCTTTGTCTTTGCAGGCGACGATGCAGAAAGAAGAAATCCGGAAATCGCCACGTGCCGGTGAGTGTAACACTGCTGTTGTCTATGCGGGTGAAGATGCAGCGTGAAGAATCCGAAATGCACAGCGTGCCGGTAAGTAGAATAATGCTGTTTATCTTTGTGCAGATGCAGCGTGAAGAATCTGGAATGCACGGCGTGCCGGTAAGTAAAATAATGCTGTTTGTCTTTGTGCAGATGCACCGTGAAGAATCCGGAATGCACGGCGTGCCGGTAAGTAAAATAATGCTGTTTGTCTTTGCAGGCGAAGGTGCAGCGTGAGACACGGCCGCTGCCGATGGATCAGGTAAGCAAACACTGCATGTGAAAGTTCGTTCTGCTAACCTGTGGTTTCTGATCTTTTGCAGGTGCTGATGTTGCTCGGGTACCGGAATGGTGAGTATAATTCTTGCAGGTTCAGGATCCAAAGAAGAAAAGCTGGAGCAGACTCGGTGAGCGTTCTGCTGCAGATGCAGAATAACGCGAAGCACGTTTCATCAATCGGGTGTGGTTTAAATAGCCTTGGAGTGATGAGGCGTCTCCTTCCACGGCCCCGCCTAGGTATGAAAAGAGTTCCTGCTTCCAGAAGAGTTCCAGTGGAGTGGAGCCGCCCCACCCAGGTAAGAAAAGTAGTCCCAGTTCACGAGGACTTTTAAGAGTCTGGCAAGTCAGCAGCATGGTCTGCCGCAGGTAAGTCCACCCAAGCATCTTCACACCTATGATGAGCCCGGCGCTTCCAGTGCCGGGACCAAGGCTTCTGATGAGCCTGGTGCCACCGGCGCCAGGACAAGGTCCAAAAGGTCCCTGTGGGGACCGGCTGGTGCCTAGGATCAGGGTTAGGGGCCTGCTTCCAAGGACATTGGACTGATCCTGGCTCCTTGGAAGCAGTGATCATGACATCTTCGCATGCTCCGGAGGTCTTCGCACTGCATTCCGGCATCTGAAAGACAAAAGCTTACCAGCTCTTCGCACGCTCCGGAGGCCTTCGGCGCTGCATCCCGCATCTGAAAGACAAAAGAAGGTGCGTTTAAAGACATTGGGCAACTTTATTACTCACGTGCCATTACTCCTTCCCACGCCGAATCCAGTGGGTATTCCAGCACCCTTCAGCTTCTCTAAAGCTCCGAACTTGTACCTGCAAGATAAAAGGGACAGTTAGTGCGCATCGTGAAGCAGGCTACAAGCGCTTACTTACGTGCTTCCAGGCGCTTCTATTCCTCACGCGGGTTCGATCCTCAACTCTCATCAGCCCGCCATCCGCCATCGCCGGAACCCTGCAAAACAAGGGATATCATTACAAAAGACTTTTAAGACATTTGAAGTGCCCAGAACTTACCGTTCGTGTAGTTAACGACGGACAGCAGTCCTCTGAGGTCAAGAGGCCTGCACCCTTATCCAGTGAAGAAACTGGTTACGGCACCCTGCCCCGAGGCAGATGGAGAGCTCGGCGTTCACTTACCCAAGGTGAGGGTGTTAACCTTTGGGGTTCTACAGGAGAAGAGAAAGGGAAGAGGAGAGAGGCACCCAATAACCCCAGTTCATTAATCCCATATTTTCTATCTGCAGACATCTTACTCTTCGAGTCAGACATACAGTGCACAGAGGTCCAGCCCAAAGAGCCAACCGTGTGTTACACATCACCTTTGAAGATACGGCATTCACCCAGTCAAGACCGGCGCCTCTGCGGGAATCAGGTGAGCGTAACAGAACGCAAAGCCTATCGCAAAACTCCCACCCAAGCGCTATGGAAACCTCGGATACCGACCAGCTAGCCCAGTTACTTGGGCAACTAAGAGCAGAAGTGCATGCAGCCCGTCAGGAAACGAATGCTCTAAGAAGGGAACTGATTATTTCCAAGGAGCGAACAGACGATCTCGCTAGACAATTGCTACAGTCACAAGCCGGACAAACTCTGTTACCCACATCAGGGGCAAATCTTCCTTCAACATCCTCTACGAACCCAGTGCAGATCAACCTACCTGGGAATGTACCTCTGGCTCCGCCCGAACGATTTTCTGGTGACCCAAAGAGGTTTGCAGTATTTATTAATCAGTGCCGGTTGCACTTCTTATGCCGGCCAGCAGCCTTTCCAACTGATCAAGCTAAGGTAGCTTTCGTGCTTTCGTACCTTAGTGGCAATGCGGCAGACTGGTCGATCCCTCTAGTTAATCAAGATGATCCGGTTCTCCATGATTTTCGAGCTTTTCAGCTCAGTATGGAAAAACTGTTTGCAAGACATTCACAGGGGCAGGCCTTGGACAATGAGCTCCTTTCATTGCGACAGGGTAATCAAGACCTTTTGGCTTATATTGCGTCTTTCAACAGACTGATACTGGAAACTCGATGGCCTGAAGACAAAAGGATTACGCTGTTTTAAAGAGGTCTACGTGGAGAGCTCAAAGATGTGTTAGCCCAAGTAGTGAATCCCCCGCAAGACTGTTCGGACTATATTGACTTAGTCGTTCAAATTGACCACAGACTGCAGAACAGGAATGCCGATCGTTCCAAGTTTGATGCTCGAGTATTTTCCAAACCACCAACTCCTACCAAAGGAGTAGACTCCAGGGAACCCATGCAAATAGGGGGCCTGAAGGGACCACTAACACAAAAGGAGCGGGAAAGGAGAAAACAGCTGCAATTATGCCTCTATTGCGGAAACTCGGGGCACTTTCTTCGAGACTGTCCGGTGAAACCAGCCAAGAAGGCAGTAGGAGCTGCAGTTACCAGGGTCACAAACTCTGAGCAGGGAAACGACCTCGCCCGACAAGAATAGAGGTCCTCTTGCCGAGCGTTAAAACCAGTTCCGTGACCTCGCATTTCGTGATACCTATGGTCCTCATTAGCCCTGAACATCCGGATCGATTACATGCGATTGAAGCTTACGTCGACAGCGGTGCCATCGGCAATTATGTGGATCATGAAATGGTTTTGAGGATGAATCTGACTCTTTGTCCAAAGGCTGTAAAGGACGTCATTACTACGGTGGATGGTACGGAGATAGCCTCCAGACCAGTAACGCATACCACCCAAGAAGTGACGCTAGTAAGTCAAGATGGACACCATGAGAAGATCGTGTTCGATGTGATCAAGGCCCCCCAGTTCCAGATTATTCTAGGAATTCCTTGGTTAGAGAAGCACAATCCTCAGATCGATTGGCGAGCAAGAACGGTTCAGTTTCCAGAATGTGTCTCCACTTGTCACCCTCGATCTGGTGTTGCACTGGCAGCAATTTCCTCGGAGGCTCCTCAGTTACCTCCTGAATACCTAGAATTCCAAGATGTTTTCCGGAAGGATCAGGCTAACTCTCTACCTCCTCATAGGTCTTATGACTGCCAGATAGACCTGATACCTGGATCTACTCCTCCTTGTAGTAGAATTTATGCCCTCACCGAGCCTGAGAATCTTCACCTCCGACAATACCTGGATCAATACCTAGCGAATGGGTTTATTCGTCCTTCCAAGTCCCCTGCTTCCTCAGCTTTGTTCTTCGTTCCAAAAAAAGAAGGGGACCTTAGAACCTGTATAGATTATCACGCCCTGAACCAGATCACCGTTAAGAATAGATATCCGTTACCTTTGATCCCTGAACTCCTGGACCAAGTCAGAAAAGCATGCATATATACAAAGCTGGATCTTAGAGGAGCCTACCACTTGGTACGAGTAAAAGAGGGCGATGAATGGAAGACGGCCTTCCGCACCAAGTATTTGAATATCAGGTCATGCCCTTCGGACTTTGCAATGCCCCGGCCGCCTTTCAATATTTTATGAACGATGTCCTCAGAGAGCTCATAGATGTGTGTGTTGTTGTTTACATTGACGACATCCTCGTTTATTCTTCATCGGAAACTGAACATCAGAAACACGTGAAAATGGTCCTCGAGAGATTGCGTCAACACAAACTTTTCGCTAAGTTGGAAAAATGTGTTTTCAACGTGACTGAAGTTGAATTCTTGGGATTCATATTATCACCTAGCGGAGTGCGTATGGATTCAAAGAAGGTCGATGCAATTCTCAAATGGCCATCGCCATCCTCCGTAAAAGGTGTTCAAAGCATGTTAGGCTTCGCTAACTTTTACCGCAGGTTTATCCCCGAATTCTCTCGAATAGTCCAGCCCATCACCGCCTTGTTAAAGAAAAACAAACGTTTTGAATGGTCTACCGAGGCGGAACAAGCTTTCCAGAATTTGAAGACTAGATTTATCTCTGCACCGATCTTAAAACATCCTCGCCCAGAACTCCCCTACATCGTTGAAACTGATGCTTCGAGCCTTGACATGGGGGCAATTCTATCACAAAAGGACCCAGTAACCAATCAGTTGCATCCCGTGGCATTTTGGTCCCGCAAATTCTCGCCTCCTGAAATCAATTACACTATTACTGATAAGGAACTTCTAGCTATCAAGTCCGCCTTTAAGGCTTGGCGGCATTATCTTCTGGGGGCCCGACACACCGTTACTGTGATTACAGATCACCGAAACCTTCAATATTTGAAAACCGCAAAAGCTCAATCCTCTAGGCAACTCCGTTGGGCACTATTCTTTGCCGAGTTTGACTTCATAATTATCTATCGACCTGGTACAAAAAACGGTAAAGCTGATGCCCTTTCTCGGATGGGAGTGGAAGAACATTTGATCAATCCTAAACCTGTACCTATCATTCCCGAACAAAGAATTCTAGGTGTAATCGCCACACAATCCATAGAGGAAGTTAAGGATAAAGCCAGGCTACTGGTAACTCCAGCAGACATACAGAATTGGCATCTGCAGGGAAAGGACTTTACGGTGAAGGACAACCTATTATATTTCCAAGAACGGTTATACCTGCCCAGCACAGATTTACAGAAAAAGGTAATCTCTTGTTATCACGATTCTTTAATGGAAGGACATCCCGGTATGACCAAGACCTCGGAAAAGATCAAGCGCTACTTCTGGTGGCCGTCTTGGAAAAAAGATATCAGAGACTTTATAATGTCCTGTGGAGTATGCGCCCAAAACAAGAGTCAAAAGGAAAAACCAGCCGGCCTCTTACGCCCTATTGACATCCCGCCTCGCCCTTGGCATACGCTTTCTATGGACTTCATCACCGATCTACCTCCATGCTCCGGGTACAATACGATCCTAGTAATCGTGGACCTATTCTCCAAGATGGCGCATTTCATTCCACTCAAAGGCTTACCAACAGCAGCAACTCTGGCCCGGGAATTTCTCGAAAACATCGTCCGACTGCACGGTTTTCCTTCAGTTCTAATTTCGGATCGAGGTAGTCAATTTATTTCTCATTTTTGGCAAAGTTGCTGTCGGTCGGCTCAAATTGATGTGAGACTTTCGACCAGCCACCACCCTCAAACATACGGACAAACCGAGAGGACCAATCAAACTCTGGAACAGTATTTGCGCTGCATGCTACAACAAACTGAAAAAACTTGGAAAGATATCCTTTGGATAGCCGAATATGCCTACAATAACTCTGTCCACTCGGGAACTGGGAAGACCCCGTTTTTTCTTTTATACGGTAGTCACCCTCGAACCTCGGAGTTGGATCCACTTCAAGATCTTGGAACACCAGCAGTAGACCACCTGCATTCTACAATCACCCAAGCCTTTAAGGAAGCCGTTTCTCACCTTCAAAGGGCTAAAGAACAATACAAGAAAGGAGCAGACCAACATCGGAAGGAAGCCCCCCAATATCAAGTAGGAGATCAAGTCTGGTTATCCACCAAATATCTACCTCTAAAAGGACCACGCACATTCAACCCAAGATACCTTGGTCCCTATTCCATCACTACCATAGTAAATCCAGTAGCGGTCAAGTTGGACTTGCCCCCTCACATGAAGATACATCCGGTCTTCCACGCCTCTCTATTAAAACCCGTGCAACCTCAAACCCGACTAACTACATCTCCAAAACCTATTCTAGTTGATGGAGAACTCGAGATTGAAGTCAAAAGCATCCTGGATTCCAAGATCTCCAAATCTAAACTATTTTACCTGATTGACTGAAAAGGCTACGGTCCCCAAGAAAGATCCTGGGAACCTGCAGAATATGTCCATGCGCCTCGTCTAATCAAAAGATTTCATCGAACATTTCCTAACAAGCCCAAACCCCCGGAGAAGCCCGGTTTGGGAGGGGCCTTGAGGGGGGGGGTGCTGTCATGATCTCTGCTTCCAAAAGATCAGCACTTGCCCGACTCCCTTGGAAGCAGACCCATAACCCCGGTTCCGAGTGCCAGCCAGTCCCAATTGGGACCTTTTGGACCCTGTCCTGGCGCCAGTGGCACCAGGCTCATAAAGATGCCCAGTCCCAGCGCTGGAAGCGCCGGGCTCATAATGCTTGGGTGGACTTACCTGCAGCAGACCATGCTGCTTACTTACCTGCCAGTTGAACCCCTGATCCTCTTCTGTTTGGGACTACTTTTCCTGTTGGGTGGGGCAGGAGCCACTCCCTAGGTTCAGAACACTGGAACGCTTCTGGAAAGCAGGAACTCTTTTCTTAGGCGTGGCTGTGGAAGGAGACACCTAAGCACTACAGGAGGCTATTTAAACCACACCCGATGGATGAATCTTGCTTTGCGTTATTCTGCATTCTCTGCAGCAGAACGCTCATCGTGTCTTCTGCTTCTGATCCTGGGCTTAAGGGAACAAAGGCTTACCATCCTGGAATCCAGTCTTCAGCAGCACCTGTAAAGACAAAGAAAGAACAGGTTAGCACTACGGTCTTCAGTGGCAGCGCATCTCTTACCTGGTCCATCGGCTGTCACCAACGCCTCGCGCTGCATTCCGGCATCTGAAAGACAAAGGCTTACCTACTCTTCGCATGCCCCGGAGGTCTTCGCACTGCATTCCGGCATCTGAAAGACAAAAGCTTACCAGCTCTTCGCACGCTCCGGAGGCCTTCGGCGCTGCATCCCGCATCTGAAAGACAAAAGAAGGTGCGTTTAAAGACATTGGGCAACTTTATTACTCACGTGCCATTACTCCTTCCCACGCCGAATCCAGTGGGTATTCCAGCACCCTTCAGCTTCTCTAAAGCTCCGAACTTGTACCTGCAAGATAAAAGGGACAGTTAGTGCGCATCGTGAAGCAGGCTACAAGCGCTTACTTACGTGCTTCCAGGCGCTTCTATTCCTCACGCGGGTTCGATCCTCAACTCTCATCAGCCCGCCATCCGCCATCGCCGGAACCCTGCAAAACAAGAGATATCATTACAAAAGACTTTTAAGACATTTGAAGTGCCCAGAACTTACCGTTCGTGCAGTTAACGATGGACAGCAGTCCTCTGAGGTCAAGAGGCCTGCACCCTTATCCAGTGAAGAAACTGGTTACGGCACCCTGCCCCGAGGCAGATGGAGAGCTCGGCGTTCACTTACCTAAGGTGAGGGTGTTAACCTTTGGGGTTCTACAGGAGAAGAGAAAGGGAAGAGGAGAGAGGCACCCAATAACCCCAGTTCATTAATCCCATATTTTCTATCTGCAGACATCTTACTCTTCGAGTCAGACATACAGTGCACAGAGGTCCAGCCCAAAGAGCCAACCGTGTGTTACACATCACCTTTGAAGATACGGCATTCACCCAGTCAAGACCGGCGCCTCTGCGGGAATCAGGTGAGCGTTACAGTACTGTATCACAGTACTTTTCAATTTAATATTGCCATGGTTCATCTACAGGACTCTATTAAAGATCGACGGAGACTCACAGTACCCCTGGGGTAAACAAGTATTATTTCAGTCGAATTTGGTGAAACGTAAAGGAAGTAAAGTCCTCTGTGTCTTTGTGCAACAAAATTGAGAAGAACACATTCTTCAAATTAATCACTGTGAAATTTTGTGCTTCTACTGGGATACTATGTAATATCGTTGATGAATTTGGAACTAAAGGAAACTCGGCCTCTACAATCTGGTTAATCGTTCTCATCTCTTGTACGAATCTCCACGACTCTCCCTTTAATTTTTCACAGGGTACACCGCAGTATTACACAATGACTCTGATGTGCCAGAATACCTTGCTTCATCAATGCTGAGCTAGTCTAAGAAATGCCCTCATCTGCCCCTCAAGACCCTGAGTATTGCCTCACTCGAGGTAAAATTGCCCCTGGTTTCAGTTTTATCTTAACCTCTCCCACTCCCTTCAATAGGCCTACATCATAAGGGCCTGTAGTCCGTAAAACACTTGGCATCTTTTCCAAGTCTTCGTCAAAGAATGCTGGATGCTGTCGCATTATCCCCATGCACTGTGTCATCTACCTTTTCTCTATTCAGATCCAATACATAACGCTCATAAAGAACACCACTTCATCGTCTGCTGGATCATCTCTAAACATGTCATTGTCAGTGACGTCAGTCAATCTACACTCTTCCCCAATGGCAATTACTGTTCCCCATGGTCTACCCTCATCATCTGTGCCTTCGAGCATCACCATTTCCCCTCGTACTATGGCTGCATCTAATTCTAAGGGAATAGTCTGTCCCCCCTCTTCGTCTATAGGTACTTGTGGTGTAAACAGGAATTCATTAGGTATCCTCATAGTCCTTCCCACTAAACCAGGTAGCCATGTTAACAGAATGCTCACCCCATAAAGGAACATTTCGGCCACCATCGGCACTCCTCTCAGAGCCATTTGCCCTGTAAATGCCATTATAAACTTACCCACGTTCATATAGTATATCCCTGGAGTGGAGCACACTATACCTTCATCAGTAAAAGAAATCATCATAATAAGTTTTGTCATTAAGTCTCTTCAAAGAATATTAACTGGTGTCTGCCGTGAATACAACAAAGGAACAAACATATCACATTCTCCTATAGAGACTGGTAATTCATCAGTAAAAGGAACTTGAATTGTAACTCCAGAGAATCCCTGAGCATTCATGGCATTTCCCGACATTGGGTATTTTCCCCTCTCTTATACATGAACGAGTAGCCCCATGTCAACTAAAAATGAAAAGGATTTGCCTCCTATCGTTACATCAATCCTTGGTTCCTCTTGAGGCTCTGGTGTCATGGATAGTACCGAACAAATCAAGTCGCCCTGTGAGCTGTCCTATTGTGGATACATGGATACAAACGAAAATGGACCCTGGTAGTGGTGCTAGAACTGTTCAATGCGTAATTAATAAACAATCTTTATATCAAAAAATATATTTTATTATTTTCAATATAACACTTTAGTTATTGTTTACTCGTTAATCACATAAACATATCACAATGTTTGACACCTTTTCAAACTCTTCACTAATCATCTACTCTTTCATTCCATACCGTTACTGATTCATTCTAACAAAACATGTCCAGGAAACATTTTCCTAACACAAAAAATCTCTAACATTGTACAGTTTTGGTTACACCAGTGACCATTCTTTGTGTGTATATTTGACAAATAGCTCCACAGCTTATTTGCTGGATCTACACATGTTTCAGTTGTCTAGCCGGCCCTTAAATGATGGACCCATAATTCGACAACCTTTTTCAGGATCAACACAGACTCCAACTCTGGTCTGGTCTTAAAAATGTATAGGTGAACAGTGTCTTCTGGTACAAATTTCCCACGTGTGTATAATGGGGGTAGTATCAATGAGGGCATTTTTCCAGTGAGCCTTCCAGTACAATATGTTACGGGCAGCTTATTCTCAAGAAGGCTTTACTCAAAATGAGATCTCCTCTTTGACTGGTTCAATGCCCAGTCAAGTATTCTAGTTGCTCCCAGTGGCAGCGCTGAGTTACGATCCTCACCCAACCTAATGGGTGTCTTCACCAAATGCACTATGCTGTTTGTGGTGCAAGATCACAAGCAGGGTATTTCATCTACAGCACACGGGTAATGTTATCTATCCACACCGTGCTGGCTGCTTGTAGCTCAACTGGTCCTCAGTATTCCAAAACCGGCAGGCAATACTGCATCCTACCAGCACTCTGTGGATTGATCACATTACCCGTGTGCTGTAGATGAAATATGATGCTTGTAATCCACTGCCACACCAGTGTGCAGCACCCAAGTACTTCAGTTCTCATCCCACCGATGTACACCAATTTGTCAGGAGGCCACCCTAGTTTAGTGAAACAGGGAACACTTCTGTGAAGTTAGCCTGAACAATTCAAGGTAGCTTGGAGAACAGTCAATGCTACGTCTCAGGAGTAGAGGGGATGATCTGAGGTCTTGCATGAGCACAAACAGTAGGACACAAGAATGACCCTTAGAAAGTAGTATATCAAAAACATACAATTTATTAGGCCCCGAACAAACACAGGTGACTCATGAAGAACACAGTAATACTACTACTTAAACACACAGTAGGTCAAATATATGTACAGCCACTTTTCGGTCAATATGGCAAAGTGCAGATTCCTGCCAAAAGCTGTGAGGATGGAAAACACACAAACTTTAACACAATGGCCAACTCCAGAAATGGATATCCCTAACTTAAGAAGTCCAGCCCTACGAAGATTGGAGCCTTGTGTTCAATGTTATGTTTGTGCGTAAAATCGCCCGTCGATGCGTAAAGCTCACAAGGGACCAACTTCAATTGGAAGGAAAAGTTAGAAGAGGACACTAGAGTGTGAGGAATTTGGTACCAAGAGTCAGAGGCGAGTCTGCTACTGAGAACAAAACTGTCCCCAATGTTCGGTTGACTATAGGAATCAAGAGCCACCAAAGTCAAGACCAGCACCACAAGGGATCCTTCAAGTGTGAAAACAGTATGGATGAACTTAATATCGAACTCTGACACTCTATGATCTTTAGCAATTTTCTGTTTCAGAGATCGGGAATCAGTAAAGAACATTTTACGACTGGCAATGGGTGGATATGAGGAATCCTTTTTCTCCCCCAATTCTTTGATGTCCCCCTTTTCGAGAAGATAGCTCTCAGAAACTGTTTTCCTCGTTTGGGGAAAGGATCCCTCCATTTCTTTTCTATATGGCTCACATTTTGAGGGCTGAATAGTTTCTTGTTCTGGGTCGGTCTCCATACTTACCCTGTCCTATTCAGGGCCTTTTGAGATACAGTTTCCTTTGGGAGGGATCCCCCCATTTTGAAAGAGCAGGTCTGCTCACCTGAATCCTCCGGGGACTCTTCTCTTTCCAAGGGGTTGATCTTGATCGCCTCCACAAAGTGGGTTCTTCTTTGGCCTCTCCTAGTTACCTTTTGATTCTGGTGTCCTAATATTTTGGGTTAGAAGAAACACTTTCAGGCTGAGAGGTTTCTATGGGTTCTGTCTGGGTGAGAAAGGAAGCTTCCTCTAGGGCTTTGCATCTCCCCTCAACCCGGGTCCCCTCCTCAGGAACCTGTGGCCTGTTGGACATTTCCTCTGATCATTCCCCCCCTGGGGCATCAGCCCTGGGTGTTGGGGCTTTCTGGGAAGCAGGGTTAGGTTGAGGGTTTGACTGAGCCCTCAGCATGCGCCCAAGGTCGTTGGTTAGTTGCTGGACCTGTCGCTCCAGCTGCAAGACCTTTTCTGGGTTGTAGGGAGGTCTTGAGTCATGCCTCTGCTGCTCCCAAAAAGGGCAACTGTCCACTCTCCCAGAGTAGCTCGGGTACTGGAAATTCCCCCCATAGTTTACCATCCTGAATCTCCCTTCTCCCGGTTTCAGGGATCTATTGTCCTGGAATCGCGGGGAGAGAGGAGGATTATTTTGGAAGTTCTGGTTCAGTGGATATCTGGGGAAAATGTTCAAATTGGGAGGTGGAGTGATACTCCTCTCCTGAGTGAAGTTTAGTGGGAAGTTTCCCGGGGCAGTACTTAACTGATTAGTCCCACCCTTGGGCCTTGGGAGTGTATACATACCCCAGGATTGGTTTGGTCCCTTTGTACCTAGGGCTTACATAGGTGGCACGGTCAGAGGGGTAATTGTTCTGAGGTCCTGCCTGACTACCCATCGAGTGGGCTGGGTCTGAGGGTCTCCTCTGCCTTTTATTCTGCTTGTTGGCCAAAGGAGTATTTTTAAGCCCCAGTCTCAGATCCAATAGAGGAGTAGTTTTTACCTCTGCCCCCTTTGCATGAGCAGGGGTGTTAGATGGATCAAGGATTTTGGGGGTATTTCTACTCTCAGTGGGTTTCTGGACCTCATGGATCCTGGTGGCCTGTTCAATCACCCAATGCAGGGATCTGTGCTAGTGAAAATCACACACCACCTGAGTCATTATGTATTTGGGGAGCACATGGAAATATGTAGTTATGAACTCCCTAGTATTTGTGTTCACCCTCCGGGAAGTCTGAGCAAATGCCCACTTTAACTCCTGGACAAACTCCCTAGGTGCCTGATCTTCCCAACATTACAAATTATATGCAGCCTTACAGGCCTCTTGGGGGTTTCTATTTGTGGCAAAATGTTTCAAAATGGCTGCCTTATAGGGGGACCATTTATAATGATTCTGGTCCTCCTGTCCCGAAAAGAAACTGGAGTACAGGAGAGAACGTTCATTTCATACTCCATACAATTTACGTAATTTTTAACTCCAAATGAGGATTTAATTTGTTCATATACTTAGCATTTCTATGGTATGGGGTCATGAAGCTCGTGTTGGCCTTGATCTGTCTAATTCGGTCTTGGACAAACCCCTTTCTTTGTTTCCCTGTCTTCTTTTCTTCTCTGCACCTGAGTCCATTCACCTTCTGCCTCAGAGCTGCTACTGGTACTCCATTCTCTATATTCTAGGTGCTTCCTATCTCTATGAGATGGGGAATACCTCCCAGAACCATGGGGTCTGGACTCCTCTTGCCAGCGCTGCCGTGAATTCTCAAGTTAATTTTCCCTGTAGTCACCTTTTTGCACAGGATAATACTCAGTCTTTTCTTCAGACTGACTCAACTTTGTAGGTTCCCCGCTTCCAGACAGTTTGGGGAAATTCACTCCTTCCCCTGAATGTAAGGAGGTTTTAATAGGCCCCTCGTTGGCTGAAGATTTGAATGTTCTTCTCCAGCAAAGCAAGCTAGGTAGTCTCTCTACAATCTAATTTCTTTCAAGCCCAACTCCCTCATTTTCTCATCAAGGGAGTTTTCATGGTTGGAAGTACTCACTGGATTATTCTTAATTTCCCAGGGCACACTGGTCTGGCCACCTTCCCTTCTGTGGGTTAGAGGTGAGTAATCATCACTCTCAGATAAGGACTGGCCTTCTGGATCAGTTTGGCTAGGCCTGGGTAAGTCTAGGTGCCTCATGTTTCCTTGGGCTTTGTTGGTGGAAAACAAGTCAGCCCAAAGGAATTTGTGGTCAACTGGCATGCGTTTCCTGATGGGGAGGGCATCACCCCTGGATCAGAGGTCACTTTGCCATACCCTGCTTGGTCAGGGTGCCTCAGCGCCTGTTTGTAATTTTCAATTAAATTTGCCAAACTCTCACACCTGCATCTCTCTGTCCTTATTTCCTTATGGTGTTCAGAGAGCTGGCTTTTTAACTCTGAGAGCAGGGCCTGATTGGCCTTGAGCACTTTACTGTGGGCCATTAACCGATCTTTCAGTTCTCTGATTTCATTCTGACTTGACTCCTTTTCATTTTGTGTGGCCTACATTGTGCACGCATATACAAAGCGGTTGGATTTCAAAACACCAATCTCTCTCTCTTGCACGATTCTACACTGCGCTGCCCGGCACAGGACAGCTTCCGCTTGCCTTACACACTCCATGATTTCTACATTTTCTTGCCTATTTCCAGTCAATTCCTGAGAACCTGACTCTTTTCTGCATCCATTTTCAACTGATGCACCTCCTGTGCAAGGACACTATTCTCCTGGTTCAAGAGTTCTTTTCACTTCATCGGTTGAATTGTCTGTTGTTTTAACGCATGTACCTTCTGAGTTATCTGATTAAAGTCATTTTGGGAATCAGCCCCTTTTAAAATTAACTGACGGTTTTCATATTTCAACTCCTTTATTTGTAATTTTCTATTAATTTAAAAGGCCTATTATAATTTTGGCATTTTTCTCATCAACCATAGGCCTTATGTAGCAGATATTATTGTCATTTGTTTCTGACATCAAGTGACCATATTTTGGGTAACAGCACAGCATTATGCTGATTGGGTACACTCATCACAGCCTGACACTGTCATCAAAGCCACAGCCTGAGGCACTTTGGGTAATCCCATTTACAACCTGAGGCTCTAATTCACAGCCAGGTTTCCATCATCACAGCCGAGACAAGACCCTCTCATCAGCCTGACGCCCTTTCATCACATATGGAGATGGGTTTGCCACTCCCATCTCAGCTTGAAGCACTCTGGCCACAGCATGAGGCACTGGCACTCTAATCAGAGCCTGAGGAAGTGTGGGTACTACCTTGATAACCCAAGCCTCCCATTCACATCTCAATATACTATCTTCAGAGATTCAAAGCCCAAGAACCTCTCCTCACACCCAAGACCCTCTCCTCTCAACCCAATGCCATCACATACCATCCTGAGATAGGTTTGGCACTTCTATCTCAGCTTGAACGGCTCTCACCGAAGCATGAGACCCTCCAAGATAGGATTAGAACTCCCTTCTCAGCTTGAGACATTCTGACTGCAACGTGAGACATTCTCGTCCCAGCCCGAGGAAGGCTGCTTTATCACACCACAGTCAGAGACTGTTACGAAGCCCCAAAACAGATGGGCTATTCCCACCACAATCCTGAGAATGCCCATACAGCCCTTCCCGTCCATCACTGTCCAATACCCTCATCACATCCTGGGGCTGTTATTGCAGCCAGACTGTCTTCAATTGTAGCCCAATACATGCTCATCACAGCCTCTGACACTCTGACCACAGCTGGAGACACTTTCAATACAGCCTAAGATCCTCTTATCAAAGCCTCTGATTGGTTGGGGACTCCCATCGCAAACTCAGATTCCCATTGCAGACTGAGAAACACTCAGATCACACCCTGCATCTCTCATGATGGCCTGCCACTCTTTCTTATCATAGAGACATGCTGCTGATTATGCCTTCAGATCCCTAGACTACAATCAAACCTGAGACAGCATATGTATTCCCATTTGTGGGGTGAAATACAGCCCCTGAAGGCCAGAAATAATGAGGCCAGAGTCCCTTGTGCATGACTACCGAAATATAGAGGTCAGCACAGAAATGAGGTCCGACATAAGGCCTATGGAACCTACATTATAAAGGAAAGAAAGTGTGTCTGACTCTTAAAAAGTGCAAAGATATGCGAAGTGCATTTCATGATGGAAAAGAAAGACACGTGGCAATGATGTTTTGACAAATCTGGAGAGCTGCACCCACACATATGAAACAGCAGTTCACAGTATCTTTAATGGGACACCAGAATTATGTTTCAAGCAGCTGAGTGAAACGGAGCATTTCATGTGTATTAAATAAAAGATTGTCATTTTCCTTTTCCCCTCCAAAGTGACAGTATGCTAAGCGAAATGCCCAATAGACTTTTAAGCTCTGGCATGGTGTTCTCATAACACATAAGGACAATTTCAAAGTAATACGCAAATATTTGTGAAAATGTGTGCCTCATAAAATGTCATTTAAAATGCATTTATGTACGAGTTTACAGGCTGTTTGCTGAAGGGTACATGTACGGTCATTTCTCCAAATTTTGAAACTTAACTCCAGGGCCTGGTTGTCCCTATGTTGCCCTGGAGATTCAGGCCTGGTTGTCTTCATCCATCATTGCCCTTCCTTGAAAATACAAGCAGAAATACATTGTAGATCAGAAATGTGGTGGAGACCAGATAAAGTCAGGTCTGTTCTGCAGAAATGCACTTTATCGCATAAAATGGACAGCGTACATCGCACAACGGTCATTCCAGGATTTTATTAAAGGTGACAGTCAACCCCTTCTACCCATGCTAAACCTATTCTGGTGGGATAAACACAACTGAAGTTATTAATGAAAATGTGATTTGAGCCTTCCCGTGATTCCAAGAAATGCGAAAGTTGTTAAAAGCATGCCAGTAATAATTCATATGACGATTGTAAAATGGCATATTTTCCACTGATATGGTTCCTGAGTAAATGAAGAAAAACTGTATCCCCGCACAGGAATGACGTGTGGAGTCCAGACTAGTCTTATCTGATTCACCTTAAAATATAGTTCTCAAAAATGTATTCATACATATCAAGATTTGAAAATCTAGGATACTTGCCATGTTGAGATATTTTGAGTTCCAAAACATGAACAAGCCCCTCTGTCAAAGTAGGATGATGAAGCTTTCTCTTCCCATAGCTAACCCAAAGCACTCCCCCATCCCCTTGTCCTATCAGCACACAGTTAGGAGGGGGTAGTGATAATCAACCAATCCCTTTCGCAAGAATCATGACAAATTTGTGATGTCATTTGCCCTATAAATAAGCCAGTTTGCATCAGAGCTGGACTTCTTCCAATAATTCCGATAAGCTACCTGCTGCTGAAACAGGGCGAATAACATCCCAGCAGAGAGGCCTAATTTTGCATTGGAGACAGGAACCAGGAGAAATAGAAGCTGATTGGGACCACTTGGAGGACTCAGAGGAGAGCCTTAACTGACCCCCTTCAGTCCCAGTGGTGCTCTGATGTGCCCTCGTGCCAGGTCCAGACCTCTCCTGTAAGTAGAACTACCCCAAAGCCAAGATTGTGTAGGCCCTGTATTCTTCCAGCATTGTTTGGTTATTTCCCCATTGAAAATATCCTGTTTGTTTGTGTAGATCCCTAGTATATTTATCAAAGTAAATCAATGAATTCCCCTATTGGATTCACAGGATCTGTATTGTTGGCATTCGAAACAAACAATCTTTTCCCATTGTGTTTTGAACTGGTATAGACATAAAGAACTGCCAAAATAATTAATCCAAAGCCCTGTTCCATGTGTGTGCCCAGGGTATAAAAATTAAATTCCCCATTGATCCCCCTCATTTTAAATCAGAAGGGTGAAGCCTGGTAGTGCCTTGGCATATGCAAGGTGCAAAACGAAATTGCCCCTGTGTACCCATTGTGCTCTTCAAACCGAAGTTCGCCTTGTTTTTCATTCTTTCTCACATTGCATCTGTGATGCCAACTCAAAACCGATTTTCCCATTCTGTTCTGACCAATATCCCATAAGCCCCACTTGCTCTGGGTAGCAGAGCCAGCCTTAGGGGGGGCGAGCTGGGCGACCGCCCGGGGCACAACGCACCCCAGGGCGCCATTAGCCCCTGACACGCCAGCTCAGGGGAGTCTTTCAAGGGCTCATCCGAGCTGGGGTTGTGGGAGAAAGTGTGGCAGGCGGCCTTTTACTGTAAAATGTGCCTGCAGCGGCAGGTGCATTTAAATGCGCCCCTCCATCGCGGGCACTTTTCATAAGAAGAGGCGCCATTAGCCTCCACCACGCCAGCTCGGGGGAGTCTTTCAAGGGGTCCCCCGAGCTGGCGTGGTGGCAGAAGGCGTGGCAGGCACCTCATTGTCATTGAATGCACCCGCAGAGGCGGGCTCATTCAATGACAATGGGGTGCTAACGTGCCCTATTTAACCTCCTTGCAGAGGTGAGGAGGTTAAAAAAAAAATGTAAAAAAGTTGACCATTCTAGCCCCGCCCCCTTCCGCCCCACCCCCTTCCGCCCCACCCCCTGTTAACCAGGGGCACGTGGTGGCTGGGGGGTGCTATTTCACCCAAGGCGCTGCTGCCCTGAAGGCCTGCCCTGCTGGGTAGGTGTGGCAAATAAAAATTTTGCCATTTGCATTTTCATTCTGTCACATTGCAGCTGTGCTTAATTTAAAAACCGATGTTTCCATTGGGCTCTGACCAAAACCCTAAAGCCCTGCCTGTGCTTGTTTGGTCTGGCTTTCCTTTCTTTCATATTGTTTCTGTGAGTAAGACCCTGAATCCGATTTTCCCATTGTGTTCCCACTCTCTGCCACTTCCTTCAATTCAGAGGGTTGATGTCAAATTGATGTTTGTAGGGTGAGGGTTGCTGGGAGAAAAGCATACCCTTGCGTGTGTTGAATTGTTCTTTTCTTATATTGGTGGGTGATTTAAAAGGAATTAAATGTGACAGCCTATCTCCATGTTAGGGCCTTTGAGAAAGTCCTTTTGTTCTTGTGTTGCCACAACATTGGTGGCTGATGTAATCTATTTGTGATATTTGGCAAAAATAATTAATTAATAAATATATTCTTAATACACACCGGCCTGGTTCCTAGTGCATTGCGACACCAGGTATTTGCTGGGGTAGTGTGCGAGACGGGTTGGACGCCTTACCAAAAAATAACCTGAAATCAATCAAAGCGCTTTATTGTGCGCCACGTTCATTTTGGGTGAAAGAGCTCACTGACTTGGTGGGACCGGTTAATAAACCGCGACAAAACACACCCTGAGATAATCACAGAAGCCCGCAATCCACTTATTACAGCCCGAGTTCGACATCATAATTGAATAATCGCTCAACGTAGCATGAGGCATGATGGGTGGTTGTGACAAAATGATTCCTTCTCAGCAGGAGTACAGGGATGAGTAATGCCTCAAACCCCTATTCAGCCTAGCACTACTTCCAAGCCAGCAGTGATCTCAATCATAAAGGTGAAATGGACACAGCCGACAGGTATACCTCCTTCACCTACTTTGGTAAGGTGGACCGAGGGCAGGCTATATTCTTCAGGAGTAATGTGAGCTGATACAGTTGCAAAATAAATACCAATAGCACAGTATCAAAATAAAAGACTGTCCAACCAAGGTCCTGGAAAAATAGGAACTTTAATAAAAACAAACAATGCACACAACTGATTAAAAACACTAAATACCCACTCCGGTAAAAGAAATATGGAAAATGTAGACTTTGACAGTAAAGGGGGCACTCTGGGTGACAGACAATTGATTTCAGGAGAAAATGCACAAAGTACTTGAGAAAATGTCTTGAAAAGGCAAAGAATTGGGTGTTGTACGTCACTAAGTTCCTTTAAGGTGGGCCAGAACCTCTGCAAATACCTTTATTGCTTGTCTTGAGTACTCGACAGCATCGAGCCTGGCACTTTTCTGCAGTCGAGCCGAGTTGAGTCGCGTTGTTCCAGTAGCAAAATTGCTTTAAGATGGGTTTAAGATGGGTTTAAGATGGGGTTTCTGTGGATCGAGTGGGTGTTCGAGACGGGTAAAGTCGATGGTTCTCAACAAGCCGAGTTGGCAATCGAGTCGGATTGAAACGATTCGTACGCTGGATCGAGTTGGCATACTAAACCTGCCATGATTGAGTCACTTCACCAAGCTGACACTAATATGACATCTGAAATGCTGTGGCTGGATAATGTTGTGACCCCAGTAGCAGCCATAACATGTCATAAACAGGAATGGATTATGCTTATTATGCTTACAGGCTGGGCACACAATTATTATATTTTGAACCAGAGGGGCAGAAGATGAAAACGCGACCTCTGCCTTTTGGAAGTTTGTGTTTGAGCAGCTGTCAGCAATGCAAATGGGACCTTTCAGCCTATCCTGTAGCCACAGCAAGGCACATGAGTGTACAATTATTTTGCCATATAGCATTTTGAAAGGGGGGGTCTGATTAGCAGGCCTCCCTTTCAGAAACAGAATTACACACATTGTTTTATTACAAAAAATCAGAACAGTTCACAAAAAATCAAAACAGCTCTCATTCCCAGGGGGCTGAAGCCCACAAATATTGAGAGGCTGAGGTAGCCAGCCTTGAAGCCTCTGTGGTGGCCCTTACAACAAAATGGTCTACACCAGCGTACCCGAAACACGGAAAGGCTTCTTTTTTCAAAGGGATTTTCTAAATAAATAAAGGTTGCTTATTTCCGTGAAATGGGGTTGCTGTTCAAGGGCTTTAAAAATAATGAAGGCAATGTCCTTGGAGACTCACGCTGCAGCCCATTCCCCCTCCAGTCCCTTTGCTACTTTTAAGCAGCCCATTTGGCATGTTTTTTTTTTTCAGGCTGCAGCGGGCACACACCACGGCTTACTGAGATGGGCTTGTTAGCATTTCATAGCTCCTCAATCTGCAAATACTCTTAAGGAAATATCTTGGCGACATAAAGCTCGGATTTCAACGCAACTGTGCTGGATAGGAAACAATGTGCTCACCATTTTTGTGAGATTAAGATTATCCATTTTTATTAACGTCAAGCATATCAATGACTTAGACTACTGCGGTTGCCTCATGTGAGAGAGGAAATAGTCAGCCAGTCCAGGCTTTCAGGTTCCCATCATATTGCATTCTGGTACTTTTATACACCATTTTATTATCCGGAAATGTACAAATATGCAGGAATGTAAAATGACATGCACTGAAGAAGATAGGACTTACAGTACCGAAATTTAGGCACTGTTGCCGCATATTTTAGAGACAAAAGAGGATTATTGAAATCATTAAGTTAGGTGAGAAAAGTGTGCAGTGGTAGCTTTAATGAGCTTTAGAGTGTTTTTAAAAGACAGATGGAAATGCCCTCTTTGGACCGTGAGATGATAGGCCAGGGAGGCCAAGCACAAAGGTTAGTTTCATATATGTCTATTCCCGAGACGGTGCATTTTATAAGAAAGAAAAAGGAATCTTGGAGACTAAGTGATGACAATGTCCGTTTTCAACCACATGGGTGGAGTAATGGACATTATCAACTCTTTGGTAATGGATGTTGGGGCAAAACGAATGTTATAAACATTGAAAGTGGGCGCTTTCAAGAGATGAGGTGAAGCATGGCTACCTCTTTAGACTGAGATTGCCACCACTGGCTTCAAGACACAGTAGCACGCCCCCCATCGAGCAGAGGCCTTCCTATGCTTGCAGAAGGGCATCTGTTTTTTGGCACAGTGGCCTTCACGACATGGGATGCGAGAAATAGGGGTGGAGACCCTCTTTTTTGTGTGGGGGCCTGACTCTAGAGGGTTAAACAGGAATATCAAGAGAAAGAAAGAGTCAAAGGCTACCCTTGTCATTAACTCACAGGAGGTCACGTATATGCATATTGTTTCGTTTTATGCATACCCTACGTGCCAAATGAGGCACACGTCTATTTTTAAATGTGTGTCTATGATAAATTAAACTTTGTTTTAAGATATTCCTGCTCCTGGTGATCCTTATGAGCTAGTATATATAAACATCTAGCCTCACTGCTAACACAGGGTGACCTCCTGTGCGTTAATGACAAGGGTAGCCTTTGACTCTTTTGCTTTCTATTGTTACTCCACTAAATGGTGTCATCTCACCAGTGCCCCAGACTGTCAAGCTGCCTCTCCTCCATAGTTGGAGTGCTGACCCCTCCCCAAACACTGAAAGGCATAGGGGAAATATCGGTGCCATGGCAGTATACGCAAGGGGCATCATGAATGCACCTCCTGATATATTGCTTGAAGGTCACCAAGGAAAACTGCTACTTGCTCCAGCTGGAAGTCCGGCTTTATCAGGCCCCAATGCAAAAATGCCTGGCCTGCCTGCTGCTCTGTATTTATGGATAGAGAAAGTAAAGCTACAATCCTACTCCTTTTGCTCAACATGTTTCTATAATGACTTTATATGACTGATGTTTTGTCAGGTTGGTTTATTAAGCGATTTGTGTTCTTTTTACAATCACATCTAAAAAGCTAAATATTATTTTAGCCCTGGGAAGCCAAACATCAACACATACCAATACAATCTATGTCTGGTTTGCTATATGAGCCGGTGCCTAAATAAGAGAATGGAAAGAAATTGCAATCTGCAATTTAGGATTGACCACATAACCAGAGTATGTGATCCTGGGCAATCATTTAATCTCACAGTGCATTAACCGGGCATCCCTAGAAATGATTCCATTTGCAGTCTATGCTAGTTATTAAAAAAATACTCACTCCTGATTTACAAGACTATAGGTAAAGCTCCTTGTTTTCAGTATAAACTGATTTGTAAACATAAATACAGAAGTTAATCACTCTTTTTTCAGTATTTATTTGTAAAACATGGATAGAAACGGAAAGGCCTGTACCTTGGCTGGGTCTTTAAGTTGTTGAACATGCATTGAAGCTCAGTGGCTGTGTAAAATAGCATAACAGGGAGGCTGAAAAAGGAATTGAATTCCTTTTTAAGTTGTGTAAATATGTGTAGATATGCAGCTCTTGTGCAAGAATACAGCTCTAGGAGCTTCCCATTACAGTATTCCAAATTCTAAAGTGTTTTTTCCAAGTAAATAATTGTGGAAAAATACTGCTTACGTCTTATTTTTTGACATTGCAAATAACCAAAAAACAAATATGGATAAATACAGACGGAAATTGTGAAAAAATAGATACCATGAAACCAGGAAAATGTTTTCTTTGTTCAAACATATTTGCTATGTAAGGAAATATTTTAAATATTTTTTATTTACAAATTCAGGGGTCATCCTGACATTCTTGGTTACAATTGCTGTTGCGGACGGTTGAGAGGAGTTTCCATAAATTAAAAATGTAGCTAGTGGCTGTAGTAATACTTTCAATTAAGAGCAAAATGATCGAAACAGCAGTTAATGCAGAATCAATCAACACTTTTGTGGCTGCAAAATCTAGGAAAGTGTGAATTGCACACCAAATATATGCAGTTTGAGGGCATTCTAGCGTTTCATCCATGTCGCTATATTGTCTAGAACTGTCCTGAAAAGAGGATACACAGAGTAAGGGAGGGAGGAAAGTGTTCTAATTAAGCAAGGATGCTTCGTAAAGGGTGGTAAGGGCCCGAAGCCCAAGTTATTAATGCAGGCAGTGGTCGAAGTGTGCAAAAAGAAGTATGTTGCCTACTGACCTGCCCACGCACCCTACAAATCCCATCACCACGCCTCCCCACGCACAATACAAACCCCCAAACATATGCTTCTGCTGTTTAAGGGAACGTACAGTGCAGTGCAATAAAGGTGCAAAATTCAACTTCTCCCTACACTTTTATTTTAAAACAAAACCATCATGGAACGGTTCCTATTTAAAATAAAAGTATAGGAACAGTAAAACCTATTTTAAAAAAGTAGAGAAGCTCCTCTCCCAACCGCTCCCACCCACTTGGACCACTGAATGCAGGCTGTTATCACTTGGTGCAGCCCAAGAATGGGGCATTGTGGGATCAGCACCCAGGGCAAACACCCATGGTGTTACGGGGGAGGTAGCCGAGGGAAAATATGGCCTGCGGTAAGCTCCTGACCCTTGCCTTCTGTGAGAAATCTGAAGGTGTCTCACCCGCTAGTGCCTGGGGATCTGTCATCCAGGTGGCCAGGACATGGACATCGCATTTGGATTCAATCCCTGGGGGTGGACCAGTGCGGGAGGATCACCTGTATGAGGGGTATTCAGGAAGTGGAGGTGGGACACCGGACAGCGAGATGCGGTATCCCTTTCCCTGTAACACCTTTTCCCCATCCTACCCGGCAGGAAACCTAGGAACTCTACCCCCGCCCTTTCCCGACACAAACACTTTCTCACAGATAGTTCACTGCAAGTAACAACAGACTAACACCAGAGCCGTATACCTGACATGTCCCAATACCACGATCAGGCAAAGTCAGGCAATTACAGAGTATTACACACACCTGACTTCCTCCACACTTCCCCACATGGATAAAAGGCAGAGCACGAAAGCATACTCTGAGCGAGAAAAAACACATGAAGAAACAGCAGTCCAAGATGGCAGTTTAATACAAGGAGCAAGACGGCGAGACCGGAGAGGGTTGCAAGAAGGGAAGCACCCTTGACCTATAAAGACCGTTACCTCCACGAGCCTTGGAAAGTAAGAAACCGAAGACCAGGAACTAAGGCTGATCAAACCTACACAGTGTGTCGGAGGTACCCGGGGCTCTCCTGCATCAATAACCAAGGCAGTGAGGGGTGATTGTCACCGGGGTACTGTCCTTGGCTCCGACAACAAAGCAGCGTCCGAAAAAGCAACACAGGCGGTGAGTCAGAGAGACTGGTACCAAACCAGCTTGCGTTTTGAACCAAGGTTGCAAGCGGCAACATTGTATAAAGGGAACATTGTATGAAGCACTTAGAATGAGCGACTCAACTGTAATTGAAAATGAGAAATAATGACTTAAACTTCAGAATTAAACTCTGGGGAAAACAAAACAAGATACCATACACAGAGTGGTCCGGCACCACGTAGGTGCTCATTCGAAAGTCTATGTTAGGTGTCCAACTGACGTTGAACTGTGAAAGAAATATTAAGATCGAAGTGGTCATGCAACGGGTCTTGCTAAACCATGTGCACATTCGAAAGTCTTTGACAGTATAACGTAAACCCAATTGGTCTGAGCCCGGCTGAGGGAGACTAATTGAACCTTGTTTTGGTAAAGGGATCTGAGCCCGGAAGAGGTGGATCCAATGGTGAACAGATCTGAGCCCGTAAGAGGGGGATCCAGGGTGAATACCTAAAGTGAATACTGTGAACGCTAAAGAGAACATTTGTGTGTCATTTCCGTTACAGCAGGCCCTCTGCGTCAAGAGACTGTTGAGAAGTAAAGAGACTTGAACACAGAAGGTCCTGAGTTTTGTGGACTGTGAAACTGGAACTGTATCCTCATGCCGCAGAAACCAGAGTGTGCGCTTTGCTCGAGTGAACCGCCTTCCCCCGTGCTGAAAACACAGGGAATGGAGGCCAATGGCCTAAGTATCTTGACTTATCATTTTGCGAACACTTTATTCTTTTTTATGAGCTGCCACCCCACATTATTTGTAACTAGTAGTAAGGATTGGCAATAGTTTTTTTTTTTTTTTTAGTAAAGGCCCTTTTTATGTTGACAAAACTCCACTAGGACTGCCTTCTTTATTATTCGATGGTCGTAGCTTGCTCCCATCTTTAGATTTAGGTTTAGATAGGCCTTTATCACACCCCTGCAAAAGTTCAATAAACACCCTTGAACTGTGGTCACTTGTGTCTGTCTTACTATTGCCACCATACGTTCCTTACACTTCTCTATGTGAAAAAAGAAACAAGGTGTAAAATAATGCCTTCTGAGGGGGCGGAATAACCTGAGCTTTTTGATTTTTAGAAATAGAGTGATGTGGGTAGCTCTCTCTCTATAAGTGAGGTCTACTAATTCGGCCACCTTTTCATAATTATTCATGCTAAAAAGCACAGCACCCACATATACAACTGCTGAGCCTGTCTACTGCCACCTCTCAGCAGCTGCCTTGTGGTTTGGAAAATGGCGGTCACTAGATGGCATGTGCATTTCTTCCAGCAGCTTTTTTGACCAAACATCCAGCATCCAGAATCTACCTTTAACTGTGGGCAGTCCTGTATCTAAATTAAATCTTATAATTGTGGGCCCCAGGACCTGCTAGCAGATTAAAAATCTGAATATAAGCCATGTCTGGTTATGACATGGTAGTCTCTGGGGCCCGCAGTTATACTGTCCAAAACCTTTTGGTGTCCTGTTATAGTATGATGCAAAAACCTGGAACAACATCCCTAAATAAATAGGAAACACCAAAGACCACCTACAATTCAGAAAACTACTAAAAACCTGGCTCTTCAACACTGGAGATTCAAATTGAAACAACTAAACAATCAAACAGGAAATACAAAGAACAGGATGACAGAATTTAGGATGACACTGACAACAATCAGAACCAACTAAGGGAAACTCCTACAGTAACGAGAGAGGCAACACTAGGACGAATAGGACACAAGTGACACCCCCATGAGGACAGAAATTAGCATCCCTGCCCAACTCCATCCAACAACCTCACCCACTCCATGAACGCTACCAGGTATCATACTCGGATATAGTTGTGTGAATGTCAGCAGTTGCCACACTTGAACTGAGTTGTGGACATTGGCATGCGCCGGGCTCGGACGGAGTTGTGAATGATGGCAGGTGCCGAGTCTGGACGTAGTTGCGAGTGTTGGCATGTGCCACGCTTCGAAAGGGCTGTAAGCGGTAGCCTGCTTCAGCAGCTGGAAAGGACTATGAATGCCGACCACTGCCACATCTGGATGGAGTAGCAACGGTTGACTGATGCCGTGTATGGACTGGATTGGGAATGCTATCAGGGCCAGATTTGCATGGAATCGCGAACGCTTGCTTGCCCCGCATACAGACAGGTTTGTCGGAGATGGGCGAGGGCCGAACTTGGACACGGTTGTGAATGTTGGTTGGCGTCATGTGTGGAAGGGATTGTGGGTGTCGCCCGGTGGCGGATCTGGATGGAGGTGCAGGATGTTCGCACCGCACCTGGAGGGAATGTAGAAGTTTAGCACATTGCTTCTAGACAGCGATGCCAATTAACTAATCCACTAACAATTTCACCCCTCTGCATACACCTCTCAAACTCTAACCAAACACAACCATAAACCTATAAATGTCACGCTCACCTGAGTCTCTGCAGGATCGATGGAGTCTTCTAATGCCCTCCCTGTTTCCTCGGGACCCTCGACTAGCTTGGCTGGAGACAGACCTGCCGAATGAAAAGGATGGTTAAAAGGCTGCTTGGAACTTAGAAATATACCCAGAGCCTCCCTCCTCCCTGATCCTTGTGTGGTGTCTGCTTAGTTTTAAGGGTGTGGCTCACCTTTTGGGCTAGTTTGGCGAGCTCTCCATCCTGCGAGGTGCAGGGGCGCTATGTCTTCAGTATCCAGTGGACCAGCTCCTTCACTCAGTCCCTGAATGCTGTCTTGCTGCTGCTAAGTTCAGTTTGTTGCTGCTGATAGTTCTGCTGCCAATTTGCCGTACGTTTGGTGCAGGAGAATGCTCCTGCCGTGCTGCTGCAAGTAAGTTTTTGCAGAGAACCAGTTTCTTCGCTGGACCCCCTGTGCAGACATTACAGGTAAGTTCTACAGAGAAGCCAGTTACTTCACTGGATTCCCTGTACTGGCTCTGCAGGTAGGTGCTGCTGCGAGTAGCGATGTATTTGACTGTGCAGCGTGGTAGTGAGCCGGGCTCATCGGCGCAACTCATGGAGTAACGAGAAGTTTCTCCTAACCTGTCACTTTTGTCTCCACCGGTGTTTGTTGGCGCTGCCGGTGGAGCCGCACATTTCTGGGAGGGGTGGCAGACCGGTTCCTGCTCAGATTTTGATTAGCACACAAGCCCGGGTAAGTAAGCGGTTGCCACTTGTCCGTGACACTCATGAGGGCGGGGCCGGGTTGAAAACATAGCGCAAACACTTACTGATTGTCTTTCTGTTCTTTCTTTCTTTCAGATGCGGAGATGCCGGCGTGGACGTGCGCACGGTCCCAGTCTCTGTGAGCAGGAGTCTGGATGCAGACTGAGGTTTTCCTCCCACAAAGTCATGGACACACTGGGGCTCCTGACTATGATGAGCGTGTTGGCGGAACCCACAGAAATCACACGAAGCATGGGCTGATCTCTGGGCATGGCTTATATAGCCAGCCATGCTCAGAGACTAGAACATATTGCACTGCTTTGATAAGACGCTCAGAGTCCATGTTGCAATTACAGGAAGTGAGGCCTTTTTCAGCCCAGTACCAGCACAATAGAATACCTACTGCAGAGTGTCCTCATGTGGTGAAAGGTAGAGAGTTTGTGGTTGCCTGAAGTAAAATGTCTTGCCCGCCAGGCCTCAACCCACATTGCTCCTGCCTATCTCTTCCACCTACCCCTATGGGCCAAGAGGAAGAGAGGTCTAGCTACAAACCAATCCCCAGTGCCCATGACAGTTCTCCCCCTCAAGGCCTCTCCTAACGGTGTGTTCCCGGACCCTGGCTTAGTGGGGTTATCTTGATGGAACTTATGTAATACTCGGGAAACGTGGATGTTCTCACTAGGTTCCCATGACCTATCTTGCAGCCCATACCCTTTCCAGTCAACCATGTAGTACAGTGTGTTCCTAATGATCCTGGAATCCAGGATACGTTTTACCTTGTATTCAGGTTCCTCTCCTTCTACCACTACGGGTGATGGAGGTGTTTGTACCTGAATCCCAGGGTGTACTGGTTTTAACAATGAGACATGAAATACAGGGTGTATGCGCATATTAGGTGGCAGTGGCAGTTTTATGGCCACTGGGGTGACCACAGCGTCAATCGTGAATGGGCCTAAGTATTTTGGTTGGAATTTTCTAGGCCCTTTTATTGCAATGTATCTGGACGCCAACCATACAGAATCCCCTATTTGGTAGTTCAGGGGCTTCTTTTCGATGTCGGTCAGCATATTTTTTCTGTGTTTCTTTGGCTGTCTTCTCAATTACCTCTGGCACGTAGAGTTATTATAAGCATATTCTGCAATTCACAGGATTTCCACCGAAGCTTGACTATTTGGTGTAAAAGGCAGCGAAGGCAGCGAAGGTAAAGTTCCAGGATCTGGTTTGTGCGATCCGTCTGTCCATCGGTTTGTGGATGGTGACTGGTAGACAAACGGATTTCCACTCCTGCCAGAGCGCAACATTTCCTCCAGAACTGTGATACGAATTATCTGCCTCTATCAGAAATCACCACAGATGGAAACCCTTGTAATCTCACTATGCGATCGAGGAAGACTTGGGCTAGTGTCTGCGCAGATGGAATTCCCTTTGGTGCTGCGAAATGGGCCATCTTGAAAAAAAGGTCAACGACCACTAGGATGGTGTTGTACCCTGAACTGGGAGGCAGATCTGTGACAAAATCCATTGAAATGGTATGCCAGGGTGCTGGTGGTACAGCCAAGGGTTGCAATAGACTGACTGGTTTCTGTCTTGATGCCTTGTTTTGGGTGCAGATTCCACAGGAGTTGACGAAATCGGTGATGTCTTCCCACCAGGTTGGCCACCAGTAGGACCTTTTCACTTTCTCGAGGGTCTTTGCCACACCAGGATAGGCTTCCAGGGTCAAACTGTGATAACTAGTGATTACCTCTTCCCAGAGGGCACGAGTTGGGAGATAGGGGCATTCTTGGTGGTAAGGTAGGCCATCCCTGATGGAAAACAGGGTTCCTTTCCTATCCCATGGTTGTAATTCCTCCGTAAGGTAGATTCCTCCTAACTGCCTCTTTGAGTGCATCCAGCGGAGAGGGAGTTCCCCCGCAGAGCCCTAGGATCTTATGCCCGGGAATGATGTCTACTGGATTGGGGGTAATGTAGGCGTCCTCGCCCTTGCTGATGCGGGACAGGGCATCTGCTTTGCCGTTCTTGACTCCAGGTCGATAGGTTATCACAAAGTCGTATTCTGCCAAAAACAGAGCCCAGCGGAGCTGTTGGGACGACTGGCCTTTAGCAGAACGTAAATGTTGTAGATTTCAGTGGTCAGTTATGATCGTGACGGTGTGCTTGGCACCGAGCAGATAATGGAGGTCATTACGACCCAGGCGTTAAGGGTTAACGCCGTCGTTAACCCTTAATGCCTGATTCCAATTTTAACGGCTGCTTTGAGCAGGCGTTAAAATCCATGCCGCTAAACCGCCTTGGTGCTAATTATGGCACCGTAATTTACGGTGCCGTAATTAGCGCCTTCCCCACTCCCATTAAGCCCTATGGGGCAAAAATGGGAATGGGGAAGGGTAAATGGGAAATGGGGATTTACCGCCCCACTCACCTTGGAATGGGGCGGTAAATCCGCCATCCACCATGGTGTAAACGTAGTTTACACCATGGTGGTAAAGTTGGTGTACTTACCGCCCGGGTCGTAATGACCTCCAATGCCTCCATTCTTTGAGGGCGTTTCTGATTGCGAGTAGTTCTTTATCTGTGACTGCGTAGTTCAGTTCTGCCGGGGAGAATTTCTTTGACCAAAAGACCACAAGGTGTACGCAGCCTGTTTCCGGGTTCTGTTGGGACAAGACTGCCCCCATGGCAATGCTAGAAGCATCGGTTTCTATGATGTAAGGGAGGTCAGGTTGTGGATGTTGCAGTACTGGGGCTGAAGTGAATTTTTACTTCAGGGCTTGAAAAGCCTCCTCCGTGCGGGTGTCCACTCGAAATTCTGTTGCTTGCGTAGGAGGGAGGTGATAGGGTGCACCATGTGTGAGAAGCCGGGTATAAACCGCTGGTAAAAATTTTCAAAATCGAAGAAGCTCTGTACTCCCTTGATGGACGTGGCCGAAGACCAAGTGAGGGTTGCTTCCACTTTCCTGTTGTCCATCCTGATGCATTGCGGTGACAACACAAACCCTAAAAACTCCACTTCAGTGACATGGAAGGAGCATTTCTTTAGCTTGGTGTACAGATGATTTTCTCGCAACTTGCGGAGTACTGCCCGCACATGTGATACGTGTTCCTGCAAGGTAGCTAAACAGATGAGGATTTCCTCGGTGTACACCACCCACAAACATCTAGTAACTCCGGTAGTACATCATTTATGATACCTGAACAGGCCATACCTGGTGCGGAATGCAGTCTTGCATTCATCACCCTCTTTTACGCGCACCAGGTGGTAAGCTCCTCGGATATCTAATTTTGTGAAAATATGTTCTTGTCTCACTTGATCGAGCAGTACCGGTATCAGTGGTAGCGGATACCTATTTTTACAGTGACTTGGTGCAGTGCTCGGTAGTCGATGCACGTCCTTAGGTCCCCCTCCTTCTTGGGTACAAAGAAGAGGGGAGAGGCTGCAGGTGAGTTTGAGGGCCGGATGAAGCTGTTCGCCAGGTATTGATCCAGATAACTCTTCAGGTGGGCCTTCTCTCCTTCTGTCATGGCGTAGATCCAACTACATGGTACTTGGGCCCCTGGGATCAAGTCAATTTGGCAGTTGTAAGCACGGTGTGGAGGTAACGTGTTGACCTGTTCCTTGGCAAATAAGTCTTGAAATTCCAGATATTCGTTGGGCAGGACTCCTGTTACTCCTAATACAGGCACTTTCTTCTGCGCTGATGGCAACGGGTGTTCTGGTGCACGTTCCTTTCCATAATAGTGGTTGCATTCACTAGTGAAGGTTACGGTCCTTGCATGCCAGTCTATACAGGGGTTATGCATTTCTAACCATGGGATGCAGAGGATCATCTGGAACCGTGGGGCGGTGATTAGATCAAACGAGATGCTTTCCTTGTGATCGTCTTGGCAGAGCAACGTGACCTCAGCTGTGCATTGCGTTACTGGGCCAGAAAGCAATTGCGTTCCATCTACCGCTGTTACATTTTCTACCATAGACTTGGCGCGGACTGGTAAACCAATCCTGCCTGTGGTCTCCAAGTCCATGTAGTTTCCAATGGCCCCACTGTCCACAAATTCTTCAAGAGCGTGCATCTGGGAGGGCTGTTGCTGGTCAACTAGAATCACCGGAATGGTGAAGTGTGATGGCAGGTGGATCTTTTCTGTGCTTGATAAACTGACCTCTAGGTCTGCCGGGCATTGGAGTTTTCCACCTCATCCTTCTCTTTACCGCCATCCATAGCTCGGACCACCTTTCGAGGTGGCTTTGCTGGACAGTTTCAGAGGAAATGGCCGGGCTGACCGCAATAGAAGCACAACTGTTCCTGTCGTCTCCTGTCTCGCTCCGCTTTCGTGAGAGGCCCTCGGAGCACGCCCTATTGCATGGGCTCGGGATGCGTTTCCACAGAATGCCGGACAGGGGTTTCCTTAGACCTGATGAAAAATGTCCTGTTCTCCGAGCGAGCACGGTCGGCAATGCAATTCTGTAGTCGATGGTCTAATTGGATGGCTAGGTTGATGTATTCAGCACAACCATCAGGGGGGTTAACTACCTGCGCTAGGACCTCCTTTAATTCTCCTTGCAAGCGTGGTGCGCTTTTCTTTGGGACAGTTTGCTTTGGCAATCAGACGATTGAACGTGGCCAGGTATGCCAAGAGGTCCTGACTTCCCTGCCAAAGGGATAGTAGCTTGTTGTCCATCGCTTGCCCCTGCGTACGGCGGGCAAAGAGATTCTCCAGCTCACACTGGAAACCGGCATAATCGCGTAGCAAAGGATCGTCCCTGTTTACCAATGAAACCTACCAATCTGCTGCATGGTCCCCTAGGTATGACAGTACGAATGCCACCTTCGACTGGTCAGTCGGTAATAGTCCGCGTTTGCATAGGAAGTGTAAGCGACATTTTTTATTTTATTGTGATATATAGTTTATATAAACTTTTATTACATTCTACACAAATCACTAGAAGTCTATTGATATGATTCATTCCACATCATGATTCTTCAGCAATCTTCAGGATCTCTCTTAATGTACAGCTCTCGATTCCTTCGATGATAATTCGCATTTTAAATAGTTATTAGGATCTTGTCCATGTAATCAATTACTGCACATGTTAATTTGGTGTTATTGCCTGACAGCATCATGAACCACCACTCTTCCATATTTCCAGTTAGGGGGGTGAATTTGCTTAGGAAGAGAGACATTGGTGCTTTTAATTCAATACATCCAATGATCAAATGTTTGGAGGATTCAATGTGTATCTTACAAAATCTGCACAAATTGTTTTGAGTTTCCTTATCTCGTTTCAGGAACAACATTTCTTTTGTTTTTTACAGATTAGGTCATAATTTTAAACTGATAACAATGATATTGTGAGGGAAATATTTTTAAGTATTTTGGTATTTGATCAATTCCATTTATCGCAGGTCCGTAATAGAGTGATGAAGCAAGGGAATTCCGTTTTTCTCCATTTTGAATCCAATGCCACCTCTTTAACTTTGTCTTTGCAATTTGCGGGTGAATCAGAACTGTTTCCATCTTGATATCTGCATGACAAAGAATAGTTCTAATTTTGTCTGGCCAGCTCTTAATAAGACCAGCATGAGGGAACTCTTTGGTTGGGGCCAAAATGCAGTATGGAGGGGACGGTTGACTTAAATGTATTTTCCTCAATGTTGCTACAGATCTCCAAAGGACCGTTCCGGTTAGAGAGTCTAGGCATAATTTGTATCAAATTGCTGTTACTGAGATGTTCGATGGAAGTTTAAGTACTTTCTGCCAGAGAATTCCCTCTAGGAGCGGCCAAATATCTTTATTTAAATTCCAGCCAGCTTCACTCCCAAAGGTTATGGTTGGCACTACTTTTTGTAAGTAGAACATCAGAATCGGGATTAGAGTGAATTTCCTATATTCAGCATGTAATTTTGCTCCTTGAAGAGACATCATTCGCATACGACCAATAAGGTATTGAGACCAGTCCCATTCACGAATGGATTTATTAAATAGGACTCCTAAATAACATATGGATGATGTAGTTTCGATACGGTCGGCAGCAATTGTCCAATTAAAGTTTTTATCTCTTTGACCTCGCTGCGGGCCAAATGTCATGATTTTTGTCTTAGTTACATTTACTTCAAGATCATTTTTTTTAAGGTATTGTTGGAGTGAGTTTAGTAGTCTTTGCATCCCGATCTGGGTTGTATCTATCAGTACCAGGTTGTCTGCGTAGATGGCCCAACTGATCTGTTGTCCATTTATTTTCGGAGGAAAGGAATTTGTTTCCTGCAGTGGTATTGGTAAATCGGTGATAAACAGTTTAAAAAGTAGAGCCGCTAATGGGCATCCTTGTTTTATGCCTTTTTCCGTCACAATTTTGTTTGTGAGATCTGCTTGCTTGTTAATGCGAACTCGGATTCTTGTATTCGCATGTAGTGCCATTACTGGGTGAAGAAGTTCTGCTGTGCAAGACCAGTTCTATAGTTTCGATTGCCCTTTTTGAAGAATGGTACCAAAATTGCAGAGGACCTTGATTGAGGCAGTTCCTTCATGATTTAGATAATGTCAAGAGCATTTCAATAAAATGAGACCATAGTTCTTTATTTGCTTTTAGCATGATGTTAGTGAGGACATCCGGACCCACTGCCCTTGAGTTGTTTAATGTTTGAATTGGTAACGAGTTGTCCCCTACTGGTTCACAGACATTCTATGGAACATTGCTCACTGATTTAAATGTTGGTGAAATTGTGGGTAGTTTTTTAAATACTGATGTAAAATGCATCTCCCACACGTTCGAAGTGATTCAATTTGCCATCTTTGCATTCTGATTTAACGATCTTTGAATTAGAATTGCCCAAATCTCTCCATGTTATGTTTAAGAATGAGTAGCAAGATCACTACATCTCTTTCTTGATAAAGGCTTAAGCCAATTTTGATATTTCTGTCTCCTTTTTTTGATGGCATCAGTTGACTTGGCATCCAAGTTTTTTTTTCAGGATTCTGATGTCTTTGTGAAGAGCTTTTTTTGTTTCGCTGATTGTAGTACTGTATACATATTTATTAGTTTGAGAATTGATTTTCTTTCCATGTGTCATGACTTTAAATTGTTGAAGCAAGGGGGTGTAGTTTATTTGACTACTTGGAGACGCCACATTAGACAGGATATTCATATTTAAAGCGTTAATCTGATGCTTATTGATTTGCAGTCTATTCGCACCATGATTAATCACTACATTCCCAGAGTATCTTGATGATGGAATCTCACATGGCATCTGCCATGTTAGTTTGAGCACTTTGTGATCACTTTTAGTTGTTTTTAAGATGATCAGCTGATCGATTTTACAGAGCAAGTTCCTTGTTGACCAGATGTAATCAAGAGTTTTGTGAGACTTATTCCGGTGCCAAATATAGCTCACAGGAATGTCTCCTCTAACGTTTCCATTTAGCATTTGACAGTTCCTCATTTTAAGTTCTTATTTCCAGCATTGTCCTCTAGATAACTTCTGTATCTTCAAGTTTGGAGTGCAAGCCAGCGGCTGTCTGACATTTTCAAACCATGAAAAATTCAGGTCTCCACAGATGATAGCTGTCACACCTGTAAACTCAACCATACATTTGTCAATTGTGGAGGTCACTGATGATATGTAAATACTGGAAGATATCGCTGGGTTCCAGTAAGTGTTTATTATCAGTAGTTGGGCGCTCCTCGTGGAGTCATCTTGGGTGGATTGCAATAATGTACTCTGCACAAATAGATTTGGGTTTTCAGTTCTGATCACTTTCCAACCTTTATTGATGCTTATCATCGTCCCTAGACCAGAATAAGGGCGGCCTTTACGATTTTTTCACACAGGGTTTAACAAGATTACGTATCCATCTCTGACTGGTACTTCACATAGCCATGTTTCCTGGAGGCAGATCGCAAAATGTTTTCAAGTGTGAAAGGTAGATCATTAAATAAATGCATGAATCCACGGGTGTTCCACGAGATCAGGGAACATTGGTCCCCTTTCTGATTTGTTAACCACTAATGGCAGTTGTGTTGCCATGTTGGGGTGGTCACGGCTCTACTCGTTTGTGTAAAACCCTGCCTAGTAGAGTTTCTTTCCGGGGACTTTGATTTTTATCATGTTTCATAGTGTGGAACGTCTATTTTCGTTTGATGATTGTTTCCCCAGTTCTTGGGTTGGTTCCACCTTGCCAGTGTCCTTGATTTCCTTTCCTGATAACTCAAAGCCGAAAAAGAGGAGTTCATCTTTTGCTGCTAATAAAGTTTTTTTGATAATTTGAGATTTTATATGCAGCATCACCCAATCTGAGCATTTTTCAGTGACATATTCAACAATAGTGATGTCTTCAGAATTTATTGTCCTTAATGAGGGAATGCAGTGTAACAATTTCATAACATTTCTTCGATTGGGATTTACCTTGTTCTTGTTGCTCAAGATATTTTCAAGTTGTAATTTCCAGGTGTTAGTAGCTAATTCGTTCTTATGATGAGACGTCTCAATCAATGAGCGTTTGAGTTGTTTTTAAAGCTGTGCTACGGTCAACTTTGGATTTGAATTTCAAGGCTTGTTATCTACTTGTCTGTCTATTAATATTGGTGCTGTTTTCTGCTTTAATGTATCGATATGATTGCCAGTAAAGATCTCCTTTTGGCGAGCTCGACTGGACTTGCTGACATCTACTGAGGATATGATAGCAGTTCTCGGTGATAGAGTCGGATTTCTCACAATCACTGAGGATTGACTGCTAGATCCAATTGATAGATCTGCGGTAATATTTGCTGTCGCTGACTCTTCTTCTTCATCCACTGAATAGGTGGATAGGTCATATTGGTCCACAGATGCAGAAGAAAGGCGATCTGTATCGTCCTCAAATTCAACCCTCAGGTGTTTATAAGGGTTGTTTGGCTTCGCCCCAACTTGCAGCTCTCGACTGTTAATCTTGTTGTCGTTATTGGATTTTGTTTTTGCCTGAGATGGTGCTTTTACGGTACGCTCAAAGAGCCCAATTTTGGGTGGAGTTGATAAGTTCCTTATGAACTGTTCTGAACTGTTTGTCCAGCTCTTCAAACAGCCATTCAAATTGGCTTTCCTTATTTTTGGCAACTTTTTCCGTTGGTCCAGTATTGGAGCATTGTCGGTGATCACCATCGTTTTGCCGGTTCCAGAAAATATCCTGAATGATGTCATTTTCTTCTCAATCGGTATTAGATTGAGAGCTTGCTTGTTGCTGATGTCATTGGTTTGAGGGAGAGAACTCTCCGGAATCATACATATAGGTAAGCCAAGGGTCTGCATGGGGACCGTCATTATAGGTTTAACCTGTTGAGATTTGTTAGGAACGTTTACAGGAGCAGGAATTGCAGATCCCTGTTCATCTCGACCATTATCTGCAGGTGGCATTCCAAGAGACGTCTGAGCAGCCAACATGCTGTCTTTGTGGTTTACGCCGGCTGCATCCAGCTGACAGTCCTTTGTGATCAAGGATGATGGAGTGTCATTCTTCGAGGGCTGTGATACTAATGCAGAGTTTGCCTCGCAGTGGCAGTTGTGTTTACAGGGGAGCTTCAATGTGGTTGACAGAGTTGCTGTGTTGTGCCGCATCCATTTGGTGCACTCTAACACTGCCTCTATCAGGTCAGATTTCTCTGCTAATTCATTCCTTGCAAGATCGCTCAGACGATTTTGCCATTTTGCAGATACTTCTGCTTCATTGTCTAAGCGTTGTTGTAGCTGTGAGTTAACACTTTCTATATTTGAGAGTTTTGTGAATAGGTTCCCAATCATCGAACCTTGGTCTTTGATTGATTCATGTGTTTTATTATGTATATGTCGACTTGCCGCAATAGAAAGATTACTTTTGGAACTGTTTTCATGTTTCTGTTTCTGTATTTATGGACCTATGAGGCTCTGAAATCACATGTTTTACAGTTTGTGAGTCACCATTCTCTTTTGGCTTACCATCTGCTGATTTCGTTTTGAGCGAGTTACTCTTTACATTCGGAGGCATGTTAGAAATGCTCTGATTACTTACTGGTAATCTTCATTACTCCTAGTCCTACTCTTCCTCGCCACAGTACTTACTTCATGAGGCCCCTGCCTCCGACACAGGACCTTCTTCTATTTCTTTAAATTCCTATAACTCCTCCCCCACATCCACGTCACTCAGTTTCATATTACCAAGCCAGAGCATGGGACCTTCCCCGCAGGGAGGGTGAGGAGGGTCGTCAGTACTGTGACGAGGAAGAGTAGGACTAGGAGTAATGAAGATTACCGGTAAGTAATCAGAGCATTACCTCCACGTCCACTCTTCCTCGTCCCAGTACTTACTTCATGAGGTATACCAAAGCAGCAACAGGGAAAAGGTCCCAATGAGAAACAGAGCTAAAAACAGTGCAGCAAACACACCCACAATAACTCTTAATTCACATCCCCACAGATAAAACTCCAACCACGAAGGAACCAGCCCCCCGAGTGGGAGAAACTCAACCCATAGCGGTTGATGGAAATCCCTAGACCAGCCAAGGCGGCAGCCATACAAATCTCTTGCAGAGAAAAACCCTCCTTGCATCGGCCAAGGAAGCCGCCAAACCCCTGGCGGACCGCCCCTGATCGTGCACAGGCACAGGCAGGCCAAAAGCCATATAGGCACTGGGATCACAACCCAGAACCATCGGAAAATGGAAACCACAGATGCGTTTTGCCCAGCCTCAGCCGGACCACAAGCAATCAGAAGACTATCAGATTGGTGGGAAAAAGCAAACCTAGCCAAATACTCCAACACGTCCCGCCGGACATAATGTTAAGCCAAGCCACCTCCTCATGCATTCTCGGATCATAAAAGAAGTCAGGGAGAACCAGAGGTATGAAAACTGAGATACAACTTAAGGGAGGAACTTCGGACCACACCTCAGCAGCACCGAGACTGGCAGCACCCTCAGGAAAGGAGGGTGACATAAGAGCGCCACAATCTCCCCAAGCCTACGGGCAGAAGCGAAGGCAATAAGAAAAGCAGATTTCAGTGTAAGATGTTTGATATAAATCTCGGAAAAGGGCTCAAAAGGAGGCCCTTGAAGGAACCGTAATACAAGAGGGAGATCCCAAGGGGGAAGCCCTTTATCAGAACACCTTCAGAGTGGAGGGTCTAAGAGCATCCATTATGTACTCAACTACAGGATCTGAGAACCCCTGAGATGTCAACCTAGACTGAGCAATAGCCACACTGCCCATTGCATCCAGTGGAATTCCAACCGCAGATCCCCTTGAAGGGGACACGGCCACCTTGGAATCAGCCAAGGTTCCTAGGACCGAAGCTCCAACAGAGAGGGGAGCCAACTCCGGCGGGACCAGAACTGAGCTAACAACAACACAGTCACCCTGGACACTCTGATGCGCCAAACTACCCGGGGCAGAAGGGGAATAGGCGGAAAGGCATAAAGGAAGACCCCAAGGCCACTGTACAGAGAGGGCATCCATTCCCCAATCCCCCCGGCCTGAAACCGAGAGCAGAAGAGGCGAACTTCTGCTGAGGCCGGGGATGCAAACAGGTCTAGAACCGGGGACCCTAATCTGATACAGGTCACTGCAAAGACCTGGGCCAACAGGACCAGTTCTGCAAAGGAGTGAAAACCGGCATCTGAGAAGATCCGCTTGAACATTGCCCACCCTTCTGATACTTGAGGCCACCAGAGACACCAGATGAGATTTCTCCCAGGTGCCTATCAGCGCTGCCAGAGCATTCAAGGAACAGCCGGAACCCCTTTTGCAGTTGACATATGCCAAGGCCGTCGTATTGTCCGATCGGATCAAAACTGCCGACCGTCCAGCAACTCCTTGTAGTACACCAGAGCTTGGACAATGGCACAACTCTTGCCAATTGGATGATCGCCGGCTCTCCCCAGATCTCACAACCCTTGAGCTGAGAGGACCCCCAATGTAGACCCTTTCTGCTGGCGTCGGTAGTAAGAGAGGCCACAGGAGGATGGACCATGCACACCTCAGCCTGTAGACCTGAAACCCCCCGCCACCACAGCGGGGAGACCCGCAGCGCTGGGGACACCGAAAACACAACTACGAAAGCCGAGACGTCGGAAACCAGTGGGAGAGAGAATAAGACACCAGGGGACATAACTGAAGACGGGCTCAAGGAACCGAAAAAAACGCAAGACGCCACGTGTCCCGTAATTTCAGCAACAGGCGAGCCGAGACACACTGCCTTCTGAGAACCCAGCCCAGACCAGCCAGCAAGCGCCCCCCTCTGCACAACATCCAGAGTACACTCTCCCCAGACATCCGGACAAGCAGTGCAGGGTCTTGAGACCCATAAGCAGTTGACACATCCTAGAAGGCATAGGGACCAGGAACACCCGCAAGTAGAAAACTTGACCCTGAACAGGGAGAGGAACGGGCAAGATGGTAACCCACAACAATCCTTCCTAGAGAACGGATCCCATGGCCAACTACTTGGACCGTGAGCTGGGTACCAAAGTCCTAACCATGCAAACCTGGACAGGAGGAGACAGGAACTGCAACCGATACCCCCCTCCGGAAGGAGCCCATTACCCAGGAAGCCGAACCACACCGGTCCCATACACCTCAGAGAAGATAGAGACGAGGAGCCAGGGAAAACCGCCAGTCACCGCACTTGCACCAGAGGAAAATCACAGGACGTTGAAGCATGCCTGCGCCACAATATAACAGCATGCTTGTCAGCCCACAAAAAGATCAGACTTATCAAAAGGAAGATACAGGACAGCCCAGAAGTCCAGCAGACCAGGGCCCCCCCCCAGCCGACAGAGGAGCCACCAGGCTGGCGTCAAAAGGGCAGAATACTGTCACAAAGCAGGGCAAAGCAATCCATCCCGGATAGCAGACATCAAAGGCAACCCCCCACCTGGGGTATTCCTACACTGGAAAAACCCACTGAAGTGACATCCCCCTCCACAGGCACCAGGGGCTCTGAGAACCCCTTCTAAGCACAGACATGTGCCATATCACTTCCCACAAGTCTGAGAGGAGGCGTGAAAGCAACACGTCAGCACCGGAGGACCTAGGCCCTAAAAGAAGAGACACTGGGAACCCTCTGAATGGCCATTACTTCCATGATGCATTTTCTATAATTCCATGCTGGACAAGGGAAAAGAAAATCATCTCCTTTGACCTTCCCTGGTGCAGTTCAGAGGAAGAGGACAAGGAGTCTGCGTCCATAGCTAGCACAGACGCAAACACACCACTAACTCGCCACAATACTGAGAGGTGGCTTGAGCCCTGTATCCAGTAGCTGTTAGCCCAAGCTCTAAATTGTTCCAATGCGTCGGTCTAGGAAGGATGAAATGCCGAGTCAGCACCGCAGAGACTCGAACCCAAAGTGTAGACTATGCCAGGCCGGTACCCTTCAGGCCGCTTGCAGACGCGTCCAAATATGCGCCGTTTTCACAGGCTGCACGCAAAGAATGCAGCCAACATCCGGTGCATCCTGGGCTGCGTGTGTCTGAGGAGCGGGTAGTATGTGACATGCCTGTGACAGAACAGAGCCCCAGCACTTTCAAAGACTCTCTGCCTCTGTCACCCCACGACAAGAAGCAGAGAGGCCTCACAACAAAAAGGGAAGGCTAGGCCATACTGCCAAGTGCTTGCCATTATTTCCATTAAAGATGTGTATACAGAGCACGAGGAAACGGCATGTTGAAGGAGTCAAGATGGCCATACCAGCAGGAGAGGGGAAAAATATCAAGCACAGTCCTCCCCTCTCCTTACCTTCCCCCAGAGAATGCAGCTAACATCCGGTGCATCCTGTGCTGTGTGTGTCTGAGGAGCGGGTGGTATGTGACATGCCTGCGACAGAACAGAGCCCCCGCACTTTCAAAGACTCTCTGCCACTGTCACCCCACGACAAGAAGCAGAGAGGCCACACAACAAAAGGGAAGGCTAGCCCATACTGCCAAGTGCTTGCCATCATTTCCAACAAAGATGTGTACACAAAGCACGAGGAAACAGCATGTTGAAGGAGTCAAGATGGCCATACCAGCAGGAGAGGGGAAAAATATCAAGCACAGTCCTCCCCTCTCCTTACCTTCCCCCAGACAATGCAGCTAACATCCGGTGCATCCTGTGCTGTGTGTGTCTGAGGAGCGGGTGGTATGTGACATGCCTGCGACAGAACAGAGCCCCCGCACTTTCAAAGACTCTCTGCCACTGTCACCCCACGACAAGAAGCAGAGAGGCCACACAACAAAAGGGGAGGCTAGCCCATACTGCCAAGTGCTTGCCATCATTTCCAATAAAGATTTGTACACAGAGCACAAGGAAAAGGCCTGTCGAATCAAGATGGCCAAAACAGGAGGAGAGGGGAAAAACATCAAGCCCAGTCCTCCCCTCTCCTTACCTTCCCCCGGGCCATGCAGGACCCGGGACACAATGCTCACGCTGCGGTCCGGAGCCCAGCAAAGAACCGAGCGAGGCAATCCCGCTCAACTGTGACCCCAAGCCCCGCAGGTGGCCCAGGAGCAGCGCCGCACCTGAGGGAGCCGAGGGCCCCGCCACACAGCCCCCCCCAGGGGGCCAGCAATCGGTGCTCCCCGGTGCCCCGCACCGGGAAGAAAAAGTCCAACCTGCCGGAGGCAGGAAAAATTAAACTGAGTGACGTGGATGTGGGGGAGGAGTTATAGGAATTTAAAGAAATAGAAGAAGGTCCTGTGTCAGAGGCAGGGGCCTCATGAAGTAAGTACTGGGACGAGGAAGAGTGGTCGTGGAGGTAATGAATTTCCTTTGCGGTGTGCTCGTTCGATCTTTAAGAGTGTTGTTGAACACAACACTTTGGTTTCCAGGTAATTGCAGCTCATGCAATATAGCATGCTTCGGTGTCTGCGAGATGGTAGTGGTAGTCTTAACAAAACTCTCATTCAGCCGCTCTTTTAGCAATTCCAAGTCTGATTTTAAGCACTCAGTTAGACAGGCTTCCCCAGCCGAATCATATGCAGGTGGTTTTAGTATGTGATTTGGCCGCTTTATCATCTAGTCTACCATCGGCAGCACACGGGCAAGAGACTGACCGCCAAATCACGCTTGCCTGTATTTGATTCCGTTGTATTTCCATTTGTGCCGCTTTGCAAATCAAGGCTTCGTTCTGCCGAGGCCAATTCGGCTAAGTGTGTTAATTGGAACATTGCACAGGTAAGAGGTTGTGTTTCAATGGCAGAAACACCTGATCGCAATGACAAAGGAAAAGAGAAGGCGGTTTGCTGTCTGCTCGGTGAATAGTTTAGTGACTGCCTTTCACTCGTGGCTAATTGGGGTGATTTCAGAACAATGCCATGTTGTTTTTGGAACTCAGTCGGAATTCTAGCTTCTAGTAGATCTGTGCCTGTAATGTCGAACGGTGACAGAAATAATGCAGTATTTATTTCGACTTGGCGTTCATCAGTCTTCTCTTTAAGACTTTCGCATTGTATAGCATATGGGGGAAGCAAGAGAATAGTAGCAACCAAAGACATTCGGCGAGATGCGTGGCTACTAATGTGGAGGGAGGTAACACCACTTGAGGGGCCATCCTGTTCACTGCAAACTGTTCAATTTGGTTGCTTACCTCCACTTGTGCCCCAGGCCCCGTGCGGCACAAAGTGCGGCACGATAGAGGGCCTGGGGGGTTAGGCGCAGGGTGGGGGGAACCCAAACGGCGCGAATGATAAAGGGAGGGGCAGCCAAGCGGTGCCCCCACCCGCAGCGTAGCCTAGGCAACCCAAGCTCTCAGGGGAAAGGTGTGAGAAATAGCAACATGGGGGCAAGAGGAAGTCCTGCCCCCAGCTAGCAACAATGGGCCAAGGGGGTATAAATACCCCAGAGAAAGAAGGAAAGCTACACTCAGGTAAGGAGCTCACCTAATACGGGTAGGCTCCCAGGGCCTGGATCAGGGGGAGATAGGAAAGTTTTTTCCTTTTTCCGTTTTGCCTCTACGGGCTTCTCTGGATTACGTTTCTCTTTCTCCCCTTCTGCAGCGACGAGCCGCGGAGAGAACGCTGGTATCAGGAGCTGGGGCCGGAGCAGAGTGGAGAAGAGGACCACAGGAGCAGGCAGCAGTGCGACGCCGGAGCCGCGTAGAGGAGACTGGGAGCAGGAGCCAGAGCCGGGGAAGAAGACTAGCATCGGGTCCCTTGGCCGCGGGTTTTCCAGGAGCAGCGGGAAGAGCACCAGCGACGTGAAGACGACGTGGTTCCTCACGCAGCAACGGCAGCCGGGCGCAGTGGCCACGGAGGGGCGGAGTTCACATAGCAAGGCGATCCGCGTCGGAAGGACGCGAATACAGGAAGTCAAGCGCCAATACAGGAAGTCAAGCGCCAGTCTCCGTGGCGCAGGGAATAAGTCCTTAAGCTTGCAATACAGGCGACCCGGGTTCTGGCCCCACGATAGGTGTGTCGTTTTTTGGACACTTTTAGATTTTGGGGGAAATATTTCTGCAGCAGCACGAGATTGAGGCGGAATTGGCACTCACAGCTTTAGAGCTACTAAAAACAGGATTGCTGTGTGCGAGGCACAAGAGTGGAGATAGGGTGTCGTTTTTTATTGAACACCTTTGCATTTTTTGCGTGGAAATATTCCTGCGGCAGCACGAGACTGATGCAGAATTGGCACTCACAGCTTTAGAGCTACTAAAAACAGGTTTGCTGTGTGCGAGGCACAAGGGAAGGCCTGGGAACGGCCAACCACACAGAAGAACATAACATAGAGAGGAAGATCCCAGAGAAAAAGTGTATGAAGGAATGGCGGAAGCAAGGTCAAGAAGAGCGCAGGAATTTAGCGCATGGGCTAAAAAAGCAGAAAAGGAATATGGAGCACAATGGGTACTGGAGCTGATGCAGAAGGAGGAGAAGGCAAGGGCAATGTCGCCTTTGCTACTAGAGGAGTCCAGCAGCAGCGAAGATGAGGCAATAATACCACAAGGCCAGAAACGGGCGAGAGAAGCGGCAGAGGGGCCGCAGGAACAGCCGGACGAGCCCAAGAAGAAGCAAAAGAAAACCAACAAAAAAGGTAAAGAAAAAATTGACAATAACATTGGGGAAAAAAATGTCAAAATGTTAAAAGAATGCATAACGGTTCAGGGTAAGTCGCCCAGAACTCAAGAGGGCAAAGAGAAAAGACGGAAAAACCGCAGGGCTGAGCAAACAGCAGTAACATCAGACGAGGAGGAGAGTAGCGAAGATGAGGAAAGAGAACATTTAAAGGCTTGGGTGAGATGGAAGGGGGTAATACGCACAGATAGGCAGAAGAAGACCAGGGCAGAAGGGGCTGGAGGTGGTCAGGGAGCTGATGGATCAGGCACGACAGGCAGGGGGGCACCCATCACTCAGGGGGATGGCCAAGGGGGGCTACCAGGTGCTACCCCTCAAGGGGCAAACACCGGCATACCAGTGGCACCGACCGGGCTCACGAGCATAACAGTACAAGAACCTGCCACAGTAATGACGAAATATGGCAGGGCCACGGTTGGGAAGGACGCACAGGGACGTTCGATGAAGGCCCAAGCATGGTACATTAACGAGAAGGTGAAGGAGAAGATATGGAGGAAAGAATTTATAGATATCTTTTCATTGCTAGATGTACAGAAGAGAGGTCAGAATGTAGCACTGGAGGACATAAAAGAAGATGAGAAAGGATTACTGAAGAGGGCACCGGTAGCTAGGAATTTCGATAATTGGACAGCGGCTTTCCAAATTATGTCCACCATTATCCTGCAGAAATATCCAGAAGATGGGTTGTCACTGGTAACATACCAGCAGAGGGTGTTAAAGGTTTAGAAAGCATTTGGGGGGGATGCATGGAAAGAACACGACCATGAATTTAGAAAAGAAATGGATTGCTTCCCAGACATAGTTTGGTGGCCGAAAGATCAGGAAAGAAGTAGAACTGGGAAGGATAGGGGGACCATACAGGTCTCCCCCATTTGACGAATATATATGCTCACCATTGGGTCTGGTCCCAAAGAAGGAACCGGGCGAGTTCAGGCTAATACATCACTTATCATACCCACCTGGGGCATCCGTAAACGACGGCATATCACAAGAGGCAGCATCAGTGACATATGCAGATTTTCAGGATGCAGTGCAGGTGGTCAGGAAAGCAGGGAAAGGGGCATGGATGGCGAAGGTAGATATAAAATCAGCTTTTCGCTTACTACCAGTCAACTGGGAATCTCAAAGGTGGCTATGCATGCACTGGGAGGGTGAATATTATGTTGATAAATGCCTACCAATGGGTTGCGCTATCTCATGTGCATATTTTGAGAAAGTGAGTTCGTTCTTACAATGGTCACTCACAAAGGAGCTAGAGGAGGCACAAGTTGTCCATTACTTGGACGATTTTTTATTCGTGGGACCGCAGGGTTCCGAGTTATGTGGGGCAACCTTAAATAAATTCATGTCATTAACGGAGGAGTGGGGTTTTCCGCTGGCAGAAGAAAAAACAATGGGCCCTACTCAGAGAATACAATTTCTGGGTATAGAAATAGACTCACGAAAAGGAGTGTGCAGGATCCCGGAGGAAAAAGTAGCAGACCTCTTGAGTACAATCAAAAGCCTAAGGGGAAAAAACAAGGCCAAGGTTAAGGAACTACAATCACTGGCAGGAAAACTAAACTTTGCTGGACAGGTTATACCGCAAGGCAGGATATTTCAGAGAAGGATCGAACAGCGAACAAGAAGGGCAAAAGAAGGTCACCACAGAGTCAGAATTGGCGGAGGTATCAAGAAAGATTTGGAAGTGTGGGGTGTATTCCTGAAAGCATTCAACGGAGCGGTAATCTGGCGCTCACCTCTAAACGAGGAAAGCAATAGGGTACTATTTACAGATGCAGCCAGGGGTTTTGGGTCAATATTGGGTACAAACTGGTGCGCAGAAGAGTGGCCAAATGCATGGCGGCAGGCATCTTGGACGAGTAATATCCCATTATTGGAGCTGTTCCCTATCTGGGTAGCTCTATGTGCTTGGGAGGCAGAGCTGAATAGCAAGGAACTGAATGTGTGGTCAGACAATATGGCGGTAGTACATGTGGTAAACAATGGAAGCGCATCATTCCCGCTGGTATTGGAATTGATGAGGGCAATTACATTGGAGTGTCTGAATAATAATGTGGCACTAAAAGCGAGGCATATCGCCGGGGAAGCAAATGTGGTCGCTGACGCCTTGTCTCGTTTCCAGTGGGACAAATTTCGGGAGCTACGGCCGGACGCAAACAGGAAAAAAACGCCCACGCCGCTAAAGGCATGGGTCCCATTAGAAGCAATGGAGAAAAAACGGTCAGCTACCAGGTTGACTCAGAAGAGGAGGTACAAGGCCAGGTGATAGAAAGATTGGCCAGGAACGCCATAACATACAAGACCGGTAAGCAATACAAGAAGAATGTAAATAATGTGTTAACAGAAACTGGTTTACAAAATGTGGGGGAGATCACAATCTCCAAAATGTGTACATTCCTGGAGAAAGCATTTGCGCAAGGGAAAAGAAAAAGCTGGGCGGCAGCTCATTTGGCCGCCGTCGCATACACAGCTAAGGTGGCAGGGGTGACAGACCCAACTTGCAGCCCTCGGATAAAATATGCAATGAAGGGCCGGGCAAAATTGGAAGGAAAGAAGCCGGATAGGAGGAGACCCCTTAATTTTTGCAAAATGATAAAACTCTTACAGTTGTTGGAAGGCACGTGCAGCGACAGTTATGAGACAAAGCTGTTCAGGGCTGCATTTGCGCTAACGTATTACGGGGCGTTCAGGATTGGGGAACTAGTAGCACGCAACCGGTGGCAGGGGACGGCTTGGCAAGAGGAGACATCAGCGTGGGGTCCAAGGGCATGTCAATTCTACTTAGGAAATCAAAGACAGACCAAATGGGAAAAGGTAGAACAATAGAGTTGAATTGTATTAAGGATAGGGGGCACTGCCCCAGGTGCATTACACAAGAATTCATCGAGGTACGGCCCGACGTAGGGGGCCAATTACTAATCCATAGGGACGGCAGGGCTCTCAGCAGATATCAATTCCAGGCAGTGCTAAAGAAAACCATAGCCGTAGCGGGATGGGATGCGGCGAATTTGGGACCCATTCCTTTAGAACAGGGGCAGCCACATCAGCATGGGCAGGAGGTTTGGGAGAGAAAGGAGTGAAAAAAATTGGGGGGTGGAGGTCTCAATGCTTCAAAAGATATGTAAGAGAACATCTGATATGATTTCTTTCCTATCCACCCCATGCAGATACGAGCCAATACAAGTCGGCATGGATAGTCGGCCATTCATTCGTAACCCGGGCAGGCAGGTGGATCGAAGATTTCAGAGAGGGTCTACATTTTAAAAAGACAATAACTTCCTGGTGGGGCCTTCCTGGGATGCATTGGGAGGACATCCATGACCGGTTGTCGGATTTGATCGGTTTCAGGGATCCACCCGAGTACCTGGTAATCCACCTGGGCGGAAATGATCTAGTCAAAACAAATAAAGGGGAACTGCTGCGCAACATGTGCGAGTCCCTAAGGGCGATAGCGCATTGCTGGTGGAAAACCGAAATTTTCATGTCGGAGATAATCACACGCAGAATTTGGTACGGCGCGCACAGGAGGCATGCAATCGAAGTTGCAAGGAAAAAGCTCAACAAAGCTGTAGAAAAATACTGCAAAAGCATGGGGCACTGGCTTATAAAGCATGGTTTGTCTCAGAACAATCCAGACCTGTTCCACCAGGATGGGATACATTTATACAACAAAGGGATGGGAATTTTTACGGATAACATTTTTAGAGCTTTAGCGGAACGAGGTTGTAAGTAGGGATGCCTTTTGGGGGGGACCTGAGCGGCCGAGGCTTCACCCACTCAGGTGTGGCGGCACGTGTCCAGGATCGGATGCCCCGGGTAAATAAGACCAGCCAAGAAGTGGGAGGGGCATCTACACATCCAGGACACGATGGGCCCAAAAGCGAGTGGTGTCGTTTATTACTTGTCATGATATTATTGGTACTATTGTTTTGTAGAAAATAAAATAAGCCTACGCCCATAATTTTTCCATCAACAAAAAACTCTGTCTGTTTATTACTGCAGTATTTGGGGACCAGGGTTAGGGAATCTGAGCGAAGGGGAACCCACACTACTCAGCCTATGCCCCAGGCCCCGTGCGGCACAAAGTGCGGCACGATAGAGGGCCTGGGGGGTTAGGTGCAGGGTGGGGGGAACCCAAACGGCGCGAATGATAAAGGGAGGGGCAGCCAAGCGGCGCTCCCACCCGCAGCGTAGCCTAGGCAACCCAAGCTCTCAGGGGAAAGGTGTGAGAAATAGCAACATGGGGGCAGGAGGAAGTCCTGCCCCCAGCTAGCAACAATGGGCCAAAGGGGTATAAATACCCCAGAGAAAGAAGGAAAGCTACACTCAGGTAAGGAGCTCACCTAATACGGGTAGGCTCCCAGGGCCTGGATCAGGGGGAGATAGGAACGTTTTTGTGAGTCCTGTGGCTGGTCGGTCTCAAGACGCCGACGCTGTAGTAGAGTCTTTTGGTGGGTCAGCGGACCGGGAACCACTGCCATAGGTATTCCGAATGCACGTACTGCAACGGACTGGAGCAGACTGGACTGTACTTGGGACTCCGCGCCCGGAGTCTCTATTTAAGGGGAGGGAACTCCAATTAAAGTTGCAGTGTTCTGAAAGGTTCCAGGCAACTTTCAACACTGAAAAATAAATGCCACACTTTGCTGCAGCTCCTCACAGGTACAAAACGCAGAGTAGACTGGAGCAGACTGGACTCTTCTCGGGACTCTGCTCCATAAGCGATATTGATTCATAAAGGTCGCAAACCTTTTGGGGTCTCCTGTGAACCTCTCCGTAGGTGTTGGCGGGATATTGCCTGGAATGACCACCTGTACGGATTGTGGGGCCGGCACCGAGGTAGCTCCACTTGGCAGAGGAGCCAGGCCTGCCTGTGTCTGCAGCAACTGTCGGGCTAGTTCATCAGTCTTATCCCTATTCACCACCAACTCTCGCCTTAAGGCGTTTGTTTCTGAGTGGGTCCCATGTACCTCTGCCTGCAGTTCTCCCAACAACTGTGACAACTGGTCTACTTCTGAAGTCTCCATTGCTCAGGCAGAGTGGTTTAAGGACGGCTTTGTGTTCTGTCACGCTCACCTGAGTCTCTGCGGGAGCGATGGAGTCTTCTAATGCCCTCCCTGTTTCCTCGAGACCCTCGACTAGCTGGGCTGGAGACAGACCTGCCGAATGAAAAGGGTGGTTAAAAGGCTGCTTGGAACTTAGAAATATACCCAGAGCCTCCCTCCTCCATGATCTTTGTGTGTTGTCTGCTTAGTTTTAAGGGCGTGGCTCACGTTTTGGGCTAGTTTGGCGAGCTCTCCATCCTGCAAGGTGCAGGGGTGCTATGTCTTGAGTATCCAGCGGACCAGCTCCTTCACTCGGTCCCTGAATGCTGTCTTGCCGCTGCTAAATTCAGTTTGTTGCTGCTGGTAGTTCTGCTGGCAATTTGCCGTAGGTTTGGGGCAGGAGAATGCACCTGCTGTGCTGCTGCAGGTACGTTTTTGCGGAGAACCAGTTCCTTCACTGAACCCCCTGTGCGGACCTTACAGGTAAATTCTATGGAGAAGCCAGTGTCTTCACTGGATTCCCTGTGCTGGCTCTGCAGGTAGGTGCTGCTGAGAATAGCCATGTATTATAGCTGCGTAGACTTGGCTGTGCAGCGTTGTAGAGAGCCGGGCTCATCAGCGCAGCTCACGGAGTAACGAGAAGTTCCCTCCTAACCTGTCGCTGTTGTCTCCACAGGTGTTTGTTGGCGCTGCCGGTGGAGCGGCAGATTGCTGGGAGGAGTTGCGGTCCGGTTCCTGCTGGGATTTTAATTGGCACGCAAGCCTGGGTAAGTAAGCGGTTGCCACTTGTCTGTGCCACTCGCGAGGGTGGAGCCGGGTTGAAAGTGTAGTGCGAACACTTACTGATTGTCTTTCTGTTCTTTCTTTCTTTCAGATGCAGAGATGCCGGCGCGGACGTGCGCACAGTCCCAGTCTCTGTGAGCAGGAGTCTGGATGCGGACTGAAGTTTTCCTCCAACAAAGTCTTTAACACGCTAGGGCTCTGGACTACGATGAGCTTGTTGGCGGAAGCCACAGAAATCACACAAAGCACGTGCTGATCTCTGGGCTTAGCTTATATAGCTAGCCATGCTCAGGGACTAGAACATATTGCACTGCTTTGATAAGGACGTTCAGAGTCCATGTTGCAATAACAGGAAGTGAGGCCTTTTCAAGCCTAGTACCAGCACAATAGAATACCTACTGCAGAGTATCCGCATGTGGTGAAAGAGAGAGTGTTTGCGGATGCCCGAAGTAAATGTCTTGCCCGCCAGGCCTCAACCCACATTGCTCCTGCCTGTCTCTTCCACCTACCCCCATGTGTCAGGAGGGAGAGAGGTCTAGCTATGAACCCATCCCCAGTGCCCATGACAATAACACATCAATCTGCACAAACTTCACTACACTGCAACAACAAAACAAACCACACATAGACTTGCACAACAACACACAACAGCTACCAACCAGAAAACACCCCAAGCCCAGCGAACGGTGTTAACCCGGTTGAGGCTGCCAATGCCACATCTCTGCTCTCTTGCAATTTTCCTGCTTATTCCCAATAACTCACCTCCCTTCCCTTTTCAGAGCCACCAGAGCGACGGGGGACCACTCCGGTGGTGATAGTGCATGGTACAAATATCATTTAACATTAACATTAACATTAACGTTTAAAGTGACCTTTCTGCCAATGCCTCCTGTATATTCACTGCTTGAGACTGCGTTTCACCCAAAACAGACCATTTGGGCTGTGCTCCAGCAAAAACCTTTGTCTTTCTTGGAAAAGGGTTGCCCCAGGAAGACAGGATGTGTCCCCAGGGGGGCATAAAGAGGTCCAGTTCTTCAAAGGGCAGACTCTGCCAGCCCAAAAGAAACCACATCAATGTGGTAATTAGAAGAATCTTTGATGAAGGCAGACAGGAGAAGGGCTGGGCTTAGATGAACCGTGAGAGAAGCATAAGTCCACAGAAGGGTCCCACAATTTTGGATTCTCAAAGGTTCACAAACTTCCCCTTCCTTATTTCCTGCAGACATTGCAACCTGTTTATGGCATCCCCAGGCAGAAGATTTTGAAAAAGCAGCCAGGATTGGGAACCTTACAGAAGACTAGAGGAGAACCAATCCGCTGTAGAAGACAGCCTACTTATGGAGGTGAGAACACCCACCGTTGAATCATCTTTGGACTACTGAAAACAAGGATTACAGCTTGACCTTTATTGGGAGTACAGTCCGCTCCAAGGCCCTCTGCCATAGATGTGAAGATAAAGGTCAAAGTAGGGAGAAAGAACCTTGCCAATCCTGGAGTAACGATTGGGCTGAGCCTCTGCCTGGACAAGGCCTCCTGCAGCTTAGACTACTGGTAACCAGGAACCTTCTCACTTGAAGGTGCTAAGATCTTCCTGGTTGGGAAGTGCAGACAAAAGGTCTTACCTTGATTCTGGAGACCCTGAATGTGGTCCCCCAGCACCCAGAAGTCATGGAACAGCTCTGGACCAGGTTTTCCAGATCCAATATGATTTTGATCCCACTCAACAACTTTGAGTTGCTTTTCTAGCCACTGTAAGCACCCTTAGCTGCCTTTGGCACTTGCAGCATTTGAATGTGTTGTCAAGCCACTGACTCAACCCATCACTGGCTTGCCAACTAACATTTTTTGAGATGGTCACCACTGAAGAATGGCATCACATTGTTGGACCTCTCTGAGCAAACTCAACTGGATCAATCCCCAGTCTAGTTTTTTCACCGGATTCAAGCCAATCACTGCTACACTGCAGCGCCACATTGCTAGACTCAAGTGTCTTGATGCTGTGATGCATTAGGAGCAACCGACTTGAAACGTCTTGATGCTGACTCGACCCATTAAATGCACCTGGACGTCTAGCTTGATGATGTTGAGTCCAAGAACAAGCATTTAACAGTATTTGTAGTGGTTCGGCCCCCCCATCATGCTTTAAAGGGAACAAGTGACTCTCGGCCCTTGGCAAAACTGGAAGGAGCACAATCATTCATTTAGTTTTACACCCACCTGAAGCCAGTAAAAATGATCTGGTCATCTAAGTGACCAGCCAGAGGTTTATGAGCTGAATCCGGTGGGAACATCTTGGAACGTGGAAGGACACCCAATCTCCGGCTGCACCTTGCCTCTGAATTTTTTGACTCACCATTTTTGAAAGTTCAGGGTTCTCACCCTGCACCTGCTCCCTATTTTGGAACAGACAAGGGATCACGCCCTGCCCCTACTCCCTGGCCTGCCTCCGAAGACCTGTCAGAGTGGGACAGTCCCTCCGTTCTTGGCAAAACTCTACCTGACTTGGACCTCCACTTTGCTCTAGTGACTGCTGTGACTATGTGTGGACTAGGAAAGTAATTACTTAACAGACCCCCCACTGTAATGGAGTGTTTGACTGCAATGCAAATCATGGAGGCGTTTCCCTCCAGCTAAACTATACTATTTCTAGGCCATTAAGCACTCCTAAGAAGTGATCTGGGCCATCTATCCACTGCCAAGGATGCACCCATTGGCACCTGACAGATGTGACACTAGCAGCTGTGCCACCCAAGGCGGTTCCTAGTGATTGCATCGAATGCAAAAGTTTCTAATGCCAAAGTTTAAAAAGAAATGCATCGAAATGTTTTCATTTTTTTAATTAAGGGGCGGACCCCCAACCCGTTTTTTTACCCCTTAAAACCCATTATAGTAAAAAAAAAAAAACTGTACCTACAAAAAAAAAGCATTTTTTGATGCTTTTTTTTCTCTAAACTTTGGCATTCGAAACTATGTTTTCGAAGCAATGCCTGGATACCACGCAAGGCAGGGTGTCTTTATGAATTTATGAATACATGATCCACAAATATTTGAGAATTGGTGGGAACTGTGGCCTCCCCTGGAAACCAGTACCATCCCCACTGACTGTCTAGGGAAACATTGGGTACTCCCTGGCCTATTGGGCCTTCATCTACTAAGATGCCCACAGTGATGATGGCCTTCTCCTTGAGAGTTGCACTGCATATGGCCTATTTGGGTCTACCTTTACAGGCCAGATCTCCCTTGCTATGGGGGAAGTCCCTGCACACGATACATCCTTTGGGTGTTGTGGGTGTTGATGCCTCATTGCTAGGGTTACCATTGATCTACTTTTCTGTGGGCGCTGAAGAGCTATGTGGCTGGGATTTCCCTTCAAGTTTTTTGGGGGCTTTTTTTGGAAGAAGGTTTAGAACTAGCTCTATGCCTGAACGTTGCTGACATAAGACCAACTCTGCAGAAGCAGCCATTAAGGTCACTCCCAGTGCTTGTCAAATATTTGCCTCTCTCTCCCTCGTGTCCTTTTCGTGGGGGGGCACCCCTGCATCCCCTTTTTGGCTATTGCACCCAGCTGCCACACTCCCACTACACTTTCCATGCACCTTAACAGGCCCAAGGCCTGTCCGGTTGTGGTCTCCAGACCGCGACCCTGAAAATGAAACATACGGTCCATCACGTTTCCTGAGGCAGTCTTTTGTGTGTCGGGTTTTGACTAACATGGTCTGGATACCGCAAACAGAACCTTTGTCCTTAACCTCCTTATGCTTGCCTTTATCAGACGCCTCTTATTCTGCTTTGGGTTTACTTGCCTGAGCTTTTTACTGGAGGCAAGTACTCGTATACCGATCGGCAGCCCTTGTGAGCCCCCTAGACCTGATGATAGTCTTGTCCACTGGATGCTAGTGTAACTCAGCCTCAGAGTTCTTTAGAACATGCTCTCATGAACTTAAATTGAACATTCCTGTAAATGTGTCAACTTTGTAACCAGTGACCCACCCATTGAGATAACTCAAGAACAATTGTGTAAATGTCTCAAAAGTTTGATTGCCCCTTTTTGTGTGCTCTCTAAATCTCCCACAGCATGGTTTTGGGGTCCTGCAGAGCTTCCTCAGCATCTGGGCCTTTATTTTGCAACGAATTGACCTTTCCTCAGGAAACAACCTAATGATGACATCAGTTTCTGATGCTGATGATGATGACATCAGTTTCTGCCATTGATGATGACATTAGTTCCTGTCGTTGGAATAACAGCTCATCAGGGCTGCACCCCACAATCCATCTTCCATCTCCTAAGCTGGAAGTCTAACTGCAGTGCCTAAAACCAGTCATAGATATCCTTCCCCATCTCACTTGGCTGGACTGGGTCCTTGGGGGAGTGGAGCCAGGTCTTCCCTTTGGTGCCACCTCTGGAAATACTTTGCTCCTCCCCAGACAATTGTGTGTCTGCCTTTTCTCCTGAAGCTCTGCCTTGCTCACCCGCAGCATTACCCAATCCCTCTTTCATTTCTTCTAGAACCATCCACATTTCCTCTAGAAGGAGCTTTCTTGCAGCCAGCTGCACCCCTCAGACCTGGCTGAGACTCGGAACCTTATAGAAATCTGTGTTCTAGATGAATCCTGGGAATGGGCAACCACACTAGTTGCTCCTTGGGAGGAATAGCGGGATCAATTGTCACTATGAATGTGCCCATCCACATCAGCACCCCCCACTAGAATGGGTAAATGGCTCAGGGACTCAACATTGCTACTTACCTCATAAATCTCCCCATCACCCTGGCTTCCTCAAAAGCTTGGAGACTTTTCAGCATTTCAGGTATGTGACATATCTCACAACGGGTGGTGACTTCAGACCCTTCATTGAATACTCTGTGAGCGCAGTCTGTACCAGATCCAACCACTTGCCACCAATCTGACCAAGTGACTACTGCCCTGCAGGAGTACAGGGATGAATAGTGGCTAAAGTGCCTACTCAGCCCCACACTACTACTAAACTAGCAGTGTTCACGATCATAACATTGAAACAGAGACGCCCTGAATGGTGCACCTCCTTCCTCCTCTTTGGTAAAGTGGGCCAGAGGGCAGGCTATACTTCACTGAAATGATTGAGCTGGTACAGAAGCAATCCAAACAGCAATAGTATGCTGGCGCCGAAATAAAAGAATGTCCAAACAAGATTTTATAAAAGATAGGATCCTTAATTAAACTAATAAAAAAGCACACAATACAAAAACAGTACTGGCCTACCCTTTTAAGGGAAAACACAGAGAAAGCAGACTTTATAAAGGGGCACTTAGGGTTTGTAGTTAGGGATGCTGAGACAAAGATTTCCGTAGCAAAATGTCAATGTTTATGAATATGCTTCTCAGAAGGTAGAGAAAAAGGGGGTTCAAATTCACCAGGGTCTTTTAAGGTGGACTGGGGGCAGGTCCTTTTCAGATACCTTATGCTCTTGTCTTTGAAGGTTCTACAGCCTCGAGCCAGGCTTTTTTGTTTTTTGAACCAGGAGTCTGAGTGATGCAGTGCTGTTTGGCAGCAGAGACGGCTAGCAGGTTGAAGACCTTGGGGATGCAAGTGATGTCGGGTCAATGGCATTGGAAGTCTTGGTGGCTTCGAGTGCAAAGAAGCAGAAACTTCCCTTCAGTAGCAAGCTGGATCAACTGGCTGAACACAGCATTGGTGTTCTGCAGCAGCAATGGCTTGGAGCTCAAGGAAGCTTTTGACCTGGCTGTTGAGATGGGGATGCTAGAAGACTCGACAGGTCTCAGATGCAGAGAAGGCAGAGCTTTGGTTTCAGAGTTGAGTGAAACTAGGATATGCAGAGGGGGGGTCAGGTGTTGAGGTCAAGGATGACTTCAATAGTTCCCTTGTAGCAGCTTGGATGGCATTGATGCTTTCCAAACTGGCATCAAGGCTGTTCAGAAATTCAGGGAGATCCAGGGATCACGTCATTGGCTCTGTGCTTGCTACCCAATTCAGGATTTAAGGGGCAAGGTGAGTTATTTTTTCTGCCCTTCCCATTCACAACCAGGAAGATGTCTAGAAGGCACTTGCAGGGGTGCTGTCACCTCCATTGGCAGGTTCCTGTGTACCAGTGCCTTAATTGTAGTAGGCCTTCTCCACACAGTAGTTTCACTCCAAATGTGCTCTTGGGATGGGTAGGGAGAAGAGCTTTCCTCTTCCTTCAAGCCTTCTGTCTTCACCTCTATGGCAGAGGGATCTGGAACTAACTGTATCCACAATAGAGCTCTAGGTGAATTAGGTGTGTCTTCAAATCCAAAGATCAATCAACTTAGGGGAGGTATTCCCCTCTTCTATAGGCAAAATGGTACAGCAGATTGTTCCAGATGAAACCTGTTGACAAGGGTACAATCTAGGTTGCTGTAAAAAGTGTTCTTTGAATGCTGATCTCATACTAAGAGTGCCTTGTCTGCACAAAGTGGTGAGGGATCAGGAAGTTTGGGGAGCCCTAGCAAAATGTAAGATGGTGAGGCCACTGTATGGCCTGACTCTCCTCTAGGCTACTCTAACTCCACCCCCTTCCTCTAGCTGGTCACGTGGCACAGCGAGTAGAGCCCTCGCTTTGACATCCGTGTAGAGCTTGCTAACGTAGGTTCAAATCCCGGCAGGGCCAAACTCAGCCTTTCATCCTTCCGAGGTCGATAAATGAGCACCACACACCGTGGGTAATAATAAGCAGCGTTCAGATACCTGAGGGTTCGTAGCGCTATATAAAATGCAAAATTAAATTATTATTATTATCTACCTACTTCAAACATTTTCCAGCAATCTTCACCCTGGTTTGAGGGGATCATTGGTATGACAGGACTGTCTTTGAAGCACGGGTTCCCAGGGGAGCACTGGTCGAAGTTTCTTGTGTTCTGGAGGAAGGTATCAACTCTCCTCAGGGGATCAAAGAAGAAACGTCCTCTGCTGGGTCCCACATGGTTGTTGTGGGTACACCGAGATCCGATGGCTAATAATCACAAGCCCTGCCATAAATGAGTGTGTTTAGGAGCACCAGGGACCATGGGTTACTGCGCCCTCCATCTCTGTTATCGGTGCACTAGCAGCCAGTTGGTGGAAACTTGTAAGAAGGCCCGTGCTCGTGGTGCCTATTGTGTGTATCCAGCGAGAATTCGTTATAGTTTCCACTCATTCGGCACTCATTGTTAACCTAGTGCCCTTAGTAACAGATACTCAGCTCACTTCAGACTGCACACCACGGCCACTCGCCGTAAACAGGATCGCGCCATCACAACGCAAGGCTCATGCACTATGAAAAGCACTGTATGCGTTTTAACAAACGCTTGCATGCACCAGCTCCCCCAGGATTGGAACAAACACGAGCACAGCCCAGACCAGCATGCACTTGGATCCCAGTAATTATCCAATGGATCTGCATTATTTAGACCATTTACACGCCCTGCATCATAAGCACACGAGCCCTTCCCTCAACGGCTGTTCAGGCCATTAAGGGAAGGGTCCCCGGGCACCAGTGCCCCCATTTATGGTAATCACCTCGGCAACCCAATCCCAACTGAGCACCTCATCACTCTCGGGACCACACAGGAGCTACTTTTCATACCCAATATAGACCCAACCACCAAATTCTAGGTTAACAATATGGCCTTTAGCACGGCCATTGAGCTTGAACCATTTTAAACAGCATACACCCTATCCTTATTTTTAGGTATTGACCTCTGACAACTATGTAATTGGGCGGACCAAGCCCTCGCCAATCCAACTATCCAGTACTTACTGACCTGCCTGCAACAAGCAGGACCTAGGACAATCTATCTATATTACCTACCAGGTGAGACCCTATGCAACTGACTCAATTATTACCTAAAACTGGTTAGGACCATTTTCACTCAAGCTTACGGAAATCTCTTCTTTTCTCTCCCCAAACGTATACTTAATACTGTTTATTAAAAATTGTTTTGCTTCAAAATGTACGAACCAATCTGTAAACTACTATGAAACTGTGTATATATAACTGTCACTGGGAATTGACTCACCTGCACGTAATGTGCCTAAATATAAAGGTCACACAATATCTACACAATCACGAATGGTGAATGCCCGATCTGGGGACCAAATTGTCACAAAATATGTATCCAATCCTTATGTATTTAAAACTATAAATGATAGCCTAGAAAAAGACCTGTTTGGTTGAAACACGTGTCGGCACCACCTGCTATATCATCAATTGATGAAATTCAAAAGAATAAAAGATAGGAAATAATTGAAATCACAAGCTTTGTGGAACTGCATTTTTCAGATGCTGAAAAAGCAATGGGGTAAAACCCAGTTTAAACAAACAGCACACGCGCCGAATGAGTGGAAACTATAACAAATTATCCCTGCCATAAATGAATCACATCTCCCAGCTGACATAAAACATGACATTCAATGATTGTGGCTGTATAATTGTGTTATCTCATTAGCCACCATGTCATTACCAGGTGTGGCTTATAGTTAGATATTAGTGTGCCTTCAGGCTGCTCTTGTACACAATTACACAAATTTGACTGAGACGTGTAGACTGTTAAAAATCCTCATCTGTCTGTTGGAACTTTGTGTTCCAACAGCTGTGTCCAGGAATGCACATGTGATATTGGAGCCTATCCTGTTCCCACTGCATGGCAGCTGCTGGAGTTGTCAATAGACTGTCACCCGAAAGGTACATGGTTGCATTATGCTTTCTGGCATGGAGCATTATGAAAGCTGGGTTTGATCAGCAGATTACATTTTCAGAAACAGAATGACCTGTATTCTTTTATTGTTAAAAATAAAAAATGCAGACTTTTACATCCTTGCAGTTTGGCAAATTTAAAGAAATGTTCAACATTCCATTCTTGACAAAATGTATGCTTTCAGTGATGATATGATTGTACTTCATCATTTCTGGTTTACATCACAGTATGTACATGTAATAAGCATTATATAGGCTCTACTACCAGGCCCTTGAAGACTTGTATTCTTTATCATATTCAAGAAATAACAATAAAAACTCTGCCTATCCCATGGTAAAAGAAAGGCTCAGTAGCCAGTTCAATTTTCTCGGAATTAAAATAATATAACCAAATTTACAGGGTGGTAATATTGAATTAAAACTGAGATACATTGAGAACAATTTGATTATTTAATTACATAGCAACATTCCAACTGGTTTGAAAACAGATTAAAGTCAATTTTCTTTCTTGGATAAGAATCTTGCTGAGTTGATTCTTGAATCTCTGTTACATATTGTTGTCTGTATGTCTTTCCATGTATTTCAAATTAGCAGATTTGAAATTTCTGACATACAGTCTAGTTAATTTCATTTTAAAAGGGGTTCTTTACAGTGCTAGCCATTTTATCACTTTTACATTTGGCAAATTCATTCATCATCTATTTCATCCTGGTACTGTTGTGCACCATATGCCCATTTAGTGAATTATTCTCTTTTAGCCTATTAGAGCCTCAATGTGTTTTTTCATCCTATGGGAGCCATTTATTTACCAAGAATTAATGCCATTTTTCCTTGTCTCATTGGTGAATGCTACTTTTATTTCCATGTGATTTGGTAGCACCCTTTGTGTTTTAATTTCATTATCCTTGCTTCATACTTTTTTTCCAACACATTGTTTCATATATGCTTAGGGTCCTTATAAATGAGCTGGTGTTCTCACAACTCAATTTTGCCTGGAAAAAGTGTGGCTGATGATTTGCGAAATGCTTTAGTTGTATAAGAGTTAGTTTTCTCTAGTTAAAAATGTAAAATAAAGAAGATCATTCCTTCCTACCTGGGACTGTCAGATTATTTTTTATCCTTCTAGTCATTATCGTCCTTCAGCATCTGCGTGACTGTGGCTGGTCTCTGTTGTTGTACTATATATATATATATATATATATATATATAGACCCATAGTGACACTATGTGGCTCACTCCTTGAAAATATGTCCAAGTTTGTGGATGAAGTCCTTAGCACCTTTGTCTCTACATTACCCTCTTACATTAGAGACACCACAGACGTTTTATGTAAAATCGATCAATTACCTTGGGAATCAACATATTTGCTGGCCACCATGGATGTGGTGTCCCTCTACACTTCAATACAACACGAGGATGGTAAAAGGGCTTGTGAAATCTTTCTGAAAACCAGATCTCTCAATTACTTGGAACATACCATCATGATCCTTGAAATGTTGAGACTTTGCTTAGAGAATGTTTTCTTTCTTTTTAATAATGAGCTTTTCCGCCAAACCCAGGGCACCGCCATGGGGGCAACATTTGCACCATCGTACGCTAAACTTATGATGGGTAATTGGGAAAAATGAGTGGTGTGGACGGAAGCTAATGAAATTTTCACTTACAAAATTATATTATGACTACGTTATATCGACAATTTATTTATCATTTGGAATGGAACAGCACAATCATGGCAAGAATTTGTGAAATTTCTTAACATAAACAACCTGAACGTACAATTCACTGAACAGCACAGTGCACATGATATCGTTTTTCTTGATGTAAAAGTCAAAATTGTGGAACACAAACTGGGGTGCGAACTTCATAGAAAGATCACAGGCGCCAATGTTCCACTACATGCGAATAGTGCTCATCTCAAAAGTCTTCTGTGGTCCATTCCATATGGCAACTTCATTCGCATAAGAAGAAATTGCAGTCACATTGCTGACTTCTATACAGCTTGCCAATTCACAGCTCAAAACTTTTTACACCAAAGATACCCGAAAAAAGTAATTGAAAGATCGTATCTCAAAGTCCGGGATATGAAAAGCCAGGACTTGTTGATGACATCTAAATCTGCACTTAAGGACAGTACAGAAGACAGTACCATCAGACTGATTTTAACTTTCGGAAGCCATTCACCGACTATACGGAACATCATTAATAAATATTGGAAAGTTCTGACGGTGGACAACGATCTAGGCAAAATACTACACGAACGCCCGGATATAACCTTCCGTAAAAGTACATCTATTACAGATCTGGTAGTACAAAGTTATATGGTCTCAGACAATACCAAAAAGAGCAGTAATTGGCTCTCAGGGGGTAGTGATGGCTTTTTTAAGTGTTGTAAATGCAAAGTTTGTAAATATGCTTTTAATTGTAACAGCTACACGCACCCCATTCTCAAAACACCCATGCAAATCAAGGGTAAATCAGCTGTGAGTCTGAGCTAGTTGTATATGTCCTTACATGCCCATGCCTCAAGTGGTATGTGGCAGCACTAAATGCAAACTAAAGGTACGGATTTTACAACATATTAGAGCCATCACCAACAAGGACCATGCATATCCTATGGCCAAACATTTTTCTGAGCTCCACAATGGCAATCCTAAGACTCTTACATTTTTTTTATATCTATAAGGTTGACATTGGCCCAAGAGGAGGTGACAGTGAAAAACAATTGAGACAAGAAGAGACAAAATATATAATTGACTTTGAAAGTAAACAGCCTAAAGGGCATAACATAGACGAGGAATTATACATGTTTTTGGGTGTTTAGATAATTCTGTCTTTCTCATTTGCGATGGCATTTCTGCACTTTCTGTTTTTCGCTGTCCAACTGTTTTGACATCCCATGATCGGCTTTGGCAGATAAATCATAGGCATAGTTGTTTTCCGATTATTCAATTGATTTTTTCTTTATTCCATTCTCTGTTTTCTATCTCTTTTTTTACAATATCTTCTCGTAGGGTTTCTGATCTTATTATACACTTTCTATATACTTTTTTTATATTTTGACTTACACTAATTTTGGAATTTGAAATTCAGGGTTCACGGTTTCATTCCTCAACATAGAAAGCACACTATCAAGAAATGATGATAAACAGTTACTACCATAAGTATATCAGGACACAGTGAGGCAGGCTTCCATACATTTTTAGAACTCAAGTCAATGTTGTCATATTATCTATGTATTAAGCATATACACTTTATTCCGTATTGGACACATAAGTAATTATTTTTATCCATAGAAAGTTTTGATTTCATTTCTAATTAACAGCATGAATATGTCTATCGGGATTATGGTGATGTTGTACGAAGCTGTTCAAATATGATGCTTCATTACGAATTATGCGCTGATCCATGAAAGTATTATGCAGGAGTTTTTTTTAATGATTATGAATATCATACATATGACTTTTTTAATCAAATAAGGCACTTGCACTTTATCATGTACCATTAGCATATGCTTTTTAGCAAAATGATGTGTCCTCTCTTTTTGTTGCACTATGCACTGACACTTTATATGACGGCTTACTTTGATGCGGTTTAAACAATAGCCTGTCGTCCAAATATTGGCAATATTTAGAATCCACTATGGTTGCAAATAGTAACATCTGTGATACCTTACAATATCCCAGAATGAAGCTTTGTTTATTGCCATGATACTAACATCTATTGAATGTCTGCATTGAAAGTTGTATGAACCCGTTCCAAAATGGCTGACTGCATTTGTAACAGCCAGTAAGTCACCTTTTCACTGTTGGTTGATTTATTTTGTGTGTTTAAATTTGGGATCCAACTATTGGGAGGAGTAACTGTGAGCAAGCCACAGGAGTGTGGCGAAACGCGTCAGCCTCTCGAATCTTGGGAAGCCTTCTTTTTTAAAACGGCCACTATTAAATAAAACCTTTTTTCTAATTTGGTACAAAAATTGGAGGAGCATTATTTTTTTAATTCCTGAAGCCTTACCTGCGGTAATTGGAGCCGCGGCTTGGTGTTATTCCAGACGATGGGAGTGCAGCTCCATACAAGAAAGGCTTCATTGCCTTATTTTTGGAACACACACACACACACACACACTTATATATATATATGTGTATATATATATATATATATATATATATATATATATATATATATATATATATATATATATATATATATTACATGGCCTGCGGTAGCGGCCATGTAGTTATGGTTAAGTTGCTAAACCCATAGGAAGAGCACTTTTGAGCAGCTTATAACTTCGCTCCCCCTGGACGAATCCTCACCAAATTTTGCAAAAAACGCATATGGCCCACTCTGAACTTGCAAAGTTTGGTGAGGTTTGGTCCAGGGGGGGCAAAGTTATAGGGGGGTCTCAAAATGTCTTTTTTTCCCATAGAGTCAATGGAGAAATAATTTCTGTCGCGCCTAAAGCCCAAACCGCTGGACGGATTGTCACCAAATTTGCGGCAGGAGCAGCGGCTTGGTCCCGAAAGCGGGCTTTTGTAAATTTGGTGAAAATCCGTCAACTATTTTTTTTTTAAAACGACCAAATAGGTCTAAAAAAATTAGTGATATCTATGTCCGCTCCGCGGACACACTTCCTTGTTTGCTCCGCGGACAGGACACCGGTTCGCTAATCGGCTTGCATCATGTCTGCGGACACGCGACATGTTCGCTGATTGGTTGGAGTGAAGTATGAGGTGCGTCAGAATTTTGGAAATGGCCGCCATCTTGGATTTGCAGACAGGGGCCGGTGTTCGCGGACATTGCGGTAAAAACATATAAAAAAACACAACATTGCACTTGTCAAACTTATCAATTAATCTCTGGGGAATTAAGCGGTGATGAGGATAGGATGGAATATGGCAGCAAGAAGCAAAAAAATGGCTGGTTTTTGCTGCGAAAGTCCACGAACAGTTTGGATGTTCGCGAACAGTCCTGTGAAGTTCACGGTCACCTCTGCATTACAGGGTTGGTGAAAAGCAGTTCTTGGATGGCTTGTAACTTTGGCGCCACTTAATGAAACTGCATGAATTTCTGCAATTATATCCCTGACTTGTTCCCGAATGTGTTTGGAAAGTCTGGTGAGATTCTGTCAAGAGGGGGCAGAATTAGAGGGGTGATCCTACAATAATGTAAAGGCTTATAAATGATGTGCCATTTGATGAATCTACACTTAATCTGGGAAACTGATAATAGATCTAGATATAAATGTTTTTCCAAAGTTTGGTGGGATTTTGTCAAGAGGGGGCAGAATTAGAGGGAGGGTCCCAAAATATTGTAAAGGCTTATAAATGTGGTGCCATTTGACAAATCTGCAAAAAGGTTTGCAAAAAGATTATAGATCTAGATATAAATGTTTTCGTAAAGTCTGAATGGATTTTGTCAAGTGGGGGCTAGGTTATGTGACAATTGTATGTGCATACATTTGACACTTTTGAAAAAATAAAACATGAGTGGATTTCGAGCAAACTTGTGTAAGGAGCATTGAGAAGGACCTGAAAGCATGGTTTTGCAAATGTGCCTGCGTTTTATTTTTTGACAAGTGTCATAATGTAGGTACAAAAAATGGTGATATACCTTTGGTGACTGAGGTGTAGCCTGTGGCCATGGGCAGTGGCCGGATTGTGTGGGTCATGGAATAAGGTCATGATCCGAACAATCTGGCTACTGGCCATGTCCACCTGGGACTGGCTTTGTGGTAAAGTTATTCGAAATTGGGATATATTTGAAAAGGAAAAAAATGTACTTGTGGCAATATGGTCATAGAGTTCTCTTTTTGCCTTCTGCAGCCTGCCATTGAAACTGAAGAGGGGCCCTGTATGGCACCCCGCCTTCCCTTTCCATGGTGGCCATCTTGGAAAAGGATTTTAGGAAGAAAAATCCTTTTTTTTAGCACCCCGATTCCTGCTTTGGGAACCTAGGGTGCTAAAGGCCTTCATCCCCCATTACAGGGGCTGAAATGGGGGGATAATGGTCCAGAGACCTCGTTATCCACCCTCGCTTCGCTTGGGCTGATAATGTGGGCTTCCGGGCCGGTATCCACCGTTCCAGTCCCAGGAACGGAGGATGAACGCTACAATATTCCCATTAGCATAACACAAAATGCAAATGGGAATGTTGGAAAATCTTATTGAGTTTATGCACTTTACTGAGAAATATAAAGTAGATGGAGTCTTTAAGTTTTTTTTGTTCTATTTTTTAACTGTGAAAGGTAGTTCCTAAAGGAACATTTCTTTTGTTGTTTTTGGATGTATTTTTTTTTTTTGGCAGGAGAGCTACGAACGAAAGGTGGGGAGGGAAATGAGAGAAGAGGCACCAAACACTAATATGGAGGGGTAGGTGGACAGGGGAAAATGTTGCACGTGTGTTATTTCTAAGGTAGGGGGTAGTGTTTCTCATGCTCCTTGATTACAGCAGTGGTGGTGGCTCTTGGGGAGGAGGGATGGCATTAGCTGATGCCATTTTAAGATAAATAGCAGTTTTGCTAAAGGTATGTACTGTGTACTAGATTGTTAATGGATAATGAGTAGGAATAGGTGTTGGAGCTGTGCAATGGAAAGTTGAAAGTTCCTAGATCAGTAGAAAATGCAGTTCTGAACTGCCCGCGAAGCACGGATCTTATTGTGAAGTGCGGACGGGTTCTCGGACACGTCATCATGCCGCGCGCCAGCGTATAGTCATGTCGCAATGTCCAGAAGGTCCGCAATGAAGTCAGATGTTCGTAGACGTCTACGGATGCAAAACTCGTTGAAAAAGTCTATAAAAGTTTTAAAAATGATTCTAGAAGGTGGGAAATGGCAGAGTTTTAAGGTGACACTTTGTAAATTGGACACAAATATTGCTATATTGGATAAGTATGATATTAGTAAGTTGTAGGAAAATAGCTTGCACTGGTAAAAACCCATGAAATTCACTGAAAAAACTTTGTTAAAGGGACATTATGGTTAAGTTGGACTAATAAAAACTTATGAAATTCAATGAAAAAACTTTGCTAAAGGGATGTTATGGTTAAGTTGCACTAATAAAAATCTATGAAATTCAATAACATTTTTTTGTTAAAGGGACGTTATGGTTACAAGTAAAACCGGAAAACCCCAGAAATTCGCCAGTTATGGTAAGCTAAGCAACCATAACTCGCACCACCACCGTGCACTGCTAAGACTAACACCCAGGATACCAAAGATGAGATCACAAATGTCACTGATGACATCACATGTGAAATAAATTTTGATGAAAAGTCCCTACAAGGAGTTGTGTTTATATTGTTGGTAACAAGATGTCAGGGGTGATCGGGAGACCTATCATGAACTACTTAATCAATTAAAGAATGTACTCATCTAAAATCATTGTATTGGAGTGTTGTTAGAAACCTAATCATATATAAACATAGGCAATGACTGTAGCTTGCACCATAAATGTACACTATTTATAATCTTGTTATTTTGGATAGTACAATAATGAATGCTACTTTATCAGAGTTTTGAGTAATGTTAAACATGTAATAACTAGCTAACAATTCAAGACTTACAACACTTGTGCTGGTACAAACAATACATATGAAGAACCACAATGCAGAGGCACATACAGGGAAATTAAAGTAAGGAAGAAAGAAACAGCATCGTCAGAAAATGTTAATGACATTAAAGTTTATCTTCATGTATACAAATGAACTGTGTGTTTGAGGCCTGCTCATTTCCCCATGTATGTGCACAATGAGCTGAGACCAAACCCTAAGGAAAGTACTTAAAGAACATATGGCCAGATTAACGTGTAGATATATATCCCCTTTTTCAATTTTAATATTTTGACTGTCAGTGAACAAAACCACCTCGCCTATATGTGTCAGTGACCAAAAACAAATTGCCCAGATATGTGATGTCATCAGTGATGTCATCAATGATATTTGTGATACCATCTTTGATGTCCTGGGTGTTAGTCTTATTAGTGCACGGTGGTGGCGCGAGTTATGGTTGCTTAGCTTACCATAACTGGCGAATTTCTGTTTTTTTTTCGGTTTTACTTGTAACCATAATGTCCCTTTAACAAAGTCATTTCATTGAATATATATATATATATATGCATATATATATATATATATATATATATACATATATATTACACGGCCCACGGTAGCGGCCGTGTAGTCATGGTTAAGTTGCTAAACTCATAGGAACACCACTTTTTTTGCGGCTTATAACTTCGCTCCCCCTGGAGCAATCATCACCAAACATTTCATAAAATGTATATGGCCAGGTATCAATTTTATCGCCAAGTTGGGTGAGGTTTCGTGCAGGGGGGGCAAAGTTATAGGGGGGTTCCCAAATATTTTTTTTTCCATAGACTGAATGGGCAAAAACTTGAAGGGCTGGACGGATTTGCACCAAATTTGCAGCAGGAGCGGGGGCTTGGGTCAGAAAGCGTGCTTTTGTATATTTTGTGGCCATCCGATCAGTACTTTTGTTGCAAACAACTGAAATGTACGTCTCTAAAAATTAGTGATAGCTGGGTCCGCTCCGCAGACTCATTTCCCTGTTCGCTCCGCGGACAGAATTGTCATTGGCTTGCGGAACGGCGTGCTGTCTGAGAACTTTGGACGCGGCCGGTGGTTGGCTGGAGGGAAGCGTGCTGTGCGTCAACATTTTTTGGCTAACGCCTCCATAGTGTATCGGAGGACAGTGCGCCGGCAGAAGGGTCTGGAAAATATACTGTATGCCATGTGTTGGCGGGAAGAAGGGAGGGAAAGGGTAGGGGAGTGAGAAGTGGTTCATGTGACATATGTAAATAGGTGGGAGAAGACGGAGGAGTGCCTACAGTATTCGTGCGTTTTGCGCCACTTCGCGGTTACCTAGACAGGCAACTACTTTGTGTGGTGATTGGAGACAGCTGTCGTAACGGCCGATTGCTTGTGCCGTGACCTGTTTGCGTTGACCTCTTTCCGAGGTGAGTGGTGGAAGAGGAATTTCAGAAGAGGAGTGAATAGCACATGATATAGGTTGGGTGGGAGCGCGGGTGGCTGCGCTCTGTGGTGGGGTTTCCGGTAGTTGGGCACATGGGCACATGGTGGCATGCATGGGTGCATGAAGTAGCGGTGGATCTATTGAAGGATTAGACTATTGGGTGCATGGCCAAAGTCCGTAGACCGTAGGGCATGCACTCAAGAGTCTAGGGCTTCAGCACACCCACTACAGCAATAGATGTCTGACTCTGCATCCGGTGGAGGGTGGTGCTTGCAAAGTGTGGTGTGTGCAGATTGGTTGGAGTAGGGCCAATGTTGCGAACAGTATGTGGGTAGATTAGCAGTGACACAGTACTTTGTGAATGGAAGTGGCTACGCCCATAGTATGTGAATGAAAGTGCGCAGGGGTGCAGAAGACAGTGTTTTCTTTCTACATAATGGTAACTGTTGCAATTTATTGCTGCATAGCTCCACGGCGATGCACCGGTTGGGTAGGAGGGCTGGTGGCAGTGGTGTGTATGTGGATTGTCGTAGTTGGTGACATGGTGACATGCATGGTGGCATTATGTTGCGGTGGGTGTGTTCCAGGCCTAGACTATTGGGTGCATATGTGCATAGTGGTAGTTGGTGACATGCTGACATGCACGTTTGCATTACGGTGCAGAGAATGTGTGCTAGGAGCACACGCACTGCAGCAATACGTTTGACAGTGCATCAGGCACAGGGTGGTGATCTTTGGAGAATGGGTGTGGAGCACATTGTAGACATGCTACAGCAGCACAAGTAAGTTGAAAAGCAAGTCTTGTGCGTTCCATGGTTGTGATTATAGTTGCAACATGCTACAGTATTTGGTGTACGGCAGGAGATGGTGCAGTGATAAGTTGTGCAGTGTGGGCACAGGGTGCAGTGTTTATATAATGTGAGTATGGAAGAAGGTATGGTTGAAGTGCAGCTTATAGGCACAGGGTGGTGATCTTTGGAGAATGGGTGTGGAGCACATTGTAGACGTGCTACAGCAGCACAAGTGTGTTGAAAAGCGTGTATTGTTTGTTCCATGGTTGTGGTGATAGTTGCAACATGCTACAGTATTTGGTGTACGGCAGGAGATGGTGCAGTGATAAATTGTGCAGTGTGGGCACAGGGTGCAGTGTTTATATAATGTGAGTATGGAAGAAGGTCTGGTTGAAGTGCAGCTTATAGGCACAGGGTGGTGATCTTTGGAAAATGGGTGTGGAGCACATTGTAGACGTGCTACAGCAGCACAAGTGTGTTGAAAAGATTGTATTGTTCGTTCCATGGTTGTGGTGATAGTTGCAACATGCTACGGTATTTTCTGTACGGCAGGAGATGGTGCATTGAGAAGTTGTGCAGTGTGGCCACAGGGTGCAGTGTTTATATAATGTGAGTATGGAAGAGGGTATGGTCGAAGTGCAGCTTATATGTGCTTGGTTACTCTGCTGTGTGCAGATTTATTGAAGTAGGCCCAATGTTGAGAAGATGTTGTCCTTAGGTTGCCAGTGACACAATACTTTGTGAATGGTAGCGGGTAGAGGTGGTGCAGGCTTTGGTATGTTTGTGGATTCTGCTAATTGTGACACGTTTTCATGAATGGGTGTTTTATGGTGTGAAGGAGTTGGGTAGAAGTGCTGCTACGTATGTTACGTTTTTGCATAATGTTAGCTGCCCACATGGTCTAATGCATGGATCCATAGTGTTCTGGTGGGTGTGAGCAAGGGCTGCACTGTTGTGTGCATGGCCAAAGGTGTGCTGGGTGCGCCTCAGGATGTTTGTGAATGCTGTAATTGTGCATTCTTTAGCAGAGGTTTTTGGTGGAGGGGCTTTGGAATCAAATGGAACATGCTCTGAGAGTGTTTAACGGTAAATATGGAGTGGTGTACAGAAATGATAGTGTGCAATGCAGAGGTTTGGTATGTGATTGCTGCATGCGTGTTTGGAAATTTGACAGCACCCAATGAGGGAGTGCTGCAAAAATGCCAGGGGGAAGAAGTATTGTGTCTGCTTTACTGGGCCGTAGCCCTCACTGTAGATCGGAAAGCGCACGTGTCATCTCCTACCATTATGAGCATGGTGACCATGGAAATGGAATTGTGGGAAATAGACAATTAGGTGTTTAGGGTGTGGTTGATGGAAGGGGCGGTACCATTTCTTCCCAATACTGTGTCGTGAGGTTGGTCGAGATGGAGAGACGCACAGTGCTTATCGTTGGTGATACCTTTGTGCGCCATCTGCACAGGTGTTTTGTGCAAAGAGGCGTTGCTGGTAATTTCGGGTTGGAAGGAGTGGACGCTTTCTGGGGCTGTCAGGGTGACTGCAGTTTTGGCGGGATGGTCAGCCTTTGCAGATATGTGGCCTCCGTCACGAACGTAAAATTTGTCGTGATGCACTATGGAAGTCTACATTTGGGTTACATGTCGTGTGGACATTTAATCCGTCACCTGAAGAGGTTGTTGAACGCAGTGATGTGGATTTTTCCTACTGCCAAGGTAGTTTTCTCATGCATAACACCAAGAGGAGTATGGGCCCATGCCGGTGTAATTTGTCCCCAGCCAGAGGTCGGAAGATGTGTTATAAACAGAAGCATGTGTGAATTTATGCAAACTGCTGTCATGTTCTCCACCCACTATGAGATGAGGTCGCAAAATATGAAGTGGTTCCGTAGAAATGGCATTTATTTGAGCGCCATTGGCAATGCCGTTTTCCTTTACACTGTGCAAGAAGTATTGACCAGAATGTGGTAAAAATGTGAGGAGAGGCAAACAGAAACTCATATAAAGAGAAAAAACAAAAAAAGTTGCTCGCTCGCACGCACGCACGCACGCAAAAAATAATTTTAAAAAAATTAAACCTTTATACATCTACAATAGAAGACCCAATCCCCTACCCAGCTTGATATTGCTGCCAAGGTGCTTTTCTTATGTATACCACCAAGATTACTATGCACCTATTGCAATGATAGCCGTCACCAGCTAGACGTCCGAAGGGGTCTCATCAACATAAGCATGTATACTTTTTTGTCTGTTCGTGGGATGTTCTTCTGCAACAATGACCCCATCAGTTGAGGAAGTGCAGAGTTGTTCCAAGCAAATTGGATTTTGTTGTCGTCCATTGGTAATGCAGTTTTCTTTGCTCGTCTACAGGATGCACTGAAGAGTTTACTGTAATAATGTGAGCACAAAAAACACAAAATCAAATAAAATTAGATAAAAGGGTGTTTCTCTCGAAGCATCCATAAAAAAAGCTCTTTTCACAGCTGCCCCTTACAATGAACTCCCCCTACCCTGGTTGCAATTTATTCCCCCACGCCTGCACGCAGAAGGAAAGCCACATCCGAGGACTTTCAGGATGGCGGTAATGTAAATGGGACTGAGGAGGCAGAGCGATTGCTCAATAACGTTTCTGGGCATGGTGTGTATGCAGAGGACTGTTCTACAGAACTGATACTGTTACATGGGGAGCTTGTCAATGTTATTGGTGGATGCGTGTGGAACCTTTTAACAGTGCTCCATGACGGCATGCTGGAAAGAAGGCAGTAGAAAGGGAAGAAGGAATGTCTCTGTTTTATTGGGGGCATGGCCCTTGCCGTCCTTGGGGAAATGCACGTGCACACACTCCCAGTTTCAGCTTGCTACCCATGACATTGGGACAGTGGGGACTATCATACCTGCGGATGTGGGTCACAGGAAGGGCCATTCTTAATTTTCTACATTACTGTGGACACTGAGCCGGACCCACATGGTTGCAATTACTTGCAAACGCAATGTAGCACAGCCCATTTGGTCCAACATCACTTACAAGCCAAACCTATGTGGCCTTCTACTGTGTTCTGAAAAGCTGCAAACAGATCGTGGATCAGCTCCGGGCTGTGGCCTTTTGTAGGGCTGCTGTGGAAAACTTGCACCCGGAAATCAGTACTACATTGTTCAAAAATCTACATACATGTACAACGGCCCATTGTGGTGTGTTTGTAAGTGTGTACTTTCCAAAAAGACACTCCCTACGTTCCTCAACACTGTACTTTGCCGCTGTCCATGGGTCTGGATCGTGTCACTGAAATAAGGGTCCATGTGCAGCATGGGTGCGGTTACATGGTGATGTCGCCACTGAGCACCGCAACCTAATTAACGTTATTTCGCATATGCTGCACAGTAGCAGTGTTACCAGGATACAGAGGAACAGATACACATGCGTGTACTTGCACAACGAGCAAATGTCCACTCCCACACATCAACGTAGGTGGAGGACAACATGCAGACTTGCGGAGCGTGCAGGCGTTGTTCAGATGCCTCCATTGTCATTGTGTATAGGCCAGGCAACTGCTGTGTCCGTAGTACACCTACCTTTTCCTTAATTGCAGTCATTCCAACGAGGACTGTGTGCCGCTGAGTGAGAACGGCATTTCAACAACAAAAAACATATTACATATGCACGCAACAACCTTTTACTTATTAACATTTACTTGTACACATTCATACACACCATTAGCAAAGGGTTGAGGGTAGCATAAGTGGATACTTATTGTGGGGGATTGAGGAAGACATTGAGGTATCACCTTAACGTCTAGCATCACACATATTTTGAGGGGATGGCACCCTTTGACATGGGGAAGGGGTACACGTGCAGGTCTGCTAGAGCTGTTTATTTTGTCAGTAATACACCCTTGTATGCAACCTTTCAACTGGCACAATTGTTCACCAATGTTTCCATTTTGGCTACCAGCCTGTCCTTTTTGCTATGCACAGAGTTTCTTTCCTTTGCTATGGCCGTATGCTGTTGTGGAAGGGTTGCTGCTTGTGCTGCCCTGCCTTCCTTTCCAATATGTTCTCTCACAGAAAAGAAAATGTGTTTGCTGCACATATAGCAATATATATTACATAACGTACGCTTCACAGTACTGTGTGTGCCAGTGGGGTTAGTAGTGTAAGTCATTGCTACATGAGGGGAATTTTCTTCCAGCCACTCTAAGGTGCCTGCCATTGCTCCATAATAAATGAGACATTATGCTTCTCTGCTATTGTTTACTGCAGCACCTATGCAGTTAGTAGACAAACTTCAGTGTGCTTACTATATTGTAGTGACATTCTGGTCTTGGTACTTTCCAGTCCGTAGTCTCTGGAAACACGTTGTTAAAGGGACGTTATGGTTAAGTTACGCTACTAAAAAACGATTGCCTTTACTGAAAATACTATGCTAAAGCAACATTCTGGTTACAGTGCCCTACTAAAAACCTATGAAATTCACTAACTAAAAAAGTTGTTAAAGGGACGTTATGGTTAGGTTGCAGTAGCAAAAACCTATGAAATTCAATGGAAAAACGTTGTTACAGGGACATTATGGTTACAGGTAAAACCGAAACCCCCCTGAAATTCGCCAGTTATGGTAAGCTCAGCAATCATAACTCGTGCCACCAGTATGCACTGCAAGGACTAACACCAATGACATCAAAGATGCCATCACAAATTTCATTGATGACATCACTGATGACATCACATGCGCATTTAGTTTTCATGGAAAGCCTCCACAAGGGATAGTTATTGTAATGGTGACAGAAAACTATCAAAGATCATTGGAAGAACTATCATGAGATAATTTGTTCATTGCGCAATGCATTGCTATACACACCATTGTATTACAGACTTCTTTGCAGTACATGAAACAACTCATGTGGACACGTAGCCATTGTCTGCATCATGCCCTATAGAAGTGTAATCTTGAAAATCTTTCCATGTTACATAGTGAAATCATGAATGCTTTGGTTTTAGAGTTTCAGGTACTGTGAAACATGTAAGAAGTAGCTACCATTGCCTTAATAACTACATACTTGCACTACTGCACAAAAAGCATAAAGACACCACAATGCATACAAATATGCGCATATACAGTGAAATTACAGTAAGGAAAAAAGGAGCAGTATTACCAGAAACTGTTCATAACATAACTGATTTTCTTCATGCACAGAAATGATTGCTGTGTTTTACACTTTCTTCTTCCCCTATATGTATATGTATCATATGATATGAGTGAACCCTGAGGAAAATAGTGCAAGAACATATGAGAAGGGTGCTGTACACAAAGATAGAACCTTTTGAATTGTTAGTTCCTGACTGTTAGTAAAGAAAAGTACCTGGCCTACTTATGTCAGTGAACAAAAAAGGGGCAGCCACACATGTGATGTCATCAATGAGATTTGTGATGGCATCTTTGATGTCATGGGTGTTAGTCCTTGCAGTGCACACTGGTGGCACGAGTTATGGTTGCTTAGCTTACCATAACAGGCGAATTTTGTGGTTTTTTCGGTTTTACCTGTAACAATAACGTCCCTGTAACAACGTTTTTCCATTGAATTTCATAGGTTTTTGCTAGTGCAACTTAACCATAACGTCCCTTTAATGTTTTTTGTTAGTGAATATAGATATATATATGTATATATATATATATATGTATATATATATATATATATTACACGGCCCGCAGTAGCTCAACTCATAGGAAGAGCACCTTTTGGGTGGCTTATAACTTTGCTCCCCCTGGACGAATCCTCACCAAACTTTGCAGAGAAAGTATATTTTTGGGAAATTTGGTGAGGTTTGGTCCAGGGGGGGCCAAAGTTAGAGGGGGGTCCCAAAAAATGTTTTTTCCATAGACTGAATGGACAAAAACGTTGTGCACGCATATAGGCCAAACCGTTGGACGGATTTTCATAAAAGTTGCAGCAGGAGCGGCGGTTTGGTCCTGAAAGCGTGCTTTTGTAAATTTTGTGATGATCAGCCATGTACTTTTTTAAAAAGCAGGTAAAATGTACATCTCCAAAAATGTGTGATATCTGGCTCTGCACTGTGGTCCCATTTCCCTGTTCGCTCCGCGGTCAAAAGTCTGATTGGGTTGGAGTGTGGCATGATGTCAGCGGACATTGGTCGCGCCCGGTGGTTGGCTGGAGGGAAGCGTGATGAGCGTAATAAGTTTATGTAACACCGCCATACTGTAGCCACGGATACTGCGGCGCAGAAAGGTGCAGGCAAACATGCATTTCGGCATATGGTGGTGGGAAGAGGGGATGGCAAGGGTGGGGGAGTGTATGCGCTCGTACTGCACCAATTTGCAGGTACCTACTCAGGCGACTAGCTTGTATGGTGACTGCAGGCAGCCTTCGTTACGGCACGATACACTCTGAGGCGACCTGTTTTTGTGGTGAGTGCTGGCAGGCTCAATTGCAAATAGGAAGTGGATTGCACATGACATGAGCATTTTCGCATAGGGTGTATTGGTTTGTGAGTGGTAAGCCACTCGTGCCTTCGATGTATGGCTTGAACATGTCCTCATGCATTTTCGATGCGAAGTACACCAGTTACGTACAACTTCCTTGTCCACTAGTTGCAAGTAGGTTTCACATTGTTGCCTTGTGTGTGTGTGTGGTGTGTCAGCATTGGGCATATTGTTGGTTGAATGGGTGAGGAGATTGTTCCATCCTACAGTTTGCCTGGACATGATGGAGTCAACAGTCCTGCAGTGTGTGGACTGGGTGATGTGTTGGAATACAGTGTGTCTAGAAGTGCATAGGGGTCCAGTGGATGTTTTATGCAGCCGGGTTGTGGCCATTGCACAGAATACAGAGTACTGCACTGTATTATGATGTATTGGGTCTGTGTACTTAATAGACTGCTGGGAGAAGGGGCAATGTTCTGAAGATTGTGGCCATTGCATAGATTACTGATTACTGTACTGTACTATGATGTATTGGTTCTGTGTAATTAATAGACTGCTGGGAGGAGGGGCAATGTTGTGCACATTTTGTGGTTTGGTTGGCAGTAGAAAAATACTATGTGAGTGGAAGTGGGTAGATGTGCTGGAGGCTGTGTTATGTTTGTGGATTTTGCCAAGTACCTACATATTTTCATGCATGGTTGTATTATTGTGCTGGGGTTAGGTAGCAGTGCCAGTGGCTGTAATACATTTGTGGCTTCTGGTACCTGGCCACATGTTCACATGCATGGCTGCATAACGTTGCTGTGGGTGTGGCCAAGGCCTAAGTGCTTGGGTGCATGGCCAAAGGCCATAGGCGTGCTGGTGGCTGTATTACATTTGTGGGTTCTGGTACCTGGCCACATGTTCGCATGCATGGCTGAATAAAATTGCGGTTGGTGTGTCCAAAGTCTAGGCTCTTGGGTGCATGGCCAAAGACAGTAGGCCGTAGGCCATGCACCCAAGAGCACAGGCCTTGGCCACACCCACCGCAACGTTAGGTATCCATACATGCGAACACTCTGATACTGCTATATGGATTTTCTTTTTCAATTACATAGAAGCTTTACATTTGGTGCAATTCATGTGTTCCACTGAAGCCTATTTTACAATGAGCTCTTCCCCTGTTGATAGAGAGGTATGGCAGGTTTCCATTTCCTCTCACCATGCGGCTACAAAAACAAGATCAGGTGGCAACGTGTTACCATGTCATTGTGCATGTCCGATGCGAAGTACTCCAGTTACGTACAACTGCCTTGTCCACTAGTTGCAAGTAGGTTTCACATTGTTGCCTTGTATGTGTGGTGTGTCAGCATTGTATATATTGTTGGTTGAATGGGTGTGGTGATTGTTGTTCCATCCTATAGTTTTGGGTCCATGGCTGGACATGATGGAACCAACAGTTCTGCAGTGTGTCCACTGGGTGTTGTGTTGGAATACTGTGTGTATAGAAGTACATAGGGTTCCAGTGCATGTTTATGTGGTTGAGTTGTGGCCATTGCCCAGATTACAGAGTACTGCACTGTACTATGATGTGTTGGGTCTGTGTACTTCATAGAGTACTGGGAGCAGGGGCAATGTTCTGAAAGGTTTGTGGTTTGGTTGGCAGTACAAAAATACTATGTGAGTGGAAGTGGGTAGAGGTGCCGGAGGCTGTGTTATGTTTGTGGATTTTACTAACTACCTACATGTTTGCATGCATAGCTGTATTATGGTGCGGGGTTGCGTAGGAGTGCCGGTGACTGTATTACATTTATGGGTTCTGGTCCCTGGCCACATGTTCAGATGCATGGCTGCATAACCTTGCAGTGGGTGTGGCCAAGGCCTAGGCTCTTGGGTGCATGGCCAAAGGCCGTAGGCCGTAGCCCATGCACCGAAGAAGGTAGGCCTTGGCCACATCCATGGCAGTGTTATGCAGCCATGAATGCCAACACTGTGATACTGGTATATGGATTTTGTTTTTCAATTGTATGGAACCGCTGCGCAATTCATGCGTACCACTGAAGCCTATTTTACAATTACCTTTTCCCCGTGTTGATAGAGAGGTATGACAGGTTTCCATTTCTGGCCACAATGCGGCTACAAAAACAAAATCAGACGGCAATGTGTTCCCATTTCATCGTGCATTTCCTATGCTAAGCATTCCAGTTACGTAGAACCTCCTTTTACGTACATGGAGACATGTTGGTACCTTATACATGATGCAATGAATGTACAGCTGGCACAATATATACATGTACATTTATGGCCTCTATCTGCTATTTATATGTGCAGTGAGTTACGAATCAATGGTGTATGTTGGCAGACTCTGTGTGCAATGGCTGCGCATACGTGGGTGTCAGGGCCATCTTAGGCACTGTAGTGCCTTTGGGGAAGGACATTTTTGGGCCTCTCCTTCATGAAAAGAAACAAAATTATTTACAACATCTTCAAAAATTGTACGTGCTTTCTAATGTATGAAGCACAGTGACCTGAAATGGTTGTGTCGCCTGTGTGGTACATTACGGCTATTGGTGTGAACCTTTTCTTGCCAAATGACACCTGTCCATGTGTGACGGTAGTAAGGTTGCAGTTACTTTTTTCCCATCTTCATTGTACGTTGAAAGCATTTGTATTATGTATTGCCTATGCGATTGTATATGTAAGGTCGAACGGAATTGGAAGGCCTACATAATATGCTATGGTTTGCATTTTGTACCACCTGTTGAAGTGGAATGGAATCACAGATCACAGTTAGGTATACATACAGAAAGAAATTGTTCGTTAGGGACTTCTTCCTGAATGACATGATTGCAGAGAGTGCATGTATGTTTGCACATGTAGGAAATCGGAAGGATTTCATTTATGGGTATGTTTTTGATTTCCAATAACTGCAGTAAGTACATTACCACTTCCTGTGGATTTACTTGTCTATTTAATGTGCATTTTCCATTGCAGCACAATAGCCCAATCCCTGCCTTATTTCTGAGCCCCTGTAACTGTTTCCAGGATTGTGTGCAGCATTTCTGTGCAGCCCTATTACTTGTAAACGCAACTGGGGTGAGCCGTTTTAATAAATGTTTTAAACAATTAGTGCCATTTGCAATAGACCATTGCTTGCTATGCGTACATACTCATTTGCAGTACTTGTGTAGGAAAATTTGAATGGACCAGGCAGTTTTTTGTGTGAGTACTATTTGCTTAGTACACTTTGTAAACAAGATTTCTTACAGTACAAAGGTGTGTTGCTAACATTTGGAGATGGGGGAAGGTGCTTTTGCTAGCAGGTCCAGAAATGGAGGCTAACAAATGTCCTTATTCTCCTGGGTATTTGTTCACTGGACAGGAGTTCACAGTTTGTAGTATTTAACTTTTTCCGTTATTGCTGACTTTTACATGGTGCTTGAGCAACTGCTGCAACGACTTCATAGAGTTGTGGCGAGCGTTACAAATTGATGTGCAAGGCGATTTGAAGCTCCACCACATTGGTTTGGTACCATAGACAGTGGCATCTAACTTTGCTGGGGATATTTCTGAAAGCAGTGTTTCTTCTTCCATTATACTATTGTGTACCTTTTCATACCCTGGTATAGTGCTATGTATGGCAATTTACTTTCTTTGCTCTTGTTTGTATGATTTCTCATTGAAGTATGCCTCTGTGCTGGTGGTGTGCCTCCACTGACCTGTATTGATGTGAAGGTATCCATGCTGTTAATGCATTTGCTTCTACTAGTGGTGGTAGTTTACAGAGTAATTTTGTTAGTGCCTTCATTCTCATTAAATTTAACTGAAATATTTTGTGTTTTAATGGCATTGCACTGTCTACAACAGTTTACAGGATTAGTTTTGTGTGGTAAGGTTTAAGGGTTGAGCGAGATTTCTCTTCTCTACTTATAAGGGTCTGAAGGACTCTGTGGTGGAACATTTTCTGTAAAAATACTTTCTTGGAATGCTTCCTTGTGGTATCATTAGCATTTCCACATACTCCATTACCAGTAGGGACAGTTGCACTCTTTTCAGTACCTTTCAGTACCTTTATTTTCATTTCTAAATTTTGATAGAGGCATTACATTCTCCTCATTGGTAGGTGCGTTCATTTTCCTTTGTGTCTGTATTAGCTGTTCTCTTTCAACTTTATGTACAAAATCTGCTATGGGTGCATGGCTACTTTCTATGCTTTTAGGTACAGCTGGGCTATTTTTGCATTGTTTTCTACTGAGTTCCTTTTTGCTAGGCATCCTGTAGCAGTTGCTGGATACAAAAAGAAACCTGTAGGTCTGCACATTTTGTGATGTATATGTGTGCATCTCTGCATGAATGGATGAATATGAGGGTAGGGATGCAGCTAGAGGTATGTGATTGTGTAATGCTGTGTTATTGTACAGTGGGAACGTTACATTGCTATTTGGAAGTTACTATAATGCCGGCGACATGATAACACAATGTGAGCAACTGCTGAGGTGCACTTAGTAAGCATGAAGCAAATACCAGTGGGTTGATGCTATTGTGTACATTTATATACAAGAACACTGCAATGTCTTAGTAAGAGGTGCACCTCCACAATACCATTGCACTTGCTTTGTTGGCTGTTGACAGTAGACTTCCTCTGGGTTGCATTTTGAAGTTGACACACCACTGGCCTTTAGGACAGAGGTGGTTACTACAACTGTTAAAGAAGACCTTAAGACAATTTGTTTGTTAATGGCATACTGACTGCATTTGGAGAATGCGTGACATGACAGGTAGGGGTAAGTGTTGGCAGGAACAGTGTGTGTCTTTAATTGGACAGCTTTTTGTATGATTGAGGATTTGGGGGCAGTAGCGTTGTTGGTAAGGGGGTACGTGGTTGATTTGTAAGCGTACCGTATGATGTGCCATTTAGCAAGTGTGTGCATTGGAGTAGGACTATTTACTTTTCAAATGGATTAGTCCTAGTTGTTGAAGGGTGAGAAAAAGGTTGGGAAAGTTGTACAGCTTGGAAAGGACAATGTGTTTGTGTGTGAAATTCCATTAACTTTTCTGCACATATATGCTTCCTACATGTGTACAGCAATTATTAAACTTCTTGGATTTATGTATCCACATTTACGCTTGGTACTGTTGTCAATGCACACATACATTTTGTTGCCTTTCTAACTAATGTTACATTCTGTGAAGTGTGCAACGTAAGTTGCAGGCACCCTGATTTGATGCATGCAATGTATGTACTTGGTTTAGGTTGGTAGGATACATTCAGTGCTGTTTTTGTGCGATAATTTTACTAATTTTGTAGGAGATGCGTTAGTGCAGAAACAGATTTGTACCATTGTCAGAAGGAAATAAGAGAGTTCCTGTTTGGATATTGCAATGGCTGAAATGGGTAAATTAAAACTTTCAAAGCACATACCAATGAGGTGGCACTTGATGGTAGGTGATGGGAGAAATTACAGTATGCTTTTGAGAACGTTGTGGAGGTTTAGTGGCAGATAACCTGTTCAGAGGCACTTATAACATAGTTGTAAAAATACTGAAGAAACAATATTTATACCTGTAATTTGTGGTGATGTGTGCCGATGAGGTTGAATCTGGATGCAGAAATATTGGATAGTTTCACAGAACATTTAACTGTGATGACACGAGGCTTGCATTCTGAATGTTTAATGGTACATATGGAGTGTTGTACAGAGCTGCTAGTATTACATGCAGAGTGCTTGGATGTGATTGGTGGATGTGTGTGTGACTATTTAACAATACCCAATGAGGGAGTGGTGGAAAAAAGATAGTGGAAATGGAAGAAGGACTGCCACGGCTTTACTGGGGCGCGGCCCTTGTGGTACTTGGGAAAGCGCATGTGCCATATCCTGACCTTCTCAGCATGCTGGCCATGGGAATGGGACCGTGGGGATCATCCAATCAGGTGCTGAGGGTGTGCTTTACAGGAAGGGGCGGTAATACTTTATATTCCATTACATTTACATTCACATTTATTTATTTATTTATTTATTTATATAGCGCACAATGGACCCATAGGCATGATGGCGCGTAACAGAACAGACAACATACAAACAACAGGTAACATGAAACACAAGCATAATAAAGTGCATCCTAAAAAAAAGAGACTAGTGTAGCCCCGCTAGACGAAAGGAACAACAGGCTCATACTATGACCATGTACATAATAGAGATAAAAAGTGACTTAGGAATGTAAAACTAACCAGATGCTTAAAGAATTATTTTACCCTGTGTAGTGAGGGTGGCAGACATGGAGAGATGTACAGTGTTGATCGTGGGTGATGCCTTTGTGCTACATCTGCACAGGTATGCCCTTGAAAGAGACTTTGATGTCAATTTCGATTTGTAAGGCGTGGAGGTTTTGTGGTGCAGTGCCGATGTGTGCAGTTTTGGCATTGTGCTAGCAATTTGCAGAGAAGTGGCCACTTTCGTAACTGTTGATGTTGCCATGGTGCACTATGGCGGCCAGCATTTGGGTTACGTGGGTCGTTCACGTTTGTTCCATCAACTAAAGAGGTTGATGAAAGCAGTGAAGCATCTTTTTCCCACTGCCAAGGTGATTTTCTCTTCCATACCACCAAGAAGAGTATGGGACTATTCCAATATTCTTTGTTCACAGACAGAGGTCGGAAGGTGTCTTATGAACAGAAGCATGTGTGATTTTTCTGTGCACTGCTGGGATGTTCTTCTGTAACAATGACATCATTGATTCTCGAAGTGTGAACCTTTTCGATTGGAAATGGTATTTTGTTTCACCATCTATAGGATGTGTTGAAGAGGTTATTGTAAGAATGTGAGGAGGAGAAGAAAACACACAAACCCCTATAAAAACCGGAAAAAGGTGATTGTTTACAAGCACCAAAAAAAAAACATTAAAGGCTCTTTTCAGAGCCACCACTAAAGCTGAAATGCCCTATCCTGGTTGAAATGTGTTCACCCACTCCCGTACACAGCACAACGTGTCTGCGGATATTGTGATATTTGCAGGATCGCACGTGCCACAGCTGGGCCTTTTGGAAATGGGACTGTGGAGGCTAACGGATTGGCCAATAAGGTTTCCGGGTGTGGTGTGTAAGCAGAGAGAGAGTGTTGTGAAGTTGGCAACTTTCTTGCTATATTTTGTGAGAAATCACGCCCCCCCCCTAGTGACTTTGTACTGTAAAAGTGGCTAGCTCGAAATCTACCTACTTTCTTGCACTGGTTTGGAAATGTACACTTTTTTCTATTGCTTTCCAATCCAAATACAAATAGGTGCTACATTTCTTGTTAGCCGTGGGGCTAGTAGTTGACCATTGTTACTGAATAAAAACTCTGTAAAGTGCACAATTTGCATCACATTTCATCACAAACTCCCAGTTGCGTACTATTTAAAAAAGTCTGCCACAAAAAGAAGGAAGAGCCATTTGCAACTGTGGCCCACTTTTTCATTGGTACCCGAGACAATTTTATGCCCCAGTCCAACTGTGACGCTGATCTAGTAGGGATTTCTGCACATCAGAAACAGGTAAGTGAGGTGCTTTGGTGGAGCAGTGCATTGTGTCAGTACTGGAACCGTGAACGTTCGGGCGCTTTGAGGTTCCTACAGCATTGAAACCTGTGGAGCTATTTAGGAGTGAAATAGTTTCTGGTTTGGAAGCGGACAAGGGCCCTGCAGAGGAATTTTACACGTTTTTATCTTTTTCCTGCAAATCATAAAGAAGCTAAATATAGTTATTACTATTTCTAATAGGTATTTACTTCTGGCTATGACATATCGACATGCATGCTGTACTGCACTTATGCATTATGTTTTGTACTGTCATCTGTAGGTCATCAGACCATACCCCACTTATACTTGGGCAGCTAGCTGGGTGGAAAATTGAATCAGAGGCTATAACAACCATTCCCTTGGTAATTACCCATTACGCAGATGGCCAATTATGCAAATTAGTGGATCACGCTATTTAGCTACTTCTAGATACTTTTAGGACAGTAAATAGCTACTTTCCTTACTGAGGAGTTGACAAGACTGAGAGACAGAAGGTCTGTTTGTAGAGAGGAATGCAGAAGCGTATGGTTATGGTTGTCTGCTTCAGGAGGCTGAGTGTATGTGTTTTGGGGGACTCTTTGTAACGCTTACCTGATTCCCACAGAGACGCTGACCCGAACTGGACTGCTACCGTTTCTTCTATCGTGAGGCGCAGGGCCCGGAAGATGCTCTGGACGGGGCCTCCGAATTTGGATTGCCTGGTTTGTAGAGTAAGTTTTCTGCAGGTGGAAGAAAAGGGATTGATTACCAGCTGGGGTGGATATGTGTTCCCACCAATCTCCTGTTTCTCACTCTTCTTGACCCCCACATGGTTTCTGCGAGCTCTCACCTTAGGTATTGTAAAGATGAGCTCTCCATCCTGCTTCAGGTGCAGGGGTGCGTAGGATCCAGTTACGTCACTGGATGGGAAATAGTTGCGGACACTGTGTCCTTTCGTCTCTCCTGCGGTAGCCGTAAGTGTGAGTGTCTTTTCTCCACAGGAGCCAGGGCCCAGAAACCTAAAGCAGGTAAGTCTCTTGGTGAGTATTTGTTCTCTGTGCTTAGTTAGTGCTCACCATGTATTCCTCTTATGCAGGTGCTGGGATGTAGCTGGCGTCGTGGCCGCGGTGGAGGAAGGTAAGTGAAAGAAAAGCGACTGCTTACTTCTAATGATTGTCTTTTTCTGCTTACAGGTGCCGAGATGCTGCCGGCCACACAGCCGCTGTCGCGCGTGATGAAGCACATAAGTAAGGGGAAGAAATGTGGCCGCTTTAGAGCGGGCACCTCTAATGACTGTCTTTTTCTGTCTTTCAGGTGCCGAGATGCTGCTGGCGACACAGCCGCTGTCGCGCGTGATGAAGCACATAAGTAAGTGGAAGAAATGTGGCCGCTTTAGAGCGGGCACCTCTAATGACTGTCTTTTTCTGTCTTTCAGGTGCCGAGATGCTGCCGGCGTCGTGGCAGCGGTGGAGTTCGGCGAGGCCACGGATGGGTAAGGCAAGGCGGCGCGGCTGCGAGCGTTTGAGAGCGCTGCTAATCTTGTACCTTTCCTTTGCAGGATCGTCGGAGGTAGGATTGCTGAGGCCGGATTCCGGTAAGTATAATTTCTAATGCTCACCTTCTCTTTTCTTGTCTGTTTGCAGGTGTTCCGGGTGCTGGCGGGCGTGTCAGGAGCCAGGATGCAGGAGCCGACTCGGTGAGCGTCCTGCTGCTGATGCAGAATAACACGAAGCACGTGTATTCCATCGGGCGTGGTTTAAATAGCAGAGAAGTGCTTCAGGTGTGTGTTCTTCCACCGGCCCCACCCAGGTAAGAAAAGAGTTCCTGAATAGAGGAAATAGTTCCTCCCAGCCATGATGGCTGGGGACTTCAGCCAGACTGGATTGTTGTGGGTAAGTATGCAGCATGGTCTGCCTCAGGTAAGTCCACCCAAGCATTATTACACAGTTTATCAATATGAGCCCGGCGCCTATGGCGCCGGGACTGAAGTCCTTTATGAGCCTGGCGCCAAAGGCGCCAGGACATGGTCCAAAGGGCCCCTGTAGGGGTCTGCTGGGTCCGGAGATGTGGAAGAAGGGTCTGCTTCCGGGGGCGCTGGGCCAGTCCTGGCTCCTCGGGAGTAGTGCTCATGACAGCACCCCCCCTCAAGGCCCCTCCCAAAATTGTCTTCCCCGGGGGTTTTGGTTTATCCGGAAAGGTTCGGTGAAATTTCTTGATTAGATGAGGAGCATGGACGTGGTCATAGCGTTCCCATGACCTCTCTTGAGGCCCGTAACCCTTCCAGTCAATCTGGTAGAACAGCTTTGATCTGATGATCTTAGAGTCCAAAATGTTTTTAATCTCTAATTCTCCATTCACTTGAATTGGTTCTGGAGGTTTGGTAAGTCTGGTTCTAGATTGCATGGGTTTCAAAAGCGATACGTGAAAAACAGGATGTATTCGCATATGAGCTGGCAATCCTAGTTTAACGGCCACTGGGTTTATTATGGCCGTAACTGGATATGGCCCCAGATATTTGGGATTAAAAGTGCGAGGTCCTTTGAGTGATAAGTGTTTGGTGGACAACCAGACCTGGCCCCCAATCTGGTATTGAGGGGCCTCGCTTCGGTGTTGATCTGCTCCTCTCTTGTACCTTTCTTTAGCTTGTTGTAAATGTGCAGCAGCTTCTTTGAAGGCTTTGGTAATAGCAGTGTGTAACTGATCCACGGCGGTTGTTCCAAGATCTTGAGGTGGATCGAGGTTGGAAGTTCGAGGATGAATTCCATACAAAGTGTAGAAGGGGCTTTGCCCGGTTCCAGAGTGAACAGAATTATTGTATGCATACTCAGCTATCCAAAGGATGTCCTTCCAGTTACTCACTGACTGTTGTAGTATGCATCGTAAATATTGTTCGAGAGTCTGGTTAGTTCTTTCAGTTTGACCATCGGTCTGGGGGTGATGGCTGGTTGAGAGTCTTACATCGATTTGAGCCAATTGACAGCAACTACGCCGAAAATGGGAAATAAACTGGCTTCCTCTATCTGAGATTAGTACCGATGGGAATCTGTGTAACCGGACAATGTTTTCAAGGAATTCTCTGGCTAGTACCGAAGCTGAGGGTAAGCCTTTTAACGGAATGAAGTGGGCCATCTTGGAAAACAAATCCACAATAACGAGAATAGTGTTGTACCCGGAGCAGGAGGGTAAGTCTGTGATAAAATCCATAGAAAGGGTGTGCCAGGGAGACGGTGGAATGTCTAATGGTTGGAGAAGACCAGCCGGTCTTTTCTTTTGACCCTTGTTTTGAGCGCACACACCACAGGACATCACAAATTCTTTTATGTCTTTTCTCCACGAAGGCCACCAGAATTGTCTTCTCACTTTCTCTTCTGTTTTGGCAATGCCAGGGTGGCCCTCTATCAATGAATCGTGATAGCAGGAGATTACTTGCCTTTGCAAATCGGCGTGTGGTAGGAATAATCGTCCTCGGAAATAAGACAAGTCATTGTTTAAAGTGAAATCCATTCCTTTTTGTAGCCAGTTCTGCAAGTCTGTTGGGTTCAGAAATTGTTTAACTTTTGCCTCAATGTCCTCGATGGATTGTGAAGAAATCAGGCCCAAGATCCTTTGTTCAGGAATTATTGGTACAGGCTCTGGGTTGACAATGGTGTCTCCCATTCCAATCCGGGAAAGAGCATCTGTTTTGCCATTTTTGCTGCCGGGGCGGTAAGTGATCACAAAGTCAAATTCGGCAAAGAACAGGGCCCAGCAGAGCTGTCGAGAGGATTGAGCCTTGGCGGTTTTCAGATACTGTAAATTCCGATGATCGGTGATCACCGTGATGGTGTGTCTGGCCCCAAGGAGATAATGACGCCAGGCCTTAAAGGCGGATTTAATAGCTAACAGTTCCTTATCTGTGATGGCGTAGTTAACCTCAGGCGCCGAGAATTTTCGAGACCAGAACGCCACGGGATGTAACTGGTTAGTCTCTGGGTCTCTTTGTGAGAGGACCGCTCCCATTGCTAAGCTGGATGCATCGGTTTCGACGATATAAGGGAGATCTGGGCGTGGGTGCTTCAGTATTGGCGCAGAAGTAAACTTGGCTTTTAGCTCTTGGAAGGCTTGTTCAGCTTCTTCAGACCACTCAAAACGTTTATTCTTTCTTAAGAGAGCCGTGATGGGTTGTACCACTCGTGAAAACTCCGGAATGAATCTACGATAAAAATTGGCAAAGCCTAACATGCTCTGAACGCCTTTTACAGAAGTAGGTGATGGCCATTTGAGAATAGCGTCCACCTTTAGCGAGTCCATGTGGACTCCTTTGGGTGTCAGGATAAAACCCAGAAATTCGACTTCAGTGGCATGGAAAACACATTTTTCCAGTTTGGCAAATAGTTTGTGTTGGCGAAGTTTTTCAAGTACTGTTCTAACATGATTTCAGTGATCTGCTTCCGAAAGAGGAGTAAACAAGAATGTCATCTATGTAGACGACAACACAGACGTCAATGAGCTCCCTGAGGACATCATTCATAAAATATTGGAAGGCGGCCGGTGCATTACATAGTCCGAAAGGCATCACTTGGTACTCAAATAACCCATATTTAGTGCGAAACGCCGTTTTCCATTCATCGCCTTCCTTGATCCGTACCAAGTGATAAGCCCCCCGTAGGTCTAGTTTTGTATATATGCAAGCATCCTTCACCTGGTCAAGGAGTTCCGGGATCAGAGGTAAAGGGTATCTGTTTTTTACCGTTATCTGATTCAGAGCGCGGTAGTCTATACAGGTTCTGAGGTCACCTTCTTTTTTTGGCACGAAGAACAGAGCCAAGGATGCAGGGGACTTCGATGGACGAATAAAACCATTGGCCAAGTACTGGTCCAGGTACTGTCGCAGGTGAAGATTCTCGGGCTCGGTAAGGGCGTAGATCCTGCTGCAAAGAGGAGTTGCACCGGGTAGTAGATCTATCTGGCAATCGTATGACCTGTGGGGCGGTAAGGTGTTAGCCTGTTCCTTTTGGAAAACATCTTGAAACTCTCGATACTCTAGCGGTAATTGCAAACTTCGGCCGTTACTGACGCTAGGCCAATGTCTGATCGTAGATAGCAGGTTTGTGCACACTCTGGGAACGTTATCGTCTTTGCTCGCCAATCAATCTGAGGATTGTGTTTTTCCAACCAAGGGATTCCCAGAATTATTTGAAATTGCGGAGCCTTGATCACGTCGAACACTATTACCTCCCGATGCCCGTCTTGGCCTAGTAATGTCACTTCAGTAGTGGTATGGGTTACCGGCCCGGAGGCGATCTCAGTCCCATCCACAGTGGTGATGACATCTTTAACAGCTTTTGGGCAAAGAGGTAGGTTCATCCTGGAAGCCAACTCGCGGTCCACGTAATTTCCTATAGCTCCACTGTCCACGTATGCCTTAATTGCATGCAATCTTTCTGGCTGCTTCGGATTTACGAGGACCATTGGCATAATGAAGTGCGAGGTCAAAGAACTGGTTTTTAAGCTCGGCAAGCGGACCTCTACGTTTGTCGGGCAAGGTCGTTTCCCGGCTAAGACTTTTCGGACCTCCTACAGTCTTCTTAGGTGGTTTTACAGGGCAGTCTCGAAGGAAATGTCCCGAGTTCCCACAATAGAGACACAGTTGCATTTGCTGTCTTCTGTCACGCTCTTTCTGGGTTAAGGGGCCCTTTACAACCCCAATCTGCATAGGTTTGGTGCCACCGACACTTTTGGAGTTGCTCTGAGTCTAAGTGAAGATTCGGGTTTCAAACCTGGATCGATCCGCCTTCCTGTTTTGAAGCCTGTGATCTAATTGGACCACCAAATCAATATAATCCGAACAGTCCTGAGGTGGATTTACGACCTGGGCCAGGACGTCTTTGAGTTTGCCGCATAGACCACAGTGAAATAGCGTGATTCTTTTCTCCTCGGGCCATCCAGTTTCCACAACTAACCTATTGAAGGATGCAATGTAGGCTAAGAGATCCTGGTTGCCCTGTCGTAGGGAAAGGAGTTCATTGTCCAAGGCCTGCCCCTTGGAATGCCTTGCAAAAAGTCTTTCCATACTCGTCTGGAAGGCTTGGAAATTCCGAAGGATTGGATCATCTTGTGTAACCAGTGGAATTGTCCAATCGGCGGCACTGCCGCTAAGATACGAAAGTACAAATGCTACCTTGGTCTGGTCATTCGGGAAGGCCGCGGGCCTGCAGAGAAAGTGCAATCAGCATTGATTTATGAACACTGCAAATCTTTTAGGGTCTCCAGCAAAACGTTCAGGTGGTGCCAGTTGCACATTTCCAGGTAGGTTGATTTGAACAGGATTGGTTGAAGTAACTGGGGTAAAATTCCCCCCTGGATTGGGCAGAGGGGTTTGCCCAACTTGGCCCTGTAATAACTGTCTGGCAAGATCGTCAGTTCGTTCCTTTGACACTATTAACTCTCTCCTGAGGGCGTTCGTCTCCTGGCGAGCAGCATGAACTTCAGCCCTTAATTCCCCCAGTAGCTGGGCCAGTTGATCTGTATCAGAAGTTTCCATAGCGCCTGGGTAGGAGATTATTGGTAGGCTTAGCGTTCTGTAACGCTCACCTGAATCCCACAGAGACGCTGACCCGAACTGGACTGCTACCGTTTCTTCTATCGTGAGGCACAGGGCCCGGAAGATGCTCTGGACGGGGCCTCCGAATTTGGATTGCCTGGCTTGTAGAGTAAGTTTTCTGCAGGTGGAAGAAAAGGGATTGATTACCAGCTGGGGTGGATATGTGTTCCCACCAATCTCCCGTTTCTCACTCTTCTTGACCCCCAACTTGGTTTCTGCGAGCTCTCACCTTAGGTATTGTAAAGATGAGCTCTCCATCCTGCTTCAGGTGCAGGGGTGCGTAGGATCCAGTTACGTCACTGGATGGGAAATAGTTGCGGACACTGTGTCCTTTCGTCTCTCCTGCGGCAGCCGTAAGTATGAGTGTCTTTTCTCCACAGGAGCCGGGGCCCAGAAAGCTAAAGCAGGTAAGTCTCTTGGTGAGTATTTGTTCTCCGTGCTTAGTTAGTGCTCACCACGTATTCCTCTTATGCAGGTGCTGGGATGTAGCTGGCGCGTGGCCGCGGTGGAGGAAGGTAAGTGAAAGAAAAGCGACTGCTTACTTCTAATGATTGTCTTTTTCTGCTTACAGGTGCCGAGATGCTGCCGGCGACACAGCTGCTGTCGCGCGTGATGAAGCACGTAAGTAAGTGGAAGAAATGTGGCCGCTTTAGAGCGGGCACCTCTAATGACTGTCTTTTTCTGTCTTTCAGGTGCCGAGATGCTGCCGGCGTCATGGCCACGGTGGAGTTCGGCGAGGCCACGGATGGGTAAGGGAAGGCGGCGCGGCTGCGAGCGTTTGAGAGCGCTGCTAATCTTGTACCTTTCCTTTGCAGGATCGTCAGAGGTAGGAATGCTGAGGCCGGATTCCGGTAAGTATAATTTCTAATGCTCGCCTTCTCTTTTCTTGTCTGTTTGCAGGTGTTCCGGGTGCTGGCGGGCGTGTCAGGAGCCAGGATGCAGGAGCCGACTCGGTGAGCGTCCTGCTGCTGATGCAGAATAACACGAAGCATGTGTATTCCATCGGGCGTGGTTTAAATAGCAGAGAAGTGCTTCAGGTGTGTGTTCTTCCACCGGCCCCACCCAGGTAAGAAAAGAGTTCCTGAATAGAGGAAATAGTTCCTCCCAGCCCTGATGGCTGGGGACTTCAGCCAGACTTGATTGTTCTGGGTAAGTATGCAGCATGGTCTGCCTCAGGTAAGTCCACCCAAGCATTATTACACAGTTTATCAATATGAGCCTGGCGCCAATGGCGCCGGGCCTGAAGTCCTTTATGAGCCTGGCGCCAAAGGTGCCAGGACACGGTCCAAAGGGCTCCTGTAGGGGTCTGCTGGGTCCGTAGATGTGGAAGAAGGGTCTGCTTCCGGGGGCGCTGGGCCAGTCCTGGCTCCTCGGGAGTAGTGCTCATGACACTCTTAGATACATTTGTTGGAAGTGAATGCAAAACAGTGTGCAGTGGCTGCACATTTTGGATTCTATCATGTGCATGTGCACTGGTATGGAGTATGTGCAATGAAGTGGCTGATTTTGGTTCCTCTTTCTTCCACTTTGGTGATGCTCAGTCATCCAGTCATTCTTATTCTTCATTGTGGAGGAAATAGTTTAATACATGTTACCGGAATTTCTGTGCAATTTGCGATGAAAGAGGCACTTGGCTAGCTCATGGGTATGTTTCCGAACTCCTGAGTTATTTGTTTCTTGCATTGCGCAGACAGATGTGGCTGCCTTCTTCTTGCTTTGGTGCGTAAATGGAGAAGGCATAGTGCAATGTCAAGAAGGGTGTTTGTGCCTTTTTGCAAGATGTTGCCATGTTGTACTTCCACAATGCCAACATTGCGTTTAGTAGCAAAACCATTTTTCCCACAGATGGAGTTCATCTTACTGATGCTGGTAATCAGCTTTGTCTGCGAAATATGACAAATGCATTGCTACCCTTTCTGCAAGACGCCATTCTTCCAGGCGCTTCCAGGCGCTTCTTCCAGGCGCTGCACAGGTGAGTGAGGCCCCACACGAGACCCTCCAGGGCTCGTTTATTTAAGAATCCGAGGCCCGGTGTGCCTCCTGGTACCAGCGCCCCACGTGGTCCCATCTCCCTGCTCCCACCTGCTTCCCCTATGCCTCCCTCCCTCCTCCGACCTCCCAGACCGGCCCCGTCCGTTGATTGGCCCAAAGGCCATGTTTACTAGGGCCTTAGAGGCCGCAGGACCCGTGCAGACGCCATTCTTCCAGGCGCTGCACAGGTGAGTGAGGCCCTACACGAGACCCTCCAGGGCTTGTTTATTTAAGAATCCGAGGCCCAGTGTGCCTCCTGGCACCAGTGCCCCAAATGGTCCCATCTCCCTGCTCCCATCCACTTCCCCTATTCCTCCCCTCCCTCCTCCCAGACCGGCCCCGTCCCGTGATTGGCCCAAAGGCCATGTTTACTAGGGCCTTAGAGGCCGCAGGACCCGTTCAGACGCCATTCTTCCAGGCGCTGCACAGGTGAGTGAGGCCCCACATGAGATCCTCCAGGGCTCGTTTATTTAAGAATCCGAGGCCCGTTGTGCCTCCTAGTACTGGCGCCCCACGTGGTCCCATCTCCCTGCTCCCATCCGCTTCCCCTATACCTCCTCTCGCCTCCCAGACCGCCCCCGTCCCGTGATTGGCCCAAAGGCCGTGTTTACTAGGGCCTTAGAGGCCGCAGGACCCGTGCAGACGCCATTCTTCCAGGCGCTGCACAGATGAGTGAGGCCCCACACGAGACCCTCCAGGGCTCGTTTATTTAAGAATCCGAGGCCCGGTGTGCCTCTTGGTACCGGCGCCCCACGTAGTCCCATCTCCATGCTCCCATCCGCTTCCCCTATTCCTCCCCTCCCTCCTCCCACCTCCCAGACCGCCCCTGTCCCGTGATTGGCCCAAAGGCCATGTTTACTAGGGCCTTAGAGGCCACAGGACCCGTGCAGATGCCATTCTTCCAGGCGCTGCACAGGTGAGTGAGGCCCCACACGAGACCCTCCAGGGCTCATTTATTTAAGAATCCGAGGCCCGGTGTGCCTCCTGGTACCGGCGCCCCACATGGTCCCATCTCCCTGCTCCCATCCGCTTCCCCTTTTCCTCCCTCCCTCCTCCCGCCTCCCAGACCGCCCCCGTCCCGTGATTGGCCCAAAGGCCATGTTTACTAGGGCCTTAGAGGCCGCAGGACCTGTGCAGACGCCATTCTTCCAGGCGCTGCACAGGTGAGTGCGGCCCCGCACGAGACCCTCGAGGGCTCGTTTATTTAAGAATCCGAGGCCCGGTGTGCCTCCTGGTACCAGCGTCCCACGTGGTCCCATCTCCTTGTTCTCATCCGCTTCCCCTATTCCTCCCCTCCCTCCTCCCGCCTCCCAGACCACCCCCTCACCCTGATTGGCTCATTCTACACTTTTAAAGCCATCTCCCCAGGGCAGCCCTCTGCCTGGCAGCCCCCGTGGCTAAGGACCCCGAGGCAAAGGGCGGCTCCTACATTGGCGGCTCCAAAATGTGTCTGCAGGTGTCCGCAGGGGAAGCCAAGGAAGCCAGACACCAACAAAACTGTGAGTGTGGCATGGGTGGGGTGTAGAGCACTTACTCTACTCCAGAAAGCCCCTGTCACTCTACCTTACCTCCATAGCGTAGACTGCCATAGACTTAAACAATACATACTTAGGAAGACTTGTGATCACTCTAAATGGACTGTAAATTTTGCCTTGAGATGTATATGCTAGTGCCACACATGTAGGGAAATGAACTTTAGTGTGCGCCGCATCTAGATAGAAATGTGATTGTCTAGAACACACCAAATTTAGAATTCTGAACTTTCGCTTGCGCCGCAGCTAGATAAAAATGTGATTGTTAGCATGTGCCTCACTCAGGATTCTTAACTTTAGCTTGCGCTGCATCTAGATAGAAATGTGATTGTTAGCATGTGCCTCACTCAGGATTCTTAACTTTCGCTTGCGCCGCATCGAGATAGAAATGTGATGGTTAACATGTGCCTCACTCAGGATTCTTAACTTTCGCTTGCGCCGCATCTAGATAGAAATGTGATTGTCTAGAACACACCAAACAGAATTCTGAACTTTCGCTTGCGCCGCATCTAAATAGAAATGTGATTGTCTAGAACACACCAAACTTAGAATTCTGAACTTTCGCTTGCACCGCATCTAGATAGAAATTTGATTGTCTAGAACACACCAAACCTAGAATTCTGAACTTTCACTTGCGCCGCATCTAGATAGAAATATGATTGACTAGAACACACCAAACTTAGAATTCTGAACTTTCGCTTGCGCCGTATCTATATAGAAATGTGAATGTCAGCATGTACCTCACCTAGTTGGAATCCCATAATTGCAAGGACAGCAATGCTAACTAACCAACCAACTAACAATTCCATCCCTCTGCATACACCTCTCAAACTCTAACCAAACACAACCACAAGCCTAAAACGCAGCAATCCGCACAAACTTCACAACAATGCAACAACAAAACAAACTACACATAGACTTGCACAACAGCACACAACGACTACGGACCGTAAAACACCCCAAGCCCAGCCAATGGACCCACCGGGCTGAGGCTGCCAACAGCACATCACTGCTCTCTTGCACTTTTCCAGCTTATTCCCACTAACCCAACCCCTCTCCTCCCCTTTTTCAGAGCTGCCAGAGCACCAGGGGACCACTTCGGTGGTGATAGTGCGCGGTACAAATGTCCTTTAACATTAACATTAACATTAACAAGTACAGCAAGTATTGCTGTAGTAGGTGTTGCTCATTTCAACCCTTCGAAAGACACTGAAACACCAGAAAAAGCCTTTTTTTTGAGCCAGGACTTTCTCCCGGAAATGACTACAATGTTTTTGACTGAGCTACCACTCCCATTATTCATTGTGCAATCGGTAGATCTTATCGGCTGCGTGTCAGCCTGCATCGGTTCATTGGCAATTCTATTTGTGAACTTTGAAAGGTGGCTCTGAAAAGAGCTTTTGTTAACTTTTTTTCTTTTTTGGTTGTTTTGTATCTTCCTTGGTCTTGTAACACATGACACAGAAGAAAAGGAAGGGAAGGGATGGTATGGAAGGGGCACCAACCACAGGGATAAGATAAGGCACGTGCACAGAGCAGAAGATGTTGGGTGGCCCTCAGTTAGGTAGGGGACACTCATTTGCATGCTCCCAGACTGACCCCTCAAACACACTTTGAATTTGCTCCTCCTTGCAGAGTAGCGCATCACAGTACATGCACAATACAATGACCTTTGAAAGGTAAGGGTCTGCTATGGTGCATATAGCCTGCAAGGCTGATTTAGGGATGTGTTGCCCCACAGGAGTGTCCCTGGTGGTGGCAGGAGCAGATGCGGAGGATGCTGTAGTAGAAAGTAGCCTATTGTCTTGTTTGAAGGGCACTACCATCTGAATTGCTGCCTTCTGGTTCGCTTTGAGATCTTGTTGCATTGAGGTGGTGCTGTAATTGTACACGCCAGGTTTTCCCCAACTGAGTGAGTGCATCTTACTTGGTTAGCATGACATTTCGGCACGTCTCCTACGCTGCTAAACAGTTTGCACACCCAGCACTCACGCTGCCCGTAGGTATTGGGAATTTGCTCTACTTCATTCTCGTTCTCCTCTTAATGTATATGTGCAACACCACGTCTGTTCCCTTGTGCAGGCTCTTCGGAAGGAGGTGGTGGTGTTGAGGGTCAGGGTGTTCGTGCTGGTGATTTAGAGGCAGTAGCAGCAGTAATGGTTGCCATTAGTTGCAAAGGTAATATAGCACAGTAGAAATAATGAGAAAGCAATTCCAGCACAAAGCAACGTGGCCTCCTACGTCTGCTCTGTAAGGACGCAAACTGAATGCGGAGCACCTCTGGGATGTGGATTTTTGTAGGGCTGCTGTGCAGCACTTGGAGCTGGAAAGCGGGCCTAAATCATTCAAATAAATAGTTACATGCACAGTGGCACAGTGTGGGATGTTTGTAAATGTGTACTTTCACAATAGCACAATAGCACTCTTTATATTGCAGAAAACACACCTTTTCCATTTCCCGGGGGCTCCGAGTGTGTGCGGCAAATAAGGGTCTACGCGCAGCGTGGATGCGGTCACATGCTGATGCTGTGAATGTTCTCCACTGGAACTGCTGTTTGCAGGACCTGTATTGGGCAGAATACTTTGTGCGCATGTGCATAGGTGTCCTACGAACAGGCTTGGCCTCCATGGACTTATTAAAAGTGCGACACATGTCCGGGGACCCTTTTTGCAAAAGCTGGTTGCTTGTAGGCTACAGCCAGTGCAATGTTCGTGTGCACCGCTGTCCGTAGGACATGGGTGGACGCTTCGAAGTACTGAAAGTACTTCACAACTTGTTCCTACCATGCTGCACAGGGCCGGTGTTACCAGGACACCGAGGATGATATACGCAAACGCATAGCTATGGGAAGGACAGACGTGTGCTCCCACAGCTAATTAAAGGTGCATTACAAGATGTGGACATGAGGCCAGTTCTGGCGTGCTACGGATACCTGCATTGTGATTGCACATACATTGGGCAGGTGCAGTGCTTACATGCAGCCATCCCAGACAGTACTTTGCGCTACAGACTTATAATGGAATTTTAAAATAAAAGGAAAATCCACTCAAACACCCAGTAACACTTTTCATCTACACCTTTAATTTCTGACATACATAGACACTATTCAGAAAGGGAAGGGGTACCTGAAATGGATACATACACAGGGGAATTGGGGATTTGTACAAGGTCGTCATGAGGGGAGGAAAGCATTGAGGTCTCATTGTAATGTCTGTGCTCACAGGGATGTTGTTGCGGATGGTGGGCTGGGAAATGGGGAAAGGGTACATGTGCAGGTGGGGCAGTGGTATTTTAAGAAGTGCCCTTTGCGGTGCATTAATTTCATTTCCACTATGGCCTCTTAAGAATAAAAATATTTGTTAGGTATATATGAAGCAATACATATTAACTGTCTTACTTTTCAGATAGTGCTGCGTACCAATGGAGTTACTATTGTTACTCACTTTGTCATGAGGGAAATTCTCTTGTAGCCCATTCCAAGGTGCTTGGTATTGCTGAGTACAAAAGAAAACTCATGGTTTTCCACTATTGTGCACTGCACAAGCTGTGTAATCATAGAAGAAACTTCAGTGTACTTACTGCATTGTAGTGATGTTCTGCTGTCAATACTTTGCAGTCCTTACTCTGTCATTTGCTTCTTCATTCCCATGTACAGTCGCAGTGCTGTAATATTGTTCCATGCAGACGTTATTTCCCTTATTGGTACATTCCTAGTACCAACTTTGCAGATCTACTCTATTTTTCCTTGCAATGCACGCACATGGTGCTCTTTGTATATGTGTCTTGTCTTTGCTGAATGCTATTACTATGTAAGATAACCCTTGCCTTTTCCAGCAGTTTGATTGCTAACTGCTATCTGCTCACAGATGCATAGTCTGCAGTTACTCTGCCCATCGTTGTGCCGACATCCATTTGGTATGGTGTATGGTACATTTATACAAACTAAGGGTATCCTGGTAAAAAACTATGAAATTCAGTTAAAAAACGTTGTTAAAAGGGACGTTATGGTTAAGGTGCGCTACTAAAAATCTATCAAATTCAGTGAAAATGTTTGTTAAAGGGACGTTACGGTTCAGATGCTCTAAGAAAAACCTATCAAACCTGTTCACATTATGGTTACAAGTAAAACCAAAACAAAACACAAATTCGCTAAGCAACCATAACTCGCGCTACCACCATGCACTACAAGGGCTAACACTCATGACATGAAAGATGACATCACAAATGTCATTGATATCATCATTGATGACATTACATGTGCATTTAGTTTTCATGAAAAGCCTCCACAAGGGATTGTCATTATAATCTTGGCAGAAAACTATTAGAGATCATTGTAAAAACCATCATGAGATAAATAGTTCATTAAGCAATGCATTGCTATAAACACCATTGCATTACAGAGTTCTTTCCAGTACATGAACCAACTCATGTAGAATCGTAGGCATTGTCTGTTGCATGCACCACAGAGATGCAATATTCAAAATCTTCCCATGTTGGATAGTAAAATGATGAATGCTTTCGTTTCAGAGTTTTGTGTACTGTGAAACATGTACTAAGTAGCTAATACTTTCTCACTTACTACATAATTGTACTACTAAACACAAACCCTAAAGAGACCACAACACATACAAATATGACCATATACAGGGAAAGTCAAGGAAACAAAAAAACAGCAGTATTAAAACAGCAGTATTACCAGAAAGTTTTCATAAACTAACTGATTATCTTCATGCACAGAAATGATTGCTATGTTTCAGGCTTGCTTCTTCCCCTATGTTTATGTATCATATGATGTGACTGACTCCTAAAGAAAGTAGTCTAAGGACATATGAGAAGGGTACAGTCTACAAATGTAGTACCTTTTGAATTTTCAGTTCGTGACTGTCAGTAAAGAAAACCACCTGGCGTAGATATGTCAGTGCAGAAAAAAAGAGAGAGCCAGACATGTGATGTCATCAGGGATGTCATCAATGACATTTGTGATGTCATCTTTCATGTCATGGGTGTTAGTCCTTGCAGTGTACAGTGGTAGCGCGAGATATGTTTGCTTAGCTTATCATGACTGGCAAATTTCAGGTTTTTTTTGGTTTTACTTGTAACCATAATGTGGATAGGTTGTTATTAGTGCAAAGTAAGTCTGATTTCCCTTTAAAAAAGGTTTTGCACTGAATATTATTGTTTTTTTTTAGAGCAACTGAACCATAAAGTCCCTTTAACAACGGTTTTTCACTGAATTTGATAGGTTTTTAGTAGCGCAACTTAACCATAACTACCATTTAACAACGTTTTTTCACTAAATATATACATACATATATATATTCCTTTGCGCTAGCGCAAGGCATAGTTAAGGTTAAGACGAACTCTCTATGGTGTTTCAGAAAATGACTTTGCTTAATAACGTTTGAATGCTTGTATTAAAAAATCAGAAAATATTCCAGAGTAATATTTTCAGACAGCCGTTGGAACACGCAACATTTCTGATTTTTACATCAATGGCTTCATAGTTCAAAAAATGTATACTTTGATTGCGTTCTGAACAGCTTTAACATAGGGTTTTCCTTAGCAAAAAGAAATACTTTTTCGGTCCACTTATCGCAAGATTGGCTGCTTCAGTTCTCTTCATTGTTTGCAGGCCCATGATTTTATCTGGAATTGGTGAAGTGAAGAAAACTGTTGAGATTTAACATTTGAACTGTATCGATATAAGCTGCATGTGCTGAATGAATGTGCCTTTTTCATACGAGCTGTACAAAGAGTGTATGACTTTTAAGGTACATACATTATGCAATCAACATTTTGTACATTACACAATTAACTTCTCCTTAAAACTCAAATTAAAGGCAAGTCTCAATTGACGTTAATGTGAGTTTTAAGGTCATGAATAAATGTACACTTTCAATAAGAGCTGTCGACTGAGCGTATAAGTTTTACAAGACGTACATTATACAATGAACATCTCCAAAAAACTCAAATTAAAGGGAAGTCTCAGCAGAGGCTAGGAAGGTGAGCCCGCTTTGAAACACCCTCCCTAAGGGTCGAGGCAAGAGGTTCCTCACCTTTAGAGACTCCCCCTGTGGGGACACAGACTACTATGCCTGTGAGGGATTCCCTAAAGGATATCCTGAAATAACCTCCTTAGGAATACCATACAGAGACTTGTATGAAGAGAGAACGACCATATGTTACTGTCGACAAGAAACAGTGCATGTCACTTTAAATGGAAAGCTCCATTTAACTGGGACGAGGAGGATGGGGCAAGGAGAGACGCCACAAGTGGAGAGAGAGACAAACATCTGCCAAGGAAGCCCCACTGCAACGTAGTACCTGAGAGGGGAGGAGACTGTGAGACTGAGAAAACCTGTCTGTTACAAAATTGCTCCCCAAAACTACGCTGTAACCACTATACTATCAAAACAATACAACGTTCTGATCCCTGAAGAGCTAGACGTCCGTCCAGAAAGAGAATACAGAATATGGGACATTGAAGGAGTAAGAGAATTGTGCAGGCGGGGAACGGAACACACCATGAGCGAAGAGAGGCCCCAGTGATGTAATTGTGAGAATACCAGGTAACGGGGAAACCGGGAGACCCGCGAGGCAGTCGGGAGTCGTTATGGGACGGCTCATACTTGTGTCAGCTAAGTTAACAAAATTACAGTATGGAAAGCAAGAGAATTAAATGATGGGAAGGAGAAAATCCTGAAAGCATTTAAGAGAGAAAATACAACTGCAGGAGAAACGCCTGGGGAGGAAGGCAGAGTGACATATATGTCCAAAGACAAAGACTATAAAGAGAAAGAATATTATGAATTAAGCAGAAGAGAAGAGAATCTCAAGAAAGAGAATTGTAAAGGTTGGATATCACTGCCCTGAGTAGAGGGAAAAATACCCCTTTATTGTAAAAGGAAAAAGAGGAACTACAAGAAAATGGAAACATGTAATACAGAACAAGATACAAGTATAAGATCAAAGAGACTTGGTTTAAAGAAGAAACAAAAGTATAATACAATCCTGAAAGAGTTACATGAACAGACCAAAGAAGTCACAAAAGACTACTTGAAAATCACCTATTAAGAAGAAGTTTGCATGAAGCAAAGCCCAGGGGAAGGGAGTCATTATCGTGTCTTTAGCTGTCAGAACAGTGGTAGGGTCAATTAAGGTTAGTATGGACTGTGGACAGATTCTTTTGGACATTCACAGATGTCTGATGAGCACCTTAGTTAGTTTGTTAGGAAGGGAACACCCCATAACAATAGGGAAAGTTAAGTGTTATTCTTTAATAAAGAACAGCTTTGAATGTCCTCTAAGTGTCTGTGTCCATCTTCTGACCTGCCACGTATGGTGTCAGTAGCAGGATATTAGGTCCCAAAATAGAGACAACCTTTACCCCTCTAACACTATATGGCCACACCCATAGACAATCTCTCATCCATTGGGTTCTTAAGGACACAACCTTCCCTATGAAGGAAATCTGTTGTTCCCCTATTGGAAGCTATAGACCACACTGACTGGACATCCCAATTACCAGACAAGTCTGACCAGGAAGATGAGGACATACATAGTGATAGGATGGTTTCCCAAAAACAATCCAAAATGCAAAATAATCACTGCACCTCTTTGCAAGGAAAAACAAAGGTGTATAGCATGCAAAAAGGGTCTGAGATGGTTCCATAGAACGGAAATGACATGGAGCTCATCTTATCTCAAGAGGTTACAGGTTATATAGCGGAGAAACTGCAAATTAACAATACTATGCATAATAATGAGTACAGCATAATTCCTCCACCCTCACTGGCACCCACCTATAGAAAATGTTAATCTCTCCCTATAGTCCCTGGACCGATTGCCTACATCTATACTACCCCCATTTGCCTAGAAACATGGTCCCCTACATCGTCATTTCCTAATCCAAGTATGGGATTTGTTTGTTTGTTTGTTTTATTATTTCTAATGCGCGCCAGACCCAAAGGTATCAGGGTGCAGAGGCATCAAGAGGGTTGTTAAACTTAAGTTACATTACATTACTGAGCACATTTTTTTGTGAGTTACTCGAGATGTTACATCACCCAATGATAATTGTCACGAGATGTCCCGACATGCTGAATATACTAATGAAGTCAGCTCTGCAGTGATCAGACAATAGGCCTTCTCATGTTTCCAGACGCCACAGCACCCACATGCTGCACCCCGACATTGTACTAAATTTATTGGCATCACCTCTGCTCCTCTTATCCCGAATCACAAGATGTTCCAGACAAGGCTCCCCTGTATCTCCTACCAACCACAGGTGCACAGGAAAGACGTGATCAGGGCACCACTCTCAAGTCTGAATTTCGAGGATGTGTTTGCTTAGGTTATGTGTCTAGGTATAATTCATATGGGGTGATCAACCCAGGTGAGGGCTGTTGAGTTGTAAATCTTCTTCTGACTCATTGGCATCACAGCAACTTGTGCCCTATTCTCATGAATTTGTCCTTCAAAGTGTGCATCCATTTCTGCTCTTTTATGATGATATGATATGAGATGGCATTTATAACAAGCCTATAGACAAGTGTTTCAAGGCGCGATGAGGCAAGGGAGGGGGATCAGAGGGAAGACAAACAACAATCCTACTAGGCCAGGTGTCATTCATATCACGCATACCAGCTAACATTCCATTCACACCATGTTCAGGCCCCGCAGCTAGATACAATTAGTGCTTTTCTGCGCATCATGGGTGCTCTGACCTCGGCCTCTCTCCTGGGGGACGGGAAGTGTTTTGTTTGTCAGAGCTGACTAACAAAGCCACAGCGCCACATCACAGCCTGTGTGCTATTTTATTCATAGTGTTCTAGGCCTTAACATCCAAAAAGGCGATACTCCTGTCATGTTAACACACCAACCTCGCTTCTACCCTGACACCTGGATGATTCCATGTTCCACCTAATTTGGCTTTTCCCACCTATCACACTATACTACATTACTAAAAGTAAACACTCGGCCTATATACTGACCTATGTATGACCTCTGCAACTGACCTATGTATGACCTCTGCAACTGCAACAATGATACATTTTGTTTCTCCTTCGGTGTTGCTATATCTGAGCGTCTAATATGTGTCAAACCTAACTAAACAATGTGTGCTTCCGTGATAATTGAGTTTTATAGGTCTTTCTAAACCGGAATCGTCTGGCCTGACTGGAATGCTGTACGTGCATCCCAACATTCTCCCCTTTAGTTAATACTCCCTTAACTAACCCTTCTTTCCTTCCTTCTATAGGTATCATCCTCTGGGAACAATGCTGTACACACATGGTGCAAACCCTCCCCCACCTTGGGCATATGCTTCTGGGGTACCAGTCATATAACAGCATCCCCCAACACCTTCTAGATCCACCCAGCACTTAACATAATCTTTTGGGTCTGATGCTGTGTGGTCAATGTTCCCAGAGGTACCAAAGCCTGCTCTATTTTTACCATTCTTGGTGTTGCACCCCATCCCATCTATCAGTCTGGGTATACTTGTGTTTTGTGAGAGGAGGAGCAAGCAGCAAAACCACAATGGGAACAAGCATTTTTACTGTTATTTCCAACCACAATGGCGCCCAAGAAAACATGGTATCAAACCAGTGATCGCCTTCACTCCAGCTTCTTTCTCCATGGCAGTCTTCGAGTTGTGGAGGGCCCCTTTTGCATGGAATAAGGATCCATTGTCCAGGTCATTTCAGGGATGTGCGAGCAACAAGAGAGACCAATTTTCTTACAAACGGCCCCTTCCATGGTTGTTAGCAAATCCAGACCATATCTGTTCTGGGGTCATCAATCTTATGGCCCTTAATTCACTTTTGATTGAGTTATGGGCCTGTTCTCTCTGGTTCGCCGTATGAATCATCTCCCACCTGGTAATCTGCAACCACTTAGCATTGGCTGCAGTCTAGATACCTGGCACCATGAGGAAGGCAAAAAATGTTTCTGTTTTTGTAAGTGTTCAGCGAGCATATGCCCCTCCATGATGGTGGAAGGTGCATGTATGCATATTGTCCACACACCCAATACACATCCATTTACAGTGTTGTACCTTCAGTCAAATCAGGAATAAACAGAGTCTTATTACAATGGCTGTTGGTTCCTATAGGTATAGTGCCATTCCCTCCGAAAAACACAAGGAATACTCCACTGGTCTTTGTACTTTCCCTGGGATCTCATTAAACTGAATCCATGTTAGCTTCGGCACCTAGGAACCCCATATTTTGTGAGGGTTAAGGCTCATCTGAGGTTTTGATGATGGTTACCTAGATGGGCTTTGTTGGTATTTTTGCTGTAAACGGGAGTCCTGCAGAAATGGGTGATCCTCTTGGGATGCCACACCGTCCAGCGAGGTGCAACAGAGGGGTTGCGCCCAGAGCAAACCTTCAGAAAGAGAAAAAAAAACCTTCAGGGGAGAAACCTTGGTTGATATCCAGGTAAGACGGATGGACGGTCACAGGCCGTGGCTGAATGGTGTTGATTCCAGGTAAGAGAGACATGCAGTAGATTCCGTGAGAGCAGCAGGACGGTAGAATCCCAGGTTAGAGAGAGAGCAGAGAAGAGAGAGAGCACCTGCGGTAGCAACAGGACACAGAAATTCCAGGAGAGAGAGAACGAGGGGGGAAAACAGGCTAAAGAACAAGAAGGCAGGTAAGTCAACACGAGGCTAAAGTGTCCAGAGCAGAGAGAAAGGAAGCACTGAGCTAAGTATTACCGTAGCACTGAGACGCAAAGGCTCCTGTCTCGGTGATCCTTTTCAAGAAGCTGGACACTTCCGCGATCGGGTGCAGAATGATGACAGTGTTCTCAGGAGTGTTGACACAAACAAAGGACTATTGCATTGAGAGAAGACGGCGGCTATGTTGGTAGTCCCTCTGATCACATTGGTAGTACAGGAAGCCAATTCAGGACCGAATCGCCACCTACCCCAGAGGGACCTCCGTGGGAGGCTGCGCACCATTACATAATTTGCCAGTTCTGGTTCACCCATGTCACTAGTTCTTCAGGAAACCCCAGCAAGCCTCCACCTGCACAGCTCACTACTCCTGTCACCCATCTATTGTTGGAGAACAACCCTCCCTCCAACTTCAACAATGGCCATATTTTGCACCATGCTTGTTCTTTCTTCTTGGCACATTCCTCATCGTCTCTGTCCATAATCACTGCTTAGACAGTGTGCCCCTGGAAAAGATTTCCTACTCTGCACAAGGCTAGGTGTACCAGGCAGTGGGTTACATGAGGCAGCATTTATTGAGGAATAAACAACTTCGGTGCATCCATCGTGTGAAGTATCAAGGAGCATACATAGCAGCTCTCATTTGATCTCTCCCTCACCACTTTGAACATGTGATTGTACCACATGTTGTCGGATTCGGGGTGGTGCACATCTGAAACAGTAGTAAATATGACCCCCTTGTACTGTTTGTACTCCATCTCTTCCTCTGTGTTCCTCCTAATTCATGCCTAAATGTGTATATCTTTCAAAAAAGTCATCCCAGCCATCCCATAACCACACAAAATCAATTTACAACCTGCAAATAAAAACAGTTTATTTAAAATAACATACATATTACACGACGTCTGTAGTGCTGATCCTGCAGACGGAGACAAAAAACAGACATCCACGCAAACAAATGCAAATCCTTCATCATGAAAAAGGTACTGCGATTAGCTATAATATTAAAAAGAGGACCTTGTGTACTATGCACTTTAATCTCAGTCTCCAAATGTGTCAAAAGGGAATGTGGTGTATAACAAACTTCAATGGGATAATAAGTGAGCGTAAGGCAAGATGCACTTCAAAAGGTCAATGGGAAACGTGATGCAAGATACTGCTTAATCTTGGTCAACAGGTGGGTCAGTGTCACAGGAAGGTGGAATGGCGCCTGGTGCCTTCCAAACATTCGATAGATGGACCCAATACTGAAACTCCTTCACCTTAACTGCAAAGGGGGTTGAAAATACAACAGGATAGGGGCCCTGAAAGCTCTGTTGATTCCAGCGACGCACACAATAAATTCGGAATAAAATAAAATAAAAATCAAATCACCAGAGAAGAGCTGGCACGGTGGAAAATTCAGTTAATCAGTCGTTGGTGTTGCAGGTGTATCTTATCTTCTAGGAGCAATCTGGCCAGACATTACTTTAATACACCTGGTTAGTTCTCGCAAAGTATCCCTGAAACTCCTCCCACAAAACTCCTGCTGCCCTTTGAGCATCTGATGCCGCGTGTGTAGGAGTAAAAGGCATGTTCATCCTTCTCCCTGTCACTATTTCGTGTGGGGACAAGAGGTGGTCTTTGCTGGGCTGCCTTCTTAGGCTAAACAAAGCCAAAGGGAGACATTGCACCCAGTTCCTCCATAATGTTACACAAATCCTCGACAGTTTATGCTTCAAAGGCCTGTTCATCTTCTCAACAATCCTGTTGGCTTGAAGATGGTAAATTGAGCACAGTTATGATATGATATGATATTTTATTTATAGCGTGACTATACACAAGCGTTTCAAGGCGCGACGAGGCAAGGGAGGACAAGACAACAATCTTACTAGGCCCAGTAACATTGAACTCGCACAAGTGCAGGGGAGAGGGAATGGGGAGAGTGCAGGTGGAAGGGGAGGAGTGGAAAGTGCTGTACAAGGGATCAAGACAACAACAAGTAGTGCAGCCATTAGGTGGCAATTGCAAGAGTTAAGCGCGGACAACGTATGTCAATAAGTGCAGGTAAGGGGACTGTAGGGTCTCAGATACAGACCCAAGTGCAAGGGTCCAGTAGGCAGTACGGGTATGCAGCTGGGTGGGCAGGGACCTGGGCCCGATTTCAGAGAGTAACCAGGTGCCCAGTTGCAATAGCAGTCAGAGATCAGCAGGGGAGAGGAAGAAAGGAGGCAGAAGCAAAAAGGAAGGACTTGGGTTGCTTCCGGAACCAAAGATTTTTCTCCTCAAGTTTCAGAGAGGCAGGGAGGCTGTTCCAGAGGGAGGCCCCAGCCAAAGAAAGAGATCTACCGCCAACTTGTTGTTTGGAGAAGCAAATGATCCTGAGGGAGTTGGAAGTGGAGGAGCGAAGAGCTCAAGTAGGAAGGTATTTCCGAAGGGAGAGTTGAAAGTATTGTGGGCCCAGGCCCCAGAAGGCCTTGTGGACAATGCAGAGGGTCTTGAACTTAATCCTTGCAGCCCCTGGGAGATTTCAGAGCTGGAGAGATACGATCCCTGGGCTTGAGGCCAAGGACAAGTCTCGCAGTCCTGTTCTTGATGAGTTGCAGAGGGCGGAGAGTAGAAGCAGGAAGATTTGGAAAGAGGCTGTTGCAGTAGTTCAGCCTAGAGAGATCCATAGCTCTAGAGACAGTGAGCTTCTGGGGGAAGGAGAGGGAAGGACGAATACCTCTATGCTTAATCCCCAATAGGGACACTATTTCTTTAAATAGGCCATTAAAAAGTGGGTTCCGTTGTCAGATTTGAGGACCTTACACACACCCCAATGAGAAAATACCTTGCATGATACAGATTTTGCAGCTGACTTTGCATCAGGTTGTGTGCAGGGGCCAGTTAGATTGTTTTAATGGAAATTATATTTGTATGCTTTCCTTTTATCCACTTTGTACTGTGGCACAGGTTAAATTACTCCTCCTTGTGGTCAGGTAATTTTCCTTAAATCAAAGATTTTCCCTGGATGCGATTGTCCAAGCATACAAATATAATTTTCATTAAAACAATCAAATAGGACAGTTTCTCTCCTGAGGAACCATGGATATACACCTATGGAGGAACACGTGTCGAGAGACTAATTAATCAGCGAGTACACAATTGATGACTAACCAATCAAGAGAGACTTATTAATCAATGAGGACACAATTGATGACTAAACAATTAAAAGAGACTAATTAACCAATAAGGGCACAATTGATAAATGATAGTAAGGACAAACACATTTGGAAAAAACTTTGATTAATCAATGAGGATACAATTGATGACTAATTAATCAATAAGGATATAACAGACAAACAATCACAAGGACAAACAACTAACCTGAGTGTAATATGTGGAATGCTTTGTAATACATCAAAAATCAATGAGGATACAATTGATGAATGATACCAAGAACAAACAACTAAACTGAATGTGATATGTGGAATGCTTTGTAATATACACTAAATAAATAACTTAACTTAAGCAAAAACAATACATGTGAGCATGTACTTTGTGAAAGAAAATAGCCAGCGCACAGCTTGACTGGCTCAGACAAGAAGTAAGACGTTAATGTTTTGATAATCTTTTCTGAACAAGAACCTTATGTTACCCATCTATGAGGCGTACCACTGGTGCACCCATGTGTCTCTGGCCAGTCTCCTGATCAATTGTCGATGAACCACCAACAAAATGCACCTCCCCTCCTCCAGTGTGTCCTCCCGTGCCTGCACTAAATCATCTTCGGGGGCTTCATAAGTAACTCAATCATGCATGCTCTCTACTTCCTCAACAGGTATTGCAATAAACGTGGCAGGGTTTACTGTGCGGCATCTTACAATATGAATGGATGGGCTGGATGAAATCACTTCATATGCAGAGTCCCTTTGGGTAGTAAATGATGGATTTGGAATATTTGAGAATTGCATACACAGTGTGCTCTACATATAATGTCAATGAGCACCCCATAGTTATTTTTGAGGACTTCTCAATAGAAAACGCTTCAGGGGTCAGTGCTTGCTCACAAGGGAATTGCCCCTGCTTTACTGAGTCTAAGATACCACAGTAATATACTAGGGGCTTGTGCCCCAGGGTTGTTTGTTAAGCTAATACAGCAGTCATTACTTGTCCGTTAGAATGTGAAAATAAATGGGGGGCACTGTTGCGCACGTAGTGAACGGCTGCTTGAAGGGAGAGCGCCGACCCGAACAATATCCTTAAAGAAACTGATCCTTCCAGGGGCCACCCGGACATCAGGCACATCAGGGAACTAAACTCGGAAGGTCTATAGAATATCTCCTGAAAACCGCCGTTAAAATCTGCCAAATATCCACGCAGGTATTGGTCGCGGAATCCTAAGAGGTTGCGCGGCGTGCGAGAAGCCGCACGGGAGCTCCAGGAAAAAGCTACGCTAGACCGTGGGCGGAGACTGGTGGAAGGCCGTGTGGGCGAGGGGCTCTGTGGAGACATCGCAGAGCCAGCAAGCCCATGATACTGCAATAGAGGCTGAAATACTTGAAAAACAAGTTCAAAGATGGAGTAACCGTCGATACCTGCCCCACAAGAGAGCCGTGCAGACCCACACTCAGCGAGAGAAAAAACATACCGAAAGACCGGGACCGGAGACTACAGCTGCCACCCCGGCAGCGGTCCGGTGAACCCAACAAGTTGGATACGATCCTTGGGGTGCGCCCCAGGGGTGGACGGCTGCCCCTGCCAACAAACACCCAGGGACAGGCGGTGTCCAGAGGTGGGTGTGAAAAATGGTGCAGGGGCTCAAGGACCAAATGCAACCCGTATTGAGGCGCCCATGAATATGCGTGCTGAGGAAGGCACCTACCCGGCTGTGCTAATATTCTTCACCTCCCCTTCCCGCCGAGCCCCACGGGCATAGAACGCTGCTTGAGGGGGCTGCTGCCACGCACCGAGGGGTCACGTTGGAGGCCCCGTGCGGCTGGCGATGCCATCTGCTGCAGCATAGCGGCTCTACAGGCCACCAGATCCGAGCAGGAGCAGAGCAGTCACCGAGGGCAGCACCCTGTTGGGTGTGTGTGACGGCGCACAGGGAACCCCACCGGACCACATCAATGGGCAGTGCACCAGACCAAGAACCGAAACACGAAAGGGTAAATGCTGACTCACGTATATATATTTTGTAACGTGTGAGCATTTTGCAACGTGTGAGCATCTACACCCGGTGCGATCAAGGGGAGCCGCCTGAGACCTCCTAGATTCTGCCTGTTAATCACGTTGATGGAAGGGAGGGGGCAAAACAAAGCAAACGAGAAAGCTGGAAGCTGGAGACTAAGTTGTTTTGGATATTGAAGGCTCACCGGACCACATCAAGGGGCAGTGCGCCAGACCGAGAACCAAAACACGAAAGGGTAAATGCTGATTCAAGTATATATATTTTGTAACATGTGAGTGTTAGGAAAGATTTCAGAATTGTAGGTAATTTTGCTTCCATGTGGCAACCCCCAAACTTGTTGCTGTTGTTTTACACCCTGATCTAGACTTTGCCAGAGAAGCGCAGCCTTCCACCGCACTCCTCTGGGCTTTCGCTCCATTCTTACGGGGAAACTGACATGCCCTTAAGACAGTCAGTACCGGGGGACTCGTTTCCCTTAGTCCTTTCCTCATGTTGCAGCTTTTGAGCAACATGAAACAAGAGTGCACCGTAACTTACATTACCGCGCTCTTGGGTCTCTAGTCATTCCAATGGCCCTAGAAACTCTCGTTGGACTTATCATGAAATGTGCAAGTGTGTCACGGACGGGACTGGTGGCAGCTATCGTTTCTTTGTGTTTTGAACCCCTTTTTGGCATGTTAACCGCGCTGCCCGTGTTTGGCCCAAATGGGTGGCGTGGCCTCCAAAATGGCCATGCCACAAGGTTCTTTGTCCTGTCCGCTGACCGTCTTGCCCCTTCACCTTCCCCCAGGACGAGCCGACCCGGGGCAGTCCTTATTTGGTCATGCACTTTCCCGCGAAACACTACGCTTTCGCGGGCTTCTGCATGCCTTGTGTGTGCCTCCAGGATGTGGGCTGGGATGTCTGTTCCCAATACACATCCTGGGTGCCAGAGAGTCTAGAGTGTCTTGAATGCCTGGGACCACCGTGGTCCGTGATAGGTCCACGCATGGTGTGAGTGTTTTGTGAGCAGATCTCCCATTGGGTCCTCTCCGTTTTGGCACGAAGGGAACTCTGGATAAGAGGAGGCTGGAAACAACACTACCATGTTGATCTCCTGAGTTCTCACGAATGAAGGATAAAGGAGCCAAGTATCCTGCAACTAAGAAGCTGAGACGAGGAATCGCTGGTGACCCGCTGAAGGTTTGGCACCCTGCACTGCTGTCGTCCTGTGAGACCCCCTGCCTCTGATCGAACAGGAAGGCCTGTACTGGCGCTTCGACCCTTTAGAATAATGGGAACAACTATTCTCGGCATCTTCACCAAATCCTGTACGTAAGCCTTCGGAAGCGTCCCTGGGCCATCCAGTGGACTGACCAGCCTACACAGGAACCTTGCTCTGTCACCGCCGTCTGGCTTACTACTAATCCCGTGTCCTCGGCACTCTCACACGATTCGTACACTTGGAATTCGCAGGTCTGAAGTGAGACGTGTGCTTTGGGACCGGAATACCTGCGGTTGCCGAGTTGCCCTGCTGTGGTAACAAACCTGTGCGTGTTCGCTGCATTTGGGACACCCTCGACCCTGACTCCTGCTGTCGCAGAATCTACATGGCGTCGAGACATCCTGCTGATCGCATCTGAACCTGCCAGTACCGAAACGGAACCGGAGAAGCCTGGGTCTGCCTGCATCGGGGACCGGTGAGTAGTCAATACCCTAACCGGTCGCCCTCCCGCAGGAGCCTGTGGTTCTCCACTGCTGTCGTAAACAGCAACCCTTTTCCGCACTCGCGCCCTGCTTCTGCCCACAAGTGGAGGCCACACTTGAGTAGCGGGGAACTGTTCATCATCGTTTTGTTCACCTCTCTGAACTGCCTGATCTCCCTGAAGAGACTCTTCTTTGCCTGTTGGCACCCGCGTGTGCAGGTACTTTTGAGCACAAAACTCCACTCTTCGTAGGGCTCGGACTTCCTTCTAGTTAGGTCGCCTCTGATGTCGAACTGGGTCTAACGATTACTTGCACTGCCTGTTTTCTTCCCCATCTAGGTGGTCTGCATATTTCGTGCTTCTAACTCTTTAGACCCGCTGGTCTTGTATATAGATTGTATTGCTTGTGATGTGTTGGTTTACTTGAGTTTTATCGTGATTCTTTACTATGGTCGATGTTACAAAGGCCTTGTAATAAATGTGTCTATATTTTTAATATAACACCTGTCTGGAGTGATTTGTAAGCATCCTTGCTTTGTGTGCTCATTGCGGGCTTTCAGTCACCCTCACCCCTCTTGAGACCTAGTCTTGACCGCCGCCATCGCTACCCTGATTGGTGTGGCTTGTCCAGAGGTTACCCTGTTCCAGGAAACTAGGCTGGCCTTCTGAACCTCTGCCCCTCCAGGACAGAGTTCAGAAATCCATCTTAACAAATTGGCGTACAGCGGTGGGATACAACTGAAGGTATCCAGTGTTGCGCACGAGCAAGGGCATTTCAAGTTATTCCTAACAGGACATGTAGTGAATTGTCGTAGTGTAATTCTTTAAAGGCCATAGTCCTATCAAACAGTATGGAAACAGGTACCTTGTTAACTTTAAATGCTTCTAAATCCGAAACATTGAAAAAGATGTGTGCTGAAAGAGGTGTCTCCTCGCAAGGCACAAAAATGGAAATGATCCAAAGAATCATGGCGTGGCAAGAAGCTCAGCTTGATGCTATAGCTTCCGAGGACAATGCAGAAGGAGGTGAGGCTGCTCTCACTGGTAGAACTGACAATTCTGCCACTGCACTAGTCCACCACGACCATGAGGACAGGGAGGATGAAATGTCCAATGTTTCCTCTGCCAGTGTCGATGGGGAAGCCATGCTTGAATTCAAGAAGCAAGAGCTGCTGTTTAGGCAGAAGGAGCTTTAGTTCAATATGACCAAACTCCAGGAAGAGCTTGAGTTCAATAGGGTCAAGCTAAAAATCGAACAGGCAGAAAAACAGAAAGACAGGGATCACCAGTTGGAACTGGCCAAGCTTCAAGTTGCCAATGGATCCAAGGGTCCTGGACATGGGTCTGGGGCCTCCTCTCATCCACGGTCTCCAAAAGATCTGCTCAGTGTGTATGAGGAAAGGAATGACATTATGGACTGGCTGAATACATTTGAGTATGCATGTGAAGTTCAACAAGTTGACAATGCTGATAAAATTGCCTGGTTACTCAGCAGACTGCCCCATTCTGTCTGCAGTGCCATTATGGAAATGTCGAAGGCTGAACAAGCAGAATTTGCAATGTTGAAGCAAACTCTCATTTTAAGGTTTGGAAAGACTCCTGCCCAATATTTAAAACGATACCGAGAGTATAAGAACAAAGAAGGTGGTACTTGGGTATCTTATGTAACCGAATCCTTAAAAAACTTGACTGGCTGGGTCGAAGGTTATAAGGTTTCTACCTTTGAAGGTATGATAAGTCTTGTCATGCTGGAACATATTTTTGCATCTTCTTCCCCTGAGCTTAAGCAGCATTTGGCAGATTCAAAGGAGATAGATCCTAAGAAGCTTGCCATTGCAGCAGATTTATGGGTGTAACATCGAGTGCCCCATAAGGACAAAACTCATCCTGGTAAGCAGGAGGAAGGGAAAAAGTCCAAAGATAAGGAGGGTGGATAATCTGATAAATCTTCTTCTCAAAAGGGCCACAAAAAGAAAAATAAGGGCAAGACACAAGAGAACTCACAGGGTAGTGCAGGTCAGCCTCCGAAACAGAACTCTGGTTTTAGTAAGCCTCCCTGTGTAAACAGACCCAATGGATCTTGTTTTGCTTGTGGAGCAACTGACCACGTGAAGGGGGATCCCCGGTGTAAGGTTAACCCTTTGGGGGTCCACTCCGCTAATCTGGCCTTCTCCTCCTACGAGGAAGAATAGATTACAGGAGCATCCTTCTCCTCAGACTCCTTCCCCAGTGGGATAGAAGCTGAGGTAGTTTTAGTTTCCCTGGGTTCCTGGGAGCCTAAAGTCGCAGAGGCTTATGCTAGGATTCCAGATAACACCAAGCACTACTTTAAAGACAGTGTGCTGATCAATGGAGTAGATACTCCAGTTCTTAGGGATAGTGGGTGCAGTCGAACTGTAGTGGATTCTACCTTGGTAGACTCAGAGGAAGTTGCCAGAGCTACTCTGATGCCCACTAAATTGGCTGACGGCCCACCTCGCATGTTTCCGCTAATACCTGTAAATCTTACTCTCAATGGTACAGCAGTCAGGATTCCAGTGAGCATTCAGAGGAACATCCCAGGAAAGGTCTTGTTGGGCAACAATCTCAGAGCTTTAGGGCTTGTGGGAGACACTGCTGACAGACCCTGCACACGGTCTCAAACAAGGGCAGCATTGGCTAAGACCAATGCGCTGCCCCAGCCAAAGGGGAAACCCAAGGCTAAAGGAGTAACAAAACCAAAACGAGGGAAAGAAAATATTCCCCCGAACTCACCTATCACTGCGGTGGAGGAAGTTGGTCAGTCGCCCAGACCTAATGAGGAGGCAGCGATACTTGAAGTGTTTGACCCTAATGACCATCCTGAACTAAACGACTTGTTAGTAGAAGGTGGTCATGACACAGAAGAATTCAGTAAAGGCCAACATGAGTGCCCATCTCTGGAAGGCCTAAGGAGACAGGCCTGCTCCCAGCTTGAGGGTGAACCTCCTGGGAAGCATCAGATTTATTGTGAAGGTGGACTCCTGTATAGTGAGCCCACAGAGTCTACAGAAGGAGACCATAGGAGGTTGGTGGTTTCCCTTGCTGTAAGACCATTCCTCCTGCAGCTGGTGCATGAAGTGCCCCTTGCTGGTCACCTTGGTATTAAGAGGACCAAGCAAAGGTTATCCATGCACTTCTACTGGCCCAAGATGGGGGTGCAAATAGAAAGTCACTGCAGGAGTTGTGCCTCCTGCCAGTTATCTGGTAAGAGTGGCTCAACAATCCAAGCTCCATTGGTACCTCTCCCAGTTGTGGGAATGCCATTCGAAAGGGTAGGGATCGACATCGTTGGTCCCCTTGACCTGCAAACATCCTCAGGCAATAGGTTTATCCTGGTGCTGGTCGACCATGCTACCAGATATCCTGAGGCCATCCCATTAAAAACTGTAACTGCCAAGTCAGTTGCAAAAGCGTTCATTGGCATCTTTACTAGGGTTGGCTTCCCTAAAGAATTTGTGTCTGACAGAGGCAGCAACTTTATGTCAAAGTATATGCAGGCTATGTGGAAGGAATGTGGGGTCATCTACAAGTTCTCTTCCGCATACCACCCCCAGACCAATGGTCTGGTGGAACGGTTCAACAGAACGTTAAAGAGTATGATTGGGGCTCTGGAAGAACTTCAAAGAAGAAAATGGGATCTTCTTTTACCATGCTTACTGTTTACCTACCGAGAGGTACCACAGGAGGGTGTTGGCTTCAGCCCCTTCGGACTTCTGTTTGGTCACCCTGTGCGGGGACCCTTAGCCATAGTCAAGGAGGGATGAGAGATGCCCACTCCCCCTATTACTACCAACGTAGTAGACTATGTGTTAGGGCTCATAAAACGGATGGTACTTCTGATGGGTCTGGCTAGTGACAAGTTAAAGGCAGGACAAGTGCTGATGAAACATTGGTACGACCAGAAAGCTTCCCTCGTCAACTTTACACCTGGTCAGCAAGTCCTGATCATGAATCCCATAAGGCTTAGAGCTTTACAGGATAAATGGTCAGGCCCTTACACAGTGGTGGAGCCCCTGGGTGAAGTCAATTATTTAGTGGACCTTGGAAGGCCTGGACAGGCTCCAAAAGTGTTCCATGTAAATAGGCTAAAGGCTTGCGTCCCAAGAGTCGAAATTGCAGCACTGCTACTGGCTTCAGATGTTGAGGAAGAGGAGTCTGAACCTCTTCCCAACCTGTTCCAAAGCAGTCCTTCAGACAGCTCCTTTGAGGGTGTCCGAGTGGCCCCTCACCTGACTTCTGATCAGCAGGCTGAGGTGAAAGGTTTGCTTAGGCAATTTTCCCCCCTGTTTTCGCAGTCCCCTGGTTGAACACCATGGTGCAAACATAACATAGACACAGGAGACAGCGTTCCTACCAAAAGTAGAGGATACAGAATGTCAGACAAAGTACGGTCTTAGATTACGACAGAGGTCAACAAAATGTTAGATCTTGGGGTGATTGAACCCTCTAGTAGTCCTTGGTCCAGCCCTGTGGTTTTGGTTCCAAAAGCAGGCACTTCTGAACTGAGGTTCTGCGTGGATTACAGGGCTCTGAATGCTGTCACCAAGACAGATGCACACCCCTTGCCTCGAACAGATGAGCTGGTGGATACCTTGGGTGCCTCCAAGTACCTCAGCACGTTTGACCTCACTGCGGGCTATTGGCAAATAGCCTTAGCAGAACATGCCAAGGAGAAGACAGCGTTTTCCACTCCATACGGTCTTTACCAATTCAGGGTAGTGCCGTTTGGGTTGAAGAATGCACCTGCCACTTTCCAGAGGCTTGTGAATCATGTGTTGAATGGGTTGGATGAATTCTGTCTTGCATATCTGGACGATATAGCAGTTTTCTGCGCCACCTGGGAAGACCATGTGAAACACCTTGGGATTGTGATACAGACTCTTCAGAAAGCACACTTGACCAAAAAGGCTAGTAAATGCCAGATTGGACAAGGCTCAGTGGTTTACCTTGGACATGAAGTAGGTGGAGGGAGGATACAGCCTCTACCCAGTAAAGTGCAAGCAGTACAAGACTGGCCTACCCCCACTACACAGACCCAAGTGAGAGCCTTCTTAGGACTCACGGGGTGTTACCGCAACTTCATGGCAGACTATGGTACCATAGCTGCCCCTCTGACTGCTCTCACCACTCCGAAGAAAACCAAGAAGGTAACTTGGACCGACGAGTGTGAGAAGGCCTTCAACGGCTTAAAAGACTCCTTGTGCCAGGCCCCTGTTCTAAGGGCCCCTGATTACCAAAGACCTTTTATTGTGCAGACAGATGCCTCTGACACTGAGATAGGAGCTGTGCTATCACAAGTAGATGAGAAGGACAAGGAACACCCTATTGGTTTCATTAGTCGCCAGTTTACGGACAGAGAGCTCAGATGGTCCACAGTAGAGAAAGAATGTTTCTCTGTTGTGTGGGCCCTACGGAAGCTGAGGCCCTACCTCTATGGGACCCACTTCACTGTGCACACTGGCCATAAGCCCTTAAAGTGGCAAATGTACATGAAGGGAGAGAATCCAAAGTTGCTTAGGTGGTCCATAAGTCTGCAAGGCTTTGACTTCACTATTGAGCATAGGCCAGGTGTCCAACATAGCAATGCTGATGTGTTGTCCAGAGTGTTTAACCGACTTGAACAAGAAACTCATCCAGGGGTGGATTAGTTCCCCCTGTCCTTAGTCTGGGAGGGGCGAGTATTAGGAAAGATTTCATAATTGTAGGTAATTTTCCTTCCATGTGGCAACCCCCAACTTTTTGCTGTTGTTTTACACCCTGATCTAGACTTTGCCAGAGAAACGCAGCCTTCCGCGCACTCCTCTGGGCTTTCGCACCATTCTTATGGGGAAACTGACATGCCCTTAAAACAGTCAGTACCGGGGGACTCGTTTCCCTTAGTCCTTTCCTCATGTTGCAGCTTTTGAGCAACATGAAACAAGAGTGCACTGTAACTTACATTACCGCACTCTTGGGTCTCTAGTCATTCCAATGGCCCTAGAAACTCTCGTTGGACTTATCATGAAATGTGCAAGTGTGTCACGGACGGTGGCAGCTATCGTTTCTTTGTGTTTTGAACCCCTTTTTGCCATGTTAACTGCGCTTCCCGCGTTTGGCCCAAATGGGTGGCCTGGCCTCCAAAATGGCCATGCCACGAGGTTCTTTGTCCTGTCCGCTGACCGTCTTGCCCCTTCACCTTCCCCCAGGTCGAGCCAACCCGGGGCAGTCCTTATTTGTTCATGCACTTTCCCGTGAAACACAACGCTTTCGTGGGATTCTGCATGCCTTGTGTGTGCCTCCAGAATGTGGGCTGGGATGTCTGTTCCCAATACACATCCTGTGTTCCAGAGAGTCTAGAGTGTCTTGAATGCCTGGGACCACCATGGTGTGAGTGTTTTGTGAGCAGATCTCCCATTGCGTCCTCTACGTTTTGGCGCGAAGGGAACTCTGGATAAGAGGAGGCTGGAAACACCACTACCATGTCGATCTCCTGAGTTCTCACTAACGAAGGATAAAGGAGCCAAGTATCCTGCAACTAAGAAGCTAAGTCGAGGAATCGCTGGTGATCCGCTGAAGGTTTGGCACCCTGCACTGCTGTCGTCCTGTGAGACCCCTCTGCCTCTGATCGAACGGGAAGGCCTGTACTGGCGCTTCGACCCTTTAGAATAATGGGAACAACTATTCTCGGCATCTTCACCAAATCCTGTACGTAAGCCTTCGGAAGCGTCCCTGGGCCATCCAGTGGACTGACCAGCCTACACAGGAACCTTGCTCTGTCACCGCCGTCTGGTTTACTGCTAATCCCGTGTCCTCGGCACTCTTACACGATTCGTACACTTGGCATTCCCAGGTCTGAAGTGAGACGTGTGCTTTGGGACCGGAATACCTGCGGTTGCTGAGTTGCCCTGCTGTGGTAACAAACCTGTGCGTGTTCGCTGCATTTGGTACACCCTCGACCCTGACTCCTGCTGTTGCGGAATCTACACGGTGTTGAGACATCCTGCTGATCGCATCTGAACCTTCCAGCACCGAAACGGCATCGGAGAAGCCTGGGTCTGCCTGCATCGGGGACCGGTGAGTAGTCAATACCCCAACCCGTCGCCCTCCCGCAGGAGCCTGTGGTTCTCCACCGCTGTCGAAAACAGCAACCCTTTTCTGCACTCGCGCCCTGCTTCTGCCCACAAGTGGAGGCCGCGCTTGAGTAGCGGGGAACTGTTCATCATCGTTTTGTTCACCTCTCTGAACTGCCTGATTTCCCTGAAGAGACTTTCCTTTGCCCGTTGGCACCCACGTGTGCAGGTACTTTTGAGCACAAGGCTCCACTCTTCGTAGGGCTTGGACTTCCTTCTAGTTAGGTGGCCTCTGCTGTCGAACTGGGTCTAACGATTACTTGCACTGACTTTTTTCCTCCCCATCTAGGTGGTCTGCATTTCGTGCTTCTAACTCTTTAGACCCCTTGGTCTTGTATATATATTGTATTGCTTGTGATGTGTTGGTTTACTTGAGTTTTATCGTGATTCTTTACTATGGTCGATGTTACAAAGGCCTTGTAATAAATGTGTCTATATTTTTAATATAACACCTGTCTGGAGTAATTTGTAAGCATCCTTGCTTTGTGTGCTCATTGCGGGCTTTCAGTCACCCTCACCCCTCTTGAGACCTAGTCTTGACCGCCGCCATCGCTACCCTGATTGGTGTGGCTTGTCCAGAGGTTACCCTGTTCCAGGAAACTAGGCTGGCCTTCTGAACCTCTGCCCCTCCAGGACAGAGTTCAGAAATCCATCTTAACATTGAGCATTTTGCAACATGTGAACATCTACACCCGGTGCGGTCGGGGCCAGCCGTCTGAGACCTCCAAGATTCTGCCTGTTAATCACATTGATGGAAGGGATGGGGCAAAACAAAGCAAACGATAAAGGAGACTGAGTTGTTTTGGATATTGAAGGCTAGACATCGGCGCTTACTGACCCTGGGACCATACTAAAGGATAACCAAACGTTTGCATAAGGTAACTACGGCCTGCATCATATAAACCACATATACGCTTCACAAATTCTATAAGGAAACGCAGCCTCACAACCTCACCAAACGTCGTCTGCGACCATGTGTGTGTGAAACTTCATAGGACAGGACTGTGAAATACGATGTGGCAAAGGCAATAGGTGAGGAACAAGTGGTCTACACTGAACCACCACCACACACCCACAGGACTCCTACAAGGGCAATCTAGAAAGCGCACTGATACGACGGAAGCCCTATTATCAGCAGCCGCCAAAGTGATCCCTACTACAATTCTATCCCATTTTGATGTTCGGGTTTGGGGGATGACCTCCTTATAAGCAACACATAACTGTCTGGGGGACAAATTCGGCTGCTTCGTAGCTCGGGTCGCCATCCACAATGCAGCAGATCCTCTTGGGCAGGATTGAGATACACCGATATCATGTCGGAAACAACTCCAGTGAAGCCAAATCCATAATAATCCGAGAGTGCTATAAGCGTCACAACGCCATCGGAAACGGCTGGGGCGGGCTCATGGGTTGAGAGCAGAGTGTGAATCAACCACTTGATTTAATAGAACCTACCCTGTGCCAAGAACAGCAGAACGAAGTAGCCCCATACAGGTACGAATACGTGGGAGAACACAGTCCACTCTCGGGTGGAAAGCTGCACTTTATGGGCTGCCATGAGAAAAAAGGGTCAGGAGCCAAGAAAACCGGCCCAATGCATTCTTTTGCTAGCTGCCAGCCACACGGGTCGACCGCGGTGTCACCATCCACATCTGACAGTCTGGCCGAGACCCCCACCGACACAAGAGAGGATCGCCTAGTGATAATTGTACAAAACGGCTTCCTAGCAGTAAATGTCAAGCTAGATGACATAGTGGCAACCATCGGCTCCCTGAAAGCAAGGGTAGAGAAGGAGAGTGCACGTATCACAGAGGCAGAAAATAGGATTAGCACAAACAAAGACACAATAACTCAACACAGCTGTGAAATAGCGCAACTTAAAAATTACCTACACAAAACTCTAAACAAGTGCGAGGATCTCAAATTGAGATCCAGGAGAAATGATATCCAGATTGTCGTAGTCTCAGAGTCCTTCTGCAAAGGCCCGATGGAGAGGCATGTGGAAAACCTTCTGAAATCCCTTCCGGGCGCGCAATCCTTCTCAGATCACTTCCTTGCTGAGAGGGCCCACTGAACCCTAGCACCACCTCCCAGGCCTGCGCACCGCCTCGCACAATAATAGCCCGCCTCCTCAACTATAGGGATAGAGAGGCAGCCTGCATTATGAGGAAAATAGAGTGCACATATACCCAGACTTCCCGGCTAATATTCAAACACAGAGATGGTCATTTGAACTGGTCAAGAGACAACTCAGATTGTGCCACGTTCCCTGCACTCTCATCTTCCCAGCGAAGATGAGAATCCAGCACGGAGGAAGAGCACATTTTTTTGAGAATCCTGCGGAAGCCATGGCATACGTAGAGGCCTCCATCCCTTTGCCCCCCAGAGACCGGGCAGTTGATCAAAATATGCGACCACAACCAGGCGAGGCAAGAAAAGACCCTACAGACTGAGATACGTTGTGAGCTATATCCTTTATAATACCTGAGATTTTCAGTTAAGATAGGTGGTCCCAAAAGATGATTGTTAGATTCGGGGTTGTGAGCCTCCGTTGAGGGCAGCCATGTAGCTGCAACGAGTGACCCTCAGGAGATCTCCATAAGTTAAGGGGATGCCCTTTGGGAAGTTCTTGCGTAACCCTGAGGAGTTCCAAAGGTTAATGAGAGGGTCTCATCATCAGGTTGGGGTTGATGGTGTGGGTGGGGGTGGGGTAGGGCATGGAGAATGGATGTGGGTTCGGGTAGAGGGGGGTAAGTTTGCAAGTTGATGTTAATGTTTTGGGACAGGAAAAAAGAACATTGGGGATGCCAATATCTGCCTCGAGTACTGAAGTTAAGATATTTAAAGTGTGTGCTCACGTCGCCACACGCTACACCAGACCGGGAAAAATTGCTTTAATCCTTGTTTATTTGATTATACATGAATGGCACATCATACTGTATTGCCACGGGGTTGAAGCTCAAACTTCTTACTTGGTATGTCCGTGGACTCAAAAACCGATCGGAATCTAGGAAAGTCGGAGCACACATTACTAGGCACCACCCTCATATTGTTATGTTACAAGAAACACATGCACTGCACAACGTGAATACTGACAGCCTACAGCAATGGGGAAACAATAGATACTACACTGAATATTCATCACAAAACAAAGGAATGCTTACATTGATACACCCCTCGCTGAGTTTTAAGTTCGAGAAAAGCAAAATCTATCCTCAAGGCAGATATGTAATTGTGTGGGGAAGGTGGCGGGTAAGGAAATGGTCCTTGTTAACACCTATGGGCCTAATATGGATGCCCCGATTTTTATGTAAATGTAACCAACAATATAGGCCTAGTGGAAAATGCATGTATATTGTGCGGAGGGGACTTCAACACTATACTCAATGTGTCTCTGGACCGATCCTCTGTCAAACAAAGGGGCCTCACCAGGGCTGCTAGCGTACTACATCAGGTTTTGATGCAACTCTCCCTCATAGATGCCTTTAGGGCGCTGCACCCACTGGAGAGGCAATATTCATTCTATTCCTCGGTACGACACAGAGTCACGAATCGACTACTGGTTTATTTCAACCCACCTGGCCAATGTGGTAGATAATTGCGACATTTAACCCGGCACCCTGTCAGATCATTCCCCAATCACCTTAGAGGTAACACTGCGAAACATCAAGCCCCCTACCAGAAGATGGAGGATGCCACCAGACATCCCCAAAGATCCGAATGTGAGAGAATCACTACACATTGAAATCAAAGAATTTTTACAGATAAATAAAGGGTTTGTAGACAAAATCACAACACTTTGGGAAATTTTTAAAGTATGGGTGAGGGGGGCCATAATGCCGAAAACCTCGGGACTCTTGAAAGCTGGCAGATTAGAATTAGCAGATACAGAAAAAAAACACCTGAAAGACCTTGAGAATAAATATGGTGAAATGCATGAGAAGGGAACCCTTGCTGAGATCAATGGCCTTCTGCATAAATTCAATGATGAGTTAGCAGCTAGGGAGCTGCAGTACATGACATCGCCCATTAGGGCGCATAGATACGGAGAGGGTAGCAAGGCAGGACGCACCCTAGCAAATCTTTTCAAGAATGAACAGAACCATACACCGATCACTAGCATTATGGGGGAAACAGGAAGGTCATAAACGGTGAGGAGGGGATTAACAAAGAATTCACTAAATTTTACACCGATCTTTATGCAAATCATGACACACTCCTAGAAATGGAAATGAGGGGCTATTCAAACGGAATCACATTTACATCACTTTCAATAGAAAATGCCCTAATCCTGGAGCAACCAATAACATGTGAGGAAATCGCTGAAGCGATTAAATCATTAACATCTGGCAGAGCCCCGGGGACGGATGGACTAGGTGCAGAATTATATAAAGAATACTGTTCTGAACTAGCCCCAATATTGACTCTGGTATGGGAAGAAGCGATGACGCGTGGATCGCTGCCTGAAACAATGAGGGAGGCAATCATCACAGTGTTATTGAAACTCAGACGCCTCACCCATGAGATGTCCTCCTACCGGCCCCTCTTCTTGATTAATTTGGACACGTAAATATATGCTAAAGTACTTGTCACCAGACTGCTACCCAATATGACCACGTTGGTCCATCCGGACCAATGCGGCTTTATCCCCACCAGATCCACTGCGCTGAACTTACGCAGATTGTGTGGAGTCACGGCCCAGATCAAGCCGGAGGCACAAGCCGTGGTCATATCACTAGATGCCGAAAAGGCCTTCGACTCTGTATCCTGGTTATATCTATTTGCGGTACTTGAGAAATTTGGGATGGGACCATATTTTGTTCGATGTGTCAGACTACTGTACGCTTCCCCGGAGGCGATGGTCCTCACCAATCATACGGTCTCCAACTCCTTCGGCTTGGGCAGAGGCACAAGGCAGGGCTGCCCATTCTCTCCCATTCTGTTTGCCCTGACGATAGAACCGGTAGCTGCAGCTGTCAGACAAAGACAGGAGCAAAGGGAGATCAGAATGGCTGGAATTACCGAGTCCATATCTTTATAGGCAGATGATACTCTGCTGTACAGCTGCGAGCCGGACAAGAACCTCAGCCCCTTACTGGAAGTCATGCATGAATTCACAGTATACTCGGGATAAAAGATAAACACTTCTAAATACGAAATTTTCCCACTAACACCTGCTACCATTTGCCCAACCAACACTTATGGTCTCTGGTGGTCACCATCGAGTATAAGATACATGGGAATTTGTATATCCACGGATAGGATGTCCCTATATATCGATAATTATGAACAACTCCTACATACGGTCATGACCAAACTCCAACTTTGGGCTAAGCTCCCCATTTAATTGATTGGCCTGGTTGCAGTGCTTAAAATGGTGATTCTTCCTAAGCTCCTGTACGTGTTCAGTAACGTTCCAATCTGGCCGAGCAGACCGTTCTTCGATAATCTACGTTCAATGGTGACGACGAAGTGGGAGAAACTAGTTCAGCCATATGAGATTGGTGGCATTGCGGCACCGGATTTTGAGATGTATTATTTAGCAGCCTAGGCACAGTATGCCAAGTATTGGCAGGATCCAGAAGGCACTGCACCACATATCCCTGTACAGCACCACTCAGTACGTCCAACAGACCTACGCTCCATAGTATTCACAACATGTCACAAAGATACATGCAGGTTTGACCCTGTAAGCACCACGGTCAATGCATGGGCTATGATCTGTAGACGGCTAAAAATAGATACACCTTACGACTCAGAGGCCCCGTTATGGAACATCCCGGGGATCAAGCCTACATACGATGAAGGCATACAAAAGATATGAGTCCCGGATGACGAGATTAAGATGAGGGCCATGTTCCCGAATGGGAAATTTGTTACACCAGAAGACTTTGCAACTACAGTGGGGGGAGGACAGCTTGCAATACTGCAATACCACCGCATGAAGTCTGCATTCAGAGCAAAATGGCCATCGTTTCCGGATGAACCCACATCACACAAATGTTTTCAATCCCTATATTCACAAACCGGAACCGGTGTATCTAAACTATATAACATAATACAAGCACACACGCCATTGTTAAATACGATCAAAGCCTTCTGGGAAGCAGATATGGGGGTGGTCATTGATGAGGAAAAATGGAAAAGAGATTGTTTGATGTCGAAAAAAGTGTTGTTGAATGCAGGTCTTCGTTTAATACAGTTTAAAGTATTGAACAAATAGCACTACACACCGGCTAGGATGGCCAGATTCACAGGTATCTGGAGGATGTCAGAAATGTGGAAACCCTGTGGCTGATTCGTTCCATATGTACTGGGCCTGCCCAATGATTGCTGAGTTCTGGAGGGGGGTGACAGGAATACTTGAGGAAATAACACAGACACCAGCGGACCTCACACCCCAGAAATATCTGTTCGGTGATATAGGGAAAAGGGCAGAGGTGACTAGAAGGTTGTTTAATGTTACATGTGCTGTAGCTAAGAAATGCATACTCCAAAATTGGAAAAGCCCACATGCACCACGCATGGACCACTTTCTTCGAGAACTCACTTATGTAAACGAATGTGAGGAACAGTATGTACTGATGTTGCCCAGAACAAATAGGCCAAAATACACTTAGACTCTGTTAAGAATATATATGTGTGATATGCTGTCAGATGAAGACAGCCCCACGAGAACATAAATTGGTCTTGTCAAATCGGAGAGCCATGATATGTATAATATAATATGTAAGTATAATATATGTATAATAGGTAAAGTATAGTATAATACCCATCTGTATTGTATACTGATTACTATAGAACATGTGTTGTAGCTGTAACGTGATGCACAATTAATGAAGTTTTTTAAAAAAAGAATGTGGAAATAAATCAAACTCTTCTGTCTAATCAGGAGGGTTACTTATAGCATTTTTCAATTCTGCAAAACATGTCATCATTTCGCCTGTCCATGTCAATGAGCCCTTCCTCTTCTGCGTTTCTTTGAGTCCCTGCAGGAGAGGTTTTGTGTAACTCGAATAGTCAAAGATTCATGCTCTACAGTAGTTACATAAACCCCCAAAATCTTTGCATTTCCTTTACTGTAACATGTTATGGTGTATTCTGCACTGCAGATGCCCTTTCCGGAGTTACTCTTTTCCCTGCCGATAAAGGTATCTGTTCCATACACACAACTTCTTACTGACAATATTACATTTTCTCCTTATCTACTTTGTATCCTTTGTCTGCAAGCAATGTCACTAGTATAATTGAATCTGCTCTGCACATCTCTTCTGTGTTGTTGCATACTAAAAGGTCATCTACGTACTGAATGATCCTACTTGGTACATGTATGTTACCCAAATCCATGTGCAATACTCTGTTGAAAATACTAGGGGACTCTCAGTACCCCTGTGGACGTCTGGCGTGTTGGAATCTATGCACACAGTAAATAAATGAGGTCAGATATTGAGTGAGAATTAGGGTGTAATGGGATAGAAAATAACACATTTTTCAAATAAATTACAGTAAAATGTGTGGCCTCTTTTGGTATGTTGCAAAGAATCATAGTGGGATTTGGTACAATTGTAAACTCAGCCTCCACTATACTATTCGATGGCCATAAATCTTTTATGAACCTCTAACTTGACCCCTTTGCTTTTTTGACAGGGTATATCAGCATATTACACGGGGACCCTGGTGGTACTATAAGGCCCTGCTGCCATATCACAACAATTGTGTCATTTATCCCTTCATCTGCTTCTCTCGACAATGGGTTCTGTCGCACTCTGGAAACACTGCTCCCTGCTTCAACTTAATACGTACCGCTCCTACGCTCTTCAGGAGCCCAACGTCATGGGGGTTTTCCATCCATAAAGTGCTTGGGTCCTGTAAGAGGCCACCTTATAAGTGTGCAGCCATTCTTTTAGGTATAAATACTGGACATGGGACATTCCTATGCTGAATCTTTATCTGACACGGAACGCACACCTCTAGAATCCTCTCACTGTCATTATCAACATATTCAAACAGCTGCCCATCTGCCCCCCATGGTTGAGCTGGATCAATACAGACAACTGTGCGCCATTCACCTCCGTCTTCATCCGTCCCTATAAGCACACATTTATAATACACAATCAACACCCCCTCTAAATCTACCATAATAACGGTACCCGGGACATGGTCTTGGGGAACTGCTGGTCTAAACAGAAATTCTGACGGCACTCTCCATGGCTTGTTTTGGACACCCGTTTCTCAGCTCAACAACACAATTACTCCATACATAAACAAATCTCGGTTCACGGGTACCCTCTTGTAGTGCTGTCACTGAACAATGCTCTTGTTATTGCTAGGGCTCTAGCATATCCAATCCCTTGTGTGGAACACACTACCCCTTCTTCTGAGAATGAAATTGTCATATTCTATTTACTTAACAAATCTCTTCCCAACAGGTTTCCTGGTGTCCCCTTTGAAAATAATAGTGGTTACCTAGCTTTGTGGGTAAATCTTCTGTGAATGGAAGTAAATGCATTGCCCCAGAGAATTCCTGTGTGTCCATTACTCTACCTGATATGGGGGGGAAGCACCGTTCTTGTATGCATGATTTTTTTGCACCTGTGTCAATCATAAAAACAAATGATGGGTTGCCTATCTCCACACCTACCAGGGCTTCCTCTTCTGGGTTGGCAATGACTGACTGGATTGGGCACATCATTGCTCTCTGTAGGCTGTCCAAATCGGGATAGGTGCACAGTCCTGGAAATACAAAGGGGTTACCACCCACCACAATTGCCCCACGTACATTGTCACTGTGCCATGCGGCAAAGCATTGTTGTCTCAAACTTGTGGGTCTTGTTGTGTCTGCTCCTGTGCATACACTGGTGCATTATTGGGCACTGGAAGTTGCATCCGCTTGGATATGGGTGCTTGATAATGATGCTGGGACTGTTGTATCTGCTGGACACTTGCGTGGGCATCGTGCCATACAAGATGCTTGCAGGAATCATCCCATACTATTGTTGATAACTAACTGGGCTGTCGGTCCATTGAGATATGCTCTGGGATTATATGCATAAGCTTGCCTGCTCCTACATTCTTGTGCAAAATGACCAATTTTCCCACATGACCAACACGGTAATGGCCAACCAAATCTCAGCCACATCACACAAAATCCTTCTCTTCCTCCTCACCCCCCTTGAAACCCTCCTCTTACCCGCAGATATCTCTGGTGCCATTCTCGTTTCTACCGCAGCCGTCCTTTGTTCCACCTGCTGTACATGTGAACCCGTAATCACTGCTCCTTCTATGCACAATTTCACCAATTTCTTTTGTACTAACTTTGCTTCAGGCTTTTGCGCATTATCAACCACTTCCTTTTCCTTCTCCTGCTGCCTTTTGCAATGATGCACTATAATTGCCGGAATCTCTGCCAATCTCTTTGCCTCAATCCCTACTACCTTATCCGAATCCTTATGCACCTCTTTTGGCAGTCCCTTCTTCAACATGTGATAGAATATTGCTATTGTCTTGACCCATGATTCCCCTGTCTCAGCCCTCCCCATTTCCTGTGTCTGTAATATGTACTCACTGGATCTTCATCTTCCTTCATATTATGCACCATTATTGAATGTATATACAGTGTGTCAGGATATGCTGTTCTTAATGTAGCCCGACAATCATTCAAGTGTGCCCCATCATGTTTGTCATCCCCCATCCGTACCCCTGGATATCTTGCCTTTTTCCAGATGTCCTCTGCTTGATCCCCCAATACTGTGGCAAACAAGCTTTTCATATCTCCTATTGTCAATGCTGTGCCTGCAGTCTGTTTCTCGAGTGCATATATCCACTTGCTCGCTCCAGCGGCAAGCGAGGGCAATGCCTTAATCAAGTTGTTTATATCCATGTGTGCCCTGCCGGGACCTTTATGTAAAGATGGAAACCTCTTTCCCACCTGCTTCGCTGATAACTTTCTCCGTCCTCGCTTCCCTTTTACCACTCCTATGCGACCTGGTCGTGCACTTAACCTCGGGTCCACAAACTCTCCACTCTTGGTGTCACACTGGGTGGCACCTCGCCACCCTACTCCTCCTCTGTTCCCCACTCTTCCTCCTCCTCTGCAACTCTTGCATCACCATCTGATCTAATTGATTCATAATGAAAGCTACCTGCGTGTGGCCACCCTTCCCTGTATCTCTCATCATTGTGACCATCATTCCTCATTTCAACATGCACATCTCTAATCGCAGGACTGTCAATTCTAATATCGCCCGCCCTCCATTCATCGGTACCTAACGGTGCTCTTCGCCATCATCCTTGCTCCTGCATTACCCACGCAAGCTCTGCTTCTGTCCTTCGGAGCACTGTTTCCAAATATCTCTGTACCCTAGTCCCCGTTTCCATAACTAATGGGTTTCGTGTGGCACTCGCTATTGAGGGTTGCAGAACATTTTCATAGGTTGCAGGGGCATGCTGTTGCGGAGTTGCGTGGGGCACATTCTCAGGGTTAGTATACCCTGCAGCTGCTTGCATAGGGTAACACCGGTGTGGGGTCGTAGGACTCTAGGGGTTGTGTCACAAACATTATTGGTGGTTTGATGGGCCTCGACGTTACACTAGGTGCGGGAATGACACAAGACACTTGTATTACTATTTCTCCCCTTTTGGGATCCTTGGGGACATCTTCCAAATCCTCTACCATTCTTCGAAGCTCAAGAATGCCCTTCCTATTCCTCAACTTCTTCCCCTTATAATTTGCTGCCAAATGAGTATACATGTGACCCAAAACCTATCTGTTATTTGTTGCTTCTTCGGGCCAGGGTTTATACATTCCCCCTCTCTTATCAACAACCCACTCGTGATACTTCATCGTTTTTTCCAGGTACACTGCAAGTGCTGTACACATATATTCGAGTAGCGTCAAAGAATGCATGTTGTAACCAAGCCTATCCTCATAGCGTTATTTCACTTCCTGAACACGGACCCAGTAGTATCAATTTCTATTGCCCTCCCAATATTGTCCACACCTCCCGTTACCGCTCCCTCCCCTTATCGTACCACAAACCACTCACACCCACACAACTCTTCACTCAACTCAACAATCACCACTTCATACCACAACAATTCAATACATACCTTGAACCAGACATGCTCCTACCACACATGCAGGAGGATCACCTGGGTGAGGGGTCTTTGGGGAGAGGGAGTGGGACACTGGATGGTGAGATGCGGTATCCCCTTCTCTGTAACACCTTTACCCATCCTACCCAGTAGAATATTTAGGCGCTCTAGCCCGCCCCTTTTACAACACAAACACTTTCTCACTGACAGCCTTCTCTAAGGCGAAAACAGACTAACACCTGAGAGGTGTACCTGTCATGTTCCAATACTATGGTCAGGCAATTATCGTCAATCACTCACACCTGACTTCCATTACACTTCACCACACGGATAAAAGGTGGAGCACAAGAGCACACTCTGAGCGAGGCAAGGCACACGAGGAAACAGCAGTTTCAAAACGGCAGCTGAGAAAGAGGGGAAAGGTGGCAAAACCAAAGGGGATCAAAAGGAGGGAAATTTCCTTGACTTTTTCAACAAGGAACCGTTACTTTCCCAAAACCTCGAGAGAAAGCGTAAGACCAGGAAACCAGGCTGAAGAATCCTGCATTGTGTGTCAGAGATACCCAGGGCCCTGCCACATCAATAATCAAGATTGTGAGAAAAACCAGCCACTGTGGTATCGTCTTTAGCTCCAAGAACAAAACTACTTCAGTGATAGCAACAAAGCCGGTGAGTTGGGGAGACCAATACAAGACAGGTCTGTGTTGAAGCCAAGGTTGCAAGCAGCAACATTGTATGGCAAGTGCTGGAACGAACATTGTTAAAAAGCGAGTGATAAGAGATGCAAGTGAAGTTAAGCTGCTGATGAGTGATCGAACTGTAGAGAAGCAACCAAATAGCCCTGCAGGAAGTCCCACCCCCCTATCATCTGTATGCTGGAAGCCTGAAATTGTGCCATGCTTGACACAAGCGGATGTGACCATTCTGCTGCAAATCTTAGAGAGAAGGTATACACTAAGAAAACTTTATCAGATGTATGACAATCTCATGGAGGAAATCCCTGAAGAAATATAAAAAGAGCTGGTGTGTCACAAGTAATGAGCGTGAGGCACAGAGAAGACTGGCTGAAGAAAAGAGTGTATGGACCTTATAGAAACTGATGATGAAGTAAAGAATCGAGTGAAATTTCATATCCGAAAAAAAGATTGCACATGTGATGAGCACTGCAGAAAATGCAAAGTGTTCAATAACTATACAGATGCAGTAACGCAAGTAGACTAAGTGATCATATAATCTGGATATAAATAGTGGATATGTTAAAACATATCCATTTTGCATTATAATGATGGCCTAAGCACGTACACATTGGACCACGCTATCACGGCCTCCAAAAGCCATCTTGGTTTTTTTGCTCTCTTTTCTAAGTTTTCATTCTGAACGTGGTACAGATTCACATAATCACTGCTTCTGAAACTCCTCAAACATGCCCCTGCACAGGAATTCTGAAACTGCAGAGCATATTGTTTGTCTTTACCCTTGAAGTACTGGCACAAACAAATAGCTAATCTGTAAATTAGGTGCCTGCCTGTCTTCCTGAGCTCTCTTGCCCTTTCCGCAGCTAATTGTGAATGCACATTGAGACCATTAAATGAAGCACAATTCATGGCATAAGTTGTTCTGAAAGACCGAGCTACTGAGTAGAAATACAGACTGACCTTTTTAGTCCAGAAACAACGTAGATAAAGTAGCGTGAGGAATGTTACCTTGTGTTAGGGATACGATATACTCCTACACCCCACTCTGCGCTGCTTCCCAGACAGTAAATTGTCTGCAAGATGATGCTGAGTGTTCCAGCATATGTTGCTATGGTGAAATGCTCACGTTGCAGGTCATGAACCCTCATCACGGGATGAGTTCGCATGAATCCACCATGATGTTGTAGTGTATAAAGTATGCTTACTCCCCCCTGTCTTAGCTCACTTCCTCCGTGCCTGTATACATGCATTGATGAATCTGAGACCGCTTAAGCGATAATAAACGGTTGTTTATATATTTTATATATTTTTTCCTTGTGACTGGTGTATCTTCATTTCTTTGCACTAGTCTGATAGCTTTGGACTAACAAATAGATTGCAGGCAGAGCCGCCATTACATAGAAGCTAGGCATTTGTGTCACAACTTTAGTAAGTTCAAATCCATGGAGGGAAGGGCCGAAAGCTGTGTCGCAGCAAAGAATTAGCTGGGATTGTGGAAGAAGCTGTCAAGCCTGGTGACAAGGCTGGAGCAGCCAAGACTGGTTATCTATTCTTGAAGGCAGTAAACATGAGATGCTGAATCATCCCTTGTTAAGGTGCAAAGAAAGAACACCATGAGTGCCAAATTTTATTCACTTAAGACAATTAAATGCTGCGAGATGGGCCGAATTGTGGTCTCCTGTCACGTGAGCCAAGGATGGAAATAGAGTTGGGCATGCAGTACCAGACTAGGATAGCATGTGCTCGTACTCCCATATATTCTCAGAGTCAAGGATACTTGCAAGGTCAAGTTCAAAGATAATCTTCATGGCAGAAGGCATGGGTGATGAGAGATGTTGGGCTAATTGGGTGGGGAGGTACAGTCAAGTCCACCTTCTGGCACCTGGGTATGAGCTAACCTTCTGCTAGTGAGCCGAATGTTCTAGACTGGCACGAGCATGCCAATCAATTGTAGAGGGCCATACAACGAAGGGCCTTATAGTTTGAGAGCAAATAATATAGCGTGTATCTAATAATTTTTGAAGATGACTTGCACTGGGATGGGCATGAGTTGTCCACCTGACAGTAGATGTCCAATCACAACCCAACCCCTTATAGAAAGTATAATTAGATGTTTCCCTTGAACGTATCACGACCCCTGTGGGTTTCTCTTATTTTGCTACGTAGTGTGATTTTTTTATAAAATGCTTCACAACATGCTTGTGTGACGTCCTTTGATGTCCGTTGTAACTCCCTGTTTTAGACAATTGATAATAAAACAGACGAGCTTTGCCATCTTCCTGAGTTGGTTCCGTTATTTGGTGTAAGAATTACTATGCTTCCCATCCACTGCATGATACGCTACATAAAGGACCATATGTTCATAACTTTAAAGCAAGCTACAATACCTTTGACGGAGTGGTCCGGCACCACGTGGGTGCTCAATTGAAGGTCTCTGTAAGGTATTCAGCTGAGGAGTGACGAAAGTAGATAAATTTGATCCGAGCACGGCAGAGGGAGATTATGTGAAAGTGAACTAATGAATGTGAATTGAAGTGGTGCTGCGACGGATTAAGCAAAATCATGCACACAAGTGAAAGTTTGGAAAAGTATGTGAATTTGGGCTGAGCCCGGCAGAGGGAGACCAATTGGAGGTCTTTTGTTAAAGTGGGTTTGAGCCCGGAGGAGGGGGCCCTGGGGTGAACAGCAAATCACCTGAGAAGTTATATAAAGTCAAACTACTAAGAAGAAAGGAAATGCACTGTTTTGTCATGTTGCATCAGGCCCTCTGAAATAAGAGAATTTGAATGACAACAAGAATTTGGCAGAGAAGGTCCTGATGTTGAAGTCTTGAACTGCACCCTCGTGCTAGGGAAGCCAGGGACTGTGCTAAGCTCGAGTGTGCCGCCTTGTCCTGTGCTGAAAATGTGGGGAAGGGAAGCCAACGGCTTGAATATTCATACATATCATTTCTTGAACACTTTTCTTTTGCATAACATTGTTTCCCACACTATTTGAATTTTGAAGTAAGGATTGGTAATAGGTTTATTAGTATAAGCCCTTTTCTTTTGACAAGACACCACTAAGACTGCGTTATTGTTATTTGATGGTTGTAGCTTGCTCCCATCTTTATATTGAGGATTAGATCAGCGTTTTTCAAACCCAGTTGAAGTTCAATGAACACCTTTGAACTGTGATCACTTGTGTCTGTCTTAGTGTTTGATACCATGCCTTCCTTACACCATGCACCATAGCAGGATTTCTGCCCACACCCTTACATACACTTGGGCCGGCCTGCTATACGAATCTATTAGGAGATCTCAATGAGTGTAAAATTGTCATTCACAAATTACTGGAATGAGTCAATAATGTTAGGTTCCACACAGCTCGAGAATCGTGGGCAGCCCTTTACAACTGTCGACTTGGAATTTAATCTCGGTAGGGGCAAGTTACGCTAAAGATATCCAAAAATTGCAATGGGGGCTCACAAGCAGCCTCTCCCACACTCCAGCCTTGAAGGTGGGTGGGGGCTCAAGCTCATCCACTGGCTTGCAGCGTTACACCAGAGAGACCGCCGTTCCACCACAAGGCACACTCACAGCCCGGGGAGCACAACACGCACGGTCCCAGGATTCAAAAAGACCTGCACATGGATCCAAAAGCAGCACCGGAGCAACACCACTACAATCCCTAGGTCTCAGCAAGTTGTCATCTGCCTCCGAGGTAAATTATAGCTGCATTATTGTTGTTGTGCTACACCTACAAAGCAGTGGCGGCTGGTATCATAGGGCGGCCGGACGCCGCCCCCCCCAGAAAAAAAGAGAGAGGCTAAAAGAGATTCAATCAGTGTATAGGCTGGCCCGGCTTTCACAGCGGGGCGCGTCCCAATTTAGTATATTTATTTCTATAGTAGAGTGCGTGGAGCTCAGAGCTCCACGCACTCTACGTAGCCCCTTTAATTAGAAGCCTGGTGGGGCGCTTCAGTGGTGGCCCAACCAGCATAAAATGTGCGCAAACAGCATTCTTATTCCCCCCCCTGCCATGGATACAGTAATGTCATTGGCTGGCAAACAGCCAATGACATTACTGTATCTATGACTGGCGCCGCAGGGTGTGTGCGTGCGCCTGCGCTGCCTTCACACGTCTGTTGACTGTTTCTCTTTATTTTCTTTCAGCCTGACGATGAGTCAACAACAACACACGAGTGTGCTGCTGCAGAGTGACCAACCCAGCGGCACCGCGGTAAGTACCCCATTGTTTCTTCTCTGTTTGGGCCCGGGGACTCGGGAGTGTTACACTTACACTCCCCTCCCCGGGCCCAAACTATGTGGTCCACCACGGCCCACGCCCAGTCAACACTGAACGACGTGTAGGCTGCTCAGGACCAAAAGAATTGTTTGAGGCAGCCCTTGGAAATGGGGTCAGTATTGGAGCAATGACTGCATTAGTTTACCTCGCTGAAAGGGCTGCATATTGGATTGGCCAACATCTTGGCTTCGGATCCCTGTCTGAGGATATGATTGGTTATTTATACCGCACGTAATACCCAGAGGTTTCTAAGTGCGGACCTGGGGATCGAACCTGTGTCGCTCTACTCGTCTTGCTTTTAAGGCAAGCACGGTGCCCCTGAGCTATCCTCCCGAGACAACTTCTCTTGGACTTAATGAACTTGCTCCACACTGATTGGGTCCGGTTGATCAGACTGCAATAGAGATGTTGGTCGACAGGCGATTGATTCTCTGGGCAGTCTGTACCAGAGCACAGGGGAGCAGCGTAAGGGGAGCGCTTGCAAGCTTCTAGGCGCACATGCACAGAATATCTCACAAGAGCTCTGTGAGGTGGGTGAAAAATATAGGAAGTGTGAGAAATTCACTTCAGAGGTTACGTGCTTTGATGCGGTGCCCAGAGGTCTTTGCTTAGTTGCCCAAATGCGGGGGGCACGGTTTGTCACGGATGTCCTTTTCTTGTTGGTTTAATCTGTTACAGCTGGGGTGGCATGTTTCCCTACTCGGCACTTCTGAAGTCAGAGCCACGTGGCTGGCATCCCCTCAGTAATTAAGCACCAGAACAATATGCAAGTTCATAGTCCTTACAATGAACATTTGCAGTGAGAAATGTGTGATTAACATGTGGCCCAGGAATGCTTAAAACCTGTCAGTGTGTATTATTTACTGGGCTGTTTCTGTCACGATGCACTGCTGACAGATACACCTCAGACACCCCAACAATAAATTCAACCAAACATTGCCATCCTCGTGGTAGATACATCTGCTCCTGTGCGCGTGTGCATAAGCAGAGCTCCGATGTCTCCCATGGCCATGCAGCGAGAAGGCCATAGAGTCCTGTTGGAATTCTGGGACTTGTAGTTTTCGTACCTTTCAAATGGGTAAGAAAGACAATTTCCAGACTCCAAAGGGAAAACGCAAGACTGGTTGTCCTTCTCGTGCACGACCACGCGGAAGCTTGAGAGCGAAGTAGAAGAGATGCTCATCCAGTCGTTTTTTTCTGTGCATTTTTGTCTTGTGGTATGTTTTTTCCACCAACCATAAATCTGTAACTACAAGTCCCAGAATGCAGAGCAAAAGCAAGGACTAGATGAGCAACTCCAAAACAACATGGCAGATGTTGATGTGTATGTTGTAAGTGCTTGTTTGGTTGCTTGCGAGCATCCCTCTGTTACTTGAGGGCGATGTAATGCGAGGTGGGAATTTCCACACCACCACAGTGGGAGAGCATCACCCCTCAACAGTCACAGGCGACAGACTGGATCAGTTGCTTGGGGCAAACATTTTACAGCGTGCATGCATGTTTGGTTTCTTCCATAGATATTTGCGTACAATTCGTAACAGAGGCGTAGTGAGGGGAACACGAGATCCAGAAGGGGCGATTTCTCTGCCAGTGCAGGTGGCACACATTTCACTTGGGGACTCTCGTGGACTCTTTAGAGAGGATGCGTTTTGTCTGCCACGTGAAATGCTAGCAGGGAGCGGGGTACTCCCTACGAAGCGCGCGTCCTCCAATGAAAGAATGCCCTGCACTTCAGGAGCAGTGGCTGCCTGCCTCGGTACACCCTGTTTCGGCGCTGCTGGTTCTGCGCGGGCCGATTCGCCGCAGCCAGTTCGGCGCAACCAGTTGGGCGATGGGATATTTTGGTGCTGGGACGTTTTGGCGCGCCGCACACTTGATAACATAAGCGTGAAATCCATTCTACAGAAATGCAATACACACGTAGAAAGTACGCAGACCTGCAAACATTGTAGGAAACTGCAGAACGTGAAACATAGCATGCCTCACAGAACTGAAACTGTTGACACCCCCCAGATTTGTGAGTGAAATACTGCACAACTAACTGCTTTTCGGAAAAGTGGTATTACCACTCGAAACAGGAAAATTAAGAGACTGTGTTGCTTCATTTTACTTAGTGTAAAATAGTGAGCGTTGCTTTCAGTATTAAAGCAAGCAACAGGGTACCCGTGTATACACTTACATTTACATTAAAGAGAGGCTCTAATTGAGCAATGGGGTGAACACAACAAGATGAGGGTGATGGGGAGCGGAATACAAAGGATTGATGACGGAACTGTGATTGCCTGTACTTCGTTATTTTATTTAAAATGGGCTTTCTTATCACCGGGCTGTATAATTTTTATCACGTTCAGCGGGCAGGATATTTCAGTGTGGCCAGTTCGGCGTGGGCTGCCGCGCCGAACCGGCTCCTTCGCCGAACCGGCTGCACCAAATCGGCCTGCGCTGAACCGGCTGCGCCTAATCGCCCAGCTCCGGCCTGCCTGGGGCACGGAGGAATGTCATGTTTTTGTGGTACCATTAAGGGTTCAGGCAGGTACTTCCTCCAGAATTCTCCTGTAAAGAATGCCCCAGGGGGGTTGGGGCAGGGTTGTCCCTTTGGAGGCACAGCTCATCCACCATTGATGTCACATATTTTGCTGCTGAATTGTCAATTACTAGCATAACCTGAGAACAGTGGGCTAAGTCTGTGAAAAGACATACAATCTTATTGCATAAAAGTACCTCTAGGGATATTAAAAGTGACTGTGTCAGCCGCTTCTGTTTACTTAAGCCCTTGTCCTCTAGGCAATGAGAAGCAGGCCCTATAAGGATGAGACAACAGTATCAGGGCAGACATGAGTGAGCGCAAGAAGCTTAGACAATCCGCCTACCCTCCCTAACTGACAGCTGATATCATTTTTAAGGACGCTTGCTGAGAGCGGTGAGTCTGAAACGCTTGAGTAGCAGCCTGCTGCTCATGCTCTATGGTAGCTTGTGAATGCATGGGTTTTTAATGTTCTGGGAGTGTTTGAGGCACATACAGAGGAGAGCCTTAAGGTGGCTGATTAGGAGCGCACAGCGTAGACTCTGCTACTGCTATTGTAATCAACAGCCACAAACTTTCCGTCGATGGACCCCACATGCCAGGATGACGCAATGGCTGTGTAGAGTATGGATGCTACTGTCCAGGCTGGCCATTCAGTCCTACAAGAAAATCATGTTACTGCCGCCATAGTCAGCGCATCAAACACCGATCGTGCATGTGCAAAGACTTTTAGGGCCCAATTCACAGAAGCGTTTCATAATGGCAAAACCCCATTGGAAAACGTTCTGTGAATCAGGGCCTTAGAGTAATTGGCTGTGTGTGTGAATGCTTCAGATGAGTCTAGTTAGCATGTAAGTCCGTTATCTCTCTCTTTGGCACACAATGTTTAAATGGCTGCGTGCCAGAAGCAGCCTGTGATCAGGTATTTCTCTGCAATAAATAGCCTGTTTGAAATTTGATGAAACACACTTTCCATTTGCAGGCTGGCAGCCACTCCCAGTAAAAGGGCAGGGAATGTGCATACCACGTGTTGCAACTTTGAGCAACTGAAGCAATGGAAACTCAGCGAGGCAGACAGCCATTAGAGGTAGGACAAATGTCGCATTAATTAAGTGGTTAAAAACGAAAGTAATATTTTTGCTTAGTTTCCCCCTTTCAGAAAATGCCTAAAATCCTACCTTAGTAAGAGGATGAACGCGTGTGAATGCCAGTAACAGCATGACAAACATATGTTATCATCATTACTGACTATATAATGAATTTCTTTATGCATACACCATGGTACCAGCTATTCTCAATATAAGCTGCTGTAAAATACGCCATCACACTTGCACACGTAAGAATAGTGTACCACCATTAATATGTAAAACCGAATGCTTATTTCATATTTCGGTGGGTTTTTTGGACAGTAAATTGCGCATTTTCTAGGCCATTTTTCCAAAGATTTTGCGGGGGAGAACCCCCCCGCACTCCCCTTGGGGGGGGGGGTGGGCTTGCGCGCTGTGCACGCTCGCTACTAAATTCGCCCTGGGAAATTTACGCCCCACCACCTTTCAAACTCACCAGCCGCCACTGCTACACAGCAAAGGAGAATATTAAGGGCGCAGCAAAGTTCTCAGATGAAGAGACCGCCATGTTCGGTCGACCAACAGCACCACAAGCACTTTCTTTTTTCTATATTGTTAACCAACCCCCTTCCTCTTAGAGATGTCACAAAATGTATTCAACGTCAATTGTAATGCCAGGGGGGTTTTAGAAATTAAGGGCCTAATTCACAGAGCATTTTTCAATGGCACTGTGCCATTGTAAAACGTTCCTGTGAATCAGGCACTAAGGCTGCGCTGACAGCAAAAAGGAAGATTGCAAAACGTATTCTGTTAAGACGTGGAGATGAAGATTTCTTCTACTACCTCTCGACTAACCTAACCCATTCCTCTCTCTATCGGACCCACCATATTGCTTGCATTGTATTGTATTGTATTGGACTTGTCATTTGTATTGCTCCAATTTTTACCATTATTATAGTTCCAATGCGCTGTTAGTGGGAACACCGTGAACGACCAGAGTGTTAGAGGTACTGGGGCACGATGATGATGCGTGTGTACATTTGGCCGAAAAAGGCTTGGCAGGGCTGGCCAGGCTCTGGTAGAAAAGCAACCCATGCGGTCAGGCATGTGGATGAGTGCCGAGAAGTAAAAGGGTGTCAATGCTAGTGACTCACTATGTGTTCAGCGTGCCCGAAATGATCGTAGGACTGCGCTGCATTCTGCTGTCACGAGGTGTCGAGCCGTAGTCGGGTGTAGGTAGACAGAGAATTTATGTGAACAGCACGACCACATATTTGTCGTAGTCCTTGCTGTAGATGTGTGTGGTTAGCCGTGCCTGCGGCCGGTGGAGTGGTGTATTATACTTACCATTTCCTCCAATAGGAAGCGCTTTGATGTTAGGGCGCCTGCTCAGGTATTTGGCTTCTTCTGTTGGTTCTTGCGGCTTGGAATTCTGTTGAAGAACACGCAAACGGTAGCAGTGCGCGGTATAATACTCAATGAAATAACACCACTTGTGAAGACAGGCAAGAGATGTGGAGATAACACGCAGGCCTGCCTGGCTCCTATCTGCACGGGGAAGCTTCTCGAGGTTTCCCTCCTTGTTCCCATGCCACTATGGCAGAATTATCACAACATGAGTTTTGGATTGCCGTCAAAATTGCATGTCAAAAAGGCAGGTTCTTTCACAACGCCGAAGTGCCGCATTAGACTCTGTTTTTGGGTCAGCAAACGTTTTGTCTAACACCTGTGTTTTTCGGAACATGAACTTTTGCAATACAGTGTTTGACTGGAAACATACCTGCCTACATTTGAAAATAAAAATTCCTGAGATGTATGCCCCGCCCACAGACGCACAAGACTCCGCCCATTTGCACACGGCTCTGCTCACACGCCCCGCCCACCTGCCAAAAAGGTAAACTCGTTTGTTGTAGCCATCATTTTGCTTACAATAGCACTGAAAATCATTAATTCAATGCTATAGTAAGCAAAATTAAGCAGGCGCTGCAGCAGAAATAATGCTGCTTTCAATCCAATGACATGGATTGAAAGCAGAATTATTTCGGATGTGGCGCAGTCTTCATTTTGCTTACTATAGCATTGAATGAATGATTTTCAGTGCTATGGTAAGCAAAATGAACGTGGCACCGCCGCCGTAAAAATACTGCTTCCAGTCCAATGACATGGATTGAAAGCACAATTATTATAGTGGTGCAGGCACATTTCGCGCCGTTTCCGGGTCCCGTCATATTCTCCACATGACTGGCTAGCGGCGGCAGCCAATCAGGTGGAGAATATGAGGGACCCGGAAAGAATCTCAAAATTCCTGAGATTCAAGGGACTTTTTCGGAGACCCGGAGAAATGCTTAAAATTGCGGAGTTTGCAAAAAAATCCAGAGGTTAGGCTGGTATGGGGTAAAGATGTGCACATCAAGTTTAGAGCCACCACCCCATAAAGTTAGAAGTTGGCAGCCCCACTCACCGTTGCCTGCTTCCATGATGGTCAGAAAGACCACACAGTTTGGTGTATTTAAACGATCACTGGGGAGCATACCTGCCTACATTTGAAAATCAAAATTCCTGAGATGTATGCCCCGCCCACAGCCACACAAGACTCCGCCCATTTGCACATGGCTCCGCCCACACGCCCAACAGGTAAACTCGGTTGTTGTATGCTTCAGTTTGCTTACTATAGCATTGAAAATAATTCATTCAATGCTATAGTAAGCAAACTGAAGGTGCCGCCACTGCCGAAATAATGCTGCTTTTAATCCAAGTCACTGGATTGAAAGCCGCATTATTACTGCTGCGGTGCCGCCTTCATTTTGCTAACTATAGCATTGAATGAATGATTTTGGTAAGCAAAATGAACGTGGCACCGCCGCCGTAATACTGCTTTCAATCCAATTATATGGATTGAAAGCACTATTGCAGGGGTCGGGGGTCGCATTGAGCGCCGTTTCCGGGTCCCGGCCACTTCTCCACCCGATTGGCTACCGGCGGCAGCCAATCAGGTGGAGAATATGACGGGATCCGGAAAGAATCTCAAAATTCCTGAGATTCACAGGACTTTTCCGGAGACCCGGAGAAATGCTTAAAATTCCGGAGTCTCCGGAAAAATTCCGGAGGTTAGGCAGGTATGACTGGAAAGCCTGATCAACAGCACCCACCCCCTTGAAGACCCTGCTTGAAGTTACACCAGGTGTCTGACCACTCCTGTGGTGCCAAGAAACTCCTCTACGCAGCCTCTGGGAGAGCTGTCACGAGAGCGTGCTGCTGACAGAAAGGTACCCAGCCGTTCCTCCATTGGGCCCTGATTATGCGGATTATTAACCCAGCTCTCTGCTTCCAACAAAGCACTGCAGCAGTTTTGATAATGGTTTCTGCAAAGACCACACAGAGTGAAGGAGCTGCCCATTCCTCTAGCCACGGCCACTGTGAAGTGGTAATGTTGAATGGTTTCAGGTGCAAATGTGCAGAATTCTGCATGACAAGCCCGTGTCAAGTGGTGACTTCAAGCAGGTGTCTTTATCACAAAGGCTTTTCTAGGGATGGGGGTAGTAGCTAGTAGCATGATTTCAAAGTTCTGTTTGGGCATGTTTTAAAGAAACACGTGTGAATGAATTGGTGAAAAGCTCCCAGTGGTTCGTGGACATCGTTAGCTGCACTCGCCAGCAACTTTGCATGCATCGGCTTGCGGAAGAGGAAGCCTGTACTTCGGCCAGTTACGAGGGTTCTTAGCTTGGGGACATGCACACACATAGGTGTTGAGTAAACGGGCTTAAGGCCCCCCCTCCGAGGGGGACTTCTGCTGTGAATTCCGTGATTTTCCAGTATTGACCAGTGTCATGGGATGGGCATTCAATGTTGAATTCTTTGAAAGATCACTAATGAGTCCTGCACAACAAAGCCTGAAAGGCAGTGGTCAAACGGTAAGAAAAGAAGTAGTGGAACCCCTGCTGGCCTGCCCCCCGCCCCCACAATCCCTAGGGCCATGCCCCCCATCCCACGCACAACCCAAACCCCCAAATAAACACACCTGCTGTCCCAAACCCCCAAATAAACACACCTGCTGTTTAAGGGAATGTTCGGTGCAGTGCATTGGAGTGCAAGTTTAAACTTCTTCCTACACTTTTATTTTAAAACGAAACGATCCAGGAACAGTTTATTTTTCAAATTAAAGTATAGGAACAGTAAAACGTTTTTTTTTTTTAAAGCAGAGGGGCACTGCTCCCAACTGCTCCTCCCCACTTCGCCCGCTGTTGAAAGGTAGCTCGGCAGGTTGTAGCTCGGCAGGTTGAACGATTGATGTTAAGAGTCAATGTTCAGAATTACCTGTAAATCCTGTGATTTTTTTAAATTGTTCTAGAAAATACACCTTCTAGACCCATTCTTTGAAATGAAACCCCCCCCCCCCCAAAAAAATGCTGTGGGGAAGTCCTGGACTCCCTCACTTAACTCAGTCAATTTTCTATATTCAGAGGTGGACAAATGGGGTGGGGGTTTGTGGGGAGTGGAATTTCTGCTTCCATACGGGAAATTGAAAATTGGTGCCTAGGGCATCACATATGTGCAGTAGCACCCTACACATCTGACTGCACCCCATGTGCATTTGTTGGAATTCTGGCGGGGCTGTCCGGTTCTTTCATCATTATGCAGTTGATAGACTCGGAGGCCAACTACCCTACTGCCCACATTCCACTGATCTCTCACAACCACAACACATCTAGCATTAGAGTGCGGCCACCGCCGCGCAAACCGCACCGGCTGCACACATGCCGAGTGCACACAAGCACTATATGCTACCCTACTCTCTCCACTAACCTGGACTACGGTCCCCAAGGGCATTCAACCCACAGCGCTTTGAGATCATACCAGTGGTATATAAGGCGCTATACAAATGCACAATAACGTCAAATGAGTACCATTGCATTGGTGTTATGTCACCTTCTGCTGATAAAATGACTGGCACGCAGTGTGGTGCGGTAAAGTGTATACCTTGCACCAAGTTGCCGCTGGACTGTGGTGGGGGATTTGGAGTCAGCCGTGGGGGCTCAAGGACGTGACTTCACAGTTCCCACTCCATTCTTCGTCCACACATTGTGAACCCCAGATTCCCCCACAACCCAGAAAAAAAACAGCAAATTTCCCAAAGCCCCCAGTCCTGCCATGCTGCCATGCTGGGTACTACTCATATAATGCATTCAGCAGACTTTCACGCCCCCTCACCCCCACTAGAATGTAAACTGTGTATTCACATGACTTCGAAGCACTATGCATGTCAGTGACTTCGAAGCGCTGGGATTAGCACCTACTTAATCCCCACGACTCCAACGCAGAAGTACACAAGGCACACACGCATACGGCTGTCAGGCACTATACACTTTGCTTGTAGGCGTTGATGCCCTGCCATTTCCTACTCTGAAGCCCCCCTGCCTGCCCCCTCATTCCCTTATTGCTAGGATGCCCCCATGCGATACCCCATAGCCCCTTCTGCCAGCCCCATTGTTGGTCAGATGTCAGCACTCCCCCTCTCAGACAAGCCATAGCGTCTGGAGTTTTAATCAATGAATTCGCCCTCACCCCTTGGATCCCAAGTAACAAATAGGGATCGACGGCAAGCAAGAAGGGGTGGGGGTGTGCTGGGCGGGGGGCCATTAGTCTGTCCGGGGTGAGACCATAAAACAGAGTGAGGGCGGCCACTGGTACTGGGGTGGGCCGCAGAGAGATGGTCACGCAGGTCTAAGCAAGCTGACCACAGTCTTACAGAAGCAGGAAGAGAAGGAGGGGCTGAAGAGGAGGTGGGCCGGGGAGTGGAAGGAGCTGCAGCAGGAGGGTCGGCTCTCAGCAGCAGAAGGAGCAGAGTAGTCAGGCTCGCCCGCCCTACGGGCTGAGGAAGGAGAGGAGAACCAAAGTGAACAAGTACTGAAGTGCGGGGCTGCCGCGAAGAAGCACTGCGGGAGTACCGACGCGCCATAGGAGTGTCAACGAAGTGCTGCCCAAGGAGCAACATGAAGCGCCCCCGCTGTCCCACCGTGCTGAGGGGAGGCGTGGAACAGTGAGGGGCTATTAACGGTGCTCAGGACATGGAAGAATAACGGAGGACCTGACCGAGCCCCGCCCACACACCTGCGCTCCACCCAGAAGGACTTGCACTGGGACTGAGAACCTCGGAGACCTCAGGAGAGCCCCATACCCAAGGAGTGCGGAAGGACGTGTGACCCTATTCAAGGACAGCTCCCACAAGGAGGTGAGGCATGAACACGGATCCTAGCCCCTTACCCGCTTGCACTCACTTCTGAAACCGATTCCGTTATGTTATTGAAGTTTTAATAGCGCGCAACTTTCACTGAAAGACACCTTGCCGCTATGCTTCCTAAAGGAGAGCAGGTTGTTGTAATTACGCAGCTGTAGAGGTAATGAATTCCAGATCTTAGATGCCTGCACTGAAATGGATCGAGCACTTTTTTCATCGAGCCATGCTGTGTGGTGCGACCCCTCTCCCCCCCATCCCCCAACACCCCTCCCCTCACCCCCGCTCCCGCTCTGCCACTCGCTTATTTCTGTGCTTCTTGCTCTTTCTGAGTCTACTGGCCTTGCAAATGACCTCTTGACTCACTCCATGTGTACTTGTATTTATTTGAAGAACAGGGATGTCAATTTCAAGCAGAAATGACTTACAATAACTCATTATCACAGGGTGGAGGCAGTCCCTGTTGCCTGTACAAGAGCACAAGCATGAGCACTGAGCACACGCATGAGCACAAGCCGCCAGCCAGTTTATGAGGGTGCAAGGAAGGTGAGCAATAGACCAGGGACAAACCAAACAAAATAACTGGTGACTTCTAAATGTAACACTAATCTAGGGGCAAGTGCTGCAAACTAAAGAGGAGTACTGTACAAATATACACAATTACATTATTACATGCCACTTGAGGGAGTGGTCAGGCAGGTAGGATGGAGAAGGGAGTGGGGGGCTGCTGCTGCTTCTTGGCCAAGTAGGCGCAGTTGAAGCCGAGCTTTAATAGCGGTGGGATTGGGGAAAGAAAGGGCAAGTGGGGCAAGAAAGGAGAAAGAGTAGAAGTGGTGGAAAACACAGGGGGCATGTGATAGTGAGGTTGGGTGCAGAGAAAGAGAGGACGGAACGAGATGTGATTAGACAGAGATATGTTCAGCCAGGTAATGAGGAGTAAGCCCACTGATGGCTTTGTAAAGTAGAAGAAGGAACCTGAAAACCGAGCCATCCAGCATGGTGTCACCGTGTAGAAGTGGGGGGTATCTTGGTAGGTTGAAGAGTAGAAAGTGTAGGTAGCGAAGTTGAGGACCTCGTCTATAGGGAGGAAGGAGTAGAAAGGTAGGCCAAGGAGTAGGTATGAGGAGAAGTCAAGTTTGCTGAGCACGAGGGTGGAGTTTAGAATTTTCGTAGAGTGTTCAGTAAGACATTGACACATTTTCCGAATGCTGAGGAGGTTACTACGAGCGGCAGAGGAGGTGCTGTGAATTGTTGCAGTTGGAGGCCGCTATCAACGCGCACCCGAGATTGCGAGACTTGGGCAAGAAGAAATAGGAGAGGTGAGGGATGCCGTTGGAAACCAGGAAAAAGAGGACTTCTGCATTTGAAGAGTTCAGCATGAGGCAGTGAAGAGCCATCCAGTGATAGATTGCAGTGAGCCAGTTGATAATCGCTTCCAAAATGGCTGGAGTGAAAGAAGTAAAGAAGAATAAGATTTGAGTGTCATCAGCAAAGCGGTAAAAGCCAAAAGATGAGATAAGTCTTCCTATGGTGGTGGTATAGAGGGTGAGGATTAGAAGTCCAAGGGCTCATCCGTAGGGGACACAGCCAGGGTGATGGGTGTGGTCAGAGGTTTGTGAATTCCAAGAGCGAACTTCCAGGAAGCAGGCAATCCAGGCTAAAGAAGATTTGCAAATCCCAAGTTTCTGGAGAGTGAGGAAGAGAGAGGAATTCAGAGAGGTCCAAAGGGATGATTATTGAAAAGAGCTTGGAGTGGTGAGCCTCAGAAAGAAAGTTGGAGACACGCATGAGACACGCATGCGTGCAGTCTCGGTGGAGTGTTTACGGAAGGCATATTGAAGTCGATATCCAAGGCCATCATTGTCAAGATACTTAGTGAACTTAGACCACCCGCTCAAGGACTTGCGGAAGTAGGCAAACTGGGAGGCATTTCATGGGGATGTTTGGGTCAGCAGAGGGTTTCTTCAAAAGGGGTAAGACTTGAAGGAGGCAGGATAGAGGTTAAAGAGCTCAGACAGATGAGGGCAGGTGATTGGGACTAAGTGTTTGACCATTTGAGGAGCAAACGGGTTGACAAATGACAGGAGCAACAATCATGTTGGGTTGACGCTGTGAAGCACAGGTGCTAATTCAGTAGGCAGGGTAGGGGAGAAGTAGTAGAGAGTAGGGGGAGAGAGGGCAGAAGCTGTATGGGGAAGGAGAGGGAGCTGGGCTGTGAGGGTGTCTGACATTATGGAGATTGCAGAGGAAAAGTACTAAGCAAAGGCATTAGCAGAGAGGGCGGAGGCAGTGTATACTGGCTTGTGAGGTGTGAGCAAAGCGTGTAGGGTAGGTGAAAGTGTGCGGCATTCATTGGGAAGGGAGGAGATTCGGTTTGTGAAATGGGAAGATTTGGCAAAGCCCAGTGCAGAGGAGAGGGCAGCAAGGGAATATTTGTAGACTAGGAAAAGGGTCTGGGTCTGGGACTTGCACCAGCATCCTAGGTCCCAGTGCATGTTTATTTTGAGGGAGTGGATCTCAGAGGGGGTTCAGGGCTGAGGATGGGGACAGGAAGGTGTGCATGTGCGGGCAGGATAGTGTTTGTCAAAGGAAGTCATACGTAGAATGAATAGGGGAAAGAGATATGAGAGAGGTCCTCACATAATCAAGATAAGGAGCCATGAGAGTCCTGGTTGATTTGCCTCTTGATCATGGGAGAGATGAAAAGAGGAACAGAGAGTGGAGGGAGCGAGATGGTAGCAGAGGGGGTAGGCTGGCTGTGGAGGGAGTAGAGGGACTGATCACAGTTAATTTCAAGGTAGGTGGCTTCAGAGGGCTTTGGAAGGTTAAAGTCCCAAAACACGATAAGGTGGATGTCAGTGGGAAGTGACTCAACGTCAAGGTTTAGGTGTGGGAAGTAGTTGAGAAGGGCATAGGGGCATATAGAGGGTCAGAGCAGTGAGAAGAGTAGGGGGAAAGGACTTGAATAGTGGCTTATTCAAAAGAGGAGGCAGTGATGTTGAAGGGGGGGGCAGAAGAGCAGTGGTGAGGCCCTTATTGATAAATAACCCCTCTCTACTGCCTTTCCCAGCAGCTAGATAGAGAGGGAGAGGGTAGCGGAGGTAGTGTGGAGAGCTGCTAGTGTAGCAGAGTCACGAGGGAAGATCCAGGTTGTGTGACAGCGAGAAGTGAAAGTTAAGCGTGATGAGTGTCGAAGTGGTCAGTGATGCAGAAACACATGTTGCACAGGGATTGTGCATTCCAGAGGCCAAGTGAAAGAGTGATATCAGGTGGGTGAGAGGAACAGGTGTTGTGTGGTAGGTGAGGGGGATAGTTGAGGTGGGAGATTCTGGGAGAATAAAAGCGCTGGGTTTGAGGGCTGGAAGGTGGGGAGATGAGGGGGAGGTGGAACCTAGACATAGACATGGCTGATGGCTCCTAGAGAAGGGCAGAAGAAGAGTGAGCACAAGGAGGAAGGGAGCACAGTCAAGGTGCATGATGGAGAGTAAAAGAAGCGGGCAAGTGAGGACAGTGAAGGAAGGATTCCGCCCGAGAGTGTGAGGGTAGCTGAGTGAGCAGGGAGTGAAGGGGGTAGGGAGAAAAGGCTGGCTGGGAATGAGTTATATAAGTGCTGAGTTAGACTGGAATGGGGATATAGTCGACCAAAAGTCAGTTATCAGACTCAGAGCAGGGCTGTGTGTTAGTTCTTTAAGGTAATAACAGCTCCGCAGTGAATGGAGAGTCGCTGCTTTGAAGGAACCCTGTGTGTGGAAGCAGGAGTCCGGCTATCGACGAGCATGGGGCAGTCCTGGCTTCAGCAGGGGTTCTGGCCCTAGTGCCTGTCACGTCCAAAGAGGCCCAAACCGGGAGTGGCCCTGTTTGGTTACTTGGCAGTGGGATTTCTGTGATGGAGCCGTAGTTCACCTTCCTCTTGAAAGCGATATCACATTCATAACATAAAAATGGTTGCTCTCCAGTGCGATTTCTCTGGTGTATCAATAGATTACACTTTCACGTTAAAGACTACCTGGCCCCATGCTTGCACCCTGGCTCACTGCTGTGCACCGGGCTTCTTGCTGAAGGCCCTAGCTCTGTGTTTCACCCCCTGGCCCAGTGTATGTCCCCAGGCCCATTACTGTGCCCCTAGCGCCATGCTGATGCCCTTGGCCCTATGTATATCAGCTCAATGCTGGGCACCTGGCTCCTTGATTAGGTCTCTGGCCTCATGTGTGCCTGCTGTGCACCTGGCTCCTTGCTGAGGAACCAGCCCTGCGTATTGCCACAACTTCATTGGTGTGCACTTGCCTTCTTCCTCTGGCCCCCCACCTCGTGCATGCCCCTTGCACCATTCCTGGCTCCTTGCTGAGGCCTCTGGCATCATGTGTGCCCCTCTGCTCATTGCCGTCCGCCTTGCTGAGGACCATGGCTCTGTGTATGTCCACTGGCTTTTTAGTGCGCACCTGGCTGCTTGTGGAGGCCTTGTTCCTGTGTATGTTCCTAAGGTCATTGCTGTGCACCCGGCTCCTTGCCGAGGCCCCTAACCGCATGTATGCCCCTCTGAGTGTTCCTGGATCCTTGCTGAAGCCCCTGGCCCTGTGTATGTCCCTTGTCTCCTTGCCGTGCAGCTGTATCCTTGCCACTTCACTGGCTGCTTCAATGCTGTCTTCTTGGTTCCCTAGCCATTTGCCATGTTATTGGTTCTTAACTGTGCAACTTAGCTATTGCTGTTGCCCCTGGCTCCTGTTAGGTCTCCCGACTCCTTGCTGTGTCTTTCCGGGATCCTTGATGTTTTACTGGCTGCCTCGATATACCAATCTCAATGCAGTGCGCTGCCTCTGTGATGTTGTCCCTAGCTCTGACTCCTGCCTCCAATCCAGCCCCAAGGTTGTAGAACCATTAGTCCCAAAGTTGCAGCCATTGTACCATTTTTCTAGCTGCTCTACTAGTTCTGTGCTATATTTGTATTCCCTGCCTTTTTGATATGATATGTTATTTATAACGCGCTTAATACCCAGAGGTTTCTAAGTGCAGACCCGGGAATCGAACCTGTGGTGCTCCATGTCGTCTTTCTTCCCAGGCTATCACGTTGCCCCTGAGCTATCCTCCCAATTCCTTATTGCATTACTGCCTCCTTGTTGTGTTGCGGGCTTCATGCAGTGTCCCCTATTGTTTTTGCCGTGCTTTTAGCTGTTAATTGGGTTACTCTCTTTACTACTTTTTTTTGCTATGTCTTCTATTTTTGTTCACCATACTGTGTCCACTGACTCTTTGCTGTGGCGACTGGCTCCTTACTGTGTCTTCATTCCGTTTCTGTGATTCTGGCTCATTGCTGTGTTCCTGGCTCCTTGCTATGCTGCATGATTTCTTGTTGTGTCCCCTGGTGCCTGCTTGCACTCCCTGACATCTTGCAGTGTTTGAGGCTCTTTGTTATGTCCCCTTGCTGCGTTGCCTGCCTCCTTGCTGTTACTCTGCTTGCTTGCTGTGCCCCTGGCTACTTGCTATGCTGCATGACTCCTTGTTGTGTCCCCTGGTGCCTTCCTGCACTCCCTGACATCTTGCTGTGTTTCAGAGTCCTTGTTCAGTCCCCTTGTTGCATTTCCTGCCTTCTTGCTGTGACTCTGTTTGCTTGCCGTGCCCCTGGCTACTTGCTATGCTGCATGAATCCTTGTTGGGTCCCCTGGTGCCTTCTTGCATTCCCTGACATCTTGCAGTGTTTCAGGCTCCTTGTTCTGTCGCCTTGCTGTGTTTCCTGCCTCCTTGCTGTGATGCTGCTTGCTTGCTGCGCCGCTGGCTCCTTGTTGTGTCTCCTGGTGCCTTCTTCCACTCCCTGACATCTTGCAGTGCTCCAGGCTCCTTGTTCTGTCCTCTTGCTGCGTTGCCCGACTCCTTGCTGTGACTCTGCTTGCTTGCTGTGCCCCTGGCTACCTGCTATGCTGCATGACTCCTTGTTATGTCCCATGGTGCCTTCTTGCACTCCCTGACATCTTCCAGTGTTTCAGGCACCTTGTTCTGTCCCCTTGCTGCGTTGCCGGCCTACTTGCTGTGACTCTGCTTGCTTGCTGTACCCCTGGCTACCTGCTATGCTGCATGACTCCTCTTTGTGTCCCCTGGTGCCTTCTTGCACTCCTGACATATTGCAGTATTTCAGGCTCCTTGTTCTGGCCCCTTGCTGTATTGCCTGCCTCTTTGCTGTGACTCTGCTTGCTTGCTGTGCCCCTGGCTACTTGCTATGCTGCACGACTCCTTGTTGTGTCCCCTGGTGCCTTCTTGCACTCCCTGACATCTTGCTGTGTTTCAGGCTCTTTGTTCTGTCCCCTTGCTGCATTGTCTGCCTCCTTGCTGTGACCTTGCTTGCTTGCTGTGCCCCTGGCTACTTGCTGTGCTGCATGACTCCTTGTTGTGTCCCCTGGTGCCTCCTTTCACTCCCTGACATCTTGCAGTGTTTCAGGCCCCTTGTTCTGTCCCCTTACTGCATTGCCTGCCTCGTTGCTGTGACTCTGCTTGCTTGCTGTGCCCCTAGCTACTGGCTATGCTGCATGACTCCTTGTTGTTTCCTCTTGTGCCTTCTTCCACTCCCTGACTTCTTGCAGTGTTTCAGGCTGCTTGTTCTGTCCCCGTGCTGCGTTGCCTGCCTCCTTTCTGTGACTCTGCTTGCTTGCTGTGCCCCTGGCTACTTGCTATGCTGCATGACTCCTTGCTGTGTCCCCTCGTGCCGTCTTGCACTCCTTGGCATCTTGCAGTTTTTCAGGCTCCTTGTTCTGTACCCTTGCAGCGTTGCCTGCCTCCTTGTTGTGACTCTGCTTGCTTGCTCTGCCCCTGGCTACTGGCTATGCTGCATGGCTCCTTGTTGTTTCCCCTTGTGCCTTATTCCACTCCCTGGCATCTTGCTGTGTTTCGGGCTCCTTGTTCTGTCCCCTTGCTGCGTTGCCTGCCTCCTTGCTGTGACTCTGCTTGCTTGCTGTGCCCCTGGCTACTTGCTATGCTGCATGACTCCTTGTTGTGTCCCCTGGTGCCTTCTTGCACTACATCTTGCAGTGTTTCAGGCGCCTTGTTCTGTCCCCTTGCTGCGTTGCCTGCCTCCTTGCTGTGACTCTGCTTGCTTGCTGTGCCCCTATCTACTGTCTCTACGCTGTATGACTCCTTGTTGTTTCCCCTTGTGCCTTCTTCCACTCCCTGACATCTTGCAGTGTTTCGGGCTCCTTGTTCTGTCCCCTTGCTGCGTTTCCTGCCTACTTACTGTGACTCTGCTTGTGTGCTGTGCCTCTGGCCCCTTGCTATGCTGCATGACTCATTGGTGTTTCCCCTTTTGTCTTCCTGCACTCCCTGACATCTTTATGTGCTTCAGGCCCCTTGTTCTGTCCCCTTGCTGCGTTGCCTGCCTCCTTGCTGTGACTCCGCTTGTGTGCTGTGCCTCTGGCCCCTTGCTATGCTGCATGACTCATTGGTGTTTCCCCTTGTGTCTTCCTGCACTCCCTGACATCTTTGTGTGCTTCAGGCCCCTTGTTCTGTCCCCTTGCTGCGTTGCCTGCCTCCTTGCTGTGACTCTGCTTGTTTTCTGTGCCCCTGGCTACTTGATATGCTGCATGAATCCTTGTTGTGTCCCCTGGTGCCTTCTTGCACGCCCTGACATCTTGCAGTGTTTTGGGCTCCTTGTTCTGCCCCCTTGCTGCGTTGCCTGCCTCCCTGCTGTGACTCTGCGTGCTTGCTTCGCCCTGGCTACTTGTTACGCTGCATGACCCATTGTTGTGTTTCTGGTGCCTTCCTGCACTCCCTGACATCTTGCAGTGTTTCAGGCTCCTTCTTATGTCCCCATGCTGCGTTGCCTGCCTCCTTGCTGTGACTATGCTTGCTTGCTGTGCCCCTGTCTACTTGCTATGTTCCTGCTTCTTGGGATGTCTCTTGGCTCTTGCTACAGCCCCTGTTCATTTATTAGTTTTGGTTCATGGAGGTGGCACTAAGCCACCTGTCTGGAAAAAAAGAACTACTAGTGTAGAAAGTATATGTGTGAGTGGCACTTTATGTATGCCACCACACAAGTGGCAGAAAATAAGGTATTAGCATGATCAGAGGCACGTGTTTGTGCCATCTAATACTTGTCACATTAGGGTGATTTAAAACAACCCTTTCTGCCCACAAAACTGGTTTCTGAAAGGGAATGGGTTAACTCCATCTGCTTAGCTCCAAAGTATCTAAACCCCTCTCACATTAAGGTTATTTAAAACAGTGATGCATGCCTGCAAAAGCATCCGTTAGGAAGGTAATTGGGTAACCACTGCTATCAAGCAGCTCTTGCTGTAACAAAAACATCTCCCTGAGCTAGGTTTGTTCTCATTAAATACCCTAATAATAATAGTAAATAGGCAGAGACATGTTGAATGATGGTCATAGGCAGAGCGGTGGCAAATAATGTGGCTTTCATGCCCTGCCAGGAGGGCAGACATGGCCTTTAATGGCCTGCCAGACTCAGTTAAGGCAGGGCAAAGCTTGGGCCTCAGCTCAGGCTGTGGGCTGTTAAAGGCCATGTCTGCCTGATTGACAGGTCATGAAAGCCATTCACGCCCAGGGGTTCCATGTCTATGGCGGCTGCCAAATAAGAGGTGTGCCGGGACGGGAGCATAATGCTCCGGTCCGCAAGTAAGTGGAGGGGGTGATGAGGCAGCAGGGAGAGACTCCCTGTTTGCTCCACGCAGTTGAAAAATGAGAGGAGAAAAAACGGCATCACGGCCGGGAAGGGCCTCGGGTGGCTGGGACAGCGGGCATTGATTCTGTATTCTCACCCGCTGTGTGGCTGGGACAGCGGGCGTTGATTGTGTATTCTCACCCGCTGTGTGGCTGGGACAGCGGGGGACAGCGGCCGTTGATTTTGTATTCACGCCCGGTGTGTGGCTGGGACAGCGGGCGTTGATTGTGTATTCTCGCCCGCTGTGTGGCTGGGACAGCGGGCGTTGATTGTGTATTCTCGCCCGCTGTTCCAGCCACCAGATTGGTTGAGTGCCCTTTGCCAGATGCGAATGATTGTAGGCGAGAGATGGTGAACGATGGTTGTGGGCACAGAGATGGTAAATGATGGTCATAGGCCGAGAGAAGGCACATGATGGTCATAGGCCGGGAGAAGGCACATGATGGTCATAGGCCGAGAGAAGGCAAATGATGGTCATAGGCCGAGAGAAGGCACATGATGGTCATAGGCCGGGAGAAGGCACATGATGGTCATAGGCCGGGAGAAGGCAAATGATGGTCATAGGCCGAGAGAAGGCACATGATGGTCATAGGCTGAGAGATGGCAAATGATGGTCATTGGCAGAGAGAAGGCACATGATGGTCATAGGCCGAGAGATGGCAAATGATGGTCATATGCCGGGAGAAGGCACATGATGGTCATAGGCCGGGAGAGGGCACATGATGGTCATAGGCCGAGAGAAGGCACATGATGGTCATAGGCCGAGAGATGGCAAATGATGGTGATAGGCCGAGAGAAGGCACATGATGGTCATAGGCCGAGAGAAGACACATGATGGTCATAGGCCGAGAGATGGTAAATGATGGTGATAGGCCGAGAGAAGGCACATGATGGTCATAGGCCGAGAGAAGGCACATGATGGTCATAGGCCGAGAGATGGCAAATGATGGTCATAGGCCGAGAGATGGCAAATGATGGTGATAGGCCGAGAGAAGGCACATGATGGTCATAGGCCGAGAGAAGACACATGATGGTCATAGGCCGAGAGAAGGCACATGATGGTCATAGGCCGAGAGATGGCAAATGATGGTCATAAGCCGAGAGATGGCAAATGATGGTCATAGGCAGAGAGAAGGCACATGATGGTCATAGGCAGAGAGAAGGCGCATGATGGTCATAGGCCGGGAGAAGGCAAATGATGGTCATAGGCCGAGAGAAGGCACATGATGGTCATAGGCCGAGAGAAGGAAAATGATGGTCATAGGCCGAGAGATGGCAAATGATGGTCATAGGCCGAGAGAAGGCACATGGTGGTCATAGGCCGAGAGATGGCAAATGATGGTCCTAGGATGAGAGAAGGCAAATGATGGTCATAGGCAGAGAGAAGGCACATGATGGTCATAGGCCGAGAGAAGGCACATGATGGTCATAGGCCGAGAGATGGCAAATGATGGTCATAGGCCGAGAGAAGGCAAATGGTGAGATTGGGGCAAGGCGATTGTTGAGCTAGAAACAAATGCACCAGTTCCACAGGGCCAGCGCTTTTTACACTATCACAGAAAAATACTGAATGTTGGAGTGAAGCCCCTCCGGGAAGACCTTCAATGCCTTCTTGAGGGAAACAGGTGCTCCAGTTAGATTAAGGCATTTCGCGGACACTGACCACAATATGTCTTGCCCTCCCTCCCCCTTAGTATTGCATCAGGGCTGGGCTAGATTGAGATTGAATCAGGGAGAACATGGAAACACATTCTGCATTGTGTTGCATTTGAGATAATATAATGCGCCCCATCCCCTATTCTTCCTTGGTATTTGTCCCTTTTTACGGCATGCTGCCATTAGACCGAGGGAACCTGCTATGTTGGGCCTTCTACGGCATGCTGCCATTAGACCGAGGGAACCTGCTATGTTGGGCCTTCTACAGACCGAGGGAAGCTGTTATGTTGGGCCTTCTACGGCATGCTGCCATTAGACCGAGGGAACCTGCTATGTTGGGCCTTCTACAGACCGAGGGAAGCTGTTATGTTGGGCCTTCTACGGCATGCTGCCATTAGACCGAGGGAACCTGCTATGTTGGGCCTTCTACGGCATGCTGCCATTAGACCGAGGGAACCTGGTATGTTGGACCTTCTACAGCATGCTGCCATTAGACCGAGGGACCCTGTTATGTTGGGCCTTCTACGGCATGCTGCCATTAGACCGAGGGAACCTGCTATGTTGGGCCTTCTACGGCATGCTGCCATTAGACCGAGGGAACCTGCTATGTTGGGCCTTCTACAGCATGCTGCCATTAGACAGATGGAACCTGCTATGTTGGGTCTTCTATCTTGTATACGCCGCCATGGTATTGCCTTTGATTACCCATCTCTTCACATTTCATGTTTCCATTGGCGCCTTTTGTTTAGGGGTCTTCCATCCCGGAATACAGGTGCTCATGTAGGCCGGTACTCTTTGCATTGTCTCGGAAGGATAGCTCAGGGGCAACGTGCTCGCCTTGAAAGCAAGACGACAGGAGCAACACAGGTTCGATCCCCGGGACCGCCCCTAGAAACCTCTGGGTATTAAGCGCGTTATAAGTAACCTATCATATCATATCGCTGCCCTTCCTCCCTCGCTATCCTCATCCCCTGTTGGTTTACTCAGGATACAACTGGTTCTACCTCATGTTACTGTGTTTACGTGTGTTCTTCCTTCCCTCTTCATGACAAGGTATAGAAAGGTTGGTTTAGGAAACATTTCGAGCCAGGCACACTCATCCACTTTCCTCGTATGCGTGTACTCTGGCAATGTATATACTCTACCTAGTGCCGAGATAGGCCGCTGGTTTTGGAATATTAATTCAAAGCCGTCTCATTTAGGGTGTGGGGAGGCTGACGCACGTTCGGTTGAGATGAGGAGAGAGAGACCGGCCCCTCCTTGCCAAACCCATCACAATCGCTTGCAAAACACATGCACAATTGCACGTAGCAAAATGAAAAGCCTCGGCGTGCGCACTGCTTTAAGGAGAAGTTCTGCATCTTGTATTCTGCCCATTGAAGATGGCGTTTAAAATCCGCTCCCCGGGTCCCTCCCCAAAGTGTGCGCGCGAAATAAGAAGTGCGTGGCTGCCTCCCCGGGAGGTATTCAAAATAACTAGAAGCCAGAAATAAAATCACCCGTTCAAAAAAAGAACAGATGTGTCATCTTTAAGGTACTTTCACGCTTGGTTGAGCTTCTATGAAATTACTTTGGGTTGGCTAATATTTGCATATAAACATGTAAAACGTACATTGTTATTACTATTTGTCGAACGAAGCACTCTCTTCAGGCTGCTGTCCAGGTGTGTGAACATGTTGATTTCTTCTTGTATTTGTTTGGCTCAGGACAGCGCAGAAGTGACTGCCACCCAGCGCCAACCAATCGTCACATTATGGCTATTATCAATATTCATCCATACAATGGCCGATAGGTGGCGTTTAGCAAGTGACCCACCCTTCCCCCCGCCTTTAGGAAAGCCCTTTTCTATCTATCACAAAGCTGCCAAATCCATTTCCCTACACATTTCATTCACATCATGCATTACCACAAGATAAGAAGCCAGTGGTTTAAGTGGACAGGGGCTAGCCAGAGCTCAGTCCCTGCAGTGTCCAAAAATTGCCCTTGAGTCAGGGCAGTTCCAGGGCTCTGCGCCTGATTTCTCAGCGGTATCATTCAATAAAAAGTGAGGAATGAGAACACTGCTTTTTGCCAGTGGATGTCACCATCACATGTATTTACAATCACATCAGCAGTTCCAGATATTTAGAGTTAGATTATTTGTTTTGTAATACTATGAAGGAAACATATAATATAGAGAATACAGTGCTTGATATTTTCAGATTGTTATTTTGAAGTCAACAAAATAAATGAACACACAGGAATCACAGATTTCATTCAAAAGAACTGAGGAATTAGGACATGTATTGACTTATTTTGATTTGATTTCGTTTCCATATTTTAATATTTAATGTATTCGATTTTTTGACAGCTGGTTAATTACATTATATTAAACACACGTTTTAAAATATATGTTAGCCTCTTTCACGCCAGGTACCAAAATTAGACCACGTCTGTTAGGCCATTGTTACATTTACATAGGCCTCTTGTTTTTAAAAGTTCCTTAGTTACTTGTGATTCTTATGCCGTGAGAGAATCTTCCTTGTTAGGGCATCCCCTTGACTTCTTATCCCACTTAAAGCACGGCAAGCAACATACCACTGTGACAAATTGACTTCTGCCCTGGAGGAAAACAAGGGTGAGCAGAGGCTAATGAGGCCACTCAGCCCTGACACTTCTACAAACCAAAGTAAAAGAGGCACAGCTAAGAGATGTACCTCCTTTGCCTTTTGTGGCAGTGCAGGTAGAGGGAAAGCTATACTCTCAAGAGGGGTGTGAATGTGGTTCAGTAGCAACCCAAACAGCGATGGTACAACAGTCCAAAATAAAGGCATGTCCAATCAAGCTTCTATACAAATATATATATATATATATATATACATATATATATACTTTAATTACACACACCATGTACAACAATAACGAACTAGAAAACACTGTAAAAACCCATCCCTGTAGAAAGAACACAGAATATGCAAGATAGCAAAATGCAGCGCTGGGTCGCGAGGCACCGAGAGAAAATGCAAAAAACCCACAGTGTTCAAAGGATATGTTCTTGGGTTGTAAAAATGGATTAGTGTGACCTAGCCAGTCCCTACATCCCAAAATGGACAAGGCGGGTACAAAATCAATCAACAATACGTTTACAGTGTCTTCTGAGTTCGACAAGGATGAACCAGGCTTCTTTGCTGTTTGGCGGTTCCATGAGGTTTGAAATGCGGCAAGCGCAAAGGTCCAACGGTAAGCAGATTTTGAAGCAGGGTCGAATTGAAGTAGGCTGTGGTTCGATATGTTACTCAAGTGCTGTGGATCATGGAGGTCATCAGGTTCAGAACGGTAGTTGAAGTTTGACGGTGGACGGGCTGATGATGTGTTGCGCAGGTGAGCCGGTTCGATGCAGGGTCTCAAAAGAAAGAATTTGTGAAGAAAATCAGTTTTGGTTTGATTGGTAACTTGTTCAGCAATGACGAAGCTGGAGGTACAGATAGCAATTTGAGCAGTGTACTTTGTTCGAGCTGAGGCAACACATGCTTTCAGATGGTGTGGTATGGCAGTAAAAAGAGTGGAAAGTGCAGGATAGTGGTTCGTAGTACCGCAAGTTCCAAAGGCTGCTCTGGAGGGTCCTGGTGGTACGATCTGGGTCGAACACACTCAAATCATGGCTCACAGTGGTTTGGCAAAATGGCAGGAATCCTGGCTGTCTTGGCTCTCAGGAGCTGTGAGCCCCACTTCAAAGTCTCAGGGACAAGATTAGTCCTTTTCTCGTGCTCTCACACATGGGGGAGGCTGGCACACGTCTTGCAGAGGTGCTTCAACACAATGAGGTCCTGAGCAGCAGTGGGGTTGATAGAGATGCAGGTCTTGTTCCAGCAGCAGTTTCTGGGGATGGTTACAGGACAGAGCTTGCCTCTACCTTGGAACACCTGCCTTCACATCACAACTGGAGGACATTGTGAAGGACTGCGTTTCCAACAGGGTCCAACAAATTCTTCTTGTCCAGAGATGATTCAAAGAAGAGGTAAGAAACCCCTTCTTTCAAAGGAAAATGGACTATGGCATGCCCACTTTAGGTGTTCAATTCCTGTTCTTGGAACAAATAGCCTTTACCTTCTGACATCACACCCAATGTGCGTTGTGCTACAAGAAGTGGAAGGGGCATGAAGTAAAGATAGAGGCAGAGAGAAACAAGATGGTGGAACCTTCCTCCAGCCGTAAAGAGCTTCCTCTGGCTACACTTATCCCACCCACTCCCTTCTAAATTGAATCAAACGTCTTTAGATATGCAGTACCCTGGTGTGAGGCTACTCCTTTTGAGGATAGGTTTGCCCTTTGATTTCTGTTCCCAGGAAAGCTTCCTGTTGAGTGTTTCTCTCTCTCTCTCTCTCTCTCTCTCTCTCTCTCTCTCTCTCTCTCTTGCTACCCGCCCTCACAAAAGAAGGAGAGGCAATCCTCCATGGCTACGCTACAGTCTTGCTAGCATCAGAAAAGGCAGGCTGTCTGGGGAGAGTACACTTAATCCTTCCACAGCTGAACAGGCCTCACAGAGCTGGCATGTGTGTTATCAAATTAATGTGACTTGGATAACTATAAGAAATGCTGACCACCATACCCTAAACTCAGGTATGGCCGATATTTACAGTTTTAGGTGCCACCACAGCAGTATCTCTGTGGTTACTTAGTTTTGGGTAAAGGGTGCATATCTTAAATGCAGCCTGTGTGCTGTAGTGACTATGCTGTCACTGCAGCTGTCAGATGGGCACCTGTGACCGCTGAACCGGCTCTGTGCCACTGGAGAGCAGGCGCTGTGAATCAGGGTACTGGTGCAGCTGGGCACAGGAGTACATGATGCTTTTGGCATGGAGCTTATGAAAGGGAAGCTGATCTGCAGATTTCCCTTCCTGATTTGGAATTACTGGTATCATTTAATTAACTAACAGAAATTAAAAGGAGCTTCTAATCCCGTGCCAGATGGCAATTGGTAACAACCACATATCAAACAATGGCTAAGAGCAGGTGTCTTTATTATGTGAATAACCGAGAGGAGAGTTTGCAGGGGTCTCAAACTGTCCTATGTCGGGTGTGGGAAGCTTAGCTTGCCCTTGCTTTTAGACTCCGCTTATTTTGTATTCTTGTACTTGTAGCCCTGTATTTATAGTGGGAACATAAAAGTAAGTATGCAAGACTAGAGAGAGCGAGACATGATAAAAATTCCAGACATGCCTGTCATTCAAACCTGGTAGAGGACAATTGAGAGCTTTGTTTCTACATATTTTGCTTCAATATTCGTGTATATGAGCAGCACTTTCAGCGGTGTATTATTATTATTATTATTATTATTATGGTATTTATTGAGTGCGGGCCTCGCTTTGAGAAGCAATGGGGCGCTTTACAGAGGTATACACCAATACAGACGCATAACGGAGCGCTTTACAGAGGTGTGCAACATTACAGACGCATAACGGAGCGCTTTACAGAGGTGTGCAACATTACAGACGCATAACGGAGCGCTTTACAGAGGTATACACCAATACAGATACATAACGGAGCGCTTTACAGAGGTGTGCAACATTACAGATGTATAACGGAGCGCTTTACAGAGGTAACAAAAGAACAGATATACGGGGGTGGGGGAGGGGGTGGGATGCAGAAGGTCACAGAGGAGGAGCACAGCTGTACCAGGTGGTGGGGAGGAGAGGGCGGGCAGCGTCTAGCGAGTCAGGTGGTGCGAAGGGTTGCTCTGCTTAGTCTCCTTTCTTCCAGATTTTTGAGATGTTTGTAAACAAAAGGTTAGCGGCCCAGGGGGCAGCTTTAACCTGCATGAAATTAGACATTTGTATTTAGAGGACAGACACGCGCGTGCCCCCTCCCATGCCTCCATCCTGACTTGTTTGGAGCTAGGTGTCCCTTTTCCTGTGATTTCACCTCTTAAAACATCACTTCTGGCTGGGTCATGGCTAAGCCTAAAGTCTGGGTCACCACCGATGATTCAAGATGTTTCCATGAATGTGACTGATGGCACATGATGTTTTATGTTGAGACGTGGTCAGTGATGAGCACATGCCAAGAAATAATTAGTGATGTTCGGAGTCAGAGATCCCAAGTCAAGGAACTGGAAATGGTGATTGTAGACTGGTGGAGATGGCAGAGAACGGTCGTAGGCTGAGTGAATAGAGGGATAGCAAAACCTCCTGGTCAACTTTATTTCCTCAGAAGAACAGTATTCTGCAACCACCTTCCCAGTATGTTGACAGTTTTCTACAATATTTTATTTGCAAAGACATATATTTCACCAGAGTCAACCCGTTTTATGACAGAATTAGAGGCGTTGGAGCCAACAAACTTGAATATAACATTGGTTGCAGGGGACTTTGCAAGTTTATAAACAAACATTCCGCTCAATCAAGCAATTTAAGCCATCAGTGAAGCCATGGACAAAATACCACTTGCAACTGTTGATCATAGTTGCATGTTAATGGCTTAACAGTTTGTTTTCAGGAATCCTTTTTTTTTTTTACAGAAATGCGGCATCTCTACAGGCACGCGCTGCTCCCAGCAATGCAAATATTGTCATGGCTGGCCTCAATATGATCTTGACAAGTCTCATCTGGCAACAAGCAGTGTTACTGGACTACATTCATTGATAATGTTTTTCTTTTGATTTGGCAGAGTTTATTAACCGATTTGTATTCTTTTTTGGCCTGTTAATAATCAATTCACGCTACTATAAAGTTCACTATGAATTATTCAGATTCAACAATGTTTTGGACATAGACATCAATTGGCGGAACTACCATTTCAATTCCCACCATATCATGAACCATTGCATCACTGCATGTTGTTCATGGCTTCCTCTTGTTGTCCTAAAATTATGATTCAATCGGTATCATTTGGTCAATTATTACGTATCAGATGTATCGCTGCCAGTGAGTACGTTTGATAACAGCATCTGAGAGGTTTCTTCATTCCTTAATGGTAGCGGCTACTCGCATGAGTCTTTCAAGTCCGCATGGCAGAAAACCAACACTATTTCTCCTGAGACGGCTCTAAGTCCGCAAGTATAAACAGACGGGGAGGAATAGCCATTGGGATTTGTACAGACTTTTGGACCACTCAGATCCAGAGGTGTAGACAGGGTAGGCCCGAGCGGGCAAGGCCCACCCAAAATCCCAAAATCTGTAAATGCCCACTCAGCAGCTCTGTGCATTTACAGATGTCAATGTCGCTGGGGTGGACCCAACTACATTAGCTTCAGGCCCCACTTGTTAGACAATTCTAGCTACGCCTCTGCTGAGATCTCGATTTAAGGTATTCAAAAATGTGGGACAATGATGATGAAATGGCATCTATCGAGGAAAACAACAAACGGCAAATGAATGTAGTGGATTTGTTGGCGCAAGTAGATATTATTTCCCACAGAACAGTTTTTGATTGCCCTGAGAACAACTTAGGGATCCCTGTTCATCATATTGTGGATGAAGGCTCACATTATTGTCTCATCCGCAGACGGGCCAGGAGATCCAAGCACCGCCTTTCACCACACGCAGGACTGACTGTGCTCCATATTCTGTCACGTGCCCCTCGTGGCCTCGGGTACACAGTGGAAGCTACACCGTAGACCATCTTGCATCAGAATGCCCAGTGCCACCTTAGCATCGTGGAACGTGTTGCATCTCGTGCAGGGCGCTCGGACTGAGTAGCACAGGTAAGGACATGAAAAAAGGTCTCAGGCCTTTTCTTTAAAAAACTCAAACTGCCCACGGATAAAATAATAATGATTTGTTTTTTACACTGTGCTTTTGCCAAAGTGCTGTACATTTCCATGTGCAATTATTATGACCCAGCATAAGTTGGTACTCATTTAACACCCTCAGAAGGACGAGGCGACCATGCCGGGATTCGAAGCTGTGCATCACACAATGACCTCAGCAGCGAGCCCTCAACCCGCTGATACAGCTTACCAGCAGCTCTACATGGGGACTTTACCTGGGATGGATTTCTATGAGAAACTTGAGTTAAGCAGAAGTAGAATCTCTTTGTTTCAATATATATTCATGATTTAGGCACTTTAAAAGGGTGCAGCTAACATATCAGAGGACAATGCCATTTCCTGTTCGGATTAGAGCACACCAGTTTCAGGGAACAGCTTGATTGAAGGTGAAATCTGCCACTAGATATGTCAGAATTATCTATTAAAAGTTTTGAATTACAAAGTTATTTATGCTGCATTGTTTGTTTATTTTAATTTTTTATATTTATAAATTGTTATATATATATATATATATCTTTAAAGCACTGAAAAAGACGTCAGGCTGGGTGAGTAGCACTCTTCATAGTTTCGAAATAAACAAAGTCCGGACATCCAAGTTGAAAAAATAAGATATGTTCTTTATTAGTGCCTTGCAAAGTGGCAAAATATAATTAAAAAGCCATAGAAATAAGGCTCTCCCAAAGTGCAAAAATATGCGCGTTTAGGAACGTTAACGCGTTTCGCGGCTTTCCTCGCCGCTTGATCACAACAATTCGTTCCTGTTAAACCATAGAGTTTTAAACCCTTAGGCAGAGCGTGCGGCAATCTTTTGTGCCGACATAGAAAGGGGACTCCATTTCAAAACTCAGCCCATTCGAGGTCGGCTCATGGCGGCCATCTTAGTGTTATTGATCCTATGCTGATTGCATAGTTATACATGCCACATCCACCTAATTGGAGTGGTTCTCTCCTTAAGAGTGTGCAATCTGAGTATGGAACTGAGTGTAATTCAAACTCATTAATGGTCCGCCATGGTCTGCCTCTAAAGGTAAGAGCTTCCCCTTGGAGCCCCGTTGTATGCCAAATGTCTGTTGATGATCCAGTACGTGTATTGGCTACCCTCAGTTATATAAAGAGTCTTGTTGCTGTAGTACCTCTATAGAATACACAATCATTCTAAAGTGCTTAGTGCAAACAACAAAGTAGTAAAGTGCATCGATCTTTGAATGTGCAAAAGTCACTATAAGGTGCAAAGTGCAAATATGTTCAGTAATATAACGACCACTGTTAACAATCTGATTATTCTTGCTCCAGATAATCGTATATTAGATCTCATCATTGAGATAACTCGGTGAAATGCCGGGATCATTATAAAGTGCATAGTGCCCGCAACATGTAAAAATACAATACAACCAACTCTTTGAGGTACAGTAATCGCTAAAAATTGCACCAATCTCTTTAGAGTGCAACAGTCAATAAAAAATATACATTATGTGAATGTACTTGCTAACGCAAAATGCCAGACTAGGACTCATCCGATTTGTCTGAAGTACTACCGTGTTGTCTATTGCAGCATATTATCTTGACAATTATTAGTTCAGGCTCTGCTATAACGGTTATATGTCAAACTCTGGTTTATAAAAACAAGGGGGAGGGCGCAACTGCATCCCACACATGTGTAAACCAAATAAACAGAAGAGAAAGCAACCACCAAAAGGTTAAAATCGTATCCTGTACGAATTAAAACAATGTGGAATTCCAATTATTTAAGATATTTTGATAATGATCACGGGGCAAGTGTTGATGACCAGCATTCTTATCCTTTCCTTTTTCTTTACCCCTGATTCCACAAAGAGAATTTGAGAATCCTACATTTTTTCTTTTCATTACACCATAGTCAAAAACTAGAAAAAATAAATGAAAAATATAGATAGATAATAAGATATGAGAATATAGGAATATAAGAATATGAGAATTAGAATTTAAAATTTGAGATGATAAAGGACAGACACCCACATTCCAAAAAAAAGAAAAAAAAAGGGGGGGGGGGGTAAATTTGAATACATCTTTTCTGGCAATTTGTCACTGGCCTAAAAAGGTATACAGTTCCTCATCTATGTTGTGTCCATTTGGGGTTTTACTCTCGAAATCCAATATGTAGCAAGTCTCTTTCTGTCTCAGGAGTTTCTCTTTATCACCTCCTCTGGGTCCTGTCTCTGTTCTGTGCACCCCAAAAAACCCAAAGCTGTCCATCTTTTTGTCATGGAATTCTGCGAAATGTTTGGCCATTGGGTAGTTAACATCGTTATTGATGATGTCCCGTACATGCTGTTGTATCCGTGTCTTTAATTTGCATTTGGTGCTTCCTATGTACCACTTGTTACACGCACAGGTCAGCACATAGACAACGTATTCCGTTTCGCAGGTAATTTTCCCCTGTATGTTGACAGTTTGATCAGTGATTGGATGTTTAAAAAAACTCCTGGGTTTGGCATATTTGCAAATGTTGCAGTGGGTGCATTTGAAAAAACCCTCTTTTTTGTTGCTCGATAACCAATTTATGTCATTAGTCTCATTTTCCTGGGTCATGTAACTTTTCACCAAGGTATCTCTTATTGATCGGTTTTTTCTGAAGGTTATCTGTGGCCGATTTCGGAGGTTTCTGTTGAGATCTTGATCTGCCATGAGGATTCTCCAGTGATTGGTTAGAATACGCCTAATTTTTGGTGCTTGAGTGTCAAATGTTAGAATTAATCGAGTATTGTCCTTCTCCATATTCCTTCTCTCATTGTCTCCTATTCCTGCTAGGAGAGTAGAACGTTCCTTTGCTCTTGCTTTGAGGTATGCCCTTTCAACCACTCTTTTAGGGTACCTTTGTCTGGCGAAGGCTTGGGCGGTTATTCTGCTCTCTGTATCATAGGATTCCAAACTGCTGTTGTTTCTTCGTAACCGTATGAACTCTCCGTAAGGGACGCTCCATATCAAATTTTTCGGATGTCCACTGTATGCGTGGAGAGGGGCATTGGTCCCTGTGATTTTTCTGTATAGTTCGCTGGTTATTTTGTTGTTTACTATCCTTACGTTGACATCCAGGAAAGTGATCAAAGTGCGACTATGTGTTTCTGTAAATCGGAGATTGTTATTATTAGAATTGAGTCGGTTAACGAAGTCTGTCCATCCTTGCTCGGTTCCTTTCCATATGATGAAGAGGTCATCGATATATCTCAACCAGAGAATGATATTGTTGGTATACTCGAGGTTTACTTCTGTCCAGACATCTCGTTCTTCCCATGCACCCATGGTTAAATTAGCATAGGACGGCGCAAATGTGGTGCCCATGGCAGTTCCTTGCAGTTGTTTAAAATATTCGTTATTGAAGAGAAAAATGTTGTTCGTCAGACATAAGTCTATCATTGAGAGTACCATTTGTGAATGTTCCAGATAATTAAGGGATCGGGTCTGTAGAAAGTGTTGACATGCCTGTTTCCCATATTCATGGCCGATCGATGTATATAGTGAAACCACATCCATACTGGCAAGTAGGTATTCTTTCTCCCAGGGAATGTCTTCTATATATATATATATAGTGGCAGAGACTGTATTCCACATACGTTTCGTGACATATGCCTTCATTAGGGGGGAACGAAAATATATATAAACAATTACATACATTTTATATATACAACGGAATACAGTCTCTGCCAATGCAAGGTTGACCGCTCTTAATGAATACCTCAGAAATAAAAATGCAAAAATGTTGGCATGAATTGGAGCCTTTAGTTTATTAACCCTAAGCGAGCTGTCCAGGGTGTTACTTGAGTACATGAGTGCCAGAGAGGAGTTATCGGCAAGCCATGTATATTAGCAAGAGATGGTATGAGGCCAGGAGACAGCAAATGTCACAATATGACAAAAACAGCTGAGGTATGAACATCTTCTTATGTTATGCTTAGAGGTTGTTTATATTGTGCCAGTTACTACCATAGTGATCTAACAGTGCCGAGACTTGTCCGGAGAGTGGTGTATTGTGCTCCCACCAGGGGTATCCAGAGCATGGCCATGCCATCATCAGGTCTAACCCACAGCACTCCCAGATATATAAGCATTACTCCAGTAGTAATGAGATTGTTTTGCCTGCCTGTTAATGCTAAAATAAAGTTTAAGGCCCTCGCCCTAACTCTTAAGGCTTTTCATGGCCTGTCTTCATTGTATCAAGAAATAAAGCAAACGTATACTTTCCTGTCAGAGCATGTCACTCTTATAACAGATATATGTCAAGTCTTGGCAGTCCTCTCCCTTAGTCTGCTGCAAGACCTTCTGCTTGTTTGCTGGCTGTTCTCCATGTTTGCTGGATATTCTCCTTGTTTGTTGGATGATATTCTCCTTGCTTGTTGGATGTTCTCCTCATTTACTGGAAGGTGTTCTCCTTGTTTGCTGGAATGTGTTCTTATTTTCTGGAAGGTGTGCACTTGTTTGCTGGACGGACTGTTTGTTCACTGTAGCTTCTCGTTATTTTCATGGACGGTGTTGTTCTTGTTTTCTGGATGTGTTCCCTGCTAGCTCTAGGGTGTTCCCCTTGCTAGCTCAATGTTCTTCTTGTTTGCTGGATCTTCTTCTTATTTGGTGAGAGGTGTACTCCTTGTCTGCTAGAAGGTGCTCTCCTTGTTTTTTTGGGTGTTCTTCTTGATTGCTGGATGTGCTCCTTGATGGCTGGGTGTTCTTCATGTTTGCTGGTAGGTGTTTCATTTGTTGGCTGGAAGATGTTCTCCTTGTTTGCTGGATGTGCTCTTTGATTACTGGAAGGTTTTCTCCTTGTTTGCTGGATGCTTTCCTTTTTGTGTCCTGAAAGCCATTCTCCTTGTTTACTGGATTTTCTCCTTGTTTACAGTAAGGTGTTCTGTTTCTTTGCTGGATGTTCTCCTTGTTAGATGGATGTCGTGGTTGTTTGCTGGAATGTGTTATCCTGGTTTGATGGATGTTCTTCTTGATAGCTGGAAGCTATTCTCCTTGTTTACTTGATGTTCAGCCTGTCTGATTGGAGGGTGCCCTGTTTGTTTGCAGGATATTCTCTCTGTTTGCTGGAAGTAATTCTCTCTGTTTGCTGGATGCTCTCCTTGTTTACTGGAAGGTGTTCTCCTTACATACCGGATGTTATCCTTATTTGCTGGAAGGTGGTCTAGGTTGATGAATGTTATACGTATTTGCTGGAAGCTGTTCCCCTTGTTTGCTGGACGTTCTCCTTGTTTGTGTGAAGATTTTCTCCTTGTTTCTGGATGTTCTCCTTGTTTGCTAGATGTTATACTTGATTGCTGGGAAGTACTCTGCTTGTTTGCCGGAAGCCATTCTCCTTGTCTGTTGGGTGTTCTCATTGTTTGCTGGAAGGTGTTCTCCTAGTTTGCTGTAAGAAATTATCTGTGTTTGCAGGATGTTCTCCTTGTTTTTCTGAAAGGTGTTCTCTCTGTTTGCAGGATGTTTTCTCCTTGTTTGCTGGGATGTTTTCTCCTTGTTTGCTGGATGTTCTCCTTGTTTTATGGGTGTTCTTCTTGTTTGCTGAATGTTATACTTATTTGCTGTGTGGTCTTCTCCTTGTTTGTTGGATGTTCCCCTTGTTTGCTAGGAGGTGTTCTCCTTGTTTGCTGGGAGGTGTTCTCCCTGTTTGCTGAAAGGTGTGCTCCTTTTTTATAGGATGTTATTCTTGATTCCTGTATGTTCTTCTTGTTAGCAGGATTATCTCTTTGATTGTTGGATGTTCTCCTTGATGGCTGGAAGGTGTTCACCTTGTTTATTGGATGATCTCCTTGTTTGCCGGATGTTCTCCTTGTTTGCTGGATGTTCTCCATGTTTGTTGGATGTTCCCCTTGTTTGCTGGATGTTCTCCTTGATTGCTGGAAGGTGTTCACCTGATTTATTGGATGTTATTCTTGATTGCTGTATGTTCTGCTTGTTTGCAGGATGTTCTCCTTAATTGCTGTATGTTCTCCTAAATTGCTGTATATTCTCCTTGATTGCTGTATGTTCTCCTTGTTTGCAGGGTGTTCTCCTTGATTGTTGGATGTTCTCCTTGATTGCTGGAAGGTGTTCTCCCTGTTTGCAGTATGCTTCCATTCTTGTTTGCTGGAAGACATTTCTACGTGTTTGCTTTGAAGTTCTCCTTTTTTGCTTTACAGTGTTCTCTTTGTTTGCTGATTACTCTTCTTGTTTGCTGGGTGTTCTCCTTGTTTGCTGTAAGGTATTATTTTGGTTTGCTGGAAGGTGTTCTCCTTGTTTTCTGGATGTTCTCCTTGATTGATGGGGGTTCTCCTTGTGTGATGGATGTTCTCATTGTTTGATAGAAGGTGCTTTCCTTGCTTGATCGCTGTTCTTTTTGACTGCTCCAAGGTGTTCTCCTTGTTTGTAGGATGATCTCCTTGTTTGCTTGAAGCCATTCTCCCTTTTTGCTGGATGCCCTCCTTGTTTATTAGAATGCATTCTCCTTCTATACTGGATGTTCTCCTTATTTGCTGGAAGGTGTTCTAGGTTAATATATGTTCTGCTTATTGGCTGGGAGCTGGTCTTCTTGTGTGCTGGACATTGTCCTTATTTGCTATGATGTGTTCCCCTTTTTTGCTGGAAGATGTTCTCCTTGTTTTCTGGATGTTTTTGTTTGTTGGATGGTCTCCTTGATTGCTTGGAGGTATTCTCCTTATTTGCTGTAAACTGTTGTCCTTGTTTTCTGGGTGTTCTCATTGCTTGATGGAAGGGTTTCTCCCTGTTTGCTGAATGTTCTACCTATTTTGTAGGTGGCCCTCTCCTTGTGTGTTGGATGTCCCCCTTGTTTGCTGGGAGGTGTACTCTTTGTTTGCTGGTAGATGTTCTCTTTGTTTCCTGGCAGGTGTTTCCCTTGCTTGCTTAATGTTCCCCTTATTTTCTGGATGGGCACTGTAATTGTTGGAAGGTGTTCTCGTTATTTGCTGGATGTTCTGCTTGTTTGTTGGAAGGTGTTCTGCCTTATGTTCTCCTTGTTTGTTGGAAGGTGTTCTGCTTGATGTTCTCCTTGTTTGTTGGACAGTGTATGTTGGAGGGTGTTCTGCCTTATGTTCTCCTTGTTTGTTGGAAGGTGTTCTGCTTGATGTCTCCTTGTTTGTTGGAAGGTGTTTGTTGGAAGGCTTTCTGCTTGATATTCTCCTTGGTTGTTGGAAGGCGTTCTGTTTGATGTTCCCCTTATTTTCTGGATGTTCTCTGTAATTGTTGGAAGGTGTTCTCGTTATTTGCTGGATGTTCCCCTTGTTTATTGGAAGGTGTTCTGCTTAATGTTCTCCTTGTTTGTTGGAAGGTGTTCTGCTTGATGTTCTCCTTGTTTGTTGGAAGGTGTTCTACCTGATGTTCTCCTTGTTCATTGGAAGGTGTTCTGCCTGATGTTCTACTTGTTTGTTGGAAGGTGTTTTGCTTGATGTTCTCCTGGTTTGTTGGAAGGTTTTCTGCTTGATGTTCTCCTTGTTTGTTGGAAGGTGTTCTGCTTGATGTTCACTTGGTTTATTGGAAGGTGTTCTGCCTGATGTTCTCCTTGTTTGTTGGAGGGTGTTCTGCTTGATGTTCCCCTTGTTTGTTGGAGGGTGTTCTGCTTGATGTTCTCCTTGTTTGTTGGAAGGTGTTCTGCTTGATATTCTCCTTGTTTGCTGGATGTTCCCCATGTTTGCTGCTGGTAGGTGCTCTCCTTCTTTGCAGGTTGTTCTCCTTGTTTGCAAGTTGTCTACCTGAATTGTGTATCTATTTTGGGGACTGCGTACCCTCTTCATATGTTCACTTGTCTGTGTCCTGCCCCAATTCTACAGCCTGTATTCCCTTCCCTGCTGCTGCTCTTGTTAAAATGTGTCCTGTACCTGGATGGTGGCAGAACATGCATGCACTTGTTGTGGAGTGCTGGCATTTCCGCTTTAATACAACATGTTTCCTATTCTGATTCCAGCACGAATAAAGGAGGGATGGCACTTGTGGGGTGGGGGGGTTCCCGTGCTTATTTTGATGCTGCCAGGGGGGTTCCCGTGCTTATTTTGATACTGCCAGGGAAGCAAATCAAGCTACGTTTTGTGACTGGCACTAAAGATGGGGGCACGAACAGAGACTCTTGGATCACTTCAGTTATTTGGATTCGGGGGATCAAATGTATCTGTGCCCCAGTCCCCAAAACACTTAAGAGGTCAATAGTTAGAACTGAACATTTGGATCCTGCATCTAAAAATGAAACATTACATGGAAGGTACATATAACGGCACATATATTTTGAGTTAGGATTTTAGAAGCCCCGGGAGTCATGTCCCCAGGATTTGGATAGAGAACACAGATTGGGAGCCAAGAGACGGGTGCACATCCCCCGGCACACCCAAGAGGAGAGCACAATGTGGCCTCGCACAGGCGCAGCACACCGAGCCTTACATAATGTACAGCTGCTCAAGCATGAGTGAAGGAGACAGGGTGGATGCAATGGGAAAGCTGCACATGAAATCCTGCATTAGGAGATCCCAGGAAGGGGCCCATAGAGATTAAACGAAGGCCATTGTTTTAAAGTGGCCTTTGCGTGAGTAATTCAAGAAACAAATTAGATGGTGTTGTGCAATAGTGAATGGTCACTATTATCGTGTAAAGCAACACTGTAGCTAGATAAGCCACAAGTGAGAATTGTTTGAATAGCATATCATTATGATAGGTGATTTATAACATGCTTAATACCCAGAGGTTTCTAAGCGCGGAACCGGGGAGTGTTGCTTCCTGTCATCTTGCTTCCAAGGCCAGCACGTTGCCCCTGAGCTATCCTCCGAGACTGCTCCTTGTAGGCACTGATAATGCTGAAAGATTTAGGCACTGCGATTTGTGACGGGTTACGAATTATGAGATTAAACGAGTTGCCCAAGATCACTCACATTGGTTACCGGGTTGTTATTTTTGAGACCTAACAGGGAAACGAGTTGATGATCCTAGGACAACTGGCAAGATATGATGGTAGGCCCAGATGCAGAGTGTGATGACTGTCAGCCTAGTGACAGAAAATGCTCATTGGTCAAGGATGAAGGGATACGAATGATGGCAAAGGGCAGATGGCAAGTAATATTAATAGGCCAAGAGATGACAAGTGATGAGCGCAAGCTGTTAATGTGTGAGTGATGTCAATAGGGCAGGATACGGTTAATGACGAGCATATGCTAAGAAGTGGCGAGCGATGCTAGTGTTCAGGAGATGGGGAAGGTTGCAAGTCCACCGCCAGATGACGCGGCGGTCATCCTGTGATGTCCAATGACAGCGATGTTTGCTTCACTCACTGGCTCCCTTTTCTCTCTGCAGGTGAACCGCCTGTACGTGCCACCGAGGCCTGGCGCATCTTATGTTCCGCTCGCGGCGGTGGGGCCTGGTGAGACGGCTCTGGAGGCACCGCTGCACCCCCACTCCGGGCAGCCGCGGGCAGACTGAGGGCCCCGAGGAGACGCTCAATGCCCTCAAGGCTTCTGCACACAACCTCTTCAAGAGACTGAGAGATGAGGAGCTGGAGGTGCTGGTCCAGGCGCTGGCCAGCCGAGGCCGCTGGGATGTGGGCTGCATCTGGGGCTCCCGGAGCGAGCTGCGGCTCGGCAAGCAGGCGGTGGCCCCGCAGGTGCTGCTGTGCCGGCTGTACCGGTGGCCTGACCTGAGGCACGCCTGGGAGCTGAAACGGCTGTGCTTCTGCGAGGCCTTCTGGAGGAGGGCCGGCGAGGGGGCCTCGCTCTGTTGCAACCCCTACCATTACAGCAGGCTGTGCAACCCAGGTGCGTGCCAGGGGTGACTGGGGCATCACCTCCCTCCCACACACGCACCCCACCCTTCAGAGCCCTAGTGCCATGCACACTTCTCTGCAAATACACCTCACTGGTGACATGCAGCACCCTTGCAAATTCGGGGACTAATATCAGTCTCATACATGAACTGATGAGCCTTTAATTCAGCACATCTGTTTCCAAGAAACGGTCCAGTCTTTTAGCGTAGATTTTTACTAAAGGAACATTTTAAATCTGGGACTAACAGGCCGCTCTGACCATGCAGCTCAACTTTCCCTCTCGGCTCCCTAACTAATTTCTGGGACTCGCACACCCCTTTGCTGGCGCAGCTCAAGCCTGACCCGCAGCAGCCCCTGCTACCAGTGCCTTAAGTGGCACTACAAATCGAGCCGGGGCCCATCGAGGCTCTTGATGGGCCGTTAGGCCACGCCTCCTTTGCAAGCCCCGGCTCAATGGGCTACTGGCACCCCTGCCAGGCAGCCTTTTGTAGAGATTAGCACCCTCTCCCCTAAAGGGGAGAGGGTGCTGATCTCTGCATTTATTTTGTATAGGCTTGCCTGGCAGGGGACAGCGCCTCGCCTATTCAGCCTTGATGGTGTTGCTGCCCCTCGCCAGCTGGGGAGGGGCAGCGTCACCATTAAGGCTGAAAGGGTGAGGCCACTGGAAGCAGAGGCCTTTTTCCTAAAGACTGAAACTCCCGCGAATCCGCGGGAGCTTCAGTATTTAGAAAGCAAGGCTTCTGCTTCCAGCGGCCTCACGTTTCTCCATAATGGTGGCGCCGGCCCACGTGGCATCCCTTGATTAAAGGGATGCCTCGCAGGTGCGGCGCCACCATTATAGCTGAAAGGCATTTTTTTCTGAAGCCTGAAGCTCTCGCAGACGAGCGAGAGCTTCAGGCTGTAGAGAAAAATGCCTTTTCGTGTAGTGGCTGGGGCTGCCAGGGGAGATTAGTGGGCCCCGGCAGGGCCCCGCCTCAAAACGAAATTTCGGAGCCTGCCGGGGCCCAGCCCCGGCAGGCCCCGGCCCACTTAAAGCCCTGCCTGCTACTCTGTTAAAGTACACATGCCAGCAGCACATATATTGGCGGTGCATTGGCAGTACCGTGTGTGGGTCCCATCCAGTAATGGAACCCGCACACGCCGTGCCAATGCACCTCAATTGCCTGTCACTTGCTGATATTCCATCGCTGAGGCTTCAGGGACGTAATTTCACCCAACTACAAGGCGTAGAGGAAGTGACATCACATGACCCTTGACCTCTGAAGACTTCACAGGAAGTGATATCATTTGACGCCACCCCGAAGTGACATCACAGGAAGCGATGGAACACAACCTTTCACCCCTTGACAAACCAGGAAGTGGGATGACATAGCATTGTTCCTAAGTAAACTAGGATTTTTTTTTTTTACCATATTACCAAATTACTGTGAATGCAAGCAGACGTCCAAGGCCAATTGACAATCATTTGTTATTATATACCACACGTAGCGCTTTATATAGAACAAATACACATACAATATCACCCAACCTGTGTTGGTACTCATTTATCAACCTCAGGAGGATCAAAGGCTGGGTTGGCCTTGCTGGGATTCGATCCTGCGACCTGCAGATAACACACACACATTGCAGCAGCCATCATTCAACCCTCTAAGCTATCTTACCGGCTATAGTAGAATGAGCAATTACATGTCCAAATGTTCTCAAAGTCAGAAAGAAAATTACACACTCTAGTGGATACCATTAGACTGGTAACTGAGGTTTAACAGCAGGACAGTTCATCTGCAGGTCTGGTGCAAAGTTGGTCACATGTCAAGCTTGTGTGGATCTACTTTTCAGGCTTCAGAGGTTGGCAAAATACATATCATTGGGAGGGTTCATAACTGTGTATTAAAGAATTTAGAGTAGCACAGGGAAAGCAGCGCACTTGCATGTGATCCCGTACTCTGGGCACTCGTTACCTTATACATGCAAACAAACATCCTGAACAGCATGCCAGGGAGAAAGGAAAGAGAGACACATTACAACAAAGCATTCATTGTGGGACAATGAAATCAAGGGCCACTTTATGTGCTATGGTCAAACATTGCCACACTGTACACAAGCTTTTAGGCACAAGGATTTTGTCAAGTGACCGAAGACACGGAGATGGAATGTCTTGTGATGATCGTAACAAAGACAATGGCAGAAAAAAAATGCTACAACTGCAACTTGCGAAATGCAAAATACGTAGGGCCTCATCACAAGTTGGGCATAGTGGTAAAAATGTGGCAATAGCGCTATTACCGCTAGATTGCTGCTCAACCTGACTATGAGTTGGGCGGTAGAGTTGGGAATTCACCTCCATCTCTGAGCTGGGGGTAAATCCATCGACTTTCCAACCATTTTTGATGCAATTACCGCAGCACTATTAGCTGAAAATTCCCCACTGAGTTCAATGATCCCAATATAAATGGGGGCTTACACCCCACTGCAACTTGAGATCCGACGCTAATAGCGCCAGATGAATTTGCGGTAATGCTAATTGTGTTGGGCGGTATCCCGGCGGATTTACCGCCGGAATAGTGCCCAACTTGTGATGACCCCCATAGTCTGAAATGGATGCTAAATGCTTTTTGAAATTTTTGTCTGCATTACGAATTTTAGATGTTTTAAGAATAGACTAAATCAGTGATTCACCCCCTGAAGTGTGCCTGAAATAACCCTTTAATGAGTCTAGCAATTATTGTATAGAATTCCATAAAGACACATTATTTGTTATTCCTAGTCTTTCTTATTTTGGTCACTGCTCAAAGTGCTACACTTGTGGAACCCTCTGTTTTTTTTAAGAGGCCTGAACAAGAAAGCCAGCCACTTCAGAAACAACTAGCCACACGGAGTAGGCCACAGCCCAGGAGCTTCCATTTATTTTTTTACGGGTAGCGAGGGAGAACACAGGGATAGCAAGGGAGACCTCAGGGGTCGCAGCTGCGACCCCCAAATGACGTCCCTCTGAGGCTTCCATATACTTCTGATGAGGAACTGCAACCCTGGTCCTTAACCCCCCCCCCCCCCCCCCACTGGCTTTGCAATAGCCTCTGTATGATGCCCCGGGATGCTGCCCTTCATGGCGAGTCTCTCCCATGCTGAAACTGCACTGGTCACCTGGGTACCCTCTGATCTCGGGCCAGGGCCCCTCCCCCGCCAGCCGCACACCTGCACTGCCTCCCTGCGACCCCTGCACTTGGGGGCTGTATCTGTATCCCTACAGTCCCACCAGCTCTTGACACTTGATGCCTGCACTGACTCCTGCACTTGCCACTAGCTGGCCGCACTTTTACCTATTGCTTTTATTATTTTATTTATTCCTTACTGTCGATCCTATGCATTGCGCTGCCTCCTCCCCCCTCCCCTGCACTTAACCCTTCCCCCCATCCCTTCACTTGCGCGATCTCAATCTCACCTGGCCTAATAAGATCGGTTGGTCTTGTCTTTCCTTTGTTCCCCCTCCCTTGCCACATCGCGCCTTGAAACACTTGCGTATAGGCGCGTTATAAATGCTATATCATGTCATATATCATGGCTGTTTCATTTTGCTTTCAGACACCCCACCCCCTGGTTATGCCAAGGCAGCGGACCCCCCTAGGCTACAGATCCACGAAGGTGGGAACAGCGAGCACCGACATCACTCCTGGCACGGTAAGAGCTGAGAGGCGGGGAGAAAGCAGTGCTTTAAGTGGGATAAGAAATCGAGGGGGGCTCTTGCATGCTATGATGCACCATTTTGGGGGTGGGGGGTGTAGTATGCCATGTGTTCCTTTATGACGTCCTGCATGCCGCGAGGTTAGGCTAGGGAATGTTGATGTTCAAAGCATGAAACGAAACGGAGGCCAGAGAGAGAGATAAGGAGAAGACTGTGAGCGGCATGCAGGGCGCCGGCTGTGATCTATAAATAAACATACTTTGTTTATTTTAACTTGTGTGGACTGGCATACCTCATTTTGGCGACGAGGACAGCCGGCGTCCCAGAACCCACAGAAACCAGGAAGGATTTAATCCAGAGCGGAGCTCCGAGCCGCTGTGCAACACTGTGCCTGGCTTGTGCTGCATGATAAGAAGAGGGAGGAAGAGCAGATGCTCCGAACTGACGTTAATCAAACGTTGGTTTGTGCTGATATTTCATCATTGTGATGATTTTTTTTTTTCTTCTTGTCTGTCTAACTCGAGTTTGTTAGACACGATCCCATTGGCCACACCACTCCGCTTCAGAGTAAAGGACCGCCGACTGCATGACTCACCCTTTGGACTTAGGCAGAATGAGGAGTAAAGAATAGACTCCTCATCCTCTCCACAGTACATATTAAGAAGCAGATCAAAACGCAATTCAGGATAAATAGTATTCTGGTTTCCTCTCATACTGACATAATACAGAAGAAGTATGCAAGGTATTAGCATACAACCCCCGGCATGTTTTCTTCCAACACCTGGACAGCCTGTTGTAAACTGGCTAGAATGGAAAGAGTTTTGGCTAAACTATGTTCAGACCATTGATCAAGAAGGTTTGTCTGCTCATAAAAAGAAATCACTACTGCTTCATGCTTTGGGCCTAGAAGGACAGAGAAAATACAGGGAATTACCGGATTTGCCTGTGGATGAAGCTGGAGATATTGATGAACACGAAAAGGCCATAAGGCAACTAGACAAATATTATACTCCTGAGACCAATGTAGCCATAAACAGGTATAATTTCTATACCAGAACTCAAAAAGAACATGAATCTATTGAAGACTATGTATCAGCTCTAAGGGTACTATCACGCACATGCAGATTTGGCATTGGGATCACACTAGATGAACTCATACGAGATCAAATTATCATACATGCCAAAGATAGTCTGCTTCAAGACAGACTTTGGATGGTAGGAAACCCATCTCTGCCAGAAACAATGGCCATTGCCAAGCGAATAGAACACAGTCAATTGTGCTCTAAAGAGATAAAAAATAAGAAACAAGAAACTGTCATAAACATGCAATTACAGAATGATAAATTCTCATTGGAATCTGGAGATCAAAATATAGTCAATGCAATAAGAACAAAAGAACGTACGGAAAATCACCTGGTCAAGACCAATAGGACAAGAGGATTTGATAATAGAGGCCAGTCAATGAGAGGAAGAGGATGGGTGAGACCCGAAAATAAATCAGCTCCAGCACAATCTAGAGAAGCTGATAGATGCTTCAACTGTGGAAGATTAGGACATTTTGCTTATGCCAAGCATTGTCCTGCAATTGGACAAAAATGTGGCAATTGTGGAGGCAAGGGACATTTTGCTGTCGTTTGTAGACGGAAAAAGAGAATCTCGGCCATACAGGAGGAAGAGGAAGATTCGGACGAAGACAGGGTTTTTGCCATTCGTGAACCACCTGAGGGAGATTTCAAATGCCCAAGTTGTGTCATAATAATTGACAACTGGAAACTCAAAGTAAAAGTAGACAGCTGTTCACCATGGACGATCATAACGAAGAAAACATGGAACAACTTATTGGCATGTGGTCTAAAAAGTAAATTATTTGAACCTGATATTAAAAACCCGGGTGGATTTGAAGGCTCGACAATTAAGTTAATTGGTTGGTTTTCAAGCATCATAGAATTCAAAGACAGGCGAGCGGAAGTGAAGATATATGTTGCAGAAAAAGGAGTTAACGTCATTGGTTGGAGAGATCAAGCTGGTTTACGAATCAGATTGGATCCTTGTGAATCTGAACAGGTTCTGATAGTAAACTCCAGTCATAAACAGAAAGGAGAATCAAAAGCCCTAGAAGATAAAGGAAACAAGAAATTAGGACTGTTGAAAGACTTTTCACACAGAATTCGATTGAAAGATGGAGCAATACCTGTCAGACATGTCAAGTCAAGACCTATACCTTTCGCCATAGCAGACAAAGTGGAACAAGAATTAACTAAATTGGAGTCTGAAGGAGTGATCGAAAAGATTGAGTCCTCGGAGTGGTCAAGCCCCATTGTAGTTGTAATGAAAAAATGTGGGAAAGTCAGGATTTGCGTAGATCTTAGAGATGTTAACAAAAACATTATTGTTGACATCTTTCCACTTCCAGTCATATCAGAAATGCTGAATCGCATAGGTGATGCAAATGTATTTTCAACTTTAGATCTTTCCAGTGCATATCATCAGATAGCTTTAACGGAAGACTGCAGAGACATCACTGCATTTATAACTCCACATGGTTTATATAGGTACAAACGCATGCCATTTGGCTTGGCATCGGCTGCGGCTGTTTTTCAAAGGGTCATGGAACACGTTTTGAAAGGGTTGAAAGGCATTTTTGTGTATCAAGATGACATCATAGTATTTGGTAAAGGTCGAGATGAACATGACATGAGATTGAAAGATGTTTTACTAAAGTTGGAGAGTGTTGGTTTGGAAATTGAAAAGAGTAAATGTAAATTTGGCATGTATGAAGTTGATTATTTGGGACACACGGTAAATGGCAATGGTTACAAACCCAAAAGTGATGCAATGAAAGCAATCAGAGAATCGCCTAATCCCTCTAATAAGGATGAACTTAGGTCGTTTTTGGGCCTGTGTGAATACTATAACAAATTTGTCAAGAAGTTTGCTAACATAACAGAACCTTTAAGGAAATTGTTAAAGAAAGATGCCAAATTTGAATGGAATGACAAGTGTGATGAAGCAGTGAATTGCATAAAGAGAGAAATATGTGACTCCACAGAATTGGGCGGTTATGTGTTTGGGAGGTCAACCAAGGTTACAGTGGATGCGAGTGGAAATGGTTTGGGAGCGGTACTTTCTCAGATTGAAGAAGGTGGTAAGGAAAAGACAATATGTTACGCCTCCAGGGCAATTTCAGATACAGAAAGCAGGTATTCCGTAATTGAAAAAGAACTTTTGGCATGCTCATGGGCAGTAAACTATTTTAGAAAGTATTTGTGGGGTTGCAAGTTTGTTATACAAACAGATCATAAACCACTTGTAGAAGTTTTGACAGTTAAAGGCATGTGTAGGGCTTCACCTAGGTTAGCCAGATTAAGCATTAAATTACAAGATTATCATTTTGTGACAAAGTATGTTCCAGGTAAGAGGAATGTTGTTGCAGATTATTTGTCACGGCTGCCATTAAAGAGTGTGAGTGTAGAATCTGAAAGTATTGAGGAGATGGTGGCAGCCATTCTTGAAGTAACCTCGAAGGAAAAATGGTTAGATGAGATCTCTAAAGATGAGACGTTAAATAAGATTGCAAATTTTACAATGTTAGGTTGGTCTGATAAGAGATCAATTGATGGAGAATGCATGAAGTTTTGGGAAGTGAAAGATGAATTGTCCATGGAGGAAGGATTTTTGATGAGGGGGAATAAATTGATACCTCCAAAAGCATTATATAATGAGCTCATAGAAAAAGCGCATCAGGGTCATCCGGGGATTACTGGTACCAAATGCAATGTGCGATCTGTATATTGGTGGCCAGGAATGGATATTTTGATTGAAAGATTTGTTAGAAACTGCTGGCCTTGTCAAAACAGCGACAAAAGTTGTAAAAGTTTTAAGTCAGAGCCGCTTGTTATAGATAAAGGAGAAGCTCCCTGGATGAAACTTGGAATTGATATTGTCGGACCATATCAGAGACTAATTGGGGATAAAAGGTTTTTAATTGTATTGATTGATTACTATTCAAGTTGGGTAGAATTGAAAGCTGTTAAAAATATTGATTCAAGAGAAATTATTAAATTCCTTAGTGAAATCTTCGGGAGAGAGGGTTTTCCCAAATCCATTATCAGTGATAATGGTGTTCAATTCAAAAGCAAAGAAATAAGAGAGTTTGCCGTCACATCTGGGATTTTATGGAAATATTCTGCTTTGTATCATCCCCAAACAAATGGTCTAGTCGAGAGATGTAACAGAATGGTTGTAGAGACAGTAGAGTTGGCATTGAGGAATAACATGTCTGTGGAAGAGGCACTTAAAGATAGGTTATGGAGCACAAGAATGTCAGTCAAAAGAGATCTAGGAGTATCTCCGTTTGAATTGATGAGAGGCAGAGCCCCTAACACATTACTTACTCCAGAGTGGGTGAATTACAAAAGGACATCAGAGCATAGAGATAAAGGAAAGCATTGTAAATACTCTGAAAGCAAAATTAATTGGAATAATAGTTATAAATGTAAAGTTGGAATTGTACCAGGAGACATGGTAAGGATAAAACTAGGGCGTGCTGTTAGAAAGGGTGAGTCCAAATACAGCAGACCAGTTAAAGTTATACAAGTCCTAGGCAAAGCCATAAGAGTAACGGGTGGATCAGTATGGAATATGAATAGAGTAAGCAAATGGAATTGGGATTTTAAGGATAATAAAAGATTTTATCCCAGGCAAAATCACAGGCAGGATCAAAGTAATTGGTTTGGAAATGATATAGGTTTTCAATATAACATAAGAGACATATTGAATTCAGATACTAACGTCAGACCTCAAGTTAGGGAGAGACACATGCATGTAAGAGAGGACCAAGTTGCCAGAGCGGATAGTCAAATATTGAGAAGCAATGGTCAAGAAGATACTCATTTAGAGTTTGAATCTGTCCAAGAAAGTAATGGCACTGCTACTAATGATGATAGAAACATGGAGGGAAGTCAAGAAGGTTGTGTGGCTAGTGGAAGTATGTACAACCACAGAGATAGAAAATTGCCATTCTGGACAAAAGACTATGTCATGGGAAAATAATTAATTATATTGCACACTACCAATTTTGTTTTATACATAGCAGTTGGGTTAACCTACATTGTCAACATGTGTTTTTATGTTTGTTGTTTTCTTTCACACTTCTGGTTAAAAAAAAAAAAAAAAAAAAAAATTATAATAATAATAATTTAAGGGGGAAAGGATAGGTGTTAGTTTTTACCACCATCCACAGCCACACATGGTTCCCAAGTTTCTAGGTTCTTTCACACTATTTAAAATGTAATGTTTATGGATTGTTCACGGCATATTCCTAAAAATGTGTTTTTCTCTGAAAAGGGGGAGGTGGTGTAGTATGCCATGTGTTCCTTTATGACGTCCTGCATGCCGCGAGGTTAGGCTAGGGAATGTTGATGTTCAAAGCATGAAACGAAACGGAGGCCAGAGAGAGAGATAAGGAGAAGACTGTGAGCGGCATGCAGGGCGCCGGCTGTGATCTATAAATAAACATACTTTGTTTATTTTAACTTGTGTGGACTGGCATACCTCAGGGGGCTGGTGCCTAACAAAAGTTGGTGCACCCTCAACTGCCAAATCCTTTAAAAGAGGAGGGGCCTATGTGACCCAACAGACCCAATCCAGTTTTCATATGTAGTGACAGGGAGTACATTCAAATTTAAAATATATATAAATAAAATATTGACCAAAATAAATATATTGATATATAAAATAGAACTTCAAATGAAAATAGGTCACTGCGCCATCAAATTCCATAGGTCCTTTGACAGAAAACTGTATGTACTAATTTAATCATTGCATTGACAGTATTTTAATATAATGTATTGAATCATCAAATCTGTTTGAAAACAAACTAAATCAACATCTGTTTAACTGATCTTGTAACTATAAACATGAGTAATAGTGACACCTACTGGCAAAGAGCAGTATTGTCACTCAGAATCTTGCAGGGTCCTAGCTCAAGGGGAATATTTGGAGACTGCCGGGGCTAGCCCCAGCCCACTTAAAATCCCAGGGCAAGAGGGTGTAGAGGGCTTTTGCTCCAGTCATGGGCTGCATCAGCACAGGCGAGGATCACAACACACGGACACATAGCAAGAAGTTGTAAATCTATTCTCAGTGCAGGATCCCACTCTATGGAAACAGCCCTTGCTCCTTCATTTTAATCAGCACAGTTGCCGACTGTAAATCCTGCAACTGTGCAGAAGAATACCGTTTGTGGTATGGACCATGCTTTAAGTGGGCCGAGGCCAGGCAGATTCACTCCTGCACTCCAGAGCAGCTGCTGCATTTGCCGTGGGAGGGCTAAACCTGCCGTCCCTGCAGAAATTGAAACGCAAAAAGGGCGCAAATGGATACCTACGGCTTCACTAATCACTAGCAGAGTGCAGCTACCAGCAAACCCGTTGATTTGTCACATGCTTTCAAGGTTTTTCTTTTATGTGCAGTAAGTTGAAAGATACACGCTTCGGTATTGGCGGGTGGGCGGTGGGCCGGACCAATGAGAGTGGGGCCACATTTCCTCTGTTTTCGTGGAGGATCACGGCCTGCATGATACACATTGATCTCTGCAACAGGCACACGGACCTCTTTAGCTATCTTACTGGCATGGGCAGCTGTGACGTCCAGGGTAGAAGCAGACTGCTGCTAGCGGGTATTTTAACATACCCCAAGCTATCTTACAAGGGTTGTAGATTTTGTATTTTTCTTTACATTTTTTTGTTTGTTTTGACTGCAGATTTTTTTTAATGGAGTTTTCTCCATTTCAGGCAAAGTACGAACATTCAACCATGTTTTTTGGGTAATTCCTTTGTTTACAAGGGCTGCACCTCTCTCAAAGCTTCCTCGCTGGCGTGCCTTAGGTCCCTCGGGGTACTTCTTAAGTCTCATCACCACATATTGTTTAGTGACCCCTTAGGACCCTATTGATTTGCTATCAAACTTAACGCAATGGGGGACACAGACACAATGACCGCCCTCCAGTCAATGAAATCAAGCAATCCAAGAGCGTGGTGGGGGGCCAGGCCCCTCCTCTGAAATCTTGGGACCCCTCTCCCTCCTCCCCCTCACCTGCACGGTGTGCAGTGCTGTGTCAGCCTGCACAGTACATAAACACAGGGCCGCATTCAATGCTTCCGCACAACAATGAAGCACTATTCCGTCACCCTACAGCCAAGAGCAGCCCCTCCAATCCAAATGTAGCGCCTGAAACCGCTAATGATGGGTCATTAGTGACTTAATGGTTTGGTGCCTACATTCTCATGGGATGGGAGGTGAACAAAAGGGGTGTGGTAGTTGGTGTGTACAAAAGATTCTCTGCAGGAGGGCTTCTGACATCACACATTGCCCTTTTATTCTCCCAGCAAATGGGAAATAGACCCGCAAATGGAGGTGTAATGCTTTTACACTGCCTTTTCCCTCTCTGAGCCATCTTGCAGCAGTGGCAGGGCAGAGGGGGGGCACAGAGTGTAGATCGGATCAACTCAGGGCTGACTTCCATCTTGCAGCAGCAGCATGGCGGAGGAGGGGCACAGTGTTTAGATCGGATCAACGCCGCGCTGACCCCCATCTTGTAGCAGTGGCAAGGCGGAGGAAGGGCACAGAGTGTAGATCGGATCAACGCCGGGCTGACCTCCGTCTTGCAGCAGTGGCAAGGCGGAGGAGGGGCAAAGAGTCTAGATCGGATCAATGCCGCGCTGACCCCCGTCTTGCAGCAGTGGCAAGGCGGAGGAGGGGCACAGAGTGTAGATCGGATCAACTCAGGGCTGACTTCCATCTTGCAGCAGCAGCATGGCGGAGCAGGGGCACAGTGTTTAGATCGGATCAACGCCGCGCTGACCCCCATCTTGCAGCAGTGGCAGGGCAGAGGGGGGGCACAGAGTGTAGATCGCATCAACTCAGGGCTGACTTCCATCTTGCAGCAGCAGCATGGCGGAGGAGGGGCACAGTGTTTAGATCGGATCAACGCCGCGCTGACCCCCATCTTGTAGCAGTGGCAATGCGGAGGAAGGGCACAGAGTGTAGATCGGATCAACGCCGGGCTGACCTTCGTCTTGCAGCAGTGGCAAGGCGGAGGAGGGGCACAGAGTCTAGATCGGATCAACGCCGCGCTGACCCCCGTCTTGCAGCAGTGGCAAGGCGGAGGAGGGGCACAGAGTGTAGATCGGATCAACGCCATGCTGACCTCCATCTTGCAGCAGCGGCAAGGCGGAGCAGGGGAACAGAGTGTATATCAGATCAATGCTGCGCTGACCTCCATCTTGCAGCAGCGGCAAGGCGGAGGAGGGGCACAGAGTGTAGATCGGATCAACACGCTGCGCTGACCTCCATCTTGCAGCAGTGACAAGGCGGGGGAGGGGCGCAGAGTGTTGATCGGATCAATGCCGCGCTGACCCCCATCTTGCAGCAGTGGCAAGTTGGAGGAGGGGCACAGAGTGTAGATCGGATCAACGCTGCACTGACCTCCATGTTGTCAATGTGTTTCGTTTACACCTGCATGAGATTTTTTATTCAAGCATAGGACAAGTGGATTTCCATGGAATCCACCTCGGCCTTGTATCTGTTCAAGATCAGGTGGATTCCATTGGAATCCGTTAATAAAACCTGTCTCCAAAGGGAAATTCGCAGGCAGTGTTTATTTCTTCACAAGAAGGGGAGGCCGTTTCCCCATTACTGTAGAGTTTGGGGTCCAGGGCCAGACTGGGCCATAAAATTGTCTTGGGCACCAATCAAAAAGTGTCCCACAGTTGCAAATGGCAATTGATTTCTTTTGTGACACTGTTTGAATAGTACCTAAGGGGGAGTTTTTTGATAAAATGTGATGCATATTTTACATTTTAAAGTTTTCAGCAACACTGGTAAAAACTACTAGCCACAAAGTAAAGTAACTCGTCAAACTGGCCCACACTACCAGATAAGTGGCCCACTTTGACCAGAAAACTGGGCCACACCAGCATTTTGCGTTTTTGGTTCGGCCTTGGGCCTTTTGCCCTATAGGCCAGTCCCAGCCTGTTGGGGTCTCTGTCGAGGATCAGGCCTTGCCTGTGTGCATTTTAATGCAACGTGTGCCCTACTCTGCCATCTGCGATGCCCCATAGTGTTTGGCATCATGCTGCAATGACAGCGTGGCATGCCGAGGGGCTATAGGGATGCCAGGCTGTGCAGGAGTTCTGTATGCCTCGGTGGACCGTGGCGTTATGATGGCATGCCAGAATGGAGCAAGCTGCATGTTCCAAGCACTGCATTCTGTTCAACAGATACGCACCGGGATGGGTGCTCCTCTCCACGGGAACACAAGCAATGGGGGCATCGGTTGGGCGGAACGACCACGCAGGGCTACGGTGTTCCATTGGGTAGTCTCCTGATGGCCACGTAGGAAGATCTTGTTCACTGGTCGAACCATCTGGAAGAGTGTGGGACACTACTTCGGGAGCATGCGCATGCAAGGTGTGAGGAAGATATGGGCTCTCGCGGGAGGTGAGACGGTCTCTCGCTATACTCCAGTTACCAAGAAGAGCGACAGCTTGGGTGAAACTGTCAGACGAGCTTGGGAAACCCGGACATAGTGACATGTGGGTGCACTTTTGGGGGATAGCTTGGGCTTCTAATTGGTCGTCACGTGGTTTGCCATGGGTGTCATCCTAGTGGCAGTGTGCTTTGTTATCTTGTATGTTGCTTGTGTGGGCCTCCCATATATGGTACTGGGGTTTCCTTCTCCAGAGCAGGTGGAACAGATGAACACGTAGCCATCACGGGCCTGTATCGATCAATCTGTGGGTGTGTCTTTGTGCTGGTGTACTAGTGGTTCCCTTAGTTTGGTGGGTAGCTAGGTGTATTTCTAGATAGTGGGGTATTTTGTGGGAGACCTTCGGGGTCCAATGCTGGGTGAATGTGAATGTTGGTGTTCTATAGTTTGCTAGTGTGGGGGTCTCTCGTGGTTCCTTTGTGGTTGTCCGCTGATCTTGCTTTCTCTTGCACCGGCTGGTTCTTTGGCGAGGCATAGTCTGTTCTTCAGGTATCTTTCAGATTGTCTCACGGTTCCGAGTGACTTCCCGTGATTGGTGGTTGTTTGCCTCACGATTGCGAATGGCTTCCTGTGATTTGTGGTTGGTAGAGTGAGGGGGTACAAGGGTGTTTGCCCTCCAGTGTTATTGTTTGTTTCCTCAGTGGTTGTTCTCCTCTATGGTTTGGTGTGAGGTTACTTTAAGTCGTTTCTTGTGGGTCTTCTTTTATTGGTGGGGTTGCGGGGTCTTGAGCTTGTCTTTGTTCAGTGTCCATTAGCGGAAGCCACAGTATTTGTTGCAGCAGCACAGTTCACCTAGATGTGAGAAATGGCTAAGCAACACAGTTCTACTAGATGTGAGAAATGGCTAAGCAGCACAGTTCACCCAGATGTGAGAAATGGCTAAGCAACACAGTTCACCTAAATGTGGGAAATGGCTAAGCAGCACAGTTCTACTAGATGTGAGAAAAGGCTAAGCAACACAGTTCACGTGGGTGTGAGAGATGCCTAACCAACACGGTTCACCTAGATGTGAGAAAAGGCTAAGCAACACAGTTCACCTAGATGTGAGACATGTCTAAGCAACACAGTTCACCTAGATGTGAGAAAAGGCCGAGCAGCACAGTTCGCTTAGATGTGAGAAATGGCTAAGCAACACAGTTGACCTAGATGTGAGAAAAGGCTGAGCAGCTCAGTTCACTTAGATGTGAGAAATGGCTAAGCAACACAGTACACCCAGATTTGATAAATGGCTAAGCAACACAGTTCATGTGGGTGTGAGAGATGGCTAAGCAACACAGTTCACCTCGAAGTGAGAAAAGGATAAGCAACACAGTTCACCTAGATGTGAGAAAAGGCTGAGCACCACAGTTCACTTAGATGTGAGAAGAGGCTGGGTCTGCTTTGATAATTATGCACAAACACTGCCTCAGTGGCTTTGGTCTACTCTGATGGGGATCCCTAGAAGACATGCAGACATGCTGGATTGGGGTCAATTAAGCCAAAAAAGGATAGAGTTACTGCGCCTGACCTTAAAATGGTGCCAGAAGGTGAAGCATATTTACGGAATGTTTCTTGGGCCTTTTTCGGAGATATGTTGGATCCTAAGTATTACTGCCAAACATATGTGCCACTTAAAACTATCTTCTCCTAGACAGAAGTTATGTTTAAAACACGGCACAATGTACTCTCATAATGTTTCTTTCACCCAAACCGCCCCCACTGCCCCATCTCCAAATGTTGCAGTGCCGTTTTTTAAATTCTGGGTCTACTACTGTCTGAGTCTGAGGTCCTGCTATTTATTACTGTGATCAGGCATATGATCGCATATCGCTGCAACGATTTTTTAACGCACCGAGCTATTTTACAAACTAGCGTGGCCTTCAAGATTGTCAACGTGCCTTTCAACTATTTCCTGGAATGCACCACAACTTCCGGACTTCACCCTTTTCCTTCCTCCTGCGATGATCTGGGACAAAGCTTCTCAGACACCATAGGGATGTGAAGGGAGTCTCATCGAGTGGCGGGGGGGGGGGGGGCTGGGTGGGGGAGCGAGGGGGGTGGGTGGGTGTGTGTGTGTGTGTGTATGTATATATATATATATATATATATATACAGCGCATGGTTAGACAAGGGAAACGACTGTCGGGTTGCAAGTGTTCTAAGCCTGAGAGGTATCTGTGTCATTTAGAGACAGACACCACCCCTGCTGTCCTGTATCCTTCCTGCCCCACAAGACCAAATGTGACGGCAGATGATCTTCAGACATAACGCCCCCCCCCCCCCCCCCCGCCCCCAGCTAGCTATGATCACGCTGGTTTCTGGCTCTAAAACGGCCAACTAAGAACCAGGTATTTACAGTGCTATGAAACGCGCAAGCGCTTTATAAAATGTATTCTTATTATTTCGTGTTAGGTGTGAGAGGGTCAACCACAACAGTGTCTTACATACAAGACATAATAGCACTCCTCTAACCTTTGACCTAATGCTCAGAGACGCACCAGATTGGTCAGACCACTGCTAATTACGTACCTTCTGCCCTAGCCTTCTCTTACATGGCCCCAGATGATAGCTGCTGACCTCTCACCCTAATTGTGTGGTACATGACCAGATATGACTACTGCCAGTGCTTTAAGTGGGCCGGGGCCTGCCGCAAGTGGGGCTGAGCCGGGCCCGCCGGTCCCACACAACATTGGGGGATGCCTTATCCCTCGCCGGAGGGGTCACCAAAGGAAGTTACAGTCCCTTTGTTTCCCCAGGTCGACGAGGCAGCTTTCACCCTTGGCGAACCTGGGGGTTCCTGTGTTTCTGTCTTTATAAAAGATGGGTTGAAAAGTAAACGATTCACTCCATCTTGTATAAAGCTTTGCTGATGGACAAAGACGCCTCAGGCTTTGTCCGTCGTCAAATCTTTATAAAAGATGGCTTGAATTGTGTACTTTTCAAGCGATCCTTTATAAACGGAGAAATGTTTAAAAAAAGATGGTTTGAAAAGTATGCAAACCATAAGATATGCACACAAATGTATAAATGTTATATATTTGTGTGCATACCTTACTATGGTTTGTGTACTTTTCAAGCAATCTTTTATAAACATAGAAATATGTTGCATATTTCTATGTTTATAAAAGATGGCTTGCATACTACACGAACCATAGTAAGCTACGCATACAAATATATAAATGCTTACATGCATTTATATATTTGCGTGCCTTACTATGGTTTGTGTACTTTTTTAGGCGACGCCCCTCCCACAAGCCACACACCCAAACGAGGGCCCCCCTCGAGTTCTTACTCCACTTAAAGCCCTGACTACTGCTGACCTCTGACCTTCTGTCAGAACAATCTGATGTGTACGACATAACCTCCGAGCCTCTGCTCTGCCTTTACACTATATGGGCAAACATGACCACTGTGAATATAGCTTCATATATGACTTAACATGACCGTTGCCAACAAGTAACATTACATTCTGCTACATTGCTGGACATGGTTGCTACTGGCCTGGGGGCTAATTCTATAACATTAAGGGGGTGTATGGCTACTACACGCTGGCCTTCACTAGTCACAGCTTTATTTATTTTATTTTATTTGTGCATTTATGGCAGCACACGAAACCCTGAGGCATCTAGGCGCTAGTTACAGTACAAGTGCGATAGCACAGTGCACAAAGTGCAGGACCACACATAAAGGGACAACATAAGGGCAGGTTGTGAAAGCAACACAGCGGTAAGGCCTCACCTCATGATACAGGGGCTACGTCAGGTGTGGAAATAGGCATGCAAGGCAACATTTGTGTGGATGTACAATTTAGCCAAACCTCACCTAATGGTACGGGGCTAGGTCAGGTGTGTAAGTAAGCATGAAAGGAGACATTTGTGTGGGCGAACAATCTGGCACAGCCTCACCTCATGGTATGGGGGTCAGGTGTGCACATAAGCACGAAAAGCAACATTTGTGTGGGTGCACATTCTGGTCAAGTCGTGCCTCATGGTATGTGGGGTTGGGTCAGGTGTGCATGTAAGCATGCAAGCAGACATTTGTGTGTGGGTGCACAATCTGGTAAAGCCTCACCTCATGGTACGGGGCTAGGTCAGGCATGTGAGTAAGCATGTAACAAGACATTTGTGTGGGTGCACACTCTGGGAAAGCCTCACCTCATGGTATGGGGGTCAGGTATGCACACAAGCACGAAAAACAACATTTGTGTGGGTGCACATTCTGGTCAAGTCGCGCCTCATGGTATGTGGGGGTTCGGTCAGGTGTGCATGTAAGCATTCAAGGAGACATTTGTGTGTGGACGCACAATCTGGTAAAGCCTCACCTCATGGTATGGGGTCAGGTGTACACAGAAGCAAGAAAAGCAACATGTGTGTGGGTGCACATTCTGGTCAAGCCACGCCTCATGGTACGGGGGCTAGGTCAGGCATGTGAGTAAGCATGTAACAAGACATTTGTGTGGGGGCGCACTCTGGGAAAGCCTCACCTCCTGGAACGGGGGGCTAGGTCAGGTGTACACATAAGCTCAAAAAGCAACATTTGTGTGGGTGCACATTCTGGTCAAGTCGCGCCTCATGGTATGTGGGGCTGGGTCAGGTGTGCAAGTAAGCATGCAAGGAGACATTTGTGTGGGCGCGCAATCTGGTAAAGCCTCCCCTCATGGTACGGGGGCTAGGTCAGGTGTGTGAGTAAGCATGTAAGGAGACGTGTGTGGGTGCACAATCTGGTAAAGCCTCACCTCATGGTACGGGGGTCAGGTGTGCACAGAAGCATGATAAACAACATTTATGTGGGTGCACATTCTGGTCAAGTCGCGCCGCAGGGTGTGGGGGGCTAGTTCAGGTGTGCACATTAGCACGATTAGAGTCTCTAGGGAGAGAATATGCCATGGCCTGCCTGCTGGGTCCAGGTAGAATACGGTGGTATAGGGGGAACACAGCTGAGGCTAATGCAGGGAACGGTAAGCAATGACTTGAAGCATCTGGGGTGGTTACCGTGAAGATTATTTACACGATGCAGGGTGACCAGATGAAAACAAGGCGGGTCATAAGAATAACAGCAGGATCAAGCATACAAAGAGGTGCAAGGCGATATGATTAGCACCTCTGAGGAGACAGTAAGTCATGCCCTGGCTACTGGGTCCAGTTTAAATCCTTGTGGTAAAGCGGGGGCACAGTAGGCTATTATGGGAACAGAAGTGTGAGGCACATGCTGGAAGCATCCACCAGACGATTGGGGGCTACATCAGTGGTGCGCGCGATTAAAAACCAAGTCACAGGTATTTTGATGATGCGAAAGCTGTAATAATAGCAAGGTAAGGCTAAGTAACATTGGTAGATATGAGCCCTCTGACCTTCAGCAGTAATACATGACATGATATCTCCTCCGACCCTTACCATTCAGCTCCATTGGGCTATGTCTATTCAGGTTCACTTCTATATACAGTCAGCCATGGTCTTCAAACGGGGGGTGCAGGGCTGGAAATGGAAACAAACGTACACTGGTGACCCCCCCCCACCCATTCGTGCAGGGGGGATGTGAGTGGGGTGAGAGGCGGAGCCGAAGTCGAGCAGCACTTAATCTCTTCACGGAACCCTGTAAAGCGCTTTGGCTTAAGGCGCTATATAAATAACAAATCATTATCATGAACCCAATCCTGGAGATTTGCATAAAAGCAAAGAGCATTTTGGGAAGGTAAGAATGACCACAATTTACATTTGAAATATGTCTGTGATCGTGATTCTGCATGGAACCCTTTTGATCAAGTAATACAAATTGGGTTTACTGCAGTTGTCTTAATACTCACCCTAACAGAAAAATGTCTGCAAATCTAAAGACATATATATATATATATCTATATCTATATATCCCTTTGGACAGCTTGTACACAGATTTTGGGGCTTGGGCTGTTTCTGAATTAAGTGCATGAACGTTCTATCGGTTTGTGCGAGTCTGAAGCCTGCTCCAGGGTGTGAGGGTGAGAGCTCCCGCTTGGGAGCAGGGTTTGTGGACTGCTGGGCTGCCCACCCCCAGGGCAGTTGTGCCTTAGGCTGCAATGGTGCTCTGGCAAGACATACTTTGCAGGCGCTCACCTCGGTCTTTTTCCAGCCCTTTTCCTACACTGGGTGGGCAAGGGGTGCTTCTCCAATCCTCACCTTCATGCATCAGCAATCATCGGGGAACCAGATTGGTTCAGGTGTGTAATGTTAAATCCCATTTAATAGGCGCAACGAATTCTGGTCGCTTTGGTCTGTAATATCCGGACAAAACCTGAACTACAGCGATCAGGCATAATTCCTTGCACACCTGAACCAGTCTATCTCCTTGCCTGAACGGCCATGAAAACTCGCTTGTAGGAGTACATCACTGCCCTATGGAGCTGAATGAGTTGGGATCCAGAGTGCGCGCCTCACCCACCTTTTGAACTCCATAGCAGGTCATGTCCTGTGTTGACTTCTGACCTTAAAAGTTATACAAGTATAATCATTCGCAATGACCTCTGCTGAGCTGTGATCTTTCAGACTCACTTCCCTTTACATGGCCAAACATGACTGCTACCTCCCTCTGCCAAGTCTAGCTACTGACTAGAACTTCAAGTGCAGTCAGTAGTTCCATGCCCTGCATCTAACATCCAGTGCCCGCATCAATATGGCGTGCCTTTTTTTCTATACACCGGGTCATTTGCACTCTTGTGTGTTTTCAATGGGGCTTTTCCCAGAACCCAGAGATGCTGTAACTTGGCAAGAAACGTCCAACCTGCAACAATGAAAACAATAGTACAAATTAAATCATGACATTATTTACCATGAACAGTTTCACAAAACATAGTCATTAACACCCTCCTGCCTTCACTCAACTTCACTCTGAATGCCAACCTTGACATTCATTCCCGTCCATGCCCTATGCACCCTGGTACACACAAAAACTCATAAATAACAAATGCTCCATCCACAAACAAGAGAAGACATACCACAAAACCCAATGACAAGTGGACATCATAAAAATGAACACCAATTACAGACAGAGAAAAAAACAGACATTGTAGAAGCCACCAAAAAGGCAGAACCCTCTGTAAAGCTACCAGACACTGAATGAAACTGCTTTCAGTCTGACACCGGATTATTTATTCAAAACAAACACAAATGCAGTTCCTTTGACCAGTTCTTCATAGGAAACATACACACGATACAGCACCACACTGGCAGCTCCAAGCAATCCACCACCATTCCTCCCCTCCCACCTCGCGACCCTCACAGGTGAATCACCTTCTAGATGCTCAGTCACAGATGATGCCGTCCTCGAGCCCACCACTTGGCCGGCCTCATCTCATAGGCTATCCTGACATCCCTCTCACGGAAACCATTCACAAGCCTCTGCAGAATTGTCAACATCTCCCTCACTCAATACAGATCCTACTGTTACTGAAGAAACCCACAAAGACCTCCCAATTGACCAAACTATTACACACCTGCCAGTCTATCTGAAGATAATGGAGAGAGCTTTCTCCACCACCCTGCAAGTTGCAATGCACATTCTGCACAACTACCAATCCAGCTTCCGACCATGATGCGGCAAGTGACAGAAACCACATAGCACAGGCAGCAGTGACCCCCAACTTCTAATTTTGCTCGACTTTTCAGCCCTGCTGCTACTCAAATTTTATTTCAACATTGTGTCAAAACCCATGGGATACGACAACACCGTACAACAATGGTTCTCCTCCTACATCACTAACCGCCACAAACTCATCCAAATGGGCACCTGAAGATCCAAGCTGCACCGATTGACTTGTGGAGCTCCTCAAAAATCTTTCCTCTGTTAGGTGATCTTTAAGTATATGTGGAGGACTCCTCATCAATGATAGAATCAAGACTCACTGGTACACTGATGATACTCAGCTGTAGCTGAAAGCCACCCCATTCAAGGTCATCCCCCAACCTAAAAACGACTTGCCTTCCTCCAAGCCTTAATGCCACGCGCCTCTTACCACCTAAACCTGACATAGACTGCATACATCCATAATGCCAACAGTTCCAGACACAGCCTTGCCCGGGACTGGCCCATTTCATGCCCCAAGTCATATCAAGCGCAGCATCACAAGAATTACCATTAACAGCAACCTTTCCTTCTAGATGTATATCACCAGGTAAATCCAGACACATTGCTGCCAGCTCCCCCTTCTTTGCAGAATAAAACCCTACTTGTTAGACTTGAACTTCAGAACCACCTCTGAAGACTTCCTTCTTTCTCATTTGGACAGCAAAATTGCCCTATCACTGAAATCACCAAATCCACCATGGCATCACTGAACAGCACCTTCAGCGCTCCTGAAGCATCAAGGGATTGGAAACTAAACCTAATCCCCTGCCCCATGTGACGAATCAACTCCCGAGGCACCAGTGGTCCAGGGATGAATATCGGTTTCTAAACCGTCAATCAGCCCCACTCCTCTAGTACACTAGAAGGGATCCGAACAGATTGGAAACACGGGTCAATTATAAACCTTCTTGTCAAATTTTGGTAACGTGGACGGAACAGCAGGCTTATCTCCGCAAGTTCGTGGATTGCTGTTTAGTTGCAACACAGCAAAAGTAAAATTATTACCCAATGATAAAAGGGACAATCCAGTCCTGGTTGTATAAAAATATCTACTTTATTATTATCATAACAGACAGTTCTAGCACACCATGAAATACAACCCACCCTGTAAAGGAATGAAGAGGACAGACAGTTTCAAAGAAGGAAAAGGGATGCACTTTGGATACTGACAGGAAGGTAGTTGGTATAGTAAATAATCGCAACAGTTCAAGGATACTTGGTTTCAGCACATATGGAGAAATGGGTCATAGAATGTCTGTAGGGCCTTCGGAGAAGGACCAGGGGGACAGAACCACAATGTACCTGGTGTTTGCTGGTGCTCTTGGTGCTCTACAGGGTCAAGTTGGTTTCAGAGAACTTGGCAGCTTCTGCGACAGAGTTCAACACTGGAGACATATGCGGACATCGGGGGGCAGGCAGTTCGGCAAGCAAGGCTGGACAGACTGCTGCAGGTTGGCCTACACGGCGGCTCTGGGTCAGGAATCTTTGTCTCTGTGCTGGCCGGTGTTTGTGTAGCACTGGTCAAGTCATCTCGGACAGCTTTAACTACTGCGGCGTAACAACAGTCAGCAGTGCCCTCAGTTGCAGCTCGAGGGGCTCGACCGGCTCGAGAATGTCCTTTAAGGCAGATGTCAGAAGATGCTTGTCGATGCACTCCTCCTTGCTTTTTCACTTGGCTAGTGTCGTCCTTTAAGGCGGATGGCCCTAACCTGAGGAGAGTGTTGCAGGCAGCTGCCTTCTCCTTGGTTTGGTTCAGAGACTCTCTGGCATTTCCCACCTAGGAAGCTTTCTGCAGAGCCTAGCACGGCACGCTGTGTGCTGCCTGGGTACCGGTTCTGGAGCTGCTTGGAGGCTCCTCTGGATTCAGTATCTCCCTCTGTTCCCTGAGGGAGGGATCTGTTTTAAAGGCAAATGGACCACAGGTATTGGTGTAGCCTAAGCCTACCTTAATGAACCAATCCCAGGCCCCAACCAACAATCTGTTGTATGCATGAGGTCATAACCACAGTGCGTTGCAACAAAAAAAGTAAAGGGGTGAAACATTTAATAGTAAGTCCCACCCATCTTCCTGTCTGTTGTGGATCAAAGGATATCTCTGGTCAATGGAACTCTCTGTGGCTCCTGATTAAAGCAACAGATCTCCCTTGAAGCTACGGCGGGACCAGACTTTCTGTCGCTGTCAATCCACATACTGATACCTTCTGCATGGGTTGCCTCTGCAGGGATGACTTCTGTAATACACACAGACCCAGGCATTACATTTCCCTGTCAATCAATACTGAAGGCGGGAGCTGGCATCAGGTTGACACATTGCATATGAAAGTGTGTTGGGGGTTTCCTGTCTCCTTTGTTAGCCCCTTCAGCCAGCAGTGGCATCTTGCCTCACTGAAATCTCGTTCCCCCACTTGTGCCCCCCCCTCCGTCAGTGCTGCCCTGGTGTCTGCCGGCACCCACACGGCACACACAGAGCCGCAATGCTGCTGCCGGGGCTGCATATGTGCACAGCAAATGCAGTGAAGAATGCACCATAAAGGTGGACACAGGAAAGTGGCACAGGGGTGAAGGTCAGCAGGGTCCAGGTCTCTCATGCCCTCTCTCCCTCTCGGAGCACTTCCCTGTCCTTTATTTGTTTTGTGCACGCGGGCGATAATAAATACAGCACTCTTGACTGCCCAGCTGCTGTGGTTTTTGCTAGAGAGTATAGGCCCATTTTCTGGGACTATAATCCATCCCCCAAACACAACTGTCACATAGTTTGGGAACATGCAGGGGTCCTCATCTCTCAAGATCATAGTGTGAGGGTCTGGGATGTCATTGTGCATTGGTAACTAGATAATAGGTGCCGTTTTGGCCAGTGGTTATGGTGTAAGATTGTTGGCCATTATGCACTGGTTTTACGGTAAAGAACACAAAGTGTTCAGGGGAGTGAGGCGGGGCTGCTTTCTGTTATGGTGTAAGCGATATTGCGAGCTGCTTATGAAAAAAATAGATGCATCGTTTTGAATTGATTTGATTTCTGTGGGTGGCATGTGCAATAATGGAATAGCTCCAGGACTGCATTGGGGCCTCCTGCTTTTATGTGTGTGCCCATGAGATAGCCAAGCAAGCTAATCACTTGCATGAAGCCAACAAGTCCCTCCATTTGAAATCTACATTATAGCGGGCTTGAGTTGAGGCAAACAAACGCCATGTGCATTGCTACTAATCTCTGTGCTCTGGCATACATGAACTTATTAATATTATCCTGTGGAAAACTATCACCTGTTCACAACCTTGATGGCAAGTCATTCAGTATTGCTTAACAAACACGCACCACTAAAGTGCTTTGATTTGCATACATGAGTCTCTCCACATCCGAACCCAATGCTGTGCACTGCACCTTCTCCTGGGTCAATATTAAAACTGGTGTTATTTCTACTGACCTTTGATTCATGGCATTCTGCTTACAGTTTTGAATGTGCTTCCAACAAAATTGCTTGCTGGTAAATGCACGTTTATTTTTTATCTCCCCAGGTCCACTTTGGACTACTTTGCCCATCTCCAATTTGGGACACATTTCCTTTTATAGGCAGCCACCCTACTTTTGTCTGCAGCCCCCTCCTGTTTCCCCCTAAATGTGATTCCTGGAGATGCCACTGGCAGACAAGACTGTTTGAATTAAACTCTGATTAGTTTGCGCATCTGCCACCAGCAACGGTGAAACACAAAAGGACAGGGCGGATCCAAGGAGCCTTTGATAGTTAATTGGGTTGGCCATGGCACGGGGAAGGTTTTCCCCTCCCCTTTCTGAGATGACATGGTGTAATCCTGGCTGTCATATCCCAACTATGACATGGGGTCTATGTGTATGTCATGCAGTGAGCATAGGAAAATGTGTGCAGATTAGCCCCACATAATTCCAGAGGTTGATCTACCATCATTCAATTTCATTTAAAATTTCAAAAATCCCAGGTATGCGCACACCTACCGTGTGGATGGTCGAATTCCTCACATGCCACCAGCCCCAACATGTGAACCATCAACCTACTAAGGGTCTGGTTCATCTTGAAGGCGAAAGTACCGGCTGAGTCCATCTGCATTTCCTTGAGGGTGCCTAGCTTGTGTTGGATGTCCATATCTAATCCCTGCAGGGATATGGCCCAACCCAAAAGAATAGGGTTCTCCCCTTGCATGGCCATTAACCATCGAAGAGGCCAGTGGACTGCCAGGATCGTAAAGTACAACCCAAAGATGTAGGGTTTCAGCTTCTTTATGGCCCACATGACCGCATAAGCCTCCTTTTCAACGATGACCCAGTTCCTTTCCCTTTTTGTCAATCGCCTGTTAGGCAACAGGTTGCTCTACACATTGAGAGTTCAGCTGCGCCAAGACTGCTCCAATCCCAAAATCACAGGCGCCTGTCTGGATAGTGAACTCCTGACCATAGTCTGGCACCTTCAGAACTGGGACCCTGCACAATCCATCCTTTAAATCCTGAAAGGAGGTTTGATAGGCAGGGCTCCAAGTTACTTCTTTGACATTTTTCTGGAAATTACATCATGCAGGGGCATGGTAATGGTGCCATATCCCTTGGTGAATGACCGGTAGTGCCCGGTGAGACATAGAAAGGCTCTCACCTGAGTTTGGGTGGTGGGGATGTCCCAATCTTTCACAGCCTGTACCTTCGCTTTGAGAGGTAGTTTCTTGCGCCCCATGCGCTATCTGGCACTTCGTGGCTTTGATAGTCAGACCTGCATTCTGCAGCGCCTGAAGCGCTTTTCTAGTGGGATATGTGATCTTCCCAGGTGTGATGGAATACAGCAATGCCATCTAAATAGGTGACACTGAAGTTTTCCAGAACAGAAAAAACCTTGTTAACCATCTGTTGAAAGGTGGCAGGGGCATTCTTCAATCCGAAGGTTATCACAGTGAACTGGTAATATCCTTCTGGGGTTGAGAATGCTGACCTCTCTTTCGCTCTATCTGTCTAGCCAACCTGCCAATACCCTGCCGTGAGGTCCAAGCCACTCCTGTACTTGGCAGTGCTGAGCTTGTGAATGAGCTCATCTGCCTGAGAAATGGGGTGAGCATTTGTATTCATGACAGGATTGAGCCCCCTGTAGTCCACACAAAATCAGACTTTAGCCTTCCCACCACTGGTCTTTTTAGGGACCAGTACAACTGGCCTAGACATGGGAATGTGGGATGGCTCTATCGCTCCTAGGGACAAAATCTTGGAAGCTTCCTCCTTGATGGTGTACCTGACCTTATCGGACATCCGGTGAATCTTACTCTTCACCGGCTTACTTTCTCCAGTGTCCACATCATGGATGCGCCAATCTGCATGACCTGGAGTCAGTGAAAACAGACCGGCACACTGTCCCAATAACGGGCAACATTCTGTCAGTTTCTGTTCTGACAGGTCTGTTGCAAGGCTGACACCTTCAACTGACCCATCTGTGGCTTCAGTGTGTAGGAGGTCTGGGACGGGATCAGACTCCTCCTCAGTCTCTCCATCAGTTACTAATGCCATGACCACGTCATCCCAGCTATAATGGAGTTTTAGCTGGTTGACGTGAAAGACCCTGCACATCTGTTTAGGTCCTTTCACGTCAATGAGGTAATTCACCTCACTGACTTTTTCCAGCACACAGTAAGGCCCAGTCCACTTGTCCTGAACGGGCCGGGGTTTGACAGGCTCCATAATCCACACCCAGTGGCCTGGAGAATAGACTGTCACTGTAGCCGTCTGGTCGTGCCAGTGCTTCATCAGCTCCTGACTGACCTTTAGGCTTCTCGTCGACTGTTCCATGTACTTTGACATTCTAGACCGAAGGCCAAGTACATAGACCACCACATCTTCCATAGGGGATGAGGGGATGCCCTCCCATCCTTCTTTCACTAGACTGGGGGGACCTTGTTCCGGGTGTCCAAACAGAAGTTCAAAGGGGCTAAACCCTACTCCATTCTGTGGCACCTCCCTGTAGGCGAACAGAAGGCATGGCAGGAGAATATTCCATTTTCTCCTCAGGTGCTCTTCCAAGCCACCTATCATGCCTTTCAGGGTCTTGTTGAACCACTCACAAGCCACTTTGTTTGTGGATGGAAGGATGTAGAGAACCGGTAAGTAACTCCACACTCTTCCGACATAGCCTTCATATATGCTGATATGAAGTTTGATCCCCTTTCAGAAACAACTTCCTTGGGGAAAACAACACGGGAGAATATCCAAATAAGAGCCTTTGCAACCACAGGGGCTTTGATGCTCCTCAGAAGGCCAGCCTCAGGGTACCTTGTGGCGTGGTCTACTGTGAGGAATTCGACATCCGCACGGGAAGTGTGCGCTCGCCTGGGCTTTTTTGTATTTTTTGGTAATAAAATGAATGATGGGAGATAAACCTCGGAAAATGTGTGAGGCCATTCCACACACATTGTCCCTGCTCACCGCACAAAATGCATAGTCATATGTACTCCGGGAGGACACAGCCTACAGGCTCCGTCCTCCCCTGTCGTGTTCAGCTGGAATGTAACAGCCATGGGTACATGAAAGCATCTCAAGAAGGGGAAGGCACACCTTCCTCCAGTCATGGGCAGCCTAATTAAAATATCAAAGGCCCTATGGATCTGCCTCCCTATTGTCTAGTTTGGCTGGTGGCGGTGCATACTAATGATAAATAATTGAGGCAAGCCTGTTAAAGGGGTTTGGTCACAGGACAGACAACAGGAAGTTGGGGTTAACACCTCTTTGATATGCAATCTGTCAACTTGAAGCTAGTTCCTACCCCTCTGTATGAAGGGTAGTGAATGGCATGTCTGGGTCCACCAGTACCGTAGGCAACTCCTGCAGAGTGGGTCCCTTTCAGAGGGAGAAGTATGTGATTTAAGAGAGACAGGAAGTCTTCTCTCATCACAAATTTCAAGGGAGACCTGCCCTTTGATCAAGAGCCACAGAGGGCTCAGTTAAACAGAGAGACACTTTGATCTACAACAGACAGGAAGATGGGTGGAGGAGTATATGTTGTCACCCCTTACCTTTCCTGTTGCAGAGCACTCTGGTTCTGACCTCACGCATAACAGAAGATTGTTGGTGGGGACCCAGGATTGGTTCATTAAGGTAGGCTTAGCCTGCACCGATCACTGGGTCCCATTTGGCTTTAAAGGAGGGCTGAACCCCTCACTTAGCAGATCATCCCACGACTTCGAGAGGAGTAAGAAGGACTAATTTGGACTCAGGCTGAAGGCACAGTCTACCTTACATCTTGTGCCAGTGAAGGAAGAGCAGGATGTCCCAGAGGGAAGCAAGATCCCTCCCCTAAACTTCTCCCAGGGAACAGAGGGAGATACCGACTATCTAGGCAGCACACAGCATTCCCTGCTAGGTTGTGCCAGCAACCTTCCTGGGTGGAAAGTGCCAGACAGTCTCTGAACAAAGGACAAGGCCGTTGCCTGCAAACGCTTTCCTCAGCTTTGGTCCGTCCACCTTGAAAGGATGCCATGAGCCCTGTGAAGAAGCTAGGAGGAGTGCCACGCAAGGATCAACCAGCGTTCAACTTTTAAGGACATTTTCGAGGTAGTCAAGCACTCAGACCGCGACTGGCTTCGCTACTGACTGTTGTCACGCTGCAGTCACTCAAGCCCTCTGAGACGCCTCGACCATCGTTCCGGATCGGCCAACCAGCACAGAGACAATGATTCTTGATCCCGAGCTGCTGTGTAGGCCAGCCTGCAGCCGTCTGTCCAGCCTCACTTGCCGTACTGCCTGCCGCCTGATATCCCCCTGGTCCATCTCCAAAGGTCCCTAGGGACATTTACGACCCCTTGCTCCCTTGGTGCTGAAACCAAATAACCTTCACCAGTTAAGACTTATTGCTTTACCGACTACCCTCCTGTCAGTATCCAGAGTGCTTTCCTTTCCTTCGTGAAACTGTCAGTCCTCTGTGTTCCTTTACAGTGTGGGTTGTATTTTGGAGTATGCTCAAACTGTCAGTTGTAATAATAATAAAGTAGATATTTGTAGACAACCTTGACTGGACAGTCCCTTTTATCATTGGGTAATAATTGTATTTTCGCTGTGTTGCAACTAACCAATGATCAGAGGTAAGCCTGCTGTTCCGTCCATGTTACCAAAATAGGACATGGAGGGTTATAATTGACTTGTGTTCCAATCTTTTTGGATACCTTCTGGTGTACTAGAGGTGTGGGGCTGACTGATGGTTTAGAAACCGATATTCATCCCTGGACCACTGGTGCCACGGTAATTGATTCGTCACATCTACCACCACCAGGATGTATCTGTTCCCTGAGCTGGTTTGAGGATCCAAAGGATGCACAATGTCTATGCCTATTCTCACGCAAGGCCGCCCAACCACAGGTAGTGGAATTAAGGGGGCCTTTGTGGCACCATCTGACTTGCCAGAAGCTTGACAAGTGGGGCTGGATCGGACATATTCCTTAAGCTTTATGCTGAACTGTGGCTGTTTTAAGTGCACAGACAACCTGCCCGATGTCTTAGTCACTCCCAAGTGACCCGCTAAAAGAATTGGATGAGCCAAATCAAGAAGGAACTTTCTATGGCACTGGGGAATCACCAACCTTCTGGTGCCCTCACTCTGAGTCTTTTGGCTCACTGCACAGTAGTCCGCCCTCCCAGTACACTTTGAACAGGCCACGGGCCTCGCCCTTAGCCTGCTCCTCTGCCTGTTTCTGCAGGTCCACCAAAGTGGGACACTCTTTCAGGACTTCAAAGAAGTCTGTCTGATCTGGGTCCCCAGCGTATGCAAACTCGTCCAGCTTGGCCAGGCCCTTCAGATCTGAGCTCACCTGGTCCTCCACCTCTGGTTCCTGTGCTGTGCCAGGCAGCTCTGAAGTCACAGAGGAGTAGGCGACTCATCCGTCTGTGGAACTGGACTAGGGCCTACCGGCCACGCCGGTCCTTCCGACAAGCCCTCTAGAAGCACTCCAGGCCCTAAGGCTCTGAGAGTCTTCAATCTGGCGGCCTCTTGAGCCCTCCATTTCATAGCCGCCATGACTATCTCAGGATCAGGAAGAACATTACCCAACAGACATGGGACAGGGATGGAGTCTTTCACTGCTACACAGCGCTGGGTGGTTTCACCTCGCCAGCTGAACTCTACTATCAACAAGGGGCACTTTCTCTTTCCGTCAAAACTACTGACGCTATAATCAGGCCCATCAATATACTGACCTGGTTGTACCCACTGGCGGGTGACAGCAGTGAGGCTAGCAGCGGTGTCTTGGACCGCAGGAGTTCTGTGTCCATTGACATATAAATGTTCTAGATAAAGTTGAGTATTTTCGGGAACTGGGATCTCCTCCAGAGACCTGGTACCATTCCCACTCAGTGTAACCAATCCGCATTTGGCAACTCTTGGCCTAGTGGGAAGTCCTCCTCTAGGAGGCCCACACTAATGATGGCCTCTTCCACGAGTCTAAAATTAATTATGACTTGCTTGGGTGAGCCTTTGCAAGCAGGATCCCCTTTCCTATGGCCCAGCTCCTTACACACTAAACCACCTTTAGGTGGTGAGAACGTAGGTTTCTCATTTTTGGGATTTCCCATCAGTCTTTTGGGGACCTTACTTTGAATAGGAGTGTGTTGGACCTTTGTCCTTCCCATACTTGCTAACTTTTTTGTCCGAAGATTACTCTTCCGGGTTAAGGTGTACATGCCTGAGCCTTTTCATGGAATCGATTACTTACAAACCCGTCAGCAGCCTTTGCAAGCTTCCTAGGGTCTGTAATAGTCTTGTCCACAAGATGCTGGTGTAGGTCAACCTCACACTTCTTCAATACATGCTCACACACAATCAAATTGTACATCCCTTTAAATGTGTCAACTTTGTTACCAGACACCCACCCGCTCAGATATTTCAATGACAACTATGTGAATACTTCAAATGTCTACCCACTTTTCTTTCTGAGTTCTCTGATGCTCTTGAGATACTGTTCTGGGGTTTTACAGAACTTCCTGAGGAGGGCCACTTTCATGCAATCATAAATGGGCCTTTCCTTAGGAGTTACCTGAAGCTTTGCATAAGTCCCTGGTGTCGGTATGCGACTCATCAGGACTGCACCCATAGTATCTCATCGACCTCCTGTAGCTGAAAAACGAGCTTGAGCACTTCAAACCAGTCAAAAATATCTTTCTCCACTTCGTAGGGCAGCACTGAGTCTTTGGGGCTGTGCCGCCGTGGCTTATCCCGGGCACCCTGGTTTGAGTCACTACCACTGCTTTTGCTAGAGGTGGATCTGTTGGCCTCCTTCTTCTGTTCGGGCGCCTGCTTCCGCAGCTTTCTGGTGACCTTGTCTCACTGTTTGTTTCTCTAGCGCTTGTCTCCTCTCCTCCAGCAGGAGCTTTCTAGCCGCTACCTCGTTAATAACCAGAACAATTACAGGGCCACTTAGAGAACTTGCAGAGACCTGGGACCTGCGGGATGCCGCACTAGCCCCTGATCTCACTGACACTCTAGAGTGTGAGAAGCCACGCTTGCCCCCCTGCGGAATGGTTGTCGAGAAACAATGCTCATGCTGTCTTCCACGTCATCTTCCACTAGCCCTTCGGGAGGGTCTTCTTCATTCAGGTACACAGGATCTAACCCGTCCCCTGGGCTCTACTCCCCAACCACCCTCGCTTCTACCCAAGCTTCGAGGTTGGTCAGCAACGTTAGTGCTGTGGGGAAGTCCCCTTTCTTGACATAGGATGCGCAGGACATCCTGGGTCATGCCTTTCTCTATGTCAAGATCCATGATTATTACAAATACCTAGCAGTGTTCTAAACGTTGGCCGTAACAGTACTTTTATCGCTGTGTGACTAAACTGTGAGCAAGGCTCCAACTAGATCCGACCGCCTGCCACCAATGTGACGAACAACTTTCGGGGCACCAGTGGTCCAGGGATGTCCAATTCTGGTAACGTGGATGAAACAGCGGGCTTATTTCTTTCCTCAAGGTGGTGGATTGTTTGTTGCAACACAGCGAAAGTACAATTATTACCCAATGATAAAAGGGACTGTCAAGTCAAGGTTGTATAAAAAATATCTTCTTCATTATTATCACAACAAACAGTTCCAACAAACTACGCAATACAACCCACCCTGCAAAGGAATGCAGAGGACAGACAGTTTCAAAGAAAGAAAGGTGACGCACTCTGGAGACTGACTGGAGGGTAGTTGTTATAGTTAATAATCGCAACAGTTTAAGGATATTTGGTTTCAGCACATAGAGATAAATGGGTCGTAAAATATCACTAGGGGCCTTCGGAGATGTTCGTGGTGCTCGACTGGGTGGAGTCGATTTCAGGGTGCTTGGCAGCTTCTGCAATATAGTTCAGGACGGAAGACAGCTGCAGGTATCAGGCGGCAGGCAGTTCAGTGAGCGAGGCTGGATGGGTGGGTGCAGGCTGGCCTACATGGGGGCTATGGGTCAGAAATTATCTCAGTGCTGGTCGGCGTTTCTGAAACACTGTTCAAGGCATCTCAGATGGCTTTAACGACTGCAGTGTAACAAAAGTCAGCGGTACAGTCAGTTGTAGCTTGAGGGGCTCTTCAAAAATGTCCTTAGGGCGGACGTTGGAAGATGTTTGTCGATGCTCTCCTAGCTTCTTCACTGGGCTTGTGCAGGCCTTTAAGGCGGACAACCCAATGCTGAGGAGAGTGTTGCAGGCAGGTGCCGTGTCCTTGGTTTGGTTCAGAGACTCTCTGGCTCTTTCCACCTAGAAAGCTTGCTGCAGAGCCTAGCAGGGCACAGTGTGTGCTGGCTGGGTACCAGTTCTGGAGCTGCATGGATTCAGTATCGCCCTCTGTTCCCTGGGAGATGTTTAGAGGTGGGATCTTACTTCCCTCTTGGATGTCCTGCCCTTCTTTCACTGGCGGAAGATGTAAGGCAGACTGGACCTTCAGCCAGGGTCCAGTGCTGGGTTCTTCTTGTTACTCCTTGCAAACTCTTCAGATGATCTTTCCAAAAGAGTGGCTCAACCCACTTTTAAAGCCAAATGGACCACAAGGATTGGCGCAGGCTAAGCCTACCTTAATGAACCAGTCCTGGGTCCCCACCAACAATCTCCTGTATGCATGAAGTCATAACCAGAGTGCTTTGCAACAAAAAAGGTAAAGGGGTGAAAACATGTAATCCCACCCATCTTCTTGTCTGTTGTGGATCAAAGGGTATCTCTGGTCAATGGAGCTCTCTGTGGTTCCTGGTTAAAGCGGCAGGTCTCCCTTGAAGCTGCGGCGGGACCAGCCATTCTGTCGCTGTCAATCCACATATTCATCTGTACCTTCAGAATGGGGTCCCCCTGCAGGTATGGCTACTGTAATACATACAGTCACAGACATGACATTTCCCTGTCAATCGATACTCATGGAAGGAGCTGGCCTCAGGTTGACACAGTGCATACGAAAGATTGTTTGGGGTTTCCTGTCTCCTTTGTTAGTCTCTGCAGCCAGTCCCCATGTGGGCCTGCTTGAATCAAACTCTGATACAAAGCTGCCACCAGCAACAGTGCTACACAAAAGGACAGGGCGGATCCATGGAGCCTTTGATAGTTAATTAGGCTGGCCATGGCAGCAGGAAGGTTTTGCCCTCCCCCTTCTGATATGACATGGTGTAATCCCGGCTATCATATCCCAACTAAATATGACTGGGGGGACTGCACTTGTGGGCTGTGTCCACCCAGAGTACACAGGTCTATGTGTATGTCGTGCGGTGAGCATAGGACAATGTGTATGGATTAGCCCCACACATTTTCCAGAGGTTCATCTACCATCATTCAATTCCATTTAAAATTTGAAAAAAATCAGACGCCCAAACAACCAACGTGTGGGTGGTCGAATTCCTAACACTATCCCCTCCCCCCCACTGACTGAGCTGCTTTGGGTGCATAGATAGACTCACATCATCTCAGAGGCATAGCCTCTAATATAAGAATGACCAGTGCACTATCATAAAAGGCTGAGATAACGTCACAAGGAGACCAATGCAGCATATCAAGCCATGACATCATCAGGCTTGAAAACCAAAAGCACACCCAGAATCTGAAAAAACATCCCATTCATTCTGACTCTTGAATGAAGCTGCATATGCATCTCTTGGAGGGGCATCTCGCCCCGATAAGGAATGCCCCTGCTCCTTCCTACCCCGGCCTAACATCAAAGACCCTGTCCCTGCATCTCTTCAAACAGCACCGTATCTGCCCTAATAGGGATTCACAATGTCCTGCGCTGACATTGAGGGTCCTGCCCCTTCCTTTCTTTGAGGAGCACCATGCCTGCTCTGATAAGGAATCACAGTGCTCACATTGCCTTAGGCTAACATTGAAGATCCTGTTCCTACATCTCTTTGAGGAGCACCTCCCAACCCCCGACAAGGAACCGCCTGGCTCCTCCCTACCTTGGGCTGACAATGAAGAACCTGTCCCTGCATCTCTTTGAGGGACACCTAGTCTGCACCTGATAAGGAATCAAGTTGCTCCTCCCTACACTGGGCTAACATCAAAGACCCTTTCCCCTAACCCACCTACTTTACAGGCACAACCACAAATAGTTCTCCATGGCAATCGGATGCAACAAAGTCTCAGTTCTGTAGGGTAACAAATGAAAATAATCCAGTAGATGCCAGGTCACCACCAGTACACGTGAGCAGTTTCCAGCACATTTTTAGGTGGCCTGCACCCACAATATATGCCAGCATTGCAATTGTAAGTACACGCTCATTATGGCTTTGCTCATTTACCCCAGTACTGGTACTGTGAGCACACATGAATTATGGCCTTGGACAGTTCTGCTACTGTAATTACACTCTTGTGTTGGTTTTGTTCAAAAGGCCAGTCTTGCTACTCTGAGTGCCCACCTATGATATGATAGGTTATTTATAACGCGCTAAATACCCAGCGGTTTCTAAGCGCGGATCCAGGGATCAAACCGGTGTTGCTCCATGTCGCCTTGCTTCTAAGGCAAGCACGTTTCCCCTGAGCTTTCCTCCCGAGACGAGGATAGCTTTACTCAATAACCCCAGTGCTACTAATGTAAGGTTATACTTATGATGGATTTCCAGTATTGCTCCTTGTTTTACACACACTCACAAGTGTGTGTTTGGCTTGGCCAGTAAGGCCAGTAACAACTTCTACTATGTAGGTATATACTTCCTCTGGTATTGCCCAATAACAAGAATATTGTCACAGTAAACACACATGATCATGATGACGGTGTGGGTTGCCACACAAAATAAATCACGTTGCTCGGGGCTCACCTTGAGGACACTTCCAACTGCCCCACCACTCACTGTCACAGGAACTCCTCTCATGTCCCGTGCACACTGTTAAATATTCACACACACAACAGCACAAACACACACACGCACATCACACACACACATTCACCAGCACCCACACATTCACTGGTTGTATACGAATTGTTCGAACTACAATTGACCTTTTGCACAATTGACCGAATTGTGAAGGTCAATGGTTACATATATGCGGGGGGAAACCCCCCGCAACTCCCCATTATATATATATCCAAAACAGAAAACGAACTGTAAAACAGCAGTTGACAGCGGCACTTCTCCATCTCGCTTTTCAAAAAGGTGAACCACGCAGTTATTCATTTGTAAAAACGTCCTTTATTCTTTGGCGGGGACATTCAAGAGCACACCCGTGAAAAAACACAATAACGCGTTTCACCCCAAACAGGGCTTCGTCGGATTGTAACTGACACCATATTTGCAATGTATTTTATTTCATTTCCTGTTTGGCTTCAACCTCTTTCCTGTGTTTTTTGACTAGTAGACTTGTGCTTTTACCAATGTTGTTTGCCTTCTAATGGCGGCCATGTTTGGTGAGTGTATGCTCACTACCTACTTCCCAAAAATAATGGTAAGTTTATATATCACTTTGTAAGCAAAGTGGACTTCTATATATTTGTAAAGTGCATGTGCTTGGGAAAGAGTATAAAGAGAAAGAGGAGACAGGGAAAGAGAATCAATTTATTATGTGCAAATTTTGCTCAAAGATAAAGTGCTAACGTTTATCAATAAAACATGTGAGATAGATGTGTACTCCCTTAGTCGGATTTTCATATGTTGGATCATAGATGGAATATATATGTTTTCAATTAAGATGGTGATGAAGATCAAGTGATCTTAAATGTTTGGCAAAATAAGCTGTTTAGTAGATATTTTGATTGTAACCTATATTAGGCAAGCTGTATTTATTTGCCTTGGAGTATCAATACATATAGAAGTAAAGTGCCTAGTGCATTGTGCAATATTAACTTCTATATCTCTTCATTAGTATTTGCCTAGATTATAATAATACCATATACAGATATGGTAATCCAAATATGTGCATGCTTTGTACCCCAGATTCAAGGTGCAATGCCTTTTGTAATAAAGTGCGTCGTGCCTTTAGAGATTACAACATTAGTTACGCTCATGTATTATCTGATCACCTTTGTTATTTACCTTGATATTATCTATTTTAGATCCAATATGGACTATATTGCTTTTTAATATAATAACTGTAAATTAGGGCCAGCATGTTTATTTGGATTCTGATGTTTTACTGTGTGATACACAGTTTTGTTTGTCTGTCCCTCTATCTTTGCTTGGTTGTTTGATGATGAAAATAGCCTGGTGTCAGTAAAAAACATATTAAAAAGATGTGCTAAAACCTGGATATCTAAATGTGCAAGAGTGAAAAAGTGATTAAAACTGTATTAAACACAATTGAACAAACGTTAAAACTTTCACGCATAGAAAAATTACACATAGAAAAAAGCTTATTCAGTGAATCTGCTAGGTTATTGTCCAATATTGGCCATAAAGTTCTTATCTCATTTATGCTGGATCAATCATAACCTCTACTTTCTTTTTCTGGTATCCAATTAAGGACTTTGGGATTTCTCTAAGACATTGTTTTAATTCTATAATTCCCCAATAAATGTATATAATTCTTCGTCTTTATTGTGTCCACCAGGGGACTTGGTGTTGTAGTCAATTATATATCGACTTTCCAGTTGACGCAATTTGCGCTCTCTGTTTCCTCCCCTTGTATGTGGCTGTACATGATCTATACCGAAGAACTTGAGGGACTGAATGTCTCCTCCATGTATGTCAGAGAAATGTTTCGCTTAAGGGTAGGTTGGATCTGAGTTCTTAATTGCTCTAAAATGCTGCAAGATTCTGATCTTAACTTCCAACTTTGTGCTTCCGATATACCAGAGATTGCAGCTGCAAGTGATTACATAGATTACAAATTTCATACTGCAACATATAGTTTTCGTGATCTTGACATTTTTCCCTGTTCGTGGGTGAGTATATTGTTTTATGTTTTGTCCAAATTTGCACGCTTTACATTTAATGCATCTCTGAAATCCTACTGGTTTTTCTGGAAACCAGTTTTCTTTGGGTTTAGATTGAAACATACTTGGAGAAATTTTAGATTGTAAGGACTTGGCTTTCCTAAACGTAACACTTGGATTAACATTAATCACTGAGCTGATGTCTTTATCTTTCCTCAGGATATACCAGTGCTTAGCCAACATTTTCTTGATCTCCTTGGCACCATTGTCAAAAGTTGTGATAAATCTGATTATTTGTTCTCTACTAGTATGGTTCGCCTTTGTTTCTGCATTTTTCGTTGTTATTTTTGCTTAGATGTTCTTGCCTGGTTTGTTTGTTACACTCATTCTAATCTTGGTTAATGACAGATCTTCTGTAGCCTTGGGCTTGAAATCTACTTGCTGTTGTCTTGGCATTTTGTATAAAAGTTGAAGTCTCGCTACAATTTCTTTTCATACGAAGAAACTCTCCATATGGTATACTGTTCTTTAAGATTGTGGGATGGGCGCTTTTTGCATTTAGAACTGTATTTGTACTTGTTGGTTTCCTGTATACCTCGGTTGTTATTTTGTTGTCTACAATTTTCACCATAATGTCCAGGAAGATTACTTCCTTTTTGCTGTGATGTTCTGTAAAATTTAGACTTCCACTGCAAGTATTGATGATTTGGAAGAAGTCTTTCCACTCTGTTTCTGAACCTTCCCATAAGATGAATAAATCGTCAATATATCGATGCCAAAGGATAACTTTGTTGGTATACATTTTCATCGTCTCTTCTGCAAATAGCTTCTCCTCCCATGCTCCCATGAATAAATTTGCAAATGTGGGAGCTACCACTGTGCCCATCGCTGTACCACATATCTGGGTGTAGCATTGCCCATCAAACATGAAAGAATTATGTGTCAAACAAAATGCTAACATTTCAAGTAGCATTAGAGAGTGTTCTCTATAGCTTAGAGATCTTGTAGATAAGAATCTTTTTATGGCTTCCATTCCTTCATCATGTCCAATACACATGTATAATGAAACAACATCTAATGTAATCAGCAGATAGCTGGATTTCCATGGTATTTGATCTACCTGCATCAAGAAGTCTGGTGTGTCTCGTGTATACGATGGTAACGTTTCCACAAACCGAAACAAGAATCAGTCCAGGTATTTGGAAGTATTTTCCAAAAGGGAGTCAATAGTTGCAACTATTGGCCTGCTAGGCGGTCGAGTAGCAGATTTATGTAATTTCGGAATGAAATGAATAACAGGTGTTGTTGGAAAATCCTTTGTTAAATATTTTTTATCATTCCAAGAGATCAACCCTGCTTCAAACCAATTGTTTATTTTTTGTCATATTCAATATTGTAGTTCTTATATGGATCTTTTGAAAGTTTCTGATAGTTTTCATTGTTTCTTAGTTGACGTAGAGCTTCTTTTGTGTAGTCTTCTGAGTTTAGGACTACTACATTGCCTCCTTTGTCCGCCGTTGTTATTACTATGGAGTCATCCATTTGTAGATTTTTTTTTATAGCTTGTTGTTCTTCTTTTGTTACATTATGGATCATTCTCTTTGGGTGGGAGGCAAGTTGTTTAATTTCCTCTATAATTAAATCTTCAAAAGATCAATATTGGGTGTATTGTGAATTTGAGGACTGAATTTGGATTTCTTTTTCAAATTACAGAAATATATATATATGCGGTCAATTGTGCAAAGGTCAATTCGGACCCTTGACTTTCTGTCATTCGAACAATTGTGTTCGAACAATTTGGGTAATACCCATGCACTAGCACACACACCCAGACACACCTCTCCCTCATCCAGAGAGAATGACACTGGTTACCCATCCCAGCCAGGATAGTCATAAAAAATACCTTCATCAAATATAATTACGCCTGCACGCTAACCCTCCTAGCCAAAAAAATCATGCGCTCAGGTGGGATGCACTCCTCTATGAGCCAGACCATCGCAAGGCATGAGACTGAAGTGTCACGCAAAGCGAAAACCAGGAAACTGGCCCTCTCTTGCTACGTCCCCAGCCTACTGGAGCAACATCCCGGTCACAATTAGGAATGCTCCAATGCTCTTGAGCTTCAGGGACGGAACTCAAGGTACTAGTCTTCTGGGACTACCTAGGGGTCACTGAGGGCCTGCCACTCCTGGGTATATTCAACACCTGAGGTATAAGATATCCAAGCTACCTCCCCTTCCACTGGCCACTGTTAATCCCCAATGTTGTGTAATCCTCCATTGCTTCCTAGCCAGGTCTGCACTATATAAACCTAAATATAAAAAAATACAACAAATGGTGCCTGCGTAAGACAATCCGTACCAGACACCTGACCTGTACTGTCATCGTGCAACACTGTGTGTTTCGAGGAAGCAGCCAGAGTTTGGGGTATCAGTGGCACCACGTGGATAGTCAGGTAATAACAGTGGCCGAGGAAGTGTTGGGAGATGACAACAGTGCAACAGTGTAAGCCAGTGGCCAGTAAATGTATGGCATTGCTTGATGTCTTCTAGATGGCAGGCAAACACCGAGCAGCAGTGACCCCGCTCACTCCCCCACTGGAAATCAGTATATGGCATTGATACCCAGTTTCCAGTGACGGCAGTGACAGGAAAACTGTGTCCAATGTATGGTGTTAACTGAGGTCCTGAAAGGAGCAAAAACACACTGGTGTGGTGGTGCATTCAAGTGGCTAATTGCAGTATGACATTGTCTTGGAAAAGGATGCAAACAATGATACATAACTGACACCCTCTGGCCGGTGTCGTATGGGATTGCCTGAGTTCCAGGGGAAATCAGATAGACCCTGTTTTAATAATGACACTTTGTGCTCGGGCACAGCATAGCTGGCCCCAGAGTGACCAGATACAGAAGCAACAGGGATACCCAGAGCCTAATGACAGTATGGCATCGATTGAGGTATTGGAGCGGAATCCGTGCAACAGCGCACACCCAGTAGAGTATCGCGTTGGCTGATTCCCCTAAAGAATCAGAGAGAATCATGTAAAATTGTGATAACCAATAACAAGTTAAAAGATGGCTAGAGATGAAAACCTAGTCGAAGCAGAAAGAACCATATGCTTCTGTAGCCCTGAGCCACTGTACGACATTGGCAGAAATCTGGGACGCAGATGACACTAGTACAAATGACACCTGGTGATCAGTGACAGACTAGTAGCAAGCAGACACTGAAGCTGCTGGGACACAAGTGCGATAGCACAAAATGTGGGCCCCCCCCCTGTGAGCCATGCTGAGGGCACTGCAACCAAGTGCGGGTCACACCACACTGTGTGCCGGCCTGGACCACCACGCATGCGCAATGTTTATGATGATTATGCTCCTGCAGTGGCGTGCAGTGCACTGCACTAGGTGGAAGATATAAATGTGTTTTAATCAACCCTGAAATCTTTTACCAACCATAGAAGCAAGAGGCCTGTGCCCAGCTCTGGGCATCCAAATGTACCAGCCAACTCTATGTGTGGCCAGTAATATTACACACAGTAATGATAACATAAGAAAATATGTTCATGCTGGCTCTACCAGTATATGCCAGTATCCCCATGTACAAACATTCTCTTGTTGCCGTTAATACCAGTAGAAACTCTCCTGCCGCAGGAAGATAACATGGTATTGCTGGCTGCACAAATGCTTGCCCAACTCCTGCACCATCATGTAAGAATACTCTTCAGGCTGGCTTGCCCTCAACACCAGTAAAACATGCAATCCCTACAGTTATGAAACATTTCCTTGTTTGGCTACATGAATGCTCCCTTTCAGCATGTAAGAACACACATCAGTGTGGTCTTGCCCCTTATGTGAGTAAAAAGTATCATGCCACAGAAAATGCCCAGCCTGCCTGTCCCCTTGCGCTACAAAACCCTCGCCCCACAGACCACCATGTAATAACATTCATCAAATTGACTTTCCCCAAAAATGCCAGTAAAACACGTGAGAAAATGTCAATGTTCCAATGCCCCTTGCCTGGGCCCCAACCTGGCACGCACACATTCATACCCATTCACCCACCAGCCACTCACTCAGTGGCTGCTCCTGAATTTTTGTATTGAAGTTGCATAAACATTTCCCACAAATATGCCAGAGTGACCGAACATAGCAAGGGAGCCCGAAGTACCCAAAGGAGATTCCAGGGTGTTTCCCCCAAAATAAATGTTACACAATGGGTTAAAATGGTGCATTACACAGTGAACTTTCTGCAAAAAAAATGGGCAAAAATCCAGAGCATTTGCAATTTGTTGGGTAACTCCATCCGAACACCATAAAGTTGAACGTCATCAACACTGCACATGAGCATTAATGCTTTAATGAAATTAATGCTTTACCATTAAAAATGCAATGTCACAATAAGAAAACACGTCCAAACTGACAGCAAAATGTAGGTCACTCTATACCAGAGGGCTTCAAACTTTTGTGGGTTGTGCCCCTCTGAGAAAATGTGTGCATGCCACCCGAGAGCCCCAAAAATGCCAAATGGACAGTTAGTCTAAATGGCAATGAACTCGCCGCCGCCGCACCCTACTCCCAGTATAGTCCATGCGCTCCCCCACCTGCTCCCATCACTGTCTCTGGACTCCCTCATCCCACTCCTAGCCCAGTCCCTGGGCTCTCCCCACCCTACCCCACCACAGACTCTGGGCTCTCCCCATCCCGCCCCCAACAAACTCCCTGGGCTCTCCCCACAACCCCAGGGCCTGTGGCGGCTGGTGAATTTTTAAAGTGGAGGGGCACACATATTTCCCTCAGATATGTCATAGAACACCAATCAAGGTGGGTTTGGGGGGGTTCGCCCCCCCAATTTTATTTTTTAAATAATGGGTTAAAATGGTGAATTTTAGAGCACACTTTTTTAACACTTTTTTTTTTAAAGTGGGTAAAAAGCCAACCAGTTTGCAAATGGCACTGGGGGCCCAGTGGAAGGCATGGTATTTTTTTTTACCAGACATCATTGACAGCTGCTGTATTTCACTATAATCCATTCATGTTCTAGAAACTGAGAATGCCACTAACATGCAGCATGCTAAGAAACAATTGATATGATATGATGTGGCATTTATAACGCGCCTGTACACAAGTGTTTATAGGCGAGACAGGACAAGGATGGGGAAACAAGGGAGGACAACATAACAATCTTACTCGGCCTTGTGCCATTCTGATCGCGCAAGTGCGGGGAAGAGGGAAGGAGAGAAGTGCCAGGGGGAGGGGAAGGGAGAGGTACAGTTAACTCACAAGTGCAGCCAGTGGGTGGCTCATAAGTGCAGAGAGAAGGGACTGTAGGGTTGCAGATACAAACCCTTAAGTGCTGGGGAGCCCAGAGGCAGTGCGAGGGCAACTGAACATGCAAGAGCCTGGGCCCAAGTTCAGAGGGTGACCATTGTGTGGGGCAGTCAGGTGCATCAGCAGGGGAGAGGAAGAAAGAAAGGGGAAGTGAAAAGGAAAGACTTGAGTTGCTTCCAGAACCGGAGGTGGTTCTGCTCAAGTTTGAGAAAGGCAGGGAGGCTGTTCCAGAGCGAGGCCCCAGCCAAGGAGATGGATCTGCCCCCAACTCTCTGCTTGGAGAAGCGTCTGACCCTCAGAGAGTAAGAGGTGGATGAGTGTAGAGCTTGAGAAGGAAGATGTTTTGGAAGAGAACATTGGAGATAGAGCAGTCCCAGGCCCCAGAAATCCTTGTGAATAATGCAGATGGTCTTGAAGTTGATCCTTGCAGCCCCATGAAGCCAGTGAAGAGATTTCACAGCTGGAGAGATACGATCTCTGGGCTTGAGGCCTAGGAAAAGTATTTCAGTCTTGTTCTGGGTGAGTTGTAAAGGTCGAAGAGTAGAGGCAGGAAGATTTAGAAAGAGGCGATTGCAATAGTCCAGACTAGAGAGGATCAGAGCTCTGGGGACAGTAAGTTTCTGGGGGAAAGTGAGAAAAGATTACTAAAACTTAGGCTGAATGGGATGTCACATGGTGCAGGGTATGATGACCCTTTTACCCAAAGAGAAGAGTATTAAATATATACTTTTTTTAAAAGCCACATATATTTGGTAGGGTTTGGAATATCAGGAATCCGATGTGGGCAGCTGAATTCAAACACTGCAGGTTGCGTGTCTGCTAGCCGGAATCCTGCATGAGTCTGTCCGAGTCTCAGCCGCATCTTATTGAGAATCGGTTCACAATTATATCTCTGTTTGTACTTCACAGCTCAGCAAGTGTCCTTCGGAGAGCGTGAATGGTGGCATATGCCAAGGATTTTATATCAAAGTCGGTGGGAGACACATGTTTGAAGTCAGAAAGCAGGATCTAAGCACTAAACATGGTGGTTGAAAAAATAGCATTCACATCTATATATGGGGTGTGAAAATGAATATGTTCTCTGAGAGTTTCAATCTTAGCCTAAAAACAGATAGGAATTGAAATTGCTTTGGAGAGGGGTCAGAAGGTGCAGAAGACCTTAGTGAATGAAGCTCAAAAAGAATCATAACTTTGTATGTATTATTTGCCAAAGAAATCTTAGTAGAGGAATAGTCTTTATTAGGAAAAAAAAACCGATTTGATGAAATCTCAGCTTGAGCCAGTTTAGGGCAATAATTTGACCACCACCTTTGTTCACTATGTCAGCCCTATGCTTTTTCAGATCATCAATATACCATTGTTGTGAAGGATTTTAAGAAACTGTAATGGGGTTCATGAGTTTTTCCTTCTCATTTCAGCCTTTCTCATTACAGATGTCCACCTATTCTCTCTCTATTGGCATCAGAAGCGTTTGATACTTTACAGGGTTTACATTACTGTTTCTTTTGTTTTGTACTCTACATACCATTACAGCCCTTCCCATCACAAGTATATCACTCTCTCTCAGCTTCAGGAGGGGTTGATACTGTAGAGAGCTACAATACTGTATGTTGTGGCTTTGCCATTATACTATATGCTAATTCTGGTCTTCAGCTTGAAATGAATATCGTGTGTAATGGTACCATTTACCTGCATATGGACATCATTACACTACATTTCTTTCTGTCTAGAATTTTATTCAGACTGTGGGCGCATGACCCCCTTGGACAGGGGGTCATGCCCACAGTTTGTATACTGCTGGTCTAGACACATATTAACACTTATGTTTGCTTTAACCTGGATGGTGCCCAGTAAAAGAAATGGTCATTCCAAAGTGAGACCAACCTAGACTGGCTGCACCAAAATGCCAATCTAACCACTTAATAACACTTATCATGCCTACTTTGATATGGAAGCCCAGAAAAATATGCAATACAATACCACAGTAAGAAAAGGCTAGTCTGACTACACACAAATGCCAATCTAGCTAGGTAATTATACATATCATGCTGGCTTTTTCAGTGATGCCCAGAAAAATATGCCATGCCACAGTAAGAAATGGCTAGACTGTCTGCACCCAAAGGCCAATCTTGTCAGGTCATAACACTTATCATGCTTACTGTATTGTATCAGCCCAGTAAAAAATGTCATGGCATAGTAGAAAGGATTAGACTAGCTGCACCAAAATGTCAGTCTAGCCACGAATAATACATATCATGCCTATTTTATCATGGATTCCCATTAAGATTATGTTTTAGTGCACCACCGGCCCTTACACATCCCCTTTCTCTGCCACCCCTTCCTTAACCCCTACAATCACCCCCTCAGCCTAGCCGAGCACTAAACCCAATTGCCCACACATTCACTCATTCACCCACGCCCAGCCATTTCTACATCATACACTCACTCATTCACGCATTGCATAATATACACATCCCCCACACGTTTCCTCTCCCTCTCATGCCCTCCCCAAATCCTTAAAATCAGATCCTCAGCCTGGTACTAAACACAAGCACACACACATTCACTCGCTCATTTACACGTGCACCCATTCACCATACACTCACACAGTCACCCATACATCACATGCTCGCTCATTCTCACACATTAGATAATATACATATATACGCACGTAAACACATTTACAAAAAACAAAATGTCGATACCTTTTTCCATAAATCCGTTGCTCTGAGGACTCCTCTGCAGGCAGGCCTTTTGATCTGTGCTCCACGCAGACAGGAACAGTTCCTTTCATTCACAGAGCAGAGGAGCCAGAAGCCTCCATCCAGGTCGTGGGGCAGAGGGGTCTCCTCTGGACTTCAGAAAGAAACTATCTGTAACATAAATATTTTTTTCTGAAGTCAGTTACTTTAAAAATAAAAAAAATTGTGAGGCCCCCCACCTCCGAGCTAGTGCATGGGGTGATAGACATTTTGCATCATAGGTGTTTTGGGGGCCCCGCTGTGCCAGTGTAGTGACTCTAGGTAGCTAGTGACACTGCGCTCCTGGAAGGAGTAGTCCCATTCAAGTGTAACAGTGACACCAAGTGGCCAGTCGCAATATGGCATTGACAGATATCCTGGATGGATCAGACAAATACTGGTGCAGCAGTGACCCCCAGTGTCCAGTCACAGTATGACAATTAACAGACAGGCACTGGCGCAGCAGTGACACCAAATGGCCAATCAGTGTTGGTGGAGGACCTGGAGACAGCGACATAGTAATGGAACTCAGTGGCAGAGAGGCAATGGTGTAACTGTGGCACATAGTGGCCAGAGAGTATATGGCATTATTTGAGGTCTTGAAGGCACGTGGGTGCAGAAGTGATGCCCAGTTGTTAGACACAGTGTAGCTAGCTATGGTCCTGGATGCAAGAAACACGGATGCATCAGTGACACCTCAAGGATACTCAGGATACTGAGGTTCTGCGGAATGCGGGCACCAGTGGCACTCATTTGCTAGTAACATTGTGTACATTCCTCATATCTTACAATCCCTGTCCAGTGTTTGTGCTAGAGCATGAGTACCTTTCACATGGCTCCCAATCCATATCATGCATCCACACTGGGGGACATGTACCTTTCAAATGTCTCCCAATCCATATCATGCATCCACACTGGGGGACATGTACCTTTCAAATGTCTCCCAATCCGTATTATGCATCCAAACTGGGGGACATGTACTTTTCACATGGCTCCCAATTTGTATCATGCATCCACACTGGGAGACATGTAGCTTTCACATGGCTCCCAATCTGTATCATGCATCCACATTGGGAGACATGTATCTTTCACATGGCTCCCAATCCGTATCACGCATCCACACTGGGGGACATGCACCTTTCTCGTGGCTTCTTAACCCATAGCTGGGAACTCAAGCCCTGGTTATGTCCTTGTATGTGCACCTTCCTGGTTATGAGTCCTGCATCTAGTGTCCTGTACCTAGGCTACAATTCAAATACCCTCATCATGGGCTGTTAATGTCGCCCTTGCAATGCCACTTGTGTGTTCTTCTTGTTTGGATGGCGGGCCAGGGACCGCAAGAGGGTTCCCTGCTTACTGGTGTTGCCTATCAAGCTCCGGTTGCATATGGGATTAAAGGGAGGATGGTTAGCGAGGCGAACGGAGATTCTTGGATGCTGTCGTTCATTTGGTTTGGCGGAGATTTGTCTATGCCATTGGATCCCCAGCAGAGGCGTAGCCACGATTGTCTAAAAAGTGGGGCCTGAAGCTAGGGTAGTTGGGCTTACGCAGTGACATTAACAGCTGTAAATGCACGCACAGTGCTGCTGAGTTTTTGGGTGGGCCTTGCCAGCTCAGGCCCTACCCTGTCTACGCCTCTGATCCCCAGAGCTCTAAAGATGGCCCTGTTGATTAAGTATTGACAGAGAGTGACCCGTGCCACCTTCCAGCAGCCCATGGAGGAGGCACTTGTGCTGCAGTGGCTCCCGGTGACAATGCATTATGCCATTGACTGAGGTCCCCAAAAAATTAGCACACCAAGATACTCACAGTATAGCACTAATAACAAAGGTACTGCAGGGAGCAAATGCTGGTGCAGCAGTGACACCTCGTGGCTAGTCACAGTATGGCTTTGGGGGAGCTTATAAAGAGCAAAGAGAAACGGTGAGAACCAGTGGTCAGTCACAGTGCTAACATGAGCAGACACTGGGGCAGTAATGTGGTCACTCACAGAGACTCTGTATGTCTTTAATTGAGTGCAGGAACCGAGCGCAGTGTTACGAATAAACGCTCATTACAAACGCCAGGCAGCGGAACCCGGGAGTGAAAGGTGAGTCCAGTCCCGGAAGTGCGATGTCTGAGCATTTACTGGTGCAGCACCGAAGCCCAGTAGTCAGAGGTCCTGAGAAGCGTCATCTTTAAATATTTAGCGCGAGCGCTCGAGGGCTCGTGTACACAGGAAATAACACAGAAGAAGAGGAAAGCCCCTGATGGCTTCCAACTTCCTCTCCGTAAAAACAAACGTGCAGGCGGGGGGCTGGGCCCACCACTGACTCGCAAGCAGGGGTTATTTTTGGACACCCGCACCCCCCTGCCCCCGGCCGCATGTATGGAGGAAATGCAAGTCACTAGGGTGCAGGGACAATGCTATCCTGACGTAAGTTGTGTGTGTGGAGCAGACTAATGCGCCCACCATTTAATCTTTTGGCTCTCGGACTAGTCCTCATTGGTAGGCCCGGAACAGGGTCCCAGAGTTACCCCATTGCTGGTCTGCAAAAGCAGGCTTCGTTTCTCCGCTCACCAGCTCTCCCGGCACCCGCCTTGAATCCCATGACCTGTGTCTGAAGGTGGGTCTAGAGAGCCCCTCTTTGGCTGAGCGTCGTCGTCAGGATTTAAATTCCCCCTTCCCGCTTTGCCTGCCCCTTAACTCATTCCTGGCACTGACTGCTTCCCAGCTGTTCTCGTCCAGCATGAGTGTCTCTAGAGAGAAGGGCCAGAGACTGCCATATGCATATCTGTCAACCTTCTTTGGAAATGAAAATGCAGGCGAACAAGAAGATTTTCGTTTTGCCAGTGCGCTCTCCACTGACACCTATTGGCCAGCAAAGGGATTGGCGGGTGAGGGAACTAGCTGTATCGTAGGGGGTCACCTGCCAAAAGCGGGTGAGTTGACAGGTGTGCATCTGTGACCTCTCACACAATGGCTGGTGCTCCACAGTGCCACTGCCATTGTCTCACTAAGAATTGTCTCACAACTGTAAGAATGTAAGTTAGTACTGTCTGTAACTACGACGTGATACCTCAGGGTCTGGACGTATAACAAATGTAATAAATAAAATCAAATAAACTGGGACGCCGTCGCTCCCCACTCATGCACACCACAGCAGGTTCTTGTTAGCAGACTTCCCTGATTCACCAATCTCACCATGGATGGTCTTCACTGCCGTTCCCCACTACTCTGAGCTTCCATCATGGCTGATCCACAGTGCACAGGTCCGGGGCTCTGCCAGGGCCGGACTGGGCCATAACATTATCTCAGGCACCAATTAAAAAGTGGCCCTCAGTTGCAAATGGGAATTCATCCCTTTTGTGACACTGTTTGAATAGTACCCAAGAGTGAGTTTTGTGATGCAATGTGATCCTCTTAGTGAAGTTACTCATCAAACTGGCCTACATTGGCCAAGTAAGTGGCCCACTTTGACCAAAAAACTGGCCTACACCAGCATTTTGAGTTTTTGGTTCGGCCATGGGCCTATTGCACTAAAGGCCTGTCCAAGCCTGGACCCTGCCACTTCCTGACTTTCTGTGACACTAACATGGCTGAACCTCTACTGTGAGCCAGTACACACAACTTCTTGCTACTCCACGTTCTAGCCCACCACGTCTGGTCCCATAATGGCTAACATGATCCATTCCAATCTGTAGGTGCTTATCCACTCCTTCTTTTCCATTGCATTCCGGCCGTTGTAGTCCGAGTTTTATAATGAGAGAAGCAGAACTACAAGTCACAGAATGCAAAGAAAAATCCAGGACTGGATAAGCAGCTGACGATTGAAATGGATCATCTTGGCAACTGTGTGGTCCTTGCGGGGTAGGCTTAAACATGCCACTTTCCACCTTTCTTGCTCTCCAGGGTCCTATCCATGCTGACCCTGGATAGCATGCTGGCATTCACTGCTTGCCGCCTCTTCTTACTGCCAGATTACCATGGCTAACATTGAACTGTAGGCCTGAACCTCATGGCAGCTCTACCCACTGTGTCTAGTTCCCAATAGCAGCCTGTATCGACGGATTCTCACCTCTCCTCTTTCCCAAGCTCCACGATGAGTCATCTATGGTGGGTCTGGGTTGACTGCTTCACTCCTCCCCTGCCTCCCGCAGTGTACGGTCTTTGATGGATGACCTGGGCCAATGGCTTCCCTCTTCTCTTGGCTCCCATCAGGGCTGCTCCTTCACGATGGGTCTTGGACTCACTGTTTCCTGTCTCCCCTGGCAACTGTCCCACAATGGCTGGTCCTCCATGGCGGGCCTGGACTTGGCGCTTAGCAGGAAGAGAGCCTTCCGGAACCGTGGCCAAACATAGTCGCTCTGTCTGAGAGGGACAAAGAGGCACTCCATGCCAAGGCCTTTGCTCCCACCACTAGTGTATCCTCAGTCTCTCCCCCGCCTCCCTCCCAGCGTCTGTGCTCTAGCATTCTGCCTCTCTGTTTGCTTGATTTCTTTTCCTTTTTCTGTTTTTCACCTTGTTTTGCTATTTTTGATTCTTATGCTCCTAATGTTCAGTATTTTTTTAATCATGTTGTAACTCCTCTCCCTCCCCCCTGTTTCTTTTCTTATCTTTCATTCAGTTTTTCATTGTTCCTTTTTGTTAGGCACCCTCTCTTTGCTTGCCCATGCTTCTATCTCCTTCTCTTAACTCTTTTCCCAGCCTTCATTCCCATGGACTCCAAATGCTCTTCCTGTCGTTATCTGGCTCGTCTCTCACCTCTGACACGTATGCTAATTGAGGCCTCTTTTCCTTCGTATTCCGTTCTACAGTGAACCATCAATCGTTTTGCACTGTAATTCCCATGATTCCTCACCATTCACTATGCTGGGCAGGACTAATGGGAGTTGTAGTCCAAAACATCCGGAGATCCAAATGTTGCAGACCCCTAATCGGATGCTCGGTTTCACTGCATCTTTCTGCATTTTTTATTGGGGGTGGAGGGGCGGGCCTCATGGCTCCCTCTTCAGCCCGCCTCTCTCCCCTAACCCATATCTTCACACCCTACCTATTTTACCCTCTACCGGCCCCCATTCACCACATTTTACCGCTGTGAAATGTACCGCAACAAAACGCAGTGAAAGGACTGCGAGGAAATGGTGGCCCGGGGGATACTACAAAGAATATGTCACTTTCTTGCTTTCTCTTTTCTCCTATCTGCTTTCCGTTTCCAGATTCTGCCTGATGCTTGCTTGATGACATCACAGGAAGTGTCATCACACATTGTAATGATAAACACCTATAATAAGTGTACGATTAATACACTAGCAAATAGTACTAAAGGCGAATTGAATTTCCAACAGCATCTTAACTCTGTTGCTACTTCAATATGCCACGAGTGCTGCATGATATGCCAGTGGCTCACCCATAAGAATGATCCCAGTCCAGTAGCAGTACTTTCTTTTGCCAGTGCAGTCTTATATGGCCAGTTACTTCCATCTCAGATCAGCTGAACCTTTGCGTACATGGTCATAATTTGCTAAATGCGGCCGCCCCTGCTGCGGCACTGCCATCATATAATCATTACTCGTCCGTATACCCAAGTTGTGCTATTTTATGCCAGGCAAATTCCCTTATGCTGTGTATAGTTATCACATGGAAGATGAAGCCTCAGATGCCCAGGTGTTTCAGCAAAAGCTGAGTGCAGCCTCAGTTGCCCAAGTGCTGCTGTTTGGTTCCAGATGGAGTTTGGTGTGCTAGGCAGAACCATCACAAGTAAGACACAGTCTCACATGGTCAGGTGTTCCCAACACATTTCAAGTGTAGGTTCCTTCGCGCAGGCACAGCGTTGTGCCACTGGGCCTTCCATTACGCCCCAGCACTGGCAGACGTAGCACAAATGGCCTTCTAGATAAGAATGTCAAAGAGGGACAGGATAGAGAGGGTGCAGAGGCGGGCAGGAGAGTGGTTTGTCTATGACGATGGCGATTGTTGGTTGGAAAACTGAACGGAACCACTTTTACGTGATCTCAATATGAACGTGTTAAGAAATATAATACAGAGAAAATATTGGCCCAGGATCACGCAATTCGGGCAATTAGAGAAGCCATGATTTGAGAACAGCTGTCTTTTGTTTCAGAGTATCCACTTTACCAAGTAAATTAAAGCATATCCTCCGCCTTCCTGGCTTTGCATCAAAATTCTAACATTTCTAGTTTGTATTTCTTTCATAAGTAGAATCAATTGCTTGTGTTTAATTACGCTCAGGCTTTTAACTCGGGCCTGTGCCATTACCACTCGTTCCAGCCCATGGAATGGGGGTTATTGCTATTAGCACCTCGGGTTTCCAATCCGGAAACAATACTAAGAGCATTGTATTTTGATTCAATGAACGAGATGCCTCGCAGTGTCCCGTTCATTGAATCAAATACTTTCCTAAAATGGGCACCATGGATCAGGAAGGCGGGGCTCCATACAGAGCCCCTCTTTCATTTCCATGGCGGCCATGGAGCGGCAACAGCAGTTGAGCATCGCTGCCGCTGAAGAAATGAGGCACGTGGGGTTGGGGGTGGAAGGGATGGGACGTTTTTATGGCAAGGGATAGTGAGGGGAGATGAGAGGACAGGGGAAGCTGCCATCAGGTTCTATGAAAAGCGGGCTTGATATGATATGTGATACGATATGTCATTTTTAACACGCTTGTACACAAGTGTTTGTAGGCATGACAAGACAAGGCAGGGAAGACAAGACAAATTATCTCACTGGGCCTTGTGTGATTCAGATCGTGCAAGTGCGAGAACGAGAAGTGAAAGGAGAAAGGGAGGGGGGAAGCGCAAGAGAGAAGGGAGGGGGAAACAGGGCAGCAATGCTCTGAGTGAGTGCAGCCAGGGCAGCGCAGCTCTGGGTAGAGCAAGGAGAACAATGGACTGCAGGGTTATAGTTACAGCCCCTAAGTGTGTGGTAGGCCGAGGCAGTGCAAGGGTGACTGATCAAGAAAGGGCCTGCTACCCAGTGAGAATCTGAGGGTAGCCAAGCAACCAGTCCGTACAGCAGACAGGTAGGGTAGGTAGGTCAGCAGGGGAGGGAGAGAGAGAAAGCAGCGGAGAAGGGATCAGGGTTGAAAGCCAGAGATGGAAATGTTTGAGGGAGAAAAGATTGAAGATTATTTTTCCGAAATAAACTTCGGTCTTTTCTCCCCTGAACATTTCGGACTTGACCCGCCCCCACCAACACCCCGCTACTTACCTTGCTGCTGAATCAATGTGTCCCTGCAAAGCCTGTTCCCTTTCACTTCTGTGATCGGGAACCGGCGCTGCAGGATCCTTTCCTTTTTTTTCTTTTTCAGGACCAGCTGTGGGGGACACCCCGCAACCCCCACTCACAATATAGTGAGCAAGGGTCCGGGGCACACCCCTGCAGCCCCCGACATTGAATGGGAGACTTGGTCGGAGCCTTTTTCAACCGCTCGGTATTTTCAAACTGCCGAAATTCGACCAAATCTGCCATTCGGTCTTACAAACTCTGTCTTTTTGGATTATTCCGCAGAGGAGAGGAACATTTTGAGCTGGTTCCGGAACTTCAGGTAGTCCGGCTCAAGTTTGAGAGGAGCAGGGTGGCCATTTCAGAGGTAGGCACCTGCAGAGGAGAGAGATCTACCCCCCACCACTCTCTGTGTGGAGAAGCATCTAACCCTTAGTGAGTTGAAGATAGCTGAGCGAAGGGCTCAAGAAGGAAGGTATTTTGGAAGAGCGCGTTGGGTGTAGTGTAGGCCCTGGCCCCAGAAAGCCTTATGGACATGCAAAGGGTCTTGAGCCTGATCCTTGCAGCTACAGGGAGCCAGTGCAGAGATTTCAGGGCTGGAGACATACGGTCCCTTGGCTTGAGGCCAAGGATAAATCTTGCAGTCCTGTTCTGGAGTAGTTGCAGAGGGCGGAGGTACTTCTTGACGATGTCCGAGATGTGAGGAGAAAAAGAGAGAGCAGAGTTGAAGATGACACCACGTTTTTTTGCCTCACAGGAAGGCGAGGGTAGAGGGGCCCAAGGTGGGTGGCTAGAGAGAGAGAGGGAAAGCAGGGGCAGGGGTCCCAATGAGAAGAATCTCTGTCTTACTGGCATTTAGGCAGAGATCGTTGGAGATGCACCAATCCTGAATCGCGGATAGACAGGTAGGAATAAGCGAGAGAGGAGAGCAGACTGAGGGGAGCCTGAAGGAAAGCTGAGTGTCACCCGCATAACACAAAGTTAGACGAGAAGGTAGAGATCAGGTGGGCCAAAGGGGCCAAGTAGAGGTTGAAAAACCAGGGTGAGAGGATAGAGCCCTGGGGAACACCACAGGTAGAGAGGGAGGTGGCATAGAGAAAGGGACCAAGTTGGACCTGGGAGGGCGATAGGAGGAAGGAGGTCAGCCACTCCAGGTCCTGATCCATGATGCCTAGGTTCTCATGGAGTCAATTGATCAGGATGGCATGGATGAATGTGTCGAAAGCAGAGGAAAGATCAAGGAGGATCAGAATAGTAGGAATGCTGGAATCAAGAGTAGAGAGCAGATCTTCACGGGTGTTCAGTAGAGCAGTTTCTGTGCCGTGGCAGCTCTCAAGCCAGACTGATGGTCATGGAGACAACAAACAGATTCAGTGTGAAGAGTTTGCCCAGAAAAGGGGTGATGGAGATTGGGGGATAGTTTGCCGGGCTGGTAGGATTGGCAGATGACTTCTTGAGGAGGGGGTGTACAAGGGAGTGGTTAAGGGGACAGAGGAAAGTTCTAGTGGGGAAAGAGGGATTACAGAAATCGGCCAAGGATGGAGCGAGGGTGTCAATATGGTCTTTGATGGTTCTGGAGGAGTAGGGGAGTATCTGTTTGGGTAACACTTTCATAGATCGAACTAGTCTAGAAACGTCATCAGGTGTTGTCGGAGAGAAACAGTATAAAAGATGGCCTGAGTTTTAGTGGGGAAGTGAGAAGCCAGAGCCGTACAGAGGGTCTGGGAGGGACAGGAGAGGTAGGGACTCCAACAGGATTGGCCAGTTCCTTGTAGATTTTAAAGAGTTTGTTAGCGGCCGCAGAGACGCAGGTTTGAATGTGTGCTCTCTTCTTGGACAGGACAGAAAGTCTGTATTACCTTTGGAGCAGGCGGCAGGCCAGTTTGTCAGAAGATGCGCCGGAAGCCCTCCACTTCCTCTCAGTCACCCTGCACTTGCGTTTCAGGATGGCGAGGTCGAAATCATAGCAAGAGTTGCACTTGGAGATAGGCTTCAGCTGGGTTCTCTTGACAGGGGCAAGGATGTCCAGGGTGTTGGAAATAGAAAGATGCAGATTAGAAAGGGCTGTGTCAGGGTGTGAGACAGACACAGGAGTAGGCGGAGCAGAGGAAGTAGAGGCAAAAGCATCCACTGACACATGCTTCATGGGCCAAATGACCGAGAAGGTAGATGGCAGTGCTGTGGTGGGGCTTTGCCGGAGGGACAGAGTGTTTCGGATGAGAGGAGAGTAGAATGTGGTCAGTCCAAGACAGAGGAGTGGTGAGAGGGTTAGAGAGGGATATGTCTGAGGTGATGAAAACATCCAAAGTATGTTCGGCAGAGTGTGTCGAGCCAGACGGCAGAATGGAAAGAGAGAGAGTGTTGCAGAGGTTGCGTAAAAGCCCACAGGAGGGATTAGAAGCATCCAGGTGGATGATGAGATCTCTGAGAAGGAGAAGTTGAGAAGTAGAGGCAAGGAGAGAAGAGGAGAGGTCAGCTCATTCAGAGACGAAGAGGGTGACCTGGCCAGGTGTCCTGTAGATGGTGGCCACAGTTAAAGAGAGGCAGGCCAGGCATTCAAAGGAGGAGTAGGCCTGTGTAGGGATGACATAGGCCGGGAACCACTCCGGAAAGATGAGGGCTCCTGCACCTCCATGAGGGGTCCTCCAGCTCAGAGGAGGAAGATGGGGGTGCCAGAGAGGTGGCAGTAGGAGTAGCAGGAGAAGGGAGGAAGTTGATAAGATGCGGGAAACGCCTATCAAAAAGGTGGTGATTGGGCTGAGGGCCCTGAACCAAGACGGTGCCATTCAGATAGACATTAATGATGGTCTTGGAGGAGTGGAAGGGGACCAAGAAGACCTCCCACCTAGTGCCACTGTTAATGGGTGGAGGAGGGAAAAGGAGAGAGAACAGAGACTATATGAAGGATCCATGGGTCTGGAGCGGGGGTGACAATGAGGATGCCAGAGAGGGTCTGTCTGGAGGAAACACTGGATCAGTAGATTCAGCCCACAATCTAAGGAACCTGATTGGTGGCTCCCCCCGACCCGGGTGCTAATAAATCCAATTTGCAAAGCAAACAAACCATATTCTAAATTAAACTGAAAATAAAAAAATAAATGTATCAAAACATGTTGGGTAAAATAAGAATTCTCTTTTTCTCTTTCTTTACAGTGCTGGGTAACCTAATCCTTTCATTTTGTTAGCACTACAATTAATAGACATTCATTATTTACAAATAATAGTTTAAAATTGATGCCTTTTGTGACTGCAAAATGATCATATTTAGAGGCAACACTTAACTCATTGAGCAATCTCTATCCCATTCTAAATCCTGTTAAAAAGTGGCTAATTTTTAAGAACACAAAAATAAAACTGTCACATAAGACATAAAAAGTTGCACTTAAGAAAACTGTGAACCAAGACCAAACACACTTTGAAATGAAGCAGCCAAATAAGGCTCCATACACAACAATAATTCTTCATATTGTATTTGTAAGTGCCATTGTGGAAAATGTTCAGTTTCCGCATGCCACGGGACACACCTCATGACCCTGCCTGCCGGAACTCGTGTGGTGCTAGCTTCCACTGAACAAGCAGCTGTCATTTTGAAAAGCTGAAGGAGATGGCACTTGAAAAAACTGTAAAAAGTCATTATTTCAGATACATAGTACTTTTTCACTGAGTGATTTATCACTTTATAGGCCTCTATGTGTGATGGGCAATGGGCCATGGGTTGCAAGGGCAGTGCCAGGGGGAACAGGGAGAATGTCAGGGGTAGTAGCTGCTGCCCCCAAAAAACATCTATGATCATCTCTAAGTCCGCCCCTAAGGAGGAGGCCTTGAGAGCATAGGGGGAGGATGGTGCAAGAATTCGGGAACTGGCAGTGCGTTAGAAATCCACCGGACAATGAGGGCGATGCCATGGACCACTAAAAGAGCACAGGATAGCAGGAACTAGACTACGACGCTTCCCTTCGCCCTACTTCACACCGCCATACACAGTGCATGCGTAATGAACCTTGCTGCTTCTCCCTTCTCTTACTCTCGGTCCACATTTACCTGTGGGGAGGAGCCCTGGAATGAAGAGAAAGCTCGAGGGAGGGAGGCCTTGGTAGTAAGTGGGGGTGTTTACGATGCGGGCACACACACACACGTACACTCTCTGTCTCATTTTCTCTCTGTCCTTGGCACCCTCGGTTTCTGTGAGCACTGGGGCCAGCCCTAAAGATGAGGGGTTTATCAGCCACTTTTACTTCCTAAAAACAGGCAAATACTCCACAAAAATGAATACCGGGAGTGAAAAATATTCCCAACAAAAAATAGGAAATAGACACACAGCACCATGTGCCAGTGCTTTCACTCACACAGCTAGATGGGTTTATTTGGACCAGTAGTGCATGGTGTACCACAGAAAGAAACTACTGCTATGACTGCCTGATCAGAAGAAGTAAACATGTATCTTTGAATGTGTATGACTAACTAGGTGCAAGGAATAGATTATTACAAAAACAGTTATTTTTCCAGTTAAAACATTTTCCTGCTTATAAAATACTCCAATTGCGAATTGGACTAACATTTTTACTGCCTAAAAAAATCATTTTACTCCCAACATTAAAAAATAGTGAGTAAAAGACTCCTACTTCAAAATCTTATTTGGAGCTCTGATTGGGGCTCCAAGGTTTGGAGGGTAAGAACTTCCCCAGACACTTAAGGCCAACACCCTAGTACTACTGTTGCCAGCGTGGTTTCACCTCAAATTCCAGAGATCCAGACCTGACAGCCGGTCAAGTGGCACAGCGAGTAGAGTGCTTGCTTTGACATCCGTGTAGAGCTTGCTAACGCAGGTTCGAATGCCGGCAGGGCCAAAACTCAGCCTTTCATCCTTCCGTGGTCGGTAAAAATGAGCACCACACACCGTAGCGCTATATAAATGAGAAATTATTATTTTATTTAGCGCATCTGCAGGACACAGGGCACAGAATTCTGCCCGTTTTTGGACAGGTTGGCATGTTCTGTGGCACAGTAACTCAGGGATATTTTCCAGTACATGGCCTCGGGTGTTTGTATGGTCCCCACTGACGATGCAGTCATTCTCGCAATCGTGCCTTAATTGAAACACAGCTGCTCATTCTCCCAAACTACTCTCCACGCTCATAGAAATTAATCGCTCATCTTCAATCCTTTACAACTTTATAGTGCATGTACTCCTATCTCTCGGGTTTACCTTAAACGCGTGATGCATTTCGGGGTCAAGCCCCTTCTTCAGATGCAGGATTCCCATTTGCTTATAGTTGGCTCATTCTGCGTGACAGAACATTCTGTCTTTTCCCCCCAAATTTACTTTCCCTCGTAGCATATTATACCCATACATATGATTAGTATGTTTTCAATGTCTACGTTTCTTCATATTCAATTAGCGCCACCTTAAAGACAAAAGTATGCATTCCACTACAGCTAGACGGGCGAGGGTATATGATGAGGGATACAAAGCTTGTACGTGCTGTTTGGTTATTTACAAACCCATTGAATGGCAATGGCTGTGCTAATTCCTATGGCCATTCTCACGTGATTCCCGCCCCTCCACTTCCAAAACACACACTTGTGGGATTTCTTTGAGTTTGCTTTATCCAGCAATAACATCAACCATGTGCACAAGTGACTGCCAGTGTTATTTCAAAACAGTTTTCTGAGAGTTAATGGCTTAAATGGAGCTTTAAATGTGCTACTGGTGGGAGAAAAATATCTTAACCAAATGTACCTGCAACCACTTGATTTATAACCAGTATGCGTGCCCTTCACTGAAGTCCTGTTAAAAACAAGCATTGGCAAAGCCAACAGTTTTGGCTTGTGTATAGACATTTGCCAGGCACTGCTATTATATAGCCAGGCACTTGCACCATTTTCAGGTGCTACCTTTAATGGCTAGTTAGTACGGGGTGTCCGGTCAAATGGTCGAAAATAAAAGATCGAATGACCATTTCATCGAAAGTCAAATGGTCGGAAAAAAAATTGTTGAATTTTTTTATTTATTTATTTATATATATTTTTAGTTTTGTTTGGTAAAAAAAAAATAATATAGAAAAAGGGGAGTTGGGGGGGAACCCCCCCTATAAAAAAAAATTTCAAAAAAGAATTCGACCATTTTTTCGACCATTTGACCCTCGATCAAATGGCATTCGATCATTTGGTTTTCGACCAAATGACTGGTAACCTTAGTACGGTTATGGCAGTGCTTGCCTAATTCATATCCCATGTCTACACAAAAACCCAAGCTGTCAGGATTGCCAATGCCAGTTTAACTTGTATTACCTTTGCAAAATACATTGCATAGTCTACATAATGACCAAACTAATGAGCATCAACAATCAAAATATATCCTTTATTCTGAGTGAGTTGGATTGGCATATTCTGTGGCATAACTATATTGAGGGTATACGTTGGGGCAAAGTTACTCTGATAGGCCTATTTCATGGCATAATGGGGCACATTACAAGTTGGGCAGTGCGGGTAAAATGTGCCTGTATTACTGTATACTGCCACATTACCGCACCGCCCAACTATAACTTTGGCGGAAGGTTGGAGGATTCACCTCCAGCCATTAGCTGGAGGTAAATCCGCCATCTTTCTGCCAAATTTCAGTATAATTACTCATGTGGAATTACCACCGCAGAAATTCACCTGAAAATGCCACATTGAGTCCTATGGACTAAAGAAAAATTGGGCTTTACGCCGCCACTACTAATCCGACAGTAATACCGCTGGACCAAGTGGCAGTAATGTTAATAGAGTTTGGTGGTGTCTGGGCAGATTTACCGCCCAGATACCAGCCCACTCATAATAAGGCCCAGCAAATCTGGTGAGCACTTTCCACCTTACTGCTTTGTGTAATATAGCTAAGATAAGATTAAAGAAATGGAGAAGGAAAGAGGTAATTGAATACATGGAAAAATACAGGAATGGCTGGAGCGTGAAAAGGCGGCTACTTAGAAAAACAGACAGACACGTGAGCAACGCAGAGGATCCAAAGAGTAGCCCAAGAGATCATGATGCGTCTAGTTTATTATCCCAGTGTAAGTGGAAGCAAAGAAGAAAGGGGGCAAGAACATGAATAAACAACATTAAACATGAGGGCAGGAAGGCAGTGGGTTTCTGCTCCATCCGTCCTCTGCACTTTCCCATTCATCCTTGTGACATGCCACTCTAAACACTTGCTCTTCTTGGGCATTGGTCAGCTTTGCCCCGTCTCCCTACATGGAGGCCAGTGGCAACTCTTGGACCATCCCCCATTGTTCGCCCAGCCTGGGATTCTGTAGGTAGGTTCAGGTGTAGGCCATAAGCAGCAGGCAACATGTTGTCTAAGGGTTTGCTGGGATTGTTGTGGTATCATGATATGAAATGTTATTTATAACGCGCTTAATACCCAGAGGTTTCTAAGCACGGACTCGGGGATCGAACCTGTGTTGCTCTGTGTTGTCTTGCTTCCAAGCGAGCACGTTACCCCTGAGCTATCCTCCCGAGACTATCATGGCCAATATCAGAGTCCATACATTTTCTAGGCACTAAGTCACTCTTCATGGGCTTGGTTTTCTCCCTTATTCCCAAGATCTTGATGGGACCAGGTTCTCCTTGCGGTTGGCTCCAAGTCAGGCACCCGTGTTAGGGCCTTGCTAGTAAGGCTGGAGCGTTGGCAGGTGGCTGCCATAGATTGAACTCACCATCTCCGGGTCCTGCTGATGGGAAGGATGTTGCTTCGGGCCATGAAGAGACATCTTTTGATGGTTGGATCATTTGTAAATGAGGATTGTTTACAGTCTGGGAGGTTCTGCTTGGTTTGCCGTACAGTGGACACACTGATTCACTACAGGAACCTTTGTTTGACTTCGAGCTAAGAGGTGAGCTGATGGGATTGGTGATGTTGGTAAAATGAGTAGCAATTGATAACAATACCCATCTGCTATCTGTTAATAGTGCAAAGAAGCCCCCTGGTGGCAAATGTATGGTATACAGATACACTTGTTATCCTATTGTGTTATGTTCTGCCATTTTCTTTGGTACTTACATTTCTCCCTTTGCCTTCACAGACACAACCATCTCCAGAAACACCATTAAGGATGGTTACTGGTGCAAACTGGCCTACTGGGAGCACCGGGCACGGGTGGGACGCCTCTACGCCGTTCATGAGCCATCTGTCCAAATCTTCAGTGACCTACCGAAGGGTAGTGGCTTCTGCCTGGATCACCTTGACGCCGAAGTGCACAGTGATGCAGTACGACGGACCCGTGGCAAGATTGGCCAGGGCCTAATGCTGAGCCAGGAACAAGATGGCGTCTGGGCCTACAATTGTAGTGAGCACCCCATCTTCGTCAATGCTCCCACGCTGGCCTCGCCAAGTGCTCGTAGCCTGGCCGTGCACAAGGTCCCCCCTGGCTATTCCATGAAGGTCTTCGACAGCGAGAGGACCCTGGCGCAGTGCTCCCCGACACCAGGAGAAGGGCCTTGGGACCCCGACAGTGCTCGCATCAGTTTCGCCAAAGGCTGGGGCCCCCGCTACTCCAGACAGTTCATCACCTCCTGCCCCTGTTGGCTGGAGATCTTACTCAACAGACCTGGGTGAGGTGAGGAGGTGTCCGTCTTCATCAGAGGCATGGGAGTGACATCTGTGCCCCTCGCACAAGAGACCTTACAAACTATACACAGTCCTGTCAACAATGGGGCTTTGGCCCAGTCCTTCAGTGACAAAAAGACCAAAGCATTGGTATCCTATGGTATGCAAAGAGGCAGTGATCGAAGTGAGCGGGAACGGTCGGGATCGATGTTCCACTTTTATTTTTTTCTGTTTACCATTCCTCTACTTTTTACGACCATATTCACCGTACTGTACAGAGGATTTGTCCATTCAGGTCCCTGTGGAAGTGTAAAAGTTGATCAAAGCGCTGTAGTTACTAGCCACTTAGACTATTGCAATGCCCCGGCCGCAACACCTTGTCACGTGTTGCACTATGCTTCCGCCTACTCTCTACCCTGCCGAGACCACAGTTCCACTACTTTTTTCAGTACACTTCTGCCACTGCAAAGAAGACATTGGAGTTCCCAGCTCAGCCTCCTGTCAGACTCACTGAGCCATGAACCTCACTTGCAACGAGTGGACTATTGGCCCATCCCCCTCCCCAGTGGTGGCTGGGAAGCAAAAGAGGCCCTGGAAATCATGTTCAAAGTGGCCGTTTATTAGACACGTTCAGCAAGCCCAGCCCTTTTCCTATGGGAACATTTGGAAATACCACACAAGGGCTTTCTGAGTGAAAGTTTAAAAGCGCGTGCTACTGTGAGACGACAATGAGATGTCGCGTTGGCGAGGAAGAGGGAGTGGCTGAGACTATTCCACAGAAAAGGGACCAGGGCAAAGAGCTTGGCGTGTCTCACATCCAGAATTTGCTCTCCAAGGACAACAACACACAAGTACACTTCGAATGATAGAAACAACCATGGTCTCCTCCCTCTTGGCGGCAGTCAGAAAAGCAGTCTGAATTCTCTAAACGAGGGCACTCTCCACGAATCCCAGTGCACGCTTCCAGCCATCCCTCCAGACTTCCAAACAGACGCTGCTTCAGAACGATCATTTCCCTTCAGCGTGTCTGGGTAATCCGGCTCCTTTATATAAGGAAGGCAACTGGAACTCTGAGTTCATCTATTCATGAATTCATTTTACATTCTTTTACCAACTGAAGACACCTTCAATATTAGTCCATGAATGCACGGATGTGTGGGTTTAAAAGGCGTGCGCCTTTTAATGCGTTACTAGCCACGTTGTAGAGAAATCTCTCTCGCCATTTTTCTCGTATCGATGCCTCGTTTTCTAGAAGGCAAATAGACGTTTGTCGTTGTATCTTTCATTAGGAAAGGTATTTGAAGGAACTTTGCATATCTCACTTTAAATACACTTTCGCTTTCTGTGCCTGAACACTCAGCTGCCTATGATAATGGGGGTAATGAGTTCCTCCATATTTGTGACTTGCGCCCCGTGTCCTTTACTTCCCCGGTCTACAACTCCCACACTGACCATTCCTTTCCCGCTTCTCCTGGTCAAATCGTCATCCTTTGTTTCCCTTTTGCACAATTGGCGCATTAACCCTTCATGTCTCCCACTCTACCGCCTGCTGTTGCATTGCCCACGTTGCGGATAGGACACACGTCGTTTTATTGCCTGCTCTATAAAGCAAAATGAGTGATGACCCCTTTGGGCACGCAGCAGTGCAGACACCATCAAGCCCTCTTCCTGTCAGGTGAGCGGAGGGGGGACATCCCGCCTTCTCCTGGCAGCACAAACTTGCGTGCTGTAGACTTTGCAGCGGGGACAATGGCGCCATTGCCTATACCCCAGTGGACACAGGTCTTCCCGGCCTCGGACTGTGCAAGGGTGGAGGGTGGCGATAGCGAGGATTGGCAGCGCATCTCACAACATCCACAGATCAGCCTTGGCTAGGGCGGGTGGAACCAGAGGATTTCTTGAGTGCAGTGGGTGAGAGCCCATTGATTTATATGGACAGGTAGGGAGGGGGCTAGCTGTGTGGGAACTGAATCCATTGCGGGTGACACCTGCTAAATGCGTGGAGGTATGCCAACCGTTTATGTTCGGCTCAGCTAAAGGCCTACTGAAGTCTGCCATGCACCAGTGCCATGCACGCCCAGGTCACGTGAGAAGGCGGAAGTAGAATGCACCTCACAGCCAGAGACAGCGGGTAAGGCAAACGGTTGAAAAAGAAGGACCAATAATTAAGCTAGTGTGTGGCGTAGACATTACGCAAAATTTTACTCTAGAGGGCGCCAGTGCTCCATTTTTCATTGCTTCAGGACCCGCAGCAGTCCCATTTTTATATAGCCAGTTTACTCTCTGGAAGTACTCTCACGCGAGCTTTTGCAGATAATATAACCCGGTTTCATATTTGGCTTATTTCTTGCGGGCCGCTCTTGTATTGACGCAAAATAAGTTTCTTTCCCCCTGTGCTCCGTGTCCTTCGCCAGGCAGGGTAAGAGGTTCTCCACCCATTGACAATGATACAGGGGAAGTGCAATTAGACTGGTGGGATGACCCAGTGGGCGACATCCCCTGCTGCGGTGATCCATGTGTAAATTGCAGGTCACCGGTTTTAATCACTGAAAGGTCGACTCAGCCTTTCATCATTCAGGAATTGATCAAACCAATGAGTGCCATTGATCCGAGCTATAAAGATGCATGTTATGTAAGGCCTAACATGCAGTGGTCTTTGTCGTCTGCACTATTTAAATAGACCATATTATTCTTATCACCAATGACTTGGCGGCGAGGCCGCAGCAATGGCAAGTTCCAAGGGAATTACACACATGTCAATGACCAAGAGAGAAAACATGACTGATATCTAATGTACTTCTCAATATCGTAAAGCGGAAGGTATCCCATGAAAACCCCGACATACACCTGTCTAGACAAACACATAAGGAATGTCTGATATTCTATATGTGCATATTTGCAGTCACGTGTTAATGTATTTGCAGCACGAGCATACTACGGTAGGGGGGTTTAATATACCATATATCGCAATGCCGGCCCCGAGGCTCAAAGGCACTAGGGAGACTGCTTGCCGTGTAGTTTTTGTAGCCATTATATATCGAAATGTTTTTTATGCATATTTAAAATATATTACAGGAAACCACATCTCAGAGGGGAGGGCGCATGAAAAGAAAGGGCAAGGGGGAGCATGAGAGAGAAACGAAAACAGAGAGCTTAGGAGATGGAAGAAAATGTGAAGGACAGCAAAGGGGATATAGTTAGACAAAGGATGAAATGTAAAAAAAGACCTTCTAGGACAAGTGAGCAAGGATGTGCTGTGCCAAGCGATAGGGGGCGTGGGCCTGGCGGGGTAGAAAGAAAATGTGGGAAGGAAATAAGAAAGTGGGGAAAAGTCAGAAAGAGGAACAATTCGTTCAAGAGGAAATAGACAAAAAAGAGAGAACACGGATGAAAAGATAGGCATATTGAAAGAAAAAGAAAGATTAAAGTCATGAGAAAAGTACATAATTAAACGATTGCGAACACAATAAAAAATAGAGAACTGTTGAAAGCAAATAAAGAAAGGAAAAACATTGAAACAAAGAATGAAAAGAAAAGCATCGAAGTAAGGACGAAAGGGAGAGGGGAAATACATGGGTGGATTACAAGCGCCTGGATGAGAGCGAGGAAAGAAAGAACACAAGAGAAACGGGGAAAAGGAGAAAAGTCGAGCGAGTGACAGAGAAGAAGGCGGAAAAGGAAAGAGGCGTAGAGATAAGAGCAAGCACTAAAAAGAGAGGGGCATGAGAAAGTGACGGAGAGAAGGGAAGAGAAGAAAGATGGGCAGACATGGAAAAGGGAAAACAAGAGGAGATTGAACGAGGACGTGATAACCAATGAGCGACGGAATGGGAACACGTGGAAAACAAAAAAGAAAGAATGGACAGAGAGAATGAACGCAATGAAGAGAAACTGAAAAAGAGAAATAAAAGGTTCAAAGAGCCATGTCCCTGAGCAGAGTAGCCCTATATGGTCCTCAAGATTGAATGGATGGATCCCTGGGTAGCCCCGCCTTCGGTCCAACGCTGATGGGACAGCCCCCTTCCCCCAACACTTCAGGAGGGTACCCGGAGATCCTAGTCTTCAATGACCACCTCGCCACTTGCTCCACTCAACACTACCCCCCCCCCCTCTCCCGTAGAGTCGCCCTTTCCCCTGCCAACCCTGCACACGACTGTAACCCCTGGCCGCGCCCCTTTGCACAGGTGTGCGCTTTATAACTCCCAGACAGGCACGCATGCGCTCTATGTTCCCATGCTTTCTGCAAACCACAAAACCCTAGGTTTCAGGGGAGGCCAGGGACACCCTAACGTGGCTTCTCAATCCCCCCAGCAGGGCTTTGCTATGGGGGCACTAGTGGCTGGGGGTCTCCCCGAGGAAGCACCTTTGTCAGCAGGAACCTGCAATGGGAAAGGAAGGGGTGGGGGGTGAACTGTAGGATCCGTGCAGCGCCCACTGACGGGGTTTATAGGCGCTTTATGGGCCACTCAAGTCCAGAAAATAGATTGCAGTGTGGAGCAAGTAGAGCAGCAGCATTTCCTAACTTATTTCCACCAGCAATACCATAATCCATGTTGCAACCAATTTCAAGAAGAAGATTTGACATTGTTATAGGCCAGGAAACAGGATCTTTTTCTTGGCCATGGCTTTATCTGGATTTCTTTGCGATTAAGGCTGAAGGCTGGTATATGGGGGAAGAGGAAAAGACCCCACAATTCATGTAGGCATGGACTGGGTGGCTTAACATTGTGGGGTGTTGTGGAGGAGAGGTTGGGGCGAGAGGGGCAGGGGCAGTACAATGGACAGTGGAATCATGATTTCTGGGGTACTGGGCACATTGGAATATTTGCTGGCTGGCCAGTGCGTCTGCAAGGCTATGAGGGCTGATGAGAACTGAGCCTTTTGCAAGCACTTATCGACCTGAGCCTCTGACAGTCACTACACTGACAGGCCAGTGCTTCTAAAAGGCTGGGAGTGCTGGTGTAGGCTGAGCCTTTCAAGGGCACTGCCCTGACAAGCCGTTGCTTCTGAAAGGCTGGGAGGGCTGGTGTAGGCTGAGCCTTTTGCAAGCACTTGCCGACCTCAGCCACTGACAATCACTAAACTGACAGGCCAGTGCTTCTAAAAGGCTGGGAGTGCTGGTGTAGGCTGAGCCTTTCAAGGGCACTGCCCTGACAAGCCGTTGCTTCTGAAAGGCTGGGAGGGCTGGTGTAGGCTGAGCCTTTCAAGGGCACTGCCCTGACAGGCCAGTGCTTCTAAAAGGCTGGGAGTGCTGGTGTAGGCTGAGCCTTTCAAGGGCACCTCCCTGACATGCCATTGCTTCTGAAGGCTGGTTGAACGGATTCTTCTTTAAGCAGTTCCTGACAGGCCAGTGCTTATGAAAGGCTGATGTAGACTGAGCCTTTCACAATCACTAGCCTGACAGGCCAGTGCTTTTGATAGGCTAGTGCAGACTAAGCCTTTCACAGTCACTAGTCTGACAGGCCAGTGCTTCTGAAAGACTGGGAGGGCTGGTGTAGACTTTACACTAGTGCTCTCAAAGGCTGGGGAGACTGATGTGGACTGAGCCTTTCACAGGCACTAGGCTGCCAGACCAGTTCTTCTTAAAGGCTGGGAGGGCTTTACACCAGTGATTCTGAGAGACTGTGGGGTGTGGAGGCTGGTGTGGACTGAGCTTTTAGGGTTATAGGTCAAAGGATCAAATCAAAAGGATCTAAATACAATAGGGTCGAATCAAAAGGACCGAAAACAAAAGGGTCAAATGTTTTTTTTTGGGGGGGGGGTCCCCCCCAAACCCCTGTTTTTAGTGTAAAAATCACCTTTTCTTCCTATACGGAAACCCCCAAAAAAAGATACATTTAAAAAAAAAAATTCGACCCTTTTGTTTTAGGTCCTATCGACTCGACCCTATTGCAGTCAATCCTTTTGCATTCGATCCTTTGACCGGACACCAGCTTTTAGCAGGCACTAGCCTGACTGGTTAGTGCTTCTGAAATCCTGGGAGGGCTTTTATAGGTTAAGCCTTTCACAGACCCCAGCCCCTCAGGAAATCTCTCCATTTACCCATACGGAGGGTCCTATTCTGCAGGAAGCACTAGAAATCAGGGCCTTCAACATATGCCCTATCAATTCCTCACCATGTCAAAACCACAAAGGTGAGATGACGCCTGTATTTTCCAGATGGAAATGAGATGATGGAGTGGCACATTGTTCCCTGTGCAGAGTCTGAATGTGTGCCGTTGTACTACCCAATAAACGTCCTCTGTGCAAATAAATGGAATGTTTCCCTCAAATCTGGTTCTTTTGGTATTTTTTGATGGAGGGGTGATGGGATGAATATCAACCGGCCCTTCCATAATGAAGGTTTTGGCAGCAATTGCCGAATGGAAGATGTCTTCTATAGGAAATGCAGAGATGATCAGCCGAAAGGAGGCTTTGTATGTTTGAAAGAGGCCCTATTGAAACAGTCAGAACCGACATTGACTAAATGGGAAGAAAAGTGTTTGATCATTCTACATCGCTTGCAGGAAACCAGTGACACCCTGATGAATAATCCTGATAAGGTGAAAAAGAAACTTTATTTGCTAGACTGGTTTAATACCGAAGACGAAAGACGCAAATACAAGGGATATGGCAAATTATGGGAGCTCAGTCGAAGACCGTTCTCCATTCCAAACTATCTAAAAATGTTCCCGCATTGGTTTTTTTGAGACCAGTTCCTACGATTAAGACTTAACTTGATTCAAACCAAAGAAAATACCTGGTGTAAAACTCTAAAAGCAGGCACGCAGACATGTCCTTTATGTAATGAAGAAAACTCCATTGAAGACATACAACATTTGATAATGGAATGCATAGTCTTCGAGAGCCAGAGATCAGTCATAATGTGCGATGTCATTAAAAAGTATGGCCACAGATCGAAGGACCTATGGTGGAAAATGTTACTTGCCAATGAGAAAACACCAATAACTCTGGCTCTGATTAGACTGTTAATTATCATAAAGGGACAGCTCCCAGTGGCAATTTAGGTATAATCATCATATTTTTGTATTTTTCTATTCATGATATAATCATATTTAACTTTTCTTTACTCACTGAAGTGTAAATGTGTGATTAGAGGTTGTCAAACCATATAATCATGTTAAATAAATAAAAAATAAATGAAGGCTTTTTAGGGAAGCGTATGGAGACGCGTCCCTGGCAGCTGGATCTACAGCCATAGACAGAGGCGGAGGAAGGCGGGGATCCGCCAATCATTCTTGGAATAAAATATTGGTGGAAACAGGACAGAACTGGAAGTATTTGCGAAGCGAGCTTAACCGCCCGATCAATCATCTCTTGGATGGTCGCCTTTGCCCATCAAACTGTAATGTCTTTTCTACATAAATTGAAGGTTAGCTTTTTGCAGGCTAGAGGGATTAACAAGGGAGATAGGTTTGCATATCAGTCTAATTTTTTACTGCAATCATCCTCACCGGATACCAAGATGCTAATCAAAAAACAAAATTACACATTTGTTACAAACATGTACAATTCAAGATTTTTAAAAACATGACAATATTGTTAAAACATATTTGAAAAATGTGAGGAATAAAATGTCACGTAACCCTGAAAAAATAGCCGTTTTTAAAGTGTGGATTTCATATCCCATCATTTGAACACAGGCTTGATATCAGCTCTGCAACACAATGCTGACATGTTTCAGAAAACAGTTGGTGTGAATGGCCTTCATCAGGACAATTATTACAGCAAACCAAAAAAGTTTTGCAGGGAATATTATTTTCACTTACAGTTGAATACCCTTCATTCCAGCTCATTCCCAAAGGCACAAATTAGTCTTGCAGTATATAAAAAAAGAAACTTTCCTCTAGATAGGTCACCATCCACTTGTTCCTTCTTGTGATAAATGCACACTGTGTTTCTCTGCCCTCCCAGACATACTGCACCCTCCTCCTTTGATGTCAAGTTGTTTTAAACCATTGATGAAGCAGATAAGAGAAGCTTTGCTACTTTCAGGCAGATCATCACACCTTGTCATGTGGGAGTCCAGAGGAGAAGGCTGCAACAGTAATAAGTCTGGCTTTTACTAAAAGGCTGATAGGTTTGTTAATAAATGAGGACAGGCAGCAACAGGCTGGGGGCTCCGAAAGGCAGTAGGTCCACAGCAGAGTTAGTCACTTCCAAAAGGCCGGTGAGAAGGAATAACCTCTTTGGCTAACCTGATTGTAAATAGACAGTGGCACAGGAGTAGATTCTGGCCCCCTATCTGACATGTCTGCCTCTTAAAGGACAGTGGGTCTGGGAAAGTGTCTGCATCCTACCAGGCCTCACCTTCCTCAGAAAGACCAGGCAGGGCAGGCTGTGGTACAGTCATTCACAGAGCAGGGAAGGCTGATTCTGGGAGACAGCTATTGCTGAAGGCGAGGAAGGAGAGGAAAGGCAGAATACCTCTGAGGAGGTGCAGTTGGAAGTTTGACTTTTTAGAGACATCAGAGATGTGGGCAGAAAAGAAAAGCGTGGAGCCGAAAATGACCCTGACGTTCTTCGCCTCACAGGTGGCAGTAGGAGGAGTGCCAAAGAAGGCCGGCCAGAGAGTGAGAGGAAAGGAGGGTGACGGTGTGCCAATACGGAGGATCTCCATTTTACAGGCATTAAGGCAGAGCTCAATGGTGGCTTACCACTCCTGAATGGCAGACAGGCAGTCAGAGATGAGAGAAGGAGAAGAGGTGGCTGAGGGAAGCCTGAAAATGAGATGAGTGTCATCAGCATAGCACTGAAAGTTGGAGCAGAGAGAGGCAATGTGATGGGTAAGAGTTTCCAAGTATTGGTTTGAAGAGCCAGGGAGAGAGGTTAGACAACTGGGGAACACTGCAAGTAGAGAGGGAGATAGAGGAAAGGAAGGCCGCAAGTTGGACCTGGGAGGGTTGATTGAGAGGAAAAAGGTCAGCTAGGCCAGGGCTTGATCAGTGATACCCAGGTGTTCACAGAGACGCTTGAGCAGGATGGTACGGTTGACCATATCGAAGGCAGAAGAGAGATTGAGTAGTATGAGGACAGAAGGGATATTGGAGTCAAGGTTGGAGAGTAGGTCTTCACGGATGCTCAGGAGAGCAGTTTCCATGCTTCTGGCAGCTCTAAAGCATAATTGGTGGTCATGGAGATCAACCAACAGAATCAGATTGGATGTTAAGCTGCTAGATGGCCAGCTTTTCCAAGAGTTTGCCCAGAAAATGTGTGACAGAGATCGGGTGATAGTCTGCTGGGCAAGAAGGGTCAGCTGTGGGTTTCTTGAGAAGAGGGAGCACAAGAGAGTGCTTCAGGGGGGAGGGGAATGCTCTTGAGGAGAAGGAGAGGTTGCAGAAATCGGGCAGGGCAGAAGCAAGGGTGTCAATGTGCTCCTTGATGGTTTTGGAGGAACAGGGAAAACCCTGTTTTGACGAGACTTTCATACATCTGACTTGTCTGGAAACCTTGTCAGGGGAGAAAAGAGGAAAGGAGGAGAAGCATGGTGAGGGGGGACGGCTGCAGTAGAGCCAGAGTTCGCAGATGGAGAAGGGTGAAGGGGGGGAGGGGACGAGAGGGTGGACAGGAAGTACCTGGGTTTTAGAGATGAAGGGAGAGGCAAGGGCTGTGCAAAGGGCCTAGGAGGCGACATGAGTGGTAAAGACTGCAGCAGGGTTGGCCAGCTCCTTGCAGATTTTGAAGCGTTCAGCATGGTTATTAGATGCCGTAGAGACAGAGGTGTGGATGTGGGCTCTCTTCTTGGTATGGACAGAGAGCAGGTATTGCCTTTGGAGTAGGCGGGAGGCCAGTTTATCAGAGGATGAACAAGAAGCCCTCCATTTCCTCTCAGCCGCCCTGCACTTACGTTTAAGGGCAGCTAGGTCTGAGTCGTACCAAGAATTGCACTTGGCTTTGGGCTTCAAACGGATCCTCATGACAGGGGCAAGAACATCAAGAGTGTCAGAAATAGAATAGTAGAGCATGAAAAGGGCTGTGTCAGGATGTGAGTCAGCCTGAGAAGGATGGGGGAGAGAAGGTGGTGGCAAAAGCCTCAACTGATACACGCTTCATGGGCCGGATGTCCGAGAAGGTAGGTGGCAGTGTTGGGGTTGAGTTGGCCTAGTGGGTAGAGAGGATGAGATGGGACGAGAGGAGGGAGTGATCGCTCCAGGAGCGAGGAGTGGTCAGAGGCATGGAGACGGGGAGGTCAAAGGAGATCAAAGCATCAAGCGTGTGCCCTGCAGAGTGAGTCGGGCCAGAGGGGCAGATAGAAAGGGAGAGGGAATCACAGAGGTCACGAAAGAGTACAGACGAGGAACAGGTGGATATTGAGGTCACCAAGAAGGAGGAGTTGAGTGTTTCAGGCCAGGAGGGAGGAGGAGAGGTCCGCCCACTCACAGAGGAAACAGGTGATCTGACCAGGTGGCCAATAGATAGTAGCCACGGTTAGAGGGTGGCCAGGAGAGAGAGAAAGCCTTCAGATAAGGCATTCGAAAGAGGAGTAGGTCTGCGTGGGAATTATAAAAGCAGGAATCCACTCAGGAAAGAGCAGGGCTACACACCCTCCTGACCAGATGGGTCTGGGTGCGGAGATGATCTTGTAGCCACCAGGGAGGAGAGTGTCAAAGCTTGTGACAGAGCTGGCTGTGAACTGATTATCAGTGAGACTGAGGACATCAAGGTCAAGTGTTTGAAGGAGGCGGCAGATGTCAGAGGTGTGTTTAACAGCAGAACGAGAGTTGAGAGTGGCAAGGTACAGAAGGTTGCCAGCCTTAAAGGCCTTCCAAGGAGGGATACAAATCAGAGGTACACCCAGTGGAGGCTATAGAGCCTGAGGGGGGGCAGAAGAGGAGGGAAGAGAGGGCAAGGTAGCCAAGGCGGGGCAGAGGAGGGAGACAGGGAAGCAGGAGATGAGAGGGAGGGAATAGCAGGAGATGAAAGGAAATTGAGAAGGTGAGGGAAGCGCCTATCAACCTATCAAAGAGTAGGAGATTGCCCTGAGGGCCTTGGACTATGATGGTGCCATTTAGGTAGACATTAATGATGACCTTAGAGGAGTCGAAGGGGGCCATGAGAGCTTCCCAGCGGGTGCCACCATTAATGGGATAGGAGGAGATAGGAAAGAGCACAGAGATCATATGGAGAGTCCATAGATCTGGCGAAGGAACGACAACAAAGATGTCATTGAGGGTCTATCTGGAGGAAGCGCTGGAGTAAGTGTCAGAGATAGGGAGACCAGGGTTGGAGGCCAAGATATCCTTTTTGAACGTCTTCCTACCAGACCTAGTGAGAAGGGAAGGATAGTCAGTGGAGAAACAGTTGGAGAAGATAGGAGAAACAGAAAGCACCATGGGAGAGATGGAGTGACGAGTGGGGGGGAGGGAAAGCGGGTAAGAGTAGAGCAAGTAGAATGGTCCAGTCACTGGGCCAGTAGGTTACAGAGAAAGCACGTAATACAAGCAAAGTGAACTGAAAGTTAGCAAAACACAGCTTGATTTGAGTTTAACCAAATGCAAAAGCACAGCTAGATTTGAGTTTAACCACTCAAACCACTTTGAGATGAAATTCATCCGCTTTATGATGGCTGAGAAAAAGGCCTAAATGATAATAGTCCTTTTAAATTAATTGTAAATCTACATGTGGGACAAATTAGCCCTGACTCCTGCCTTCTGGCCATTTGTTTTCACTCGGTCAGCCTGTGCCCAGAGTTTTATTTTTTTATCAGTCTCCTTTGTGCTGGAAGCTTGATCTTTGAAGTAGGGGCCCCCGTTTTCACACATATTAGTCATGCTCCAGCCAAGGGTAACTTTTTCTTGAAGTCAATGCTTTCAGAGCCAGCAGGTCTTGAGAACACTGAATTTCGACACCTTTAGCAGGACATTTTCTTGCGGTTGGTCATTAGATCAGAGATGTGACATCCAGGCTGGAAATGGGAGATGTCCTTGTGAAGTTTTGCCCACAGCCAGCAAAAGGATCTGCCTTGGGCTGACATTTTCCATGAAGACAAAGTGGCTCTTCAAATGTCATTGGAGTTTTCTAGGTGAAACATAATATACATTGCTTTTGGTCAACCCACACATCATGTTTCGTTTTCCAGACATTTTCCTGTGCGAAGTGATATTTTTTTCACTTTTACTTTTTAAAACCGTTTTTATTTGCACACAACTGTGCAGGCTGTTTTTGTTTTCAATGTTTAACAATCCTGTTTTCCATGCGACAGGGGTCTTTGATTCCTCCTTCTTTTGTAAATTAAAATGCTGCTTGTCCATTGGCAATGACAGGCAGGCCCCTTTCCACATGGCTCTTTAATTTTACTTGAAAAACAACAACAAAGTCCAGGCTGTTTTTGTTTCAGTGCTTAAAATCCTACCATTTATGTGAAAGGGACTTCTGTTTGGGGCCTTTATATGCAACCCACAATGCATGTCCACATGGCTCTATGGCAAGTAATGCAATGTGAGACCACCTTGCCTACCTACCACACTGACGGACCACACCTGTAAACTCACACAGTAAAGGTGACAAGCTTATCACAGGCCACACACACACATACCCAGGCCCACCTGGTCTGGGGGCGGAGTGGCCCTGATTTTCCCTGAGTGGGTTCCAGCCACCATAATTCCCAATGAACCCTACTCCTCCTTTGGATGCCTCGTCTGCAGGCTGTCTTTCTCTCCTACCCTCTCCCTCACTCTTGCCATCATCTTCAGGCCCCCTGGACCTATCCCTCTTTTCTTCTCAGAATGGGCAGACCTCTCGTCCTCTCTCATGGCCTCCTCCCCCAAACTTCTCTTCCTTGTGGATTTCAGCAACCATCTTGACTCTCCGGATTTGGCTACTGTACTTTTTCATGACCTCTGTGACTCTCTCTCCCTCACAATTCCTCCCTCCGGTCCAACCCACTCAGCCAGACGCACCTTGGATGCTCTCATTTTAACAGATATGCCTCTCTCCAACCCTCTAACCACTCCCCTCTCCTGGTCTGATCACTCTCTCCCCTACTCCCATCTTGCGCTCCCTGGCCCCCAGACAATGCCTCTACCTGCACTGCCAGTCTCCTTCTCCATCATTCGCCCAAAGAAGCGTGTGTCAGTCATTGCATTTTCTGCCACCTTCATCCCCCCTTGCACCACTGCCTCTGACTCTTCTACCGGCTCAGCACTGGCTAATCTCCATCTCACCATCTCTAACACCCTGGACATACTTGCCCCAGCCATGAGGATCCACATTAAGCCTGTCTCCAAATGCAACTCTTAGTATGACTCTGACTTAGTAGCTTTGAAACGCAAGTGCAAAGCTGCTGAGCAGAAGTGGCAGGCCTCAAGTACATCCTCTGACAAACTGGCCTGTCTCCTCCCTTCCTCTCTCATACCTGACTGCCTGACCGGTATTCAGGTGTTGTTCTCTGCTAACAATCTCTGCCTTAATGCCAGAAAGACAGAAATCCTTCTCATTGGGACACCTGCTCCATGCCCCCCACTCTCTGCCCACCCTCCTTAGGAACCCTCCCCTTATCCTCTTGTGAGGCTAAAGACCTTGGGGTCATCTTTGACTCCTCTCACTCCTTCTCTCTGCACAACATGGACCTTGCTAAGAAGTCCAACTTTCAGCTCCACCTTCTCAGAGGAATTCTCCCTTTCGTCACCTTCCCCTGGAAGCTCAAAGTTTCCAGATCCCTTGTTCTCTCTAGGCTGGACTACTGCAACAGCCTCTTCCTTAAGCTGCCTCTTTCCTACCTTCGCCCTCTTCTAATAATTCAGAATAGGGCTGTGAGACTTATTCTTGGCCTCAAGCCCAGGGAGCGCATTTCTCTCTAGCCCTAAAATCTCTCCATTGCTCCCGGTGACCGCAAGGATCAAAGTCAAGGCCCTTTGCATCATCCGCAAGGCTGTCTGGGGCCTGGGACATCTCTACATCCAGCTTTCTCTCCCTAAATACCTCCCTGCTAGAGCCCTTCAGTCCTCTAGTTCCAACTCTCTGCAGGTCAGACGCTTCCCAAGCAGAGAGCTGGAGGTAGATTCCTTTCATCGGCGGGAGCCTCCCTCTGGAATACACTACAAACACACCCACCTCTCCTATGTATCTCCAACAACTCCCCAAATGGACACTAAAGCACACATGGTGCACATATGTGTTGCCTAAAGGGCACAACTGTGAGCATGCCACCTGGATACAGTACACACTGTCCATATCTATAGTATGCACATGTAACACAGATTCATACCAGCACACTGACCAGATGGAAGGACACATTGGACCCTGGAACCTGTCAACTGGAAACAATGAGCTGCAGAGTGTGCCATCCAACCTTGTGACATGCCTGTGCAAGAGATAATTTGACAACCATATATCGACATGCAGAATCAACCAGAACTGTGCACACATCAGTGAGAACATGGTGCACACACCACAATGCGACAGCAACATCAATACTAAATATCAGGAAGCCAAGCTGTACTCATTCACCTATAACATTATTTAAATATAAATAAAATACATGCATAAAAATAGTAAAAAATGAAGACATTTTAAACCTCCAACATTAAATAACGTAATAACAAACAACTGTATGCAAGAGTCAGCAGGTGAGTTTCTCTCAATGTCGTCCATTGCCCGGGCCAACGCTGATTGCCCCTCTCCCTCCACCTGCTGCAGACAGGCTTCTGTGGATGCCTGGAGGGCTTGCAGGGCTTCCCACATCTGGCCCTAAATATCCTCCAAAGCCCTGGGTGGCACTCCAAGACCAAAGCCCACACCTGCCATCCTCTCCTATGCCTCAACCCTGGGCCTGGCAATTGCCTCCTCCCTTGCCGGTTGCCTCTGCTCCACCTGTTGTCTCATGTTGTGGAGCTGGGCAGACACCAGGGTGTTGATCCTCCGCCTTGCCTCCTGCCTTTACCACGGGATGTTGTAGCCGAGTTGCAGTAAAACTGTCTTCTCTGGTGCTGCAACTCCTTCTGCCTAGCAATGCATTGCTGGTGCAGGTACTCCTTCCGATATGATGTATGACTTCTGAAGGGAAGTACTGCACCGTCACTGTCTTGGGGTGCTGGGTTGTCCTCCAACACATTGGGCCTCATTACAAGTGTGCTGGTCTGGAAACAACGATGCCGCTAAGCCTACCGGCACTGTTATTTCTGGAATGGCACACTACGAGTTTGGCTGCAGGAGCCGCTGTGCCCGACAGGGCTGACCCTGCCGGGCACTGTGGCCAATGTAGGCAAACCGTCATGAAAGCACCGGCACCGTTAACAACAGTCCCATAGGACTCTAAGGGTATGGGGACTTACAAATTGCCAGCGCCTGACTTCCCAGATCACTGGGGTTGTTATCCCCCGGTGTTACTGGGAAGTCAGGCGCCAGTAATTCATCCCGAGTCCGGTGGCAACCCACCGGTAGCAATGAGGCCCATTGTCTTCATAGATAGAAACTGAACACAATTGGGGCGTGGCTTGGAGCGCCATCGATGCGGCTGCTCCCTTGAGGCCACCCGTGCGAGGCCCGCCGTGTTTGTATAATTATGCAGCTTTTTGATCACTGAGTGGGGCCATGCCGACACCCTGGGCGAGCAGTACATCTGGGGCAACCATGGCTCAACTCTGAGAGTCCAACAACCCCGCTGGACCCGGCAATCCACCTTGAGTTGGCGAAACTCAGCCCGGCCCAAGATGGCGGACGCACCTTCAGTGGGGGAGCGGAATCCCCGGAGGCGGCTTGGAGGACCCTGCTAGCCCCCTGCGGACACCGTGTGGTCTGCTGTGTGCTGTGGGTTCTGGGCAGTGGGGGCCGGGGGCGCCCTTACAGCGACCGACCGGGCGGGGGCCCTGGGGCGAGGAGGAGGAGCCCCAACACCAGCCCTGACACCAGCCCCGTGCGGAGCGGCTTCCCGGAGGCGGCCGTCCCATCACCTCGCGGCGAGGCCCCGGGACGGGGAGAGACTGCGGGATCCCAAGGGGGGGCTGAGACTCTCCTGGCCGGATGAGATAGTGGTGCACACCTCGGCCGCCCCCCCCCCCCCTGAGCCCTCTGGGCGTCCCTTGAGGCTGCCCTGATCCTCTCCTCGGACTCTCCCCCTCTCCTCTCCCCGGACCCGAGTGGAGGAGCGCCGGCGGCCTTCGCGGATTGCCCCCCCACGCTTCCTAGGGCGCTCAGGCCCTCTGCATCCTCCAGCCGGCTCGGCGCCACCGATCAGCACCTGCCCGCAGACTAATATTGCGGGGGTCCTGTCTCTCCTCCCGCTGCAGACGAAAAGTGGGGGCCCGCCTTGGCTCTCTCCAACTAATAGAGGACTCCTGTCATTACCTGGCATCACCTGCTCCCTGGTCCTCCAGACACCATCGGACCCGGACCGGAGGGGGCTGGCTGAACCACGCGGCCTGTCCCCCCACCTCCTGGGGTCCCCAGGCCCTCGGCTCCACCCGCCCTGCTTGGCGCCGCCAACTGATCCCACGCTCCGCAGACAACGGAGCAGAGACCCTGCCTCTCCCTTGGCACAATTATAAAACGGAGGCCCTACTCCAGCTTCTCAGTGGGCCCTGGTCACCACTTCATATTTGCTGCACGCTGACCCACCAGAACCCCGAGGAGACCTGCGATCAGGCAGAGGAGCCTGCATTCTACGCTCGGGCTCACCCCCCAATCTGGGGATTTCACGTCCCCCATCTCCCTCATTCCTGGGGCGCCCCGGCCCACCTCATCGCCCAAGGCTTGCCCTTCTCCCCCAGAGGCACCACGCCAGTAGTCCTCGGACCCTACGCCCCAGAGCCCTAAGCGGCACCCTTGCGGAGGCGCATATAGTGGCCTCCCCACCTCATCTACAGCCTCGAGCCCGACCACCATGTCCAAGCAAACAAAAGCCGGCAAACACAGGGACATAGCCACCATGCTCACTGCCTCGGACAAAGGGAAGAAACCTGATCTCCCCGGCCCCCCAGCACAGATCCACCAGGAGGGGGGTGATCCCCCGGCCACCAGGAAGGACCTGCTAGCTTTCATGGCGGACATTAAAGCTGAATTTAGATCCTGCATGAATGAACTCTCCTCCAAATTGGAGCAAACCGACCACAGAGTAACGGGGGTGGAGCAGAGTCTGGGGGAGGTCGAAGATCGTTTCCAGGATCAGGCATCCACGCTGGGGGAGATCCAACAAGCAGTGAGAGCCCTGCAGGATAAGTGTGAAATCCTGGAGTATAAACAAGAAGACTTGGAAAATAGGGCCCGCCGCAGCAACCTTCGAATCCGGGGGGTCCCATCCTCAGTCCCGGACAAAAAGCTGGCGGAATATGTGGGGGACTTCTTCCAAGCCCTTCTTCCAGACTTGGACAAATCCCTACTACTCCATTACCGCACCCACAGGCTATGCCCACATCGGGGGGTTGCCTCGGAACTCCCTCCAGATGTTATCACCAGGGTCCACTTCTTCTCCACGAAAGAGGCCATTTCAGCCATCAGTCGCTCTCAAGACGAGATCTCCTTCCAGGGCGAGCCGCTTCAGATATATCAGGACCTCTCGCTGCTAACCCTTCAGAGGAGAAAAGCACTCCGACCCCTGGCCACCTTCCTCCAGGAGCGACAGGTTCGATATAGGTGGCTCTTCCCGACAGCCTTGCAATTCTCATATAATGGCACCCTGTGAAGGATCAGCCACATGGAAGACGCCAGCAGGATCATGCACCCGGCCAGCCCCGAGAAGGCCGCCCCAGCGAGCTCGGACGCATCCGGGACCCCGGAGGCTCCAGCGGCCCCGCGGCCTAGAGCATCATGGTCAAGAGCCTCCCGCAGCAACAAGAGGCGATGAACACCCCCTGGTCCCCCCCCCCACAGGACCCAGGGACGCACTCATGGACCAAGTGCCCACCTACCTGAAGCACCAACCCATCATGCCCGATTGATCCGTCACCTCGCTTGTTAACACGGCGGGCCTCACCCACGGCTCATGCCCATTCCAAGGTTCGTACCATCTCCATGTCCTTGGAAATCCAAGTTATCCGATTGACTCAATTGGCCCTGTTGGCCAGGGGCCCGGCTGCATACACAATGCTGCCTACACCGCTAGTTACAAAATTGGCCCCCTGTTGGGGGCCCCTGTTAAAACCCCAAGAGCAGGACAACCCACTCTTGGCTCTCACCTATGGTGACGGATCATAGCCTAACCCCCGGCCCCCTCCCGCCGGCCCATTCCACAGAAGGGACACAGGCTCCTGAGCATCAGACATTACGATGTCTTTCCCTAAACGTCAACGGGCTGAATGCCCCCCCGAAACGCAAATCGGTACTACAAAAGCTGCAAAACGATGGGGCCGGAGTGGCCTTGCTTCAGGAAACCCACCTCCTCCCAGCAGACTTTGGGCGCCTTCGCTCACACCTATTTCCTCTCCAATTCTTTGCTTCAGGAGGAACCAAGAGGGGACACAGCGATTCAGGAAAGACTTAAACCCCCAGATCCTGGACTCAATCGCATGCCCTGAAGGCCGCTTCGTAGCGGTTAAATGCATCCTAATGGGGGATCTCTTCACCTTTGTCTCGGTCTACGCCCCCAACTCGGGCCAAGCAGACTTCTACGACGCTCTGGGCGCCTCCCTCACGGGTTTCACAGTGATGGTGGGGTGGACTTCAACGGGGTGCCAGATCCCACCAAAGACAAATTCCACCCCCCACCACGGGAGATTTCACACTGGCCCTCAGCCTCCTACGTCTATTCAGAACCCTGGATGTGATAGACGCATGGCGGGTGCTCCATCCGACCGAAAGGGATTTTTTCTTCTTCTCCCATGTCCACCGTTCGTTTTCGAGGATCGACCTCCTCTTAACCTCGCCCCAGACTCTCGCATATGCAAATGAGGTCTCCATCGGCTTAAGAATTTTGTCAGACCATGCACCAATAATCTTGGAACTTCGAACCCAAAACCTTGCAGCCAATCCCGCATGCAGATGTTCACTCTACGACCCGATTCTTAACGACATGCAGGTCAGAGACAGAATCACAACCACTATCAAAAACTTCCTCGAGGAAAACCGGTCACTGACACCTCTCCCGCCAACAATTGGGATGCCATGAAAGCTGTGATCAGGGGTGCCCTGATGTCATGATCTCTGCTTCCAAAAGGTCAGGGTTTTCCCAACTCCCTTGGAAGCAGATCCATAACCCAGGTTCCGAGTGCCAACCAGTCCCAATTGGGACCTTTTGGACCCAGTCCTGGCGCCAGTGGCACCAGGCTCATAAATATGCCCAGTCCCAGCGCTGGAAGCGCCGGGCTCATAATGCTTGGGTGGACTTACCTTCAGCAGACCATGCTGCTTACTTGCCTGCCAGTTGAGCCTCTGATCCTCTTCTGTTTGGAACTACTTTTCCTGTTGGGTGGGGCTGGAGCCACTCCCTAGATTCAGAACACTGGAACTCTTCTGGAAGGCAGGAACTCTTTTCTTACCAGGAACTCTTTTCTTACTTAGGCGTGGCTGTGGAAGGAGACACCTAAGCACTACAGGAGGCTATTTAAACCACACCCGGTGGATGAATCTTGCTTTGCGTTATTCTGCAACCTCTGCAGCAGAACGCTCATCGTGTCTTCTGCATCCGGTCCTGGGCCTAAGGAAAAAGGCTTACCATCCTGAATCCAGTCTTCAGCAACACCTATAAAGACAAGAAAGAACAGGTTAGCATTCCGGCATCTGAAAGGCAAAGGCTTACCATCCTGAATCCAGTCTTCAGCAACACCTATAAAGACAAGAAAGAACAGGTTAGCATTCCGGCATCTGAAAGGCAAAATCTTACCAACTCTTCGCACGCTCCGGAGGCCTTCGGCGCTGCATCCCGCATCTGAAAGACAAAACAAGGTGCGTTTAAAGACATTGGGGAACTTTAATACTCACGTGCCATTACTCCTTTCCACATCTAATCCAGTGGGTATTCCGGCACCCTGCAGCCGCTCCGAACTCGTACCTGCAAAATAAAAAGACAGTTAGAGCGCATCGTGAAGCAGGCAACAAGCGCTTACTTACGTGCTTCCAGGCGCTTCTATTCATCACACGGGCTCCATCTTCAACTCACTTCAGCCTGTCATCCGCCATCGCCGGAACCCTGCAAAACAAGAGACATCATTACTAAAGACTTTAAAGACATTTGAATGACTCGAAACTTACCGTTCGTGCAGTAAACGACGGACAGCAGTCCTCTGAAGTCAAGAGGCCTGCGCTACCTATCCAGTGAAGAAACTGGTTACAGCACCCTGCCCCGAGGCAGATGGAGAGCTCGGCATTCACTTACCTAAGGTGAGAGCGTTAACCTTTGGGGGTCTACAGGAGAGGAGAAGAGGAAAGAGATAGGGACACCCCAATAACCCCAGTTCATTAACCCCATATTTTCTATCTGCAGACATCTTACTCTACACGTCAGGCATACAGTGCACAGAGGTCCAGCCCAAAGAGCCAACCGGGTGCTACACATCACCTTTGAGGATACGGTAGTCGCCCAGTCAAGACCGGCGCCTCTGCGAGAATCAGGTGAGCGTTACAGAACGCAAAGCCTACCGCAAAACTCTCGCCCAGGCGCTATGGAAATCTCGGATACTGACCCCCTAGCCCGGTTACTTGGGGAATTAAGGGCAGAAGTGCATGCAGCTCGTCAGGAAACGAATGCTCTAAGAAGGGAACTAATTATTTCCAAGGAGAGAACAGACAATCTTGCTAGACAAGTGCTACAGTCACAAGCCGGACAGACCCCGTTACCCGCATCAGGGGCAAATCTTCCTTCAACATCCTCTATGAATCCAGTGCAGATCAACCTACCTGGGAATGTACCTCTGGCTCCGCCCGAACGATTTTCTGGTGACCCAAAGAGGTTTGCAGTATTTATCAATCAGTGCCGGTTGCACTTCTTATGCCGGCCAGCAGCCTTTCCAACTGATCAAGCAAAAGTAGCTTTTGTACTTTCGTACCTTAGTGGCAATGCGGCAGACTGGTCGATCCCTCTAGTTAATCAAGATGATCCGGTTCTCCATGATTTTCAAGCCTTTCAGCTTAGTATGGAAAAACTGTTCGCAAGACATTCACAGGGGCAGGCCTTGGACAATGAGCTTCTTTCGTTGCGACAGGGTAATCAAGACCTTTTGGCTTATATTGCATCTTTCAATAGACTAATAGTGGAAACTCAATGGCCTGAGGACAAAAGGATTACGCTGTTTTATAGAGGTCTACGTGGAGAGCTCAAAGACGTTTTAGCCCAAGTAGTGAATCCCCCACAAGACTGTTCGGATTATATAGACTTGGTCGTTCAAATAGATCACAGGCTGCAGAACAGGAAGGCCGATCGTTCCAAGTTTGATGCTCGAGTATTTTCCAAACCGCCAACTCCTTCCAAAGGAGTAGACTCCGGGGAACCCATGCAAATAGGGGGTCTGAAAGGTCCTCTAACACAAAGGGAGCGGGAAAGGAGGAAACAGTTGCAATTATGCCTATATTGCGGAAACTCAGGGCACTTTCTTCGAGACTGTCTGGTGAAACCTGCCAAGAAGGCAGTAGGAGCTGCAGTTACCAAAGTTACAAACTCTGAGCAGGGAAACAACCTCGCCTGACAAGAATAGAGGTCCTCTTGCCGAGCGTGAAAACCAGTTCCGTGACCTCGCATTTCGTGATACCTATGGTCCTCATTAGCCCTGATAATCCGGATCGATTACATGCAATTGAAGCTTACGTCGACAGCGGTGCCATCGGCAATTATGTGGATCATGAAATGGTTTTGAGGATGAATCTAACTCTTTGTCCCAAGGCTGTAAAGGACGTCATTACTACGGTGGATGGTACGGAGATAGCCTCCGGGCCAGTAACGCATACCACTCAAGAGGTGACGCTAGTAAGTCAAGATGGACACCATGAGAAGATCGTGTTCGATGTGATCAAGGCCCCTCAGTTTCAGATTATTCTAGGAATACCTTGGTTAGAGAAACACAATCCTCTGATCGATTGGCGAGCAAGAACGGTCCAGTTTCCAGAATGTGTCTCTACTTGTCACCCTCCACCTGGTGTTGCACTGGCCGCAATTTCTTCAGAGACTCCCCAGTTACCTCCCGAATACCTAGAATACCAAGATGTTTTCCGGAAGGATCAGGCTAACTCTCTACCTCCTCATAGGTCTTATGACTGCCAGATAGACCTGATACCTGGATCTACTCCTCCTTGTAGTAGAATTTATGCCCTCACTGAGCCTGAGAACCTTCACCTTCGACAATACCTGGATCAATACCTGGCAAATGGGTTTATTCGTCCTTCCAAGTCCCCTGCTTCTTCAGCTTTGTTCTTCGTTCCAAAAAAGGAAGGAGACCTTAGAACTTGTATCGATTATCGCTCCCTGAACCAGATCACCGTTAAGAATAGATATCCGTTACCTTTGATCCCTGAACTCCTGGACCAAGTCAGAAAAGCATGCATATATACAAAGCTGGATCTTAGAGGAGCTTACCACTTGGTACGAGTAAAAGAGGGCGATGAATGGAAGACGGCCTTCCGCACCAAGTATGGGCTATTTGAATATCAGGTCATGCCCTTCGGACTTTGCAATGCCCCGGCCGCCTTTCAATATTTTATGAACGATGTCCTCAGAGAGCTCATAGATGTATGTGTTGTTGTTTACATCGACGACATCCTCGTTTATTCTTCATCGGAATCTGAACATCGGAAACACGTGAAAATGGTCCTCGAAAGATTGCGTCAACACAAACTTTTCGCTAAGTTGGAAAAATGTGTTTTCAACGTGACTGAAGTTGAATTCTTGGGATTCATATTATCACCTGGCGGAGTGCGTATGGATTCAAAGAAGGTCGATGCAGTTCTCAAATGGCCATCACCATCCTCCGTAAAAGGTGTGCAAAGCATGTTAGGCTTCGCTAACTTTTACCGCAGGTTTATCCCCGAATTCTCTCGAATAGTCCAGCCCATCACTGCCTTGTTAAAGAAAAACAAACGTTTTGAATGGTCTACCGAGGCGGAACAAGCTTTCCAGGATTTGAAGACTAAATTTATCTCTGCACCAATCTTAAAACACCCTCGCCCCGAACTCCCCTACATCATGGAAACTGATGCTTCAAGCCTTGCCATGGGGGCAGTTCTATCACAAAAGGACCCGGTAACCAATCAGTTGCATCCCGTGGCATTTTGGTCCCGCAAATTCTCGCCTCCTGAAATCAATTACACGATTACTGACAAGGAACTTCTGGCTATCAAGTCTGCCTTTAAGGCTTGGCGGCATTATCTGCTGGGTGCCCGACACACCGTTACTGTGATTACGGATCACCGAAACCTGCAATATTTGAAGACCGCAAAAGCCCAATCCTCTAGACAACTCCGTTGGGCATTATTCTTTGCCGAGTTTGACTTCATAATTACCTATCGACCTGGTACAAAGAACGGTAAAGCCGATGCCCTTTCTCAGATGGGAGTGGAAGAACACTTGGTCAACCCTAAACCTGTACCAATCATTCCCGAACAAAGAATTCTGGGTGTAATCGCCACAGAATCCATAGAGGAAGTTAAGGATAAAGCCAGGCAACTTGTAACTCCAGCAGACATACAGAATTGGCATCTGCAGGGAAAGGACTTTGCAGTAAAGGACAACTTATTGTATTTCCAAGAACGATTATACCTACCCAGCACAGATTTACAGAAAAAAGTAATCTCTTGTTATCACGACTCTTTAATGGAAGGTCATCCCGGTATAGCCAAGACCTCAGAAAAGATCAAGCGCTACTTCTGGTGGCCGTCTTGGAAAAAAGATATCAGAGACTTTATAATGTCCTGTGGAGTATGCGCCCAAAACAAGAGTCAAAAGGAAAGACCAGCAGGCCTCTTACGCCCTATTGACATCCCACCTCGCCCTTGGCATACGCTTTCTATGGACTTCATCACCGATCTACCTCCATGCTCCGGATACAATACGATTCTAGTAATCGTGGACTTATTCTCCAAGATGGCGCATTTCATTCCGCTCAAAGGCTTGCCAACAGCAGCAACTCTGGCCCGAGAATTTCTCGAAAACATCGTCCGACTGCACGGTTTTCCTTCGGTTCTAATTTCGGATCGAGGTAGTCAATTTATTTCTCATTTTTGGCGAAGTTGCTGTCGGTCGGCTCAAATTGATGTGAGACTATCGACCAGTCACCACCCTCAGACCGACGGACAAACCGAGAGGACCAATCAAACTCTGGAACAGTATTTACGCTGCATGCTGCAACAAACTGAAAAAACTTGGAAAGATATCCTTTGGATAGCCGAGTATGCCTACAATAACTCTGTCCATTCGGGAACTGGGAAAACCCCGTTTTTTCTTTTGTACGGCAGTCACCCTCGAACCTCGGAGTTGGATCCCCTCCAAGATCTTGAAACACCAGCAGTAGACTACCTGCATTCTACAATCACCCAAGCCTTTAAGGAAGCTGTTTTTCACCTTCAAAGAGCTAAAGAACAATACAAGAAAGGAGCAGATCAACATCGGAAGGAAGCCCCTCACTATCAAGTAGGGGATCAAGTCTGGTTATCCACCAAATATCTATCTCTAAAAGGGCCACGCACATTCAACCCAAGATACCTTGGTCCCTATTCCATCACTACCATAGTAAACCCAGCAGCGGTCAAGTTGGACTTGCCCCCGCACATGAAGATACATCCGGTCTTCCACGTCTCTCTATTAAAACCCGTGCAACCTCAAACCAGACTAACCAAATCTCCAAAACCTATCCTAGTGGATGGAGAACTCGAGTTTGAAGTCAAAAGCATTCTGGACTCCAAGATCTCCAAATCTAAACTATTCTACCTAATTGACTGGAAAGGCTACGGCCCCCAAGAGAGATCCTGGGAACCTGCTGAATATGTCCACGCTCCTCGCCTAATCAAAAGATTTCACCGAACATTTCCTGACAAGCCAAAACCCCCGGAGAAGCCCGGTTTGGGAGGGGCCTTGAGGGGGGGGTACTGTCATGATCTCTGCTTCCAAAAGGTCAGGGTTTTCCCAACTCCCTTGGAAGCAGATCCATAACCCAGGTTCCGAGTGCCAACCAGTCCCAATTGGGACCTTTTGGACCCAGTCCTGGCGCCAGTGGCACCAGGCTCATAAATATGCCCAGTCCCAGCGCTGGAAGCGCCGGGCTCATAATGCTTGGGTGGACTTACCTTCAGCAGACCATGCTGCTTACTTGCCTGCCAGTTGAGCCTCTGATCCTCTTCTGTTTGGAACTACTTTTCCTGTTGGGTGGGGCTGGAGCCACTCCCTAGATTCAGAACACTGGAACTCTTCTGGAAGGCAGGAACTCTTTTCTTACCAGGAACTCTTTTCTTACTTAGGCGTGGCTGTGGAAGGAGACACCTAAGCACTACAGGAGGCTATTTAAACCACACCCGGTGGATGAATCTTGCTTTGCGTTATTCTGCAACCTCTGCAGCAGAACGCTCATCGTGTCTTCTGCATCCGGTCCTGGGCCTAAGGAAAAAGGCTTACCATCCTGAATCCAGTCTTCAGCAACACCTATAAAGACAAGAAAGAACAGGTTAGCATTCCGGCATCTGAAAGGCAAAGGCTTACCATCCTGAATCCAGTCTTCAGCAACACCTATAAAGACAAGAAAGAACAGGTTAGCATTCCGGCATCTGAAAGGCAAAGGCTTACCATCCTGAATCCAGTCTTCAGCAACACCTATAAAGACAAGAAAGAACAGGTTAGCATTCCGGCATCTGAAAGGCAAAATCTTACCAACTCTTCGCACGCTCCGGAGGCCTTCGGCGCTGCATCCCGCATCTAAAAGACAAAACAAGGTGCGTTTAAAGACATTGGGGAACTTTAATACTCACGTGCCATTACTCCTTTCCACATCTAATCCAGTGGGTATTCCGGCACCCTGCAGCCGCTCCGAACTCGTACCTGCAAAATAAAAAGACAGTTAGAGCGCATCGTGAAGCAGGCAACAAGCGCTTACTTACGTGCTTCCAGGCGCTTCTATTCATCACACGGGCTCCATCTTCAACTCACTTCAGCCTGTCATCCGCCATCGCCGGAACCCTGCAAAACAAGAGACATCATTACTAAAGACTTTAAAGACATTTGAATGACTCGAAACTTACCGTTCGTGCAGTAAACGACGGACAGCAGTCCTCTGAAGTCAAGAGGCCTGCGCTACCTATCCAGTGAAGAAACTGGTTACAGCACCCTGCCCCGAGGCAGATGGAGAGCTCGGAATTCACTTACCTAAGGTGAGAGCGTTAACCTTTGGGGGTCTACAGGAGAGGAGAAGAGGAAAGAGATAGGGACACCCCAATAACCCCAGTTCATTAACCCCATATTTTCTATCTGCAGACATCTTACTCTACACGTCAGGCATACAGTGCACAGAGGTCCAGCCCAAAGAGCCAACCGGGTGCTACACATCACCTTTGAAGATACGGTAGTCGCCCAGTCAAGACCGGCGCCTCTGCGAGAATCAGGTGAGCGTTACACCTGATAGCACAAGGGGCGGCCTTCCACCGGAACCGCCGACAATCCCGGCTAGCCCTCGAGGAGGAACTGCAAGAAGCAGAGGCGACGCAGAAGAGGAAGGGGTGGTCCCCCAAAACGCAGCGTGCAATCCGCACAGCTAGCAAAAAACTTGAAGCCCACTACGCGGAACACACCGCACAACTAATGGCCAAGACCCGACACCTGTATTACGCCAAGAACAATAAAGCTAACAAATTCCTCGTAGCCAAACTGGCCAAAGCAAGGCGTTCCAATATGATTGCGGGGTTTCGCGACCCACATGGGAGGATGCACTACTCTGAGCAGGAGAAACAATAGCTGGCCACAGATCACATCACCCAAGTAATGACCGCACCCCCACGAGACCGGGCTGCACAGCGGGAATACCTGCGAGGAGCGGCCCTGCCTCAGCTACCCGCCGCAATGAGAGAGAGCCTGGAGGCCCCAATTATCGCAGAGGAGGTCGATAAACCCATCAAGTATCTTAAAGCTCGGGCCCCAGGCCCGGACAGCTTCTCCCCAAGATTTTACAAGAGCTTCAAACTCCACTTAATCCCCACCATGGTGACGCTCTTCAACTCATTCAAAGAGACAGGCACGGTGACCCCCTCCATGCAGGGGTCTACTACAATCCTCCTCCCCAAGCCAGGGAAAGACCAGAGAGACCCAGCTTCATACAGACCAATCGCTCTGATGAATATAGACGCCAACCTCTACTCGAAGATCCTGGCCAATCGCCTATCACACATTCTCCCGACTATAATTCGACCGGACCAAACGGGCTTCATTCGGAACAGAGCGGCGGGGGACAACATCAGGCGTACCCTGAACCTGGTTGAAATAGCCCACCGGCGCTCCCAGGGCCTTGCGTTGTTGGCCCTAGATGCTACTAAAGCTTTCGACAGAGTTGATTGGTCATTTATGGAGCTTACCTTGGTAGCCTTTGACTTCGGCCCAACCATCCGAGCGATGATAATGGCCAACTATAAATCACCCAAAACCCTCCTGAGGATCAATGGTGCCGTATCCTCCCCAATTCCTATGACCTGTGGGACGAGGCAGGGCTGCCCACTGTCACCCCTTCTCTTTGCGCTAACTATGGAACCCTTCGCCCAGAGAATCAGACGGAACAAGCTCATTAGAGGCCCTCAAGTAGGGCCATCCCAACACAAGATTGTGTTGTACGCCAATGACGTACTTCTGTCGCTCACAGATCCCATCATATCGGCAGAACAAGCCCTGGGCGAATTGGCAAACTTTGGGAAGGTCACAGGCTTTGTAGTTAACTTCGCTAAATCGGTGGCCCTGGGAGTCGGCCTCCAGCGGGAGGAGCGAGAAGCCCTGTCTAGGCTGGGCCCAATTGCTTGGAAGGAACGATCTATTCCCTACTTGGGAGTCCACATCACGGCGGTCCCGCGAGACACATACCAGGCCAACTTCCCCAGTCTGTTCCGGGAACTGGAGGGGGACCTAAAACGCTGGGCCACTCAGGAAATTTCGCTAATGGGTCGGATCACGGCTGCCAAGATGAACCTACTCCCAAGATTCCTCTACGCGTGCTCCTCCCTTGCAGTGGCGATCCCGAACTCAGCACTCCAGGAGCTGCAGAGGAAAATGTTGTTCATATGGAAAGGCAAAAAAGCCAGAATCCCCCATAAAACGCTTACTGGCAGCTCCAGACTAGGGGGAATGGGGGTCCCCGACCTGCGGGCCTATAGGGCAGCAGCACAGCTGGCTCACGTTCGGGCCTGGCAGATAATCTTAGACCGCCCTAGATGGGTAGAACTGGAGCAAGCGCAGCTTCCGCTCCCCCTCAGATTCCTCCCACACGTTCAGCCTGCCCGGAGAGAGCACTGGCCCAACCTCCTACTGACCACCAAGCACAACCTAACCTCCTGGGACTGGGCTCTGAAACAAAAGGGAATCCCGAGAGGCCAAAGTCCCCTCTCCCCAATCTTCCTCAACCCAAATTTCACACCAGGGATACATCCACGTAATTTCCGGAACTGGATAGAAGGCGGCCTCGAAACCCTGGAGCAACTATACGTGGGGAACACCCCCCGCACCTTTGAACAATGCAAAGCCGAGTTCCTACTCCAGGAAGAGGACAGGTTTACCTATTGCCAACTCTGCCACTGGTGCTCACAGCCCCAGACCCTCCAGGCTGCCATGCGGCCGCTCACCGCCCTAGAACTGACGCTAAAGGACCTCCCAGCCCGGGGCAGGATCTCCTCCCTATATAGACGCTTCCTAGGGGACTTCCTAATCTCCAGAACCTGTTGCATGGCCCAATGGGAGGCCGATCTGGGCCACCCGATTGACGACCAGACCTGGGTGGACATCTGGACATGCACCCACTCTGCCTCGACCTGCATCACCAATAAAGAATGCGCATACAAGCTCATGCTACGCTGGTACTTCGACCCCCTCAGACTACACCACATGAATCTGCGTCTGAACGCGGGATGCTCTCAGCCTGGCTCCTTTTTCCCCATGTGGTGGTCGTGTCCAAGGATCCGGCAATTCTGGGAGCGATGTTTGCAGATGATCGAGCAAATCACCGGGCGGACTCTCCCCCTGGAGCCCGAAACAGTTCTCTTGGGGATCCCAACCCCTGGATCCTATCCCCGCTCAGGGAACGGAGCAAAACTGATAACGCAATGCCTCCTGGCAGGTAAAACTGTCCTAGCCCGCTTCTGGAAGTCCCCGGAAGGCTCATGTATAGCCCACTGGTGGGGCAAACTATGGGACATCCTGATAGTGGAAAAAGTGACCGCGGCAAGAGCGGGTGTGCTACACCGCTTCCAGAATGTCTGGGTCCCGGTGTTGAACTACGACCAGCGCTTCCCTGCTTTGACATTCAAACCGCTTAATGCACGATGGACCCTGAAGGAGGGGGTACCTGCCTGAGCGGCAGGGGCCTCAACTGTATCCAAGGAATGGGGGAACTGGGGAAGGACTGCTGGAGGTTGGGGGGGTCTTCAGGGTGGGGGGAGAAGGGGGCGATGGGATATGATTCAAAAGTAAAACGTTATGGGTGTGTTCTTAAGCAATGTCATTGATAATTTGTCCTGTCTTGGTTTAAAATAAACATATTAAAAAAAGAAACTGAACACAATTATTGTAAACACATAGGGCCTCATTACGAGGTCGGCGGTAACCCGCCGGGTACACGGGCGGGTTGCCGGAAACCTCGTACACCGTTGCCGTTGACTGATATCCCGGTGCCACCGGGACATTACAAGTCGTGGCGGCCAGGGATGTCAGGCAGTGGGAACGGTAAGTCCCCATTCCCGTGGAGTCTGACAGGACTCCACTGGAGTGTGGACATGGAAGAACCTGCAACGTTGCTAACCATGCTGATGCTTCCATGAGAAACGTGTCTGCAGGGGCTGGTACTCCCGGCAGGTCAGACCTGCCGGGAGATCTGGCCGCCGCACGCATACTTGTAATCTAGCGGTCCGGAAAGGGTGCTGGTGTGTTGCTACTGGCACCCTTATTTTAAGACCACCGGATTTAGAATGATGCCCTATAAGAAATAACTCAATGTAGTGGGGACAACATCCTTCACCAATAGGTGTAACATGTTCGTACACAAAAACTGGATTGCAGGAATATTTTAGTCGTACATCCATTAAATAAAGCATATTAATAGCAATAAAAACATGGTTAGAAGCATCACAGAATTGGAAGTGGTGCAAACTGCATTTAGCATAAAAACTGTGGATCTACACGTGAATCTAAAGTGCAGATGTACTGTAAGTGCTAAACAAGGTTAGTGAAGTGCAAGTGCTCGTGCACAATGTGGGTGACGTGATGACGCACACACACCCAGTCACAATTGTAGCCAAAAACAAAGAGCAAACTAGTCTTCAGCAGTAACATACTACTCTTGCTACTGTGACTCCCATATACAATTCTTAAACGCTCGGCCAATATTAGACTGTCATTGCAGAGCTCCTGAGGTAAGTACACTCGTTTCGATGAACAGACGCAGTGCAGTTGTCCAGTTAATGGCTATATTATGTCAGGCAAAACAGTCACATCCAACTTTTCTGCTTGTATAACGCCACCTTTTCTGACAAATGTGGCCAGTACACCAGTAGTATCGAATAGCTTGGACTTATCCATCTTGAAAAAATATTCTTGACGGCACCAATCTGACAGGCTGCAATTGACTCTCTCCTTGTCTATGTGAGCAACACGCTGCAGCATTGATTGTACTGTCTGGATCGCATTGCTGTTGTCCTTCACAGCCTAGTCTTCTGTTGGCTTCAAGGCAGACTCTGTGACCACCTCACCTGTCCCAGTCCGGACGTCCACTACCACCAAGGACAAAGGAACATCCAAATTTTCCAATGGTGGGTCTTGTCAAACATGGATTGTCTGGGGCACAGATTTGGAGGAGAAAGGGCCATTGAGGTGGCCTGTCCAAAGAGGCACCCACTAAGCAGTGGTGAGCAAATACATGGCAGACTTGTCTGTGATTCAGTTCAAGCTGGCCACTAATAGCTTCTACTGCATCACGGCAGCTTCTTGCCACCTAAATCCAATCAACAGCAGTGGCAGCACTGTGTCGTGGATGGGCTCATCGGCTAAAACTCCAGGTCGTATCAGTGTGGAGGCATCACAGAAGGTGGGTAGTGTTGCAGCAGATGGGCCTGTAATGGGGGATGTGCTGACTCCTCCACAGCGGCCTGCTCAGCCTTCTGTCTCATGCCCAGATTTGCAGCCTGCCCATCCCCATCTCATTCCCCACCTGACACCAAGGGCAGTCCCCAATGGCCTCCTCCTCCCCCGCCACACCCAACTCTGACATCTCAAATGAGGTCCTCAGCAGCATTGCCATTGGATGATGCCGCTCCCCCAGTGGCCACTGGGTGAAAAGGAAGAGGGAGAAAGGAATCATAAATATGCGTATGCATGTGTATTTCTCTCAATTGGCAAAGTAGCATGTAGTCATCATAATCCCATTGGCGGGACAAAACACACACACACACACACACAGTTAGGGGTGTCACGGTATTAGTTTTATGGCGGTACGATAACCTTCTTGCCAAATGACGATATATCATGGTTATCGCGGTATAGCAGGTAGAGTTAACTAAGCTTAACAAATATTTTCTTAAAAGGTCATAAACAGTCAGATTTATCATCACAAACAAAACCAGTCACCCAGGGCCAGAATTGGGCTTTTCAACATACCTTCCACTGAAATGCCACCCCTTGCCTCCACCAAACAACACAAGCACACGTGTGGAGAGGAGGTGGGGGGGGGGGATCCCTGCTGCGGCTGGCAAAGCAAATGTAACAGCTTTTCCTAAGTGGTCTTTTAGGCTTTTAGCTCCCCCACTGGCTACTGGTGAAGATGATCATGTTGCCATCTTGATAATATGCATGCCACAGATCATTGGAGGCTGATGGTAGTATGTGCTTGTGCACGCACACGCACACGCACTTTCTCTCTCTTTACGTTACAGCCTTTAGTTTACTTGCAGGCCAAAAGGTGTTCAGTAATCACTGACATGTTACTCTTTGGTATGGCAGCAGGGAATACCCGCAGAGATGAGTACATTTTGCAGTGTGTCTTATTATATGGAAAGTCAATGATAGAACCAGGGAAATCCCCCATTGTCATATGTTTAGAAAACATTATCCATTATAAATATATAAACCCCAAAGCCGCCAACCCAAAGTAAATCCTTTTCCTTCTTGGCAATGTATTTATTCTTCCTATTGCTAACATACTGATTTTGTGTCAGGCACGTGTGGTTTACGGAGTGGCATTAAAAACTGCTCCAACTGAAACTCCTCATACCAAAAAAAACCCTTTTTTTACATTGCCTTTTTGCATTTGAAGTTCTTTAATTTACCATTAAGTCCATGCTTTTTAGTTAACTTACAAATACGTAGAGGCAGGATTTTCCAGCTGTAGCAAGCTAGCATTTTGAAACTTGTCTCTGCACATATTTAGCTGATCCTCCAGGAATCTAAGGCGGCTGCAGAATTGGTCTTTCATGGCGCTCACTCGTTGACTAGTGGAAGTGTTATAATGCACATTTGAGCAATGACAGTCACAGGTCATCGCTTTGAAAATTGGCCTCGACTTGCATTTTTTTGGAACCACAAGGCATGGGCATCATGACCCCTCGCTGCGACAAAGTTTGTTTTGACAACTCTTTATCCTATTAAAGGGAGAAAAGTCACTTGTGCCATCTGAAAGCCCATGTCATTGTTTTCTTTTGTCAAAATGCCATAGCCAACACAGACACATCGAAAGATTGCATAGTGATCTAATCACTATAGCTTGTTTACCATCTGCCTGGTGTATTATGAAGGTCTAATGTCAGATCACCACTGACCATGTAATCATGAAGGGACAGCATTCAGTGGGCGCTGTTGATTTCTTTCTTGATTCTTGCACTACATGTTCATTTACCTTCTTAAAGATAGTTGCAACAAAAAAAAACCTTTGAAAATGTCAAAGTTAAAATACATTTTGGCACAAATATGGCCTAGACCACCACCTCACCACAGTCCCATCATTACCGTTTCCCCCAGGTCTGAGTGCATTAGGACCCTTGTGATGCAAGTTCAGAGGGAGGAATGCTTTCATGGGTGGTGTCACACATTGAGAATAGACATAAGACATATTTCACCCCCGTTGCTCTGGATACTTCAAATTGAATGTAGAATCTGTCCTGCCTGCTTGAGTCCAGTGCCATATACAGAATGCAGGTAGGTGAAGGATCAAGCCAAGCAATAACTCTAGTGCCAATGTGGTAATCTACACAGAGGACAGTGGGGGCAGTGTATTTACTAGCAGAAAGCACTGATAGGCCCAGTGTTCACACAGAGGTAAAGTTGTTTGTGGGCATGCATCAGAAGGGCAACCAGATCGTTCCACCCTTTGAATTCTGGGATGTGTATTTCCCCATCTTTCAAATTGGTGGGAAAACTACAAATCCCAGAAATCTAAGCTAAAACAGACTGGATGGCTATCCAACCCATGACCATGAGAAACTTAAGTTCCTTGAATCTACACCTTGGGGAGAGTAATTCGATATGCATGACTTCACTGGCCGTCCTTTTTTTTAACAATTTGCACAGCCAGAGCAAGAGCTGTTCCAATGTGTGTTTTCTCAGGGCAGTTGGACCTTAACTTACTGAACTAATGGTACATGATCCGGGCCAGGCTGAATCGATACATTTCTGCTCCTGCTGGCTGAGTGGTTGCTAAGCAAAGTGCTCCTGGCTCCACTGTTTTGCAAGTGACTGAAAGTTGTATTACATTTGTTTACATACGACCAAAAGGAAAAATAAAATGCTCACTTTCAGTTCAGGCCCTCAGCTCACCCTCGTGATGTCCCTGTGGTCGTGCTAATTGTAAATTGAAAATCGGGACAATCACCATAGAAGATCTGACCTGTAGCACGGAGCAGCATGACTCTGTGAAAATGTTTAAAATCTGTATGCTGCCTTTCAAACAAATAATGCCTGAAACTAAATAACTTTGTTCTAGTTTGCCTATGAAATCCAGGCCTGGCGGAGTCTATGAACTGGAGTCTCAGGTATGCTTATAGAGCCAGTCAGTCAGCTCATCATCACCATCTTTGCATGGGGAACACAAAGTTCAGGCTCTGGGCAGCTTTCAACACAATTTATGCAAAGTCGGCTCATCTTTGACCCGACTCTACTGATCACAGAGAAAGAGCGGTCACAGCAGCAAAGCTGCATTTACTAATGTTTTCTGTCACCCATTTTACTACTCATGGCAGATTTTTTGAGCATCTATGTAAACACACGCAGGCTTGCGTTGTGCTTGCATACATTTCCCTTTCAAGCTCAGGGTACGTTTACACAAGCATTTGCATTCCCCCACGCTGCGCATTGCCGGCGGGGGGTGCAGGTCTCGAGATGAACCAATATAGGGCTCGCCTCAAACAACCTATCAGATTGAACGTACACACTGACTGACAGGAGGGTGTGTCTTCCCCATCCTATCAGCAGGTGTCACGTTGTGGAAAGGATCTACAATGGTAGCCCCAGTAGTCGTAAAATCCACCAATCACAGGGGGTTCACACACTGACTGATAAGAGGGTATGATTTCTCTACCCTATCAGGAGGTGCAACGTCACTGACCAGGAAACACTCCGGAGGATCTCACTGACCAGGAAACACTCCGGAGGATCTGACCGTTCAGCAGACCTCCCTCACAACGCAGCTTTGCAGAAACTGGACGGACATCGCAGGCTAGACTCGTGACGCTGTAGGTAAGGTATCTGCACAGCTTCCCCTTTCATGCATGACAAGCGAGACCAACAAGTTATGCTCACGGCATGATTTAATTCAGTTAACAGCAACTTAACCTCCTCGGAAATCAAACCAACCCTAATCAATTAATAGTAACTCATGGCATGACTAAATTCAATTAATAGTAATTTAACACCCTTGGAAATCAAATCAATTCTAATCAATTAACAGTTACTTAACTCTTTCGCAAAATACTAACGAGACACAACCCCTCTTTTTGAATATGACGGTGTCCTCCCTCTGTGCACCAATATTGAAAAAATAGGGAACACTCACTGCATGAGTCCATCCTTGCTTATTTTCGTTTTTTAAATAACCAATAAATAAAACCCCCCTGATATCAGCTAACACTGGGCTTTGTCATTTTAGGTCCCCAGCGGATACGTCACGGAGGCCGGCTGTATACACTGTACATCCAGTGACCAGCTGTTAACACTGCTCACACAGAGTCCCTATTGATTAACACAAGTAAGTAATTTCCTCTATGAGCTGCAATTCATTACATAACCTTGATAACCTCCATAGGAAGGTTTTTTTTGTTGCAAGACACAGAATTAATTTTAGACATGTTTTGCTTAAATAGATCAGAGACTGTGACACATTCAAGTCCGTCTTTGAAGCTGTTTCACTTCAATCAACAAGACACCACCAGGCCCCTTGTTTCTTGCCACTTTTCAACTACAAGGTACGACCCTGTCCCCTCATGCAAACTATTTTGCATCTACATCATTATATTTAAGTGACCACATTGTAATGGCATCATTAATTTACCAACATAGGAAGCAGTTGTGTGCTGTCAGAAACCCATTAAACTTGTTGCAATGCGCTCGCCCACCATGGCGGGGACCTGTGTCAAGTAATTTGAGTCTGTGAAATCCCCCAGTATCATTGGGTAAAGCACGTCCCGGACTACGATTTTCAATCAGGAGTCTTTACAACTTTTCAATTAAGTTAAATGCTTTCAGGCCCTATGGCCTTTACTTAACTAAGTTAGAGAAGTAGACGAGCGAAATAATAAAACACTAAAGACTTATTTTTTCAAACACATTTATTTTGTATCTGTCTGCTTCCACGTAGGGACTATTCCTTTTCATTCTGCCCCGAGAAAGGCGTTTTCAGATTTGGAAGGCCGACAGGTGGCCCGCCGCAACGTAATTTCGGGCCCTGGACAGTTGGAACCTTTTCCTTTTTTTGTTCCCTGAACTTAATACATCCAGGACTCTTTCCAACAGTGGTTTGGATATTTGTTACTATCGAATTTTACGTAGGCAGACCTGTTAATTGACATGTATTGTTTATTCATTGCTTGTTCCAATATTTATATACTGGCAGACTTGTTTAAATTGTCTGTTTTGTTGTTTTTCTTCCTCATGCATTGAGGCATATTCATTTAATTTGGCAAAGCATTTTCTTTTGTTGCGTCAAACTTGCAAACTGATTCATACGTATTCACTTATTATTGTGCACCTAAATTGTTTTGTGTTCTAAGTTGGTTGTGTTGATTATTTATTTACTGTCTAAACACACATTATTCTTTCATTGTTTTCATGATATTTTGTAAACCTTCAGATTGAATGAAATGCAGCATAATTTTTTTTAAACATTAGTTTTCTTTGTTTCCTTATTCACTCTCACTTCCAAGTAAGTTTTTGGCCATAACAGGGTGATTTAATTAGGATATCTTTCGATATCAACCTAGAATAAGTATGAGGATTTCATTTTCAATTTAGTATACAGCTTTTTTAGATTTCTTGTTTTTTATTATATTAGTCCCCCACCATAGCTGTACCACTTTAAAATGGGCAACCCACATTTGCAGTCGCATTTACTAATGTGGCCTCACTTTCCTATGCTCTTGTCTGCCAAACAAGGCCCCCCTGGCAGACAGCACATCCAACAGCGCAAGCCCAAGACTGCGCAGCACTTGCTTACTGCAGCCTTTCCAAATCAGACTGAAAAGCACACTTAACGGTATACCGGTATAAACAACGTGACGGTTATTATTGTTCAAATAAATTGTCCATGGTATTTTTAAAGGTATACCGTTACATCCCTAAAACAAACATTTAAGCAGTGATGCAAGTGTTTCCTGCAGGCATTTTCATGTGACCGTAGCAGCAAAGTGACAGCTCCATCCAACTATATATTGCAATATGCATCCCTGACAGTCCTACATGAAAGTGTGCAATACACACATGACATCTGTTGTATGTTGCCAGCTCTGTACACATATGTGAACCTAAATATATTTTGTGTTGCAGCAGTCTGTGTGCACAAAGGGCCCATGGAGAATCAGCTGTTTGTGAGAATTAAGCAGCAGCACTGCACGTCCAAGCACCGACATCTTTGTGTGATGAACTACAATGCATGCACCCTCGTTCAGTGGTCTCAATGGCCCGCTTGGAGAGCCAGTGTGTAATTGTGATAATATGGGCATATCAAGAAACTCCTACAAATGTGTTGGGCCCTTCTGCCTTTTAGATAGGATTTCATTTTCCTTCCCTAAATGAACATCACATAGAGGAGCTGTGCAAGTCACACTTACACTGTGCTGGGTGTTGTCATCAGGGGCAGGGGGATGCACCACTCCATGTAACAGCATGAATCCTTGCATGCTGGAAGAGGACACGAGGAGAGGCCCCATGTGATGATAGGAATATGGAGTAGCCATTTCAGGCCGCCACAGCTGGACACATGGCCTTTTTGGTAAAAGAGCTGGAGAAGGGGAGGGTTGGAAGTACATGTCAATCATTTGTAACGTTAATACCTGAACCTGTGAATGTATGGGTTGCATTGCAGGTCCAATGAGGGTGTTGTTGTCTAAGTGCCACAGACTGCTACCCTAGACGCGGTAGCATTAGGATTCGCAAATTACACTAGAATCCTACTGGTGTCATTCATGTGTTGTCCCTGGGAAGGACCTTTGCATGCTAGCTTCGTAGTACAGGCTGCACATTATTGTGATTATTTCAGAGGAGCGGCCCGCCGAACACGCGATGCATAATAGGTACACACACACACATGGTCTTCCAAAACCCAACAGGCTCTACATTTGGCTCCCTGGGTTGGCTATCTATCCACCATGACAGCAATTTTCCATTTTTTTTTAAATTGTATTTATTGTGCAGTTAGTCGCATACAGGACTTTTTACACATTTTCCATTTTCCAAGATCGGTATTAAAAATAGTCCACACGTTTTTGGGATGAAATTTCAAAGACAGGTGTGATGTAGATCTTGTCTGATGACATTCAGTTCACAAACAAAAACATTGAGCCTCATCATAACTTTGCCGGTCCAGAAACTATGGTACCGATATACTTGCCAGTGCTGTTGTTTCCGGACTGGCAAACCACGAGTCCTGTGAGTGGGTTCCTTTCAGCCCGCCAGGTCTGACGTGGCTGGCGGAACGGCACCGCTCACAGACCTTCATGGTGCCGGTGCATCCGTCCACCACATTCCCATTCAGACCAATGGGAGTCAAATGGGAATGGCGGAGTCATATTTTCCAGCGCCAGGGAATGGGCAATGCCCCGGAATTGCCCATTCCCGGGTGCCGGAAAATTCATGACGGTATTTATCAGCATGGCTACGGCCAAAGTCATAATGATCCCCATTAACTTTGAAAAGATTGAGAAACGAAGGCTTTTAAATCACAATCTGTGTTGTGTCCCTCTCTGTGGCCTTACCGCCTGCCTTTCTCATTCCATGCACTCATGGTTTTGTTGTCACCCAAAGCTGCCTGACATTACGTCTTCACTTGCCCGCTTCACCTATGTGTGCCATTATATTGTTCCATTGTGTCAATGAGGCAACGTACTACACTCCACTTTTGCAACACACTCTTGTCAAATGTGCTGGTTTGCTCACTTTGTGCATCCTCATCGAGGAAATTGTTATTCAGCTGTACTGTTCACTGTGTGAGAACTTACCAGCAGCTTGGATCCGGGCCCGCAGTACTCCTTTGACCTTCTCCAGGATCCGGAACTGAAGTGGCGCCAGGGCTTTAAGTGGGCCGGGGCCTGCCGGGGCCCTGCCGGGCCCCCCCTTCCACTGCACGCAACATTGGCGGGATGCATTATCCTGTCGCGGCGGCAGCCGCGACGAGAGATGCGCCTGCCATGAAGTCAGGCGATCTGACAGAAGTGGCAGCCAACCACAGCGATGCTGTGCCTGGCTGCCACTTCTGTAAATCATAGTAACTGCCTCTGGTGACCTCTCGCGCGAGGGGTCACCAGAGGCAGTTACTGTCCCTTTGTTTCCCCAGGTCGCCGAGGCGTCTTTAACCCTCGGCGAACCTGGGGATTCCTCGACATTTTTCGAGGTTTATGAAAGATGGCTTGAAAAGTACACAATTCAAGCCATCTTTTATAAAGCTTTGCCGACGGACAATTTTGTCCGTAGTCAAAGCTTTATAAAAGATGGCTTGAATTGTGTACTTTCAAAGCCATCTTTTATAAAACCGAAATGTTTAAAAAAAAAAAAATGGCCTGAAAAGTAGGCAAACCGTAAGCTATGCACACACACACATATATATGCATGTTATATATCTGTGTGCGTACCTTACTATGGTTTGTGTACTTTGCAAGCCATCTTTTCTAAACATAGAAATACTTCTATGTTTAGAAAAGATGGCTTGCAAAGTACACAAACTATAGTAAGGTACGCACACAGATATATAACATGCATATATATGTGTGTGCATACCTTACGATTTGCGTACGTTTTAGGCCACGCCCCCACAAGCCACGCCCCCAAATGAGGGCCCCCCCTCGATTTCTTACCCCACTTAAAGCCCTGAGTGGCGCCACTTGATGGCAGCCTGAAGGGTGCTCCTGCACAGTGGCTCCAGCCTCAATAGCCACCTTTGCCTTCATCTGTTTCTGGATTCTCATGTTGTGCCAGTGTTTCTTAGTGATCTCGACTATATAGACTATCTCCCCTTCTGCGTTGACAGCGGCTGTAATGTCTTCCCAGATCCTACGATGTTCAGAGGCCACAAGCTGCTTCTCTGGATTGAAGAGGGACTCATAATGGGTCAAGACCTGTTTACTCAGGATGCCAAATTTTGCAGCAAAAGAGTTGACAGCCCCTCAGCCTCGCAACCTTGGAGGCGCTGAATGATGTTGCTGACATGGTGCAGGGGAGGCTGACGGGGTGAAACTGGTTCCTGATTGTACAGAGGAGGTGTGATGGTACTATGGAGGTGTGGTGGACTAAATGAAGCAGATTAGGTGGTCAAAGAGTCTGCCAGGGAACACACAGAATAACAGGCTGTGGAGGACAATAAAGCACTCCCAGCACTGCCAGTGGTCAGCAACCAGTGACACAATACCAATCAGAAGGAGTTGCTGCGGAGAGCAGGCAAACAAATGCAGGGGGAGGCATAAAATGGCTGAAGGCAGGAGGACAAGTAAGGCACAGATGTCTCCAGCAGCTCGACAAGGCAACAGAGTGAGGAAAATAGAGGAAAGTTCCCTTTGTGCGTACGTTACACGCATCAGGCTGCAGGCACTGTGCATGCTCCATGCTCTGCGTATTCGCGATGCAACCCTGGAATGCTATTAATAGAGCGTGTATGCACAGATTGCAAATGCATAGTGTATTCCTAATGGGCAGGGACACTGTTACGGCCGCAGAGTGGATTACGGATAAGCCTTACAAATGCACAAATCCTATTGCACATTTTTCTTGTACAGTCCATCATGAGTGAGAGGGAATCTCAGAGAGGTGAAAGGCCAGGGAAGAAGAAGGGGCCACCAGCCAAATGTGGGAACAAGGCCCCAGTAGCCCCATGTGGGAACAGTGCCCCATTTCTAGCATTTGTGAAGCGTTATCCTTTGGTTGGCAGCCCCCTGTTGCTGACCCAGCAGGAGAAACTGTGGCAGGAGGTCACCAGCATGATAAGTGCCTGTGAGGTGGAGGGATGCGCCGCTGAAGAGGTGCACAAAAGGATGAGGGACCTCCCAAAGTGCGATGAGTCAAACCTCAGCCACAATCTGGCTTCAGCGCAGTCTACTGGTGGAGGATCCCCGCAGACTAAGGAGCGGACATCGAAAATACAGTGAAGTGTACAGTCTCGATTGCGCCAATCCAATAAACGTGTTATAAGGCTTGAGTTGGTGAGAGCCAAAATAATGTGTTTCACACTATCGATAATGCTCCTGGGTAGGGACAATCGGATCCCTCTCCCATCATACAGACTATTTCTCATCTTTTTCAACTAAACTTAAGGCCAGTGAATATTTGATGATCAAGGAGAAGGTCATTTTATTCACAAGTGATCAGTACTCTCTACACGTGTTTCACCCTTTTTTAAGATCAAAAGGGATCCTCAGGAGAGTTTCATATCTTTTGTGCTGTAAATCAAACTGCATATTTGTGCTGGTTGGGTAGTTATCCTTTTCCTAATAGAAATAAAGGAAGTACTTTAGGACCCAGTTTGAAATATTCACTGGCCTTAAGTTTAGTTGAAAAAGATGAGAAATAGTCTGTATGATGGGAGAGGGATCCGATTGTCCCTACCCAGGAGCATTATCGATAGTGTGAAACACATTATTTTGGCTCTCACCAACTCAAGCCTTATAACAAGTTTATTGGATTGGCGCAATTGAGACTGTACACTTCACTGTATTTTCAATTATCTATCTCTGGTAATCAAGATAACTGTACACACTCGATAGCTGACATTCAAACCTCAACGTCAGAGGCTTGGATATATTGATACTGAATTCGCCCAAAGAACGACGTCCTTACCCTCTGATTACCATTTACAAATACATAAGGAGCTGACATCCTCTCAGGAGGTGGCCAGTGGGCTCATCACGAGTGAGCAGGTCGTAGGGCTCGGAGGCATAGACACCTATGCTGACACGTTAGGTGAGTGGCATGTGTCCATGATGTATCGGTTGTTGTCACTACATGATATGTGTGCTTGTGTGAAAGCATGGATTCTCTGGGCTCTCACTCCTCCTGTAATGTATGTACGCCCAGTTAAATTATATGGGGTGCCGTGAACAATTTGGAGACCTGATGACCGGTTCCCTGTGACATAACCTTTTATCCACTCATGACTGTTTAGTCCAAACAACAGAAGTAGAGTGACTGATGATATACTTGTTGTTAACAGCACACATGTTACAGCACACAGTCCCTGTGTCATGCCTGTGGATAGGCCGGTGGCTCCACAACAGTTGCATGTATATAGCGCACACTTATCAGCTCTGTATTCGTGAGACATTTGTTCACTGACTCTGTTAGAGACTGCCTGAATGTGTCTGGTACAATGTGTGTTTGAAGTCGTATGTGGGTTCCTGTGTTTGGGAAAGGTCCAGTGGTCCCAGCAAAGTAATGTCAGTGTTCAGGGCCTTGAGTCATTTTGAGTGTCATGCATGTGTTGTATTTAGGTGTCCATAGTGGTTTTGCCCACTGTACAGTCATATCGGACATGCCACAGGAGCATGGGCAAGTGCTAATATGTGCATGGGTATGAAGGTGAAGGAGCAGATGAGGATGTCTGGCCCATATCTCCTTTCAATCATTCGTGTGTTGTAAGTGGGCCATGACGTCTGTGCCTCAGATGTAGCACTTAATAGAGGATAATGAGAATAATGGGCACATCATTGAAGAGCCAAACTGACATAGAGTATAGTTGCAACTGCCCTTCACACGTATGTGCTTATGGTGCAGTGCATCCCCTGTAGGTGTCTTGCTGCAGGCCCTCAAGTGCCCTCACATCATGTGAATGAGAATTCAGTTAATTGTTCATGTGTTTGGTAGATGTGGCACGTTCATGTGTCTGTGTATTGGATGATAGGCTGTACCGGGGTGATATGCCAGAGGTACGTGCTATTTACTATACACTGTTACAGGCCACACCTGACATTCATTGATGATCATGACTTGCAGATGTTCCACCAAACACATTGTGTGCTGTGCTGTTCCTCCTATGAGCTCATACCTGTCAGCTCATACCTTGCAAAGTGTGCAGAGTATCCGCACTCCGAAATGGCAGCAAAGTAGCTATTTGAATGACAATGACGTGTGTAGCACTGTTAAAGACTCCAATCAAGCAGTCCAACTAAGTCAGTGCCTTGTCTGGGATTGCTCAAGGGAAGCCCTTAATTATATATTTTTATGTCCAGTTCGTGTACTCTGGATGACAACCCTTATATAACACCCCTCTCTTAGAATCCCCCTGACCCCACTGAGCCAAGAAGTAAGTTTGTTTTGCAAATTTAAAAGGTTTATTTGAGAATTAAACAATATATATATATATCACACTGTTATAATAAATTAATAATTGATATCACACTTGTGAATATGAGCAGTAATCAGCAATAGGTAATCCTACAATAGCACAGTTCTGGTGACTTATGACTAGGAACAGGGGAATAAGGTATCAGAGAAGGCTTTATGGTTTCAAGGAGATGCAAAGATGAATAAGAGGCAGTACAGAAATAAACTTGATATGATTTCAGCAAAAGATAATGTGATCACTTTTTCTTTGACAATTCACTCCCCCCCTATGCAATGTAAGCAGATGGAAGTAATACGCACAATTCTCAGGAATACACACAAATGCAATACAAAGTTCCAGTTCCCCCCAGCGAGCTTAGAGGAAAAGAGGTATGATTTTAAACACAGGCAAAATCCTTTTAAAGGTGGTGGCAATGAAGTGAAAAATATACTCAAATTGCTTTTAATTCCCTATAGGAGGTTCAAGGTTAGTGATAGCTACTTTAAATTAGTTCAGGATCACTTTAGCAATGCTCTATGAATGATTGTCAGGTTGCAAACGAATTTCAGCAAGGGAAAGCAAGGAGCTGCTATTTTGACAAGTGAAGAAATTGAGCCAAATCGCAAATCGTGGCAATTTTTCCGAGAGCGTCGGGCGCGATTACGGAAAAACTATAGGGAGTAGCAAGTCGGTTTTAGGTTTGTTGGAAAGCTTAGAATCTTAGCTTTAAAATGACAGTTAAAACTCCTAGCGCCAATGGTTCAAGAGATACGGACAATTTAGTGGAGGTAGATTTTCAGAATTGAAATTACAGTTTCAGAATGACAGATGCGCTTTGGAAGGTTTTGAATCAACAGAATGGACACGATTTCTATGATGCAGTTCTCAATTGGTTAAAATAGTTTGAATTAGATTATTTTAAACTAAGATATTGGTTTTGCACAGGCCTGGCTGAGTACTCACACTATATGTTGGACAGGAATGCAACTTCGTCACGGATCGGGTCAGGATTGGCTGCGGTTCTCTGGTACTGGTTCCGCGCACAGCGATCTGGGTCAGCTCTCAGCACTGCACAGCGATCTGGTCTGGGTTTGGTCTCTCTGGATAATTCTGCCTTCTGGGTCTCTGGTTCTGACAAAAGTTCTTGGCAAAAATTCAAACAGCTCACCCGGCTGTTGAATAGTTTGCAAATGATTTGGAGGCCTGCTGAAAAAGGATTCAGCTTGTGGATTCAGGCCTCTCTGCTACAAGTTCTGGAGTTAATTTCTGGTCTCTGGAGGTTGATGGATTTGAAGTCTGAAGTCTGGATGTGAAGTTGTCTGTCAAAATGCTCCGCAGAAAGTGAAAAAGAAAGTCCCTGTCTGGCTTCCAGTGGCTCTTTTTATGTGTTTTGAAAATGGGTGGGTCGGCTAATTCTCCATGCCCAACCCTCTCAAGATTTGATAGGCCAAAGGATTCTTTTGGTCCCTGATTTGAGAAAGGATAGTGTGTCAGAGTGATGTCAGCCATTTACGATCTATTGAAGAAACGCCCCTTTGCTTTTACCTTAGAAATCATTTTTCATAACTACACATATTTCCCAGATACACAGTTGTTTGACATTACATGTACATATTACAGATTACTTAAGGTATATTCTGGCCCAACTCTGATCTTCCTGGGGACTTGCATTCAAAAATGACAACTTATTTTCGTTTTTTGTTGATTTACCAATATCGGACATTTACCAAAAATGGCACACATGTACACCGCCTTTCTACCCATATTCCAGTAAATGTTCATTTTTCTAGCATGAACCCCGTGTCTGCAATCTCCATAATTCATGGGGTTTTGCCTCAGAACATCGTACGGAATTGAGTTTGGACTCAAATTGTTGGTACAATTTCCATTTTAAGGATCTCCAAATTGTACATTCCTGTCATCTGGTTACAATTAGTTATCAGTGTTTTTATAAAACATATATTTGCCTTCAATTCAATTCACTTCAGTGTTTGGGTCCGCCCCCAGAAATTTGGGAGTCAGGGATCACATGTCTCTTCTTCCAGGCAGAGCTCTGTTTACAGTCAACACTCAAATCAGCATACTCCATTCAATTGAAAGAGTGTATTGTGTCGGCTGAGGGCAGCAGGCCAGGGGGCCACTCTGCATTTGGTTAGCATGTCCATGTGATCTCCTGGCTTCTTGTGTGTAGTTCTGAGGTGAGAAGGTTTCCCAGCCTCTTGCAATGTTAATTGAATCAGCCTGTCTACAGGGAACAGCAGGTGTTTAAATTTTTAATTAACCAAAAAGGCTTTGAAGTTTCCAGCTGTCTCAGGATCCTTTGGAAACTCCTGAAGTACAGTTCTACTGTCAGAGTTTAGACCGCTAGCGCTGGCTTGTGTCCAAAGCTGGTACTGCCCCCATTTTTTTAGGAGTAGTCTTGAATTTGACAGGAGGATTTTGCTTGACAGTTCTAATCCTTGCTGCCATTGTTTTGATGGGGATCCTTACAGTAGAATGGTGATGCGGAACCCCCCTCAAGAAGGTTGAATCTTTAGAGTGGTCTTGTGCCCCTGTTTTAGCAACTTGTTGACATCAATTAAAAACAGATTTTGAACAAATTGAAATGGACATTTTGAGCTTGCACTTCAGAGAAACAGCAGTGATTTCAAGGTGCTTTTGATCTAACAGGCACTGCTATTTTTCCTTTGGCACCACCTTTCACCCCTGGTGCTTCCGGTCCATCACGCTTGCACTGGTGGGTGGCAGGTTAGGGCGACCATTTTGGTGTGCGCAAAACTGCGCGGTCCTCCTGGTTCTGGGATAGAATGATGGGCGGCGACCGCTCAATCCCCACATCTACCCAATCTATTGATTTAGTTTTGTTCTGGGATAGAATGATGGGCGGCGACAGCTCATCCCCACATCTACCCAGTCTATTGATTCAGTTTTGTTCTGGGATAGAATGATGGGCGGCGACAGCTCATCCCCACATCTACCCAGTGTATTGATTCAGTTTTTGTTGTCGCCTAATAATTCAACCTGGGTCAAAAACCTTGACAAGCCCCCCTGCCCGACTGCGCTTTGATTTCGAGTCGAGGGGGAGTCGGGTGCAAAGGATGTTTTGATCCATGCGCTGGTATGTCCGCATCATCTTCTTCCAATTCCGTAGATGGCACAGTTCAGCATCTTTTCCTCCCTCCAGTTGGATTGATCGGTTCTCCTAGTCGGTCCTGATGGGAATATTGAGCGGTACCCTGAGCCTCTCGGATCTTTTCTCCCGGTCCCTGGGTCGCTCTCCTTGGTCAGTCTCTGGGTTTCATCTCTCCTAGGATGATAAAGCAAAGCGGCAATACACATTCCTAGACATTTCTCCCCCACTATTGATATAGGGGGCGGCATATACATTTTATAGTCAAAAACATGAACATATACATTTTTTTTAAATCAGGAGGCAAGAACATATTCAAGAATCATAGAATTTTATAGGCTATATGTGGAATATTTTAGGGTGGAACTGAATTACTCTGGAGTGGCCCCCTCTGGGATTCCAGAGGATTCCTCTAGTTGCTGCAGAGTGTGCCTGGGATGGCAACACTTTAGCTGATTAATATGGACCCACTTGTCTTCCCCTTCCGCCAGACTACCTTTGGGGATGCGGATCTTATAAGCTACTGGGGAGATCTTGTCTATAATTTCAAACGGTCCCTTCCATGTAGGCAAACATTTTCGCTGTTTGGCCTGGTTTCTTTGGAAATTGTATAGATAAACCCGGGCTCCCACATTATATTCCTTCCTGTTGGTCTCCAGGTCGTAGTGGGTCTTCATGCTACCAGCTGATCTTTCTAGATTCCGCTGAGCATAGGCAAAAGCATGTTGGAGGTGTTTCCTTAAATTCTCCACATACTCATGAGTTGTGGAGGCATTTATCAACGTCTGCTCTTGGGTCCTGTAGAGCAAATGCTGGGTAAGCACCATCTTGCGTCCAGTCATCAGCTCAAATGGTGACATTTTAGTTGCAGATGATGGGGTAGATCTGATGGCCATTAGGACCAGAGGTAATCGGATATCCCAACTTGGCCCAGAATCTGCCACAAAGTTTTTTAATATGCTCACAATGGTCCGTTGTAGCGTTCTACTGCCCCAGAAGAAGCTGGCCGGTAAGCAATAAGTAGCTTCCTTTTGACCCCCAGTATCTCCCACATCTTTGTCATTACTTCACTGGTGAAGTGGCTACCCCTGTCTGACTCAATCCTTTGAGGTAGACCAAAACGGGAAAAGATGTGGTTAATCATCAGGGCAGCTGCTGTTTCTGCCTTGCAGTTTGGGGCCGGGAGACATTCCACCCACTTGGTAAACAAGCATGTAACCGTCAACATGTACTTGTTTCCTCTAGACGAGCGAATCACAGGGCCTACGAAGTCGATTTGCAAATCTGACCATGGCAGTGTCATCCCCTCTTTTGGAGAGGCGCTCGGTGTGTGAGGGATGTTGGCTGAAATTGTGCACACACAAGACACCCCTTCAAGTATTGGTCGAGGTCCTGCCCCATGTGTGGCCAGTATGCAACCTCTCTTAAGATTTCCAGTGTTGTGTGAAACCCCCTATGACCGGCGGTGGCCGCTTCATGGGCGTGACTTAACATCAGGCTTCGGAATGAGGTAGGGACCACCCACTGATCATGGCCAGCTTGGGATTTTCTTACCAACAAACCGTCTTGGATTCGGAACATCTTTGGACATTTCATCAAAACTCTAAGGTCCTCCTTCCCAATGTAATCGGTATCCGTCAGGGGAAAGTTCTCAGGGTCCTCAATGTGTTGGGAAAACTTACCAATTATTGGATCCCCCTTTTGAGCCATAATTAAATCAGCATCAGGGGTCTCCTTACTCCGTTGTGCAGTTGAAAGATCATTGTGAGCATTTGTCTGGGACCTAGTGATAGCAGTGATCCGGATTTCCCCCAACAGGGACTCTATTAGACCCCCTTGGATGGCCCCGGTTTTGGCCAGCTGATCAGCTAAGTCATTTCCAGTTTTGTCTGATCCCTCTACTTTGGAATGACCCTTGATCTTCTTCCAGTAGATGGTCATCCCATTCGATGTGACCAGATCATCAATATTTTGGATCAACTTCCCATGTTTCAAGGGTTTGTTATTAGCACATAACATGCCTCTGGTTTTCCAATTAACCAGGTGCTCCACGAACCCCTTCCGTACATAATCCGAATCTGTGATTATGACCAGTTCGTGGAGTTGATGTTGGACAGCAGTGAGGATGGCCTGATGCACAGCCATCAACTCTGCCACCTGACTACTTCGGGGACCAATTTTTACCCAGCGGTGGGTTCTGGGGACTCATTCACCCATGCATTCCCTACGCCGGCCTCCAGTTCTTTTTCCCTGTTGTTGTCAACATGGTAAGAGCATCCATCCACATAGACAGTGGGCATTCCCTCACAATTGTCTTCTTCAAAGACTTTGTGTGGGGAATTAAGGCATGCCTCCATGTTGTCCTTGAGTTTGAGACTTTCGTCCTCGAGACAGTTTTCTCTGGCACAATCATGCAAGTCAGCCAGACCTTGCGCGAGGGGACTCTTCTTGTTTTGGCCATATCTGACCTCCACAGGAAAGCCTTGCATTGACAGAATCCAGGAAGTAATTCGGGAATTGCTCACATTTCCGGCCCGGATTCTGTCACTTAGGAGGTATTGCAGAGGCTGGTGTGGAGCCTCCACTATGATGTGTTCCGCCTGGATGAACGAGCGGTAATTCTTCAATGCCCACACCGTTGCCAGGAGTGCCTTCTCACAATCGTTGAATTTGTCCTCCACAGAGGATAAAGTTTTGCTCGCATAGGAGATTACTTTATTGACCTTGTCATGCTTTTGGTATAATACTGTCGTCAAGCACGTATTAGAGAACCCTGTCTCTAGGAAGAACTCCTTTTTTCTGACAGGGTAAGCTAGGCACAGCGCTTGTGAGAGGCTTCTTTTGAGTTGTCTTACTGCCTCGGATTGTTCTGGACCCTATTCCCACTTCACCCCCCCCTTCAAAAGATGAATCAGGGGTCTAGTGATCTCTGCGTAGCCCTCAATGAACTTTCTGCTGTAATTAGTCAGTCCAAGGAGGCTCCTTAGTTCCCGCAGAGTTGTGGGATCCTTTAGTTTCTGGAGTGCTTCCACTTTCTTTTCTTGGGGACGGAGACCCTGCAGAGTAATCTCATGCCCCAAGAAATTAACATGGGTTCTACACCACTGTGCTTTCTGAAAGGAAAGTTTTGCTCCGGCGGCCCTCAACTGTGTCAGAGCATAACGGATCTCCGCTATGTGTTCTTCCACAGATGAACTTTTGATGAGGACATCATCTACATAAACCAGGTTACCCCTCGCACCAGGGTCGGGCATGGCCTTATGTAGGAAAATTTTGAATTCATTGCCGGAGTTGAGGCATCCGAAGGGAGTTCGGGTCCATGTGTACTGCTGGCCCCCAAAGGTAAAAGCCAGTTTGTATTGTTCCTCCCTACTGACAGGCACGGTCCAGTATCCATTGGTCAGGTCTATTGCAGTGAATACCTGTGACCCCTAAATCTGGGCCAGCCCTTGGTCACTGCAGGGCAGAGGCCATCGGGAAGTATGGACCTGTTTGTTGGGCTCCCTAAGGTCAGCGCAGAGTCTCCACTGGCCGTTTGGCTTCAATATTCCCAGCACCGGATTATTGAAGGTGCTGTGTACTGGACGGATTATTCCCCGGGACTCAAGGTTCTTAATTATTTCAGTAAGGGACTCCATGGATGCGAGAGGCAAGCGATATTGCTTCACAAACACTGGAGTCATGCCAGGGTCCGTGGGAATTGTTGTTGTGTGGATGTCAGTGCGACCACAGTCATATGAGTCTACCGCAAAGAGATCTTGGAAATCCAAGAAAACTTGTTTCAACTTTTGCTTCTGTTCCAGAGTCACGCAGGCATCAGCTAGGTTGACTCTCTCTTCCACCATCTGCCTGAAGCCTGGAAAGACTTCTGGTTTTGCTATCTCAGCGGCCTTCTCCAGCTGGGTGGAGAAGTCCCTGGTTACAGTGCTGATTTGGACTGGAGGCTTCAGGTGGGAAAGGCAGCCCTCCTGGACCTGGAAAATCACCTCATCCCTTCTGAAGTCACAAGTCACGTCTTCCTTACCATAAGGGCAAGAAGTGTACACCAGGAAGTTCCCCCCATGCCGGGTAAAGATCCTGTCTGGTGTTGTATTGTCATCACTGTCACTGTCAAAACAGTCCTTGGGGATTGGTCCTAACAGTTCATTTCCTAAATCAATGGAGAAATGTCGGTCATCAACCACCATTCCAATAATGGTGCCTACGCTCAGAGTAATACTCTTTAAGTTGCTGTTATCCACCTCTATTTAATGGTGTCATGTTCTATGTTGACTAATGGTGTTGGGTTTACCCCTAACCCTTGCTGTTGAAGGAAAGCATTTAGATGAATATAAGCATCAGGGTTTTTCAATTTTTGTCCTCTTTTAACCTTCACTTCCAGGGAGAATTGTCGGGTCCTTTCTGGGATGGTGACTTCCTCTTTAATCTGAATTTCAACTGCATAAGGTAGCAATTGAGCTGACCTAAATGCTTTTTCTGGATCATCAAAGCCCATGGGATTATCCGCTAATCGGGACCAAGCTTTGCAGTTTATTAGGTCCAAACTAATGGCGAAGCGATTGAGAATGTCACTGCCTAAGTAAAAGGCGGCAGTGACGTCTCGCACGACCCAACAATTATGGACTATGCTCTTGTTGCCAATGGAGATTTTGAGCATACACCTGCTTGGCAGGAGATGTTTCGAATTGGGTGTTTCCAGATCCATTTCTCATTTGTCTATCAGTTTGAATGTGGGAATGGCTGGATCTTTTGGGAGTTGGCGGAACATGGCTTCGCTGATGAAGCTCTTACCGTTGTTCACACACACTTGAGCGAGTACAGAGTCCTTCCCATCATTTAACTGAACAGGGATGAACCACTGCTCTCCAGTTTGCTGAATATCAGCCAGGCTCTGAGCTGATTTCACATCTTTCTGGACTATAGGAGTGTGAGTGTCTGATTGTGGATTGGTAAAGAATTTCAGAGTATTTCCTTCCAGTGTGGAATACCACCTTGAACTGGAAGGAAGGTTGATTTTCAGAAATAGAGAGGACCCCCCATCACCAGTCTGTTGTCCTACTGCTATTACTGTCACATCTGGAATTTGGTTGTTCTGGAAGTGAAATTCGACTTGGTCAGATTTTTGTTCAACCATGTGGCAGGTGCCGTTTAAACTAACATGGTTGACACTCTGTTATAATTTTATTGGTCGGCTAGTCTGGGTCCAGAGAACCTTGTTTACGCAATCTATTAGGGGTGACAACTTCTCAGGAGGTCATTCCCTAGTAAACAAGGGGTGCCCTCTGGAGTCACTACTATGACCGGGTGTTTCACCTTGTGTCGCCCAATTTTGATGTCCAAATCTTCAGTCCCCTCGACGGGAATTTCCTTCCCGTCAAAGTTCTGGAGTTGTCCAGGAAGAGAGGTGAGAGAAATACGGTAATTCTCCCCCCTTCCTGCATTTAGTTCATCAAAGGCCCTTTTGGACAGAAGGGTAGCTTGGGATCCAGTGTCCACCAGTGCCAAAATTGTACCCTGCCCCTGTACTTGTACCGGGGCATAGTATCTTCCCTCCTTCTCCTCAAGGGGGCACAGATAATGCACATTTTTGGACAACTGGTGGACTAATTTTCTGGTTTTGGACATGGCGAGAGAAGAGATTTGGGCAGAATTCTTTGAAGAGCCTGGAAAATCTGAAAGAAAAAGTTGGCAACTGGAAATGGTTTCTGGTTCTGGGCCACCCCCCCCTTTTTGGAGGCAGTCATCAGGATGGGTTTGACCCATGGGATTTTGTTATTGTTGGTTCTGGGATAGGATGATGGGCGGCGACAGCTCAATCCCCATATCTACCCAGTCTGGATCGAAATCCCTTGGGACCCATTTTTCCTTGGGAGGAGTTCCCCCATCTCTGAAGGAGAAGATCCTTTCCCCAGGATCCTCTTGGGATCCCTCTCCCTCAAATTGGAAGACCCGTACCTTCTCCACAAAATGGGTCTGTTTGGGTCCTTTGTTTCTCCTACCTCCTCTCTGCTCCTTGGGTGGCAGACTTTCAGGTGTAGGAGATTTTGTTTCCGGTTCCTGGTTTTCCAGGGGCTGTTTACAAGTTGGGAAGGAAGCTTCCTCCAAGGCTTTACACCCCCCTTGCCCTCGTGCCTCCTCCCTGGGAACCGGTGGGTTATCGGGGTGCTGCCCCTGTCATTGTTCTGGAGCACCAGGCCCAGGGTTTGGGGCATTCTGCGGTGGCATGCTCAACTGAGGGTTCTGTTGAGCCCTCAGTATGTGACCCAGATCCCGTGCCATATTTTGAACCTGGCGCTCTAACTGTGAAACCCGCTCAGGCTGATACGGGGTCCTGTTTTCTCCCCTGGGCTGATCCCGGGAAGGGTAGCTATCCCTTCTCTGGTAATACCCTGGGTTGGGGAGATTTCGGTACCCCTCCACCTTTGGCCTCCCCTCTTCCGGATTAGGTTGTCTGGGCTCGGGAAAGTGGGGAAAGAAGGATGGATGATTTTGTGGCTGGAAATTGGGTGGATACCTGGGGAAAAAGTTCTGCCCAGGATTTGGTGAATTTCTGCCCTCCTGGGGGAAGTTAGGAGGGAAGTTCCCCAGGTTAGGCGCTTGGCTGGATCCCCCCCCCCCTGGGCTGGAGGAGTCCACACATAACCCAGGATGGGTCTGTTTCCCTTGTAGCGGGGACTTACATAGTCAGGGGAGCGAGGGACCCCATTTGTGGGACTACCTCCTTGACTCCCTGTCTGTGACTGGCCCGAGGGCCTTCTGGGCTTAGAATTATTTGGTGTAGGCAGGTTTTTAGGTCCCCCATCTCCAAATCTAAAATGGGGGCAACCTTTACCTCTGCCACCTTGGCAGCAGCAGGAGTGCTGTTGGTTTTGGGGTTTTTGGGCTGATTCTTATTTTCCACCGGTTTCTGCACCTCATAGATGCGGGTGGCTTGCTCAATGACCCAGTCTAAAGATCTTTTCTCGTGAAAATCTCTCACAAGCTGGGTCATTATGTATTTGGGGAGTGCATGTAAAAATGTGTTGATGAATTCTCTGCTGTCCGTGCGCACCCATCTGGTGGTCTGCGCAAAGGCACACTTCAATTCTTGCATGAATTCTTGTGGGGCCTGATCCTCCCCACATTGCAAAATTTAGGCTGCCTTGTGAGCCTCTTGGGGATTTCTATGCACAGAAAAGTGTTTCAAGATGGCCGCCCTATAGGTGGACCATCTTGAATGATTTTGGTCCTCTAGCCCCGCAAAGAAACTGGAGTATTCTGGGGAGAATGTCCATTTCACGTACTGGTTGCAGCTACTGCTGTCCTTCAAATGGAAGGTCTCCATCATTTGCTCAAAGAGCTCCAAGTGTTCCCACACAGAATACTTGCAGTTCTTGTGATAAGGTGTGATGACACTCCTTATTGCCTTGATCTGCTTTAAGGGGTCCTTAAGCAAGGCCCTTTTTGCCTTATTGGCCTTTTTGGTTCGGCTAACCCTGGTCCACTTATCCTCTGACTCAGAGGCACTGCTCCCAGAGGTGCCCGTCTGATCTTCCAGGTTTTCCCGGATTCTGCTAGCCTGGGAATGGCTGGCAGAATGTGGGGACATGGTCTCCTGTGTCCTGGGCCGCTCAGAGTAGTCTACAGATCCCTCCTTGCTGCCAGGATTTGCTGGGTGCCCCCCACCCTCCACTGACCTAACTGGGCAGAGGTTTTCAGGATGCCCTTAGTGGGCCTACTCTCCTGGGGTTCCCCACTAAATTGCACTGTGCTTGGGTGCCCATACCCGGATGCCCGCCCATCCATTCCTGGGTGGTACTGGCCTATGAGCCCCATCCTTTTGGCTGGATAGTAATCTGCCATCCCTGTGGCCCTGTGCTCATGTGCGCCAGGGGGCATGAGGGTGGCAGAGTCCAGGGACTGGGGGAGATGAAGGCCTCTGGTACTAGGGCTCCTGAGGTTATGCTCAGGTGTTTCCCTTTCCCAGCGAACTTCATCTCTATCAGCCCCTGCTCCTTGTTTCAATGCAAGAGCCTGGGCTTTCAGTTCCTCAACCAAGGCCTTACTAGACTCTATCAGTCTCTCCTGCATGGCTACCTGGTGCTGGAGCCTATCATTGTGCTGACAGAGAGCCTCATTCTCTCTCTGTGCCTCCTGATTGGTCCTGGAGTACTGGGTCAGTCTTTGCTGCAGGAGGGTTACCTCCTGAGTCCCATCCCTACTGGCCTGCTCCTTTCTTGCCAGAGCATCTTCCACCCTCCTGGTGTGCTCTAGCAAGTCCTGGTGCTCTTATTTGGAGGTCATCCAGCCCCTGGAGGGCCAGGTGATTTTCTTCAATTTTTTCTTTTAATTGGCAGACTTCCTGGCCTAAGGTGTCCCTTTCCTGACTAAGAGCCTGCATCTGTGCCGCCAAGTCGTCCCTCTGCCTTTGAAAGGCACCAGCTTTCTGGTGTTCTTGATCAAACTCTGCCTGGCTATCCAGGTCTTTCAAATCAATTTATTGCTTTCCTCTTTCTCTCTGTCTAGTCGAATTTGCAGGGTGGCTACCTGCTCTGTGCATGCCCTGTTAAAGTCTTGTTGTTGCTCCAGCTTTTTCTGGCTCTGCAGTAGGGAGTCCAACCCTTCTTGGTACTCCTTCTGCAAGGCCAGAAATCTGGTATCCTGGTCCGCCATTTCCTGTTGCAGGATATCCATATCCTCCTTCATTTTAATGATGTATTGTCTACTCTCGTTTTCTGACTCCTGGCTTCTGTGCAGCCTCTGCTCAGAAGAGACCAGGTCAGATTGGGCCTTTTCTAACGCCATCTGTTGCCTATTTGCCAGATCTTGGCCTTCAGCACATTTGTCCTGCATGGCTCCCATATATAGATACAAATATGCTGCTATCCTGGCAATCTTATTCTGTAAGAGACTGCTGCAGAGTCTTTTGGTTGCAGTTGTGAGAAGACTCTACAGCGTTTGCTCCTGTACCTGTGAGGAACTGTGACCTGTTTCTAGTCCTCTTTTTGTTTCAACTGGTGCTTCCTTTAAAACACCCAGAAAGCCGGGGAGCGGCCGCGGAGTCTGCTGCAGAGTGTTTTGATTGTGGTTGTGAGAAGACTCTACACTGTTTGCTCCTGTACCTGTGAGGAACTGTGACCTGCTTCTAGTCCTCTTTTTGTTTCAACTGGTGCTTCCTTTAAAACACCCAGAAAGCCGCGGAGCGCCCGCGGAGTCTGCTGCAGAGTCTTTTGGTCTTTAGGCTCTGCAGGCTCCGCGGCACCCGCCAAACCCTGCCTCTGGGCTCGCTGGAAACCCGTGCAGATTGACTGCCTTTTACTGCTGGCTGTAACGCCTTGACTGCCTTCCCGGTGAGACACACTCCCCCCCCCCCGGGGGTGATATCCCCTTCCTCATCCCTCCCCCTCATCCCTATCCTCCTTTCTACCATTCTCTCCTTTCCTCCGTTTCCTCCCTCTTCTCTCGCGCTTCTGCGCATTCCCACCCTCCCATCTGTTTAGTTCAACTCTTCGTTCCCCTTTCCTTCCTTCCACCCTTCTTCTACGCTACTCCACCCAGACCCCCTCCTCTCGCCCTTCTTTCCCGGCTTTCACCCCTCCGGAGGTTACTTTATGCTCCGACATCGGCAGAGACCGCCCCCTTTTACCAACCCCATTGTTTGTTCTCCCTGCGGGCCCCTTGGATTCCACTCTCCCCCTCTCTGCACTGCTCCACCTCAGCAATCTTACCTGCTCATCTCCGACGCCCACAGCCTCGCTGTTCTCCAACGTCCGACTGCCAAAACCCACCTGCTTAACTCCACCGCCCACAGCCTCGCTGTTCTCCAGCATCCGACTGTCTCCTGCTCGACTGCAGAGCGGACGGCGGGCCTGCGTTTGCACTGCTCCGGCTCACCGCTCTTGACTGCTGATCCTCGGCGCCTACGGCCTCGCCGCCTTACAACGTTTGTTTGCCGCTGTGCTGCCCTGCCTCAGCACCTTTGCCTGTCGATCTCTGACGTCCACAGCCTTGCTGTCTTCCCGCGTCTGCCTTCCTGCTGAGCAAATGCCTAGCGGACAGCGAGCTCACGCTGCCACCTCACCTCCACGGATCAGGATTCGTTTCTTCACCTAGATTGGCAATCATCACCTTCCTAAAAACGTTTTAAGAAAAATAACAAAAAAAAAAAGATTAAAACAAAAAAAAACATTGGAATAGAAGGAAAGAATCAATGAAGGACGTCCGCCCCTAAAGCACTCACTGGGCCAGTCTTCTATTGTGCCCACAAAACACCGAACTTCCAACATCTGCCTCCCTGCTGACATCTACCCCGAAACAAAAGCCATCTTTAACATCCTACTTTCAAATTGAAGAAAGCGGCGATCAGTGTGAAATACAAACAGGAGACCGAAAGGGTTTACCCCTTGGATCCTGCACCACTGACCATTCCCAATATAAAAGCGAAACCAGTAGAAGATCCCAAAGCTTCATCTTACTGAGCTGAAACAACGAAAACCGACATCTACACGCCAACACCGGCCAGGAGACCGAAAGGGTTCGTCCCTTGGATCCTGAATACCACAACATCTATACCATACCTTCAATTACTGCTACAAGACCAAAAGGAACACATCCTTGGTTCCTGTCGCTGTCCAGTAGACCGAAAGGGTTCGCCCCTTGGATCCTGAACGCGACACCATCTAAATCCTACCCTCAACTACTGCTGGGAGACTGAAAGGAATCACATGCTTGGATCCCAAAACACTCTGATTTTACCATTGCTCAGAGGACCGAAAGGGCTCACCCCCTTGAACCTGAATTCTACATCAATAAAACCCTATCTGCAAAAAAGTTTGGGAGACCGAAAGGACAATTTCCTTGGTTCCCAACTGAATACATAGTGACCCAACGATGATGACGACAACTCGACCCACCAAGCAACATCCCATCCAACGTTCAAAAACAAAGCAAACAATCAAACTAGCAACAGCTAGTACTACGGAGCAAGATCTATCACAGCTAACAATGGAACAATCTTTTAACAAAGCAGCAACCCTTAAAGGAAACATAAAACCTCTGCTACTAAACCCTCAACCCACACAAGAATCTCAATTCATCACAGAAATAGACTCAGAAAATGACAACTTTATCCAGGAAATTCCCCCACCTCCGCCTGAGACACAAATTACTGTAGACAGCCAACAACTCAACTCAACAGAGCTGCTACCTCTGGAAATTAAAGCACAAGTTCACAATCCATGTTCTGAATTTCAACAAGACACTTCACCCGCTGCACCCTCGTGCACTTCGCGACCCGGATCTGAAAGGCCTGAAAATGATCCTTCTGCCAGCCTTAGCAGAAAAGAGCGACCTACAAATCACAATTCCCTTGGTAGCAAGACACATGAACATACACCAAATCCTCCAACCAACAATGAAGACCATACAAAAACGGCATCTGAACAAATCCAAGCAAGTGCAACAAATGGCCAAACTCCTGAAACTAGTGTCACATCATACGAAATGAGCACCAAACAAAAAGCAAAAGATATCCCCAATCACCCTGTTGGTAAAGACACCGCACAACACCATCCAACTGAACTGCGAGAAGACACAAATACCCAACACTTAGCACCGATAACATCCCAACAGACAAAGAAAGAAAAAGCAAGACTTGCAAGACTCGCGTGGCTTCATACCCACAACTCTATCAAATCCACACTTTCAGTGGACTCTACAATCCCTAAACCAAGAACCAAAGTGGCAAGATTATCAATGGACATTACAGAAATCGAGTCAATAATGACAACCAAAGAAAAAAGAAAAGAAATATTTGGAAACACAGAACCAAATCAAATTCAACTAACATCGACACCGTGCATCTTGCACGGCACTCAAAACAAACCGGTGAAATAAGAACCGCAATCTGATCTCGCTGAAGGAAAAACAACTCATACACGCTTCAACTATGACTCAGATGACTCTTATTACACCCCAGATCCCATAACCAAGAACTCAAAATCAAACAATCCCCAACAAAAGAATGTCAGCGCCACGCAAAATCATGATCCTTCTGAAGAAAACATAAACCCGAGGATTCCTACAACAATGCTAGATTTGCAAAATATGATCATCGCAATACTCTCCCAAGCGATGATCCCTTCCTTGAAATTACACGAAGATATGCAAGACACTATGAAGGATCAAGCAACTCTCCTAGCTTTAATTCACTCAAAACAGATTCACATGGAACACTTTGTTTCAACAGTTGAAACCCGCCTGTCAGTCGAATCAGACGAAACACACCGATGGCAACAAAGACTGGCTGAAATAGCGAGAGATGACCGGCAAGAAAAAACAAAGCTCACAGCTGAATTACTACAGATGCTTAAAGTACATCACCAGCAACAATCGAACATACCAAATGACCAAGGAAGCACAAGCCTCCTTCATCCAAACCCAGCACAATATCCAACGGAAACAAGTGCGTTTGGTAAACCACAGGCACCAAATGAACCAGACAAAACTACTACCACTCAAAAGCCAGAGGCAACCAACTTAAATAAAACAACTAAGAAACCAACAGAAGCCTACCAGATCTTTGCAAAGGAAAAAACAATAAATGATGCAAAACCCACACAGCAGAAAAATATCAAAAAACGACAAACGGGATCGCGAGCATTTCTAAGAACCGTGAATCAGAATACTCAACCTCCACAACCACCAAAGCAAAAAACCACAACCCGTACAATACTACCACCTACCAGTACACAGAGAGATCAGGAGCCCACAATTCAGATACACTCTCAAGTATCGCAACTGATCCCACCGCAATCACCCATTGACGAAGAACTGCTCAACCTATCCACTCATGAAGAACAAGCATTAGAAAACAACCCATACTGCTTTCAACCAATAAACCAGGCGGGCTTCATAATAATTGATGAATACTCTTCAGCTTATGAACAACAGCCAAATAAAAAGCAAGACAAAACTACAGATCTCTCATTAGAAGAAATCTGAGACATTTCGATGGAAAACGAGACAATAGAAGAAATGAGAGATGAAACCTATGATCAAATCTCATCGGTCTCGCTTATGAGAACACTGCAAGATTCTACTGAGCATAACCACATCCTCCCAATATTTGTCAATCCACTACGACGGAATGAAATATGTGAAATCCACATTGAAAATTAAATCAAAAGACTGGAACCAATAATCCTAAATAGAACCAATTTACTTCGTCTCTTTGGCGCAATACCTCATCTGAATAAACTAACAACAAAAGACATCGATCTCATAAGCTTCAAAGACGACTCAAATTTAGATAAAATTGTTATAGAGATACCTGATCGTGACAATCAAGACCTCATTCTATCAATGCGAGCCCAATTACAAAAACTTGGTTTCACATGTTGGGCTTCAACATATACAAGACTACCCAATAAACCGAAGAACAAAGAAACCACAAGGAGCGAGAAAAAGAACTACTACCAAACAAAATCAGATACGGTAAATCAGTTACCCGAGCATAATAGACTTGACAGATGCCTAAGTAACCTGCCACAAACACGTCAGTCACGCAGAAATGATCTACTGAGTAGAAGAAACTACGACTTCGACACCTCTTTCACAGACACTGTATCTATGGAAGACTTAATATGAACACGTCAACCTCTCAGAGCCGAATAAGCGATCAGAAGAACCTATGATTCTGAAACTTCGTCCACAGATACCGCATCTACAAATGACTCTACAATGTCCAATTCATAACAACTAATTAAGCTCGGGTTCATGTGGTCCCTCTGCTCGTGGAACACTAGAGGGAACCTACACCTTTTTACAAACACATCTACTGATCTTGACCAATACCAAATCATATGCCTTCAGGAAACCTGGCTCAGTGACCCACCAGCATGCAACGGTTTTATCACATTTCTCAATCCGGCTATTGTGCAAAAACAAGGAAGACCTGCATCTGGACTCCTCACCTTAATCAAGATAAACCCCTACAGCACAGTAATGACCTCTGAAAACATAAATCCTTGGACCCAACTCACTATACAGACCTGTACAAAGATTGATCAAAACGGAGAAAGTAAAAATAACTCAATACTCTCAATCCTAAACCTCTATTGGAACCCAGCAGCAATAACAACAATGCTTTCCTAGATGGAGTGTTCCTGTCAATTGACAAAGCTACAACAAAATATCAAATACTGGAAATAATAATCTGTGGTGACTTGAACATCAAGCTGCACAACAAGAATGGCTGCCTGCTAACCCTCTCAGAACTCTCCCCAAAAGCAAGGAGATGGATTAAAGAAATCACAACACAAAATCTGACTCTCTTGAACCATGCAACTACCTCTACACCCTACACCCCAACATGGACCAGAGGATCATCTCATGCAATTATTGATTATATATTTCTATCTGACAGCCTACAGCAATCAGTCACAAAAGTACGAACGGTACCCACCGACAAAAGCGATCATAATCAACTCACTGTTCACTCTCAACCTTTCACCCAATTAAGTGAACCAGCAATATCACCGGTGCTCGAGCTAAATGGTACAACATCAAGACTAAGGATTCCACAACCAACTCTAGCCACTCTGCCAAAATAATTTCAAGATGCCAACTTGAGAGACCATGAAAAACTCAACTATGAATGGATCTTACTTCCTTTCCGACAAACCATCAAAAACCGTCTTCACAAAGACCACCGTCACACATACAATCAAGAAATTGCTGCAAGAAAGAAATGTCTGAACCGAACAATACGACAGCTAAAGAAAACCTCACCTGCACAGAGTAGGAACCAGATCAAATCCTTTAAACAGAACCATTCCAATTGGATCAAATCCCAAAAAATCGTCATCCAACAAGCAGACGCAGAAAACATACTGAAACTCCATAAGACTCACAATACCAGAGAGCTCTGGAACTTGCTCAATGACAACCACCAAAAACAACATAAATTTACAGCTAACGTACCACAAGAAACTTGGATAACCCACTTTGCGAACATCTATGCATCACGAAGAACAGACCCTCAGAACACACTGGCCCTCATTACGACCCTGGCGGAAATCGCGGTGCAAAATGCACCATGGAGCACGGCGGAAAGCTGCCGATAGCGCCATGGGGGTTGGCGGATTTTCCGCCCCATTCCGACCTTGGCGGGGCGGTAAATCCCCATCCCCCATTTTACCCTTCCCCATTCCCATTTTTGCCCCATAGGGTATAATGGGAGTGGGGAAGGCGTTAATTACGCCACCTCAAAATACGGTGGCGTAATTAACGACAAGGTCCCGTAGCGCCATGGATTTCTCCGCCCGGAAAAACCAGGCGGAAAACGCTCCATGGCGCTACGGAAACTCGTAGTAGGGCGGACGGGTCCGCCGCGAATAACGCTGGCGTAAACCCACTCCGCCAGGGTCGTAATGAGGCCCACTGTCTGTAATAGAACCAACATGGAAAGTACATGTGGAATTCGAAGACATCATGCAACTGATTAAAAATTTGAACACCTCCAGAGCACCGGGCCCTGACGGCCTATCCAATGCTGTCATTAAACAAGACCCAACTGCCTCGGCGAACTTCTTGTGCCACATTACAATTTTGATCAACACACTTCACCGAATACCCAACTCTTGGAGGTCGGCAATAATTGTACCAATTCACAAGCAATGACCAAGGGAAGATCCTCAAAATTTCCGTCCAATTGCCCTCCTCGATCCGTTAGGAAAACTATTTGCAGCAGTACTCTTAAAACAACTAACCACATGTGCTATAAAAACCAACAAATTCTCAACTAGGCAAACAGGATTCACGGCCAACGTTGGAGCAAATCTCAATTTGATATTATTACAACTAATCAAACATGAAGCCATCAATTCTAACACCAAAATATATGCAGAATTCATTGACCTAAAGATGGCCTTTGATGCAATCTCACGTGAAAAACTATGGGCGAAACTTAGAGCATGGAACTGCCTGCCGAATATCCTTGAACCGATCATCCTACTGTACTCAGAAACAACCATAAAAGTAAGATTATCGAAACAAGGAGCCACAACTTCTGCTATACCAACAGCAAATGGACTAAAACAAGGATGCCCTCTGGCAGCAACACTTTACAACCTGTACACTGCTGACATTGAAGAACATCTAACATCCAACAAAACCAACCCTCCAAAAATCAACTCGATACCAGTTCCGGCAATGGCATATGCAGACGATATCGTTCTGCTAGACAAAACACCAACTGGACTACAAGCCTCTCTGACAGCCTTGAGTCAATATATGGGAACGAACGAATTAACAATCAACACTGGGAAAAGCAAGACAATGATTCTCACGAAACCACCCACAACAAAATCATACCAACTGATTTTTACCATCAACGACTCCAAAATTGAAAACGTGACATCCTTTAAATACCTTGGCATTCCAATAAATCAATCGAAATCAGAAGACCAATGGATAGACAAAATTGATCAAACAGCCCAAACCCTATCAAGACAAGGATGTATACTTCATAGAAAATATGGCAAGTTTTCTTTCAATCCTATCATCGCCTATTACAGACAGAAGTACATACCGATATTAACATATGGAACAGAGGCAATGTTGAATGCCCACACAATTAACTGGACGAAATACGAATCAATATTTTGGCGAAAAATCCTTCGGCTTCCACAAACATACCCAATGCCAAGAATACGCTACGAACTGGCAACCCAGTCAATCGACTCCTTTGTACAATGGAAAAGATTAGACATTTACCGCAAAATACTCACAGATGAAAAAACACTAGCTATCCAAATTCTACGAGCAAAAGAAAACACCTTTAATACTACAATACTACAAAAATGGAAATCCTCAATGAGAATTGAAATGGAAAACGAAGATATATCAGAAGAACTCCTCACGCTTCGCCCACAACATGCAAAAATAAAACTCTTGCATAACGACTGGATAAAGACCATTCAAAAAAAGAATACCTACAAACAGAATCTTCAATGCACAAAAGACAATAGAAAAATTCATGAACCACCAGCCTACTTGCAAATCTTCCCAGACCAAACCATTCGTACAATGTTTCTAAAAGTACGTCTGAACATTCTTCCCACAAATTCATACTTATCTACAACAAGACAGATTGATGCTGTAAACAACTACTGCCGATTCTGCAAAGACAAAGAAATAGCTGAAACTATTTTCCACTTGGTCATGGAATGCAAAGAACTCTCCCCTCAACGTAAACAATTTGGAATGTTCTTTCAACTGTCAGCCAAACAAATGACCACCCAAGAAAGGTGGGCCACACTCCTTAGCGGCAATAATAACAAATACACCTACACAATTGCTCTTTTTCTAAGCTCTATACTCGAATTAAAAAAAAAAAATAAAATAAACAACAATAATTGCATTTTAAAACACTAAGCTTACATACGAACGAAATCTGGGAAATGATGAAAAAGTTTACAAATAAACTATAGCATAAAAAAAAATAAAAATTGTGTTCATCTTTGGCTTTAGGAGCCATATATAGTTCACTCAGGGCCACAGGTAAGGGACCCTGATCTCTCCACATATCTGACCCAGTTGTAGTGACCTGTTGTGTGATCGCCTGCAACCATTCATTTTGGTCCTGTTCAGACCATTCACCTCTCACAAACAGTTTATGAAAGAGGTGCTCCCTAGCTATCTTCATATCTACCAAGGTCGTCATTCTGGAGATTGATTTCCTTTCTGACTTACAGACGTTTGTATTTTAATTTGCAAAACAGACCGTTTCCTTAGAGCGTTCCTTTGAGGAGTGCTTTACAGCGTAACACAGCGTGGTGATCTAACCGGATATGTATCCTGTCAGCTGGCACACTGTATTAATCTGCACAAGTGATAGATCTAATCCAGAATCCCCGGCTACGAGCCCCCACTGTGTTAAAGACTCCAATCAAGTAGTCCCACTAAGTCAGTGCCTTGTCTGGGATTGCTCAAGGGAAGCCCTTATTTATATATTTTTATGTCCAGTTCATGTACTCTGGACAACCCTTATATAACACCCCTCTCTTAGAATCCCCCTGACCCCACTGAGCCAAGAAGTAAGTTTGTTTTGCAAATTTAAAAGTTTTATTTGAGAATTAAACAATATATATATATATATCGCACTTCTATAATAAATTAATAATTGATATCACACTTGTGAATATGAGCAGTAATCAGCAATAGGTAATCCTACAATAGCAGAGTTCTGGTGACTTATGACTAGGAACAGGGGAATAAGGTATCAGAGAAGGCTTTATGGTTTCAAGGAGATGCAAAGATGAATAAGAGGCAGTACAGAAATAAACTTGATATGATTTCAGCAAAAGATAATGTGATCACTTTTTCTTTGACAATTCACTTCCCCCCTATGCAATGTAAGGAGATGGAAGTAACACTCACAATTCTCAGGAATACACACAAATGCAATACAAAGTTCCAGTTCGCCCCAGCGAGGTTAAGAGGAAAACAGGTATGATTTTAAACACAGGCTAAATCCTTTTAAAGGTGGTGGCAATGAAGTGAAAAATATACTCAAATTGCTTTTAATTCACTATAGGAGGTTCAGGGTGAGTGATAGCTACTTTAAATTAGTTCAGGATCACTTTAGCAATGCTCTATGAATGATTGTCAGGTTGCAAACGAATTTCAGGAAAGGAAAGCAAGGAGCTGCTATTTTGACAAGTGAAGAAATTGAGCCAAATCGCAAATCGCTGCAATTTTTTTCCAAGTGCGTCGGGCGCGATTATGGAAAAACTATAGGGAGTAGCAAGTCGGTTTTAGGTTCGTTGGAAAGCTTAGAATCTTAGCTTTAAAATGACAGTTAAAACTCGCTCCTACGGTTCAAGAGATATGGACGATTTAGTGGAGGTAGATTTTCAGAATTGAAATTACAGTTTCAGAATGACAGATGCGCTTTGGAAGGTTTTGAATCAACAGGATGGACACAATTTCTATGATGCAGTTCTCAATAGGTTAAAATAGTTTGAATTAGATTATTGTAAACTAAGATATTGGTTTTGCACAGGCCTGGCTGAGTACTCACGCTATATGTTGGACAGGAATGCGACTTCGTCACGGATCGGGTCAGGATTGGCTCCGGTTCTCTGGTACTGGTTCTGCGCACAGCAATCTGGGTCAGCTCTCAGCACTGCTCAGCGATCTGGTCTGGGCTTGGTCTCTTTGGATAATTCTGCCTTCTGGGTCTCTGGTTCTGGCAAAAGTTCTTGGCAAAAATTCAAACAGCTCGCCCGGCTGTTGAATAGTTTGCAAATGATTTGGAGGCCTGCTGAAAAAGGATTCAGCTTGTGGATTCAGGCCTCTCTGCTACAAGTTCTGGAGTTAATTTCTGGTCTTTGGAGATTGATGGATTTGAAGTCTGAAGTCTGGATGTGAAGTTGTCTGTCAAAATGCTCCGCAGAAAGTGAAAAAGAAAGTCCCTTTCTGGCTTCCAGTGGCTCTTTTTATGTGTTTTGAAAATGGGTGGGTGGGCTAATTCTGCATGCCCAACCCTCTCAAGATTTGATAGGCCAAAGGATTCTTTTGGTCCCTGATTTGAGAAAGGATAGTGTGTCAGAGTGATGTCAGCCATTTACGATGTATTGAAGAAACGCCCCTTTGCTTTTACCTTAGAAATTATTTTTCATAACTGCACATATTTCCCAGATACACAGTTGTTTGACATTACATGTACATATTACAGATTACTTAAGGTACATTCTGGCCCAACTCTGATCTTCCTGGGGACTTGCATTCAAAAATGACAACTTATTTTCGTTTTTAGTTGATTTACTAATATCGGACGTTTACCAAATATGGCACACATGTACACCGCCTTTCTACCCATATTCCAATAAATTTTCATTTTTCTAGCATGAACCCGTGTCTGCAATCTCCATAATTCATGGTGTTTTGCCTCAGAATATAGTACGGAATTGAGTTTGGACTCAAATTTCCATTTTAAGGATCTCCAAATTGTACATTCCTGTCATCTGGTTACAATTAGTTATCAGTGTTTTTATAAAACATATATTTGCCTTCAATTCAATTCACTTCAGTGTTTGGGTCCGCCCCCAGAAACTTGGGAGTTGTTATGATGTAAGTGTAAGTTAAAACAAGTTCATAAAAATGTATTACCAGATCCTAGTTAAACATTGAACTGCACTATGAGCTCATTAAGTTCTAAGAATGTTATTCTAAGAATGTGGATGAGAGACAGTAGAGACTGCAGGGAGAGAGCCATGTTGGCACTCGGCTCTCATAGGCCGCTGTCGCTGTAATGAAATAAATTTCTGTTTCTTCATCACTGCTGCCTGGAGCCCTTATTTCCTCATTGGTGACGAGGATGGCTCTCAGCAGTGTCTCCCTACTCCTTTGCGTCCCCTGGGGGGTAATCTTGCCTTCCCCATTACTGTATTGACTCTGTCTCAAAGCAACAGTGTTTACTTTCAAGGATCCCTAGCATTGACATTATCGTTGCTGAGCAACCTGCCCATGCAGTTCTGGCAAGTTTCAGGAGCCAGCCATTATGACATGTATCCATTCTGTGGATGAGCAGCCATCATGTTCCAATTCAGACTGATGTAAGGAGGATTGTGGCATCATACACAAGGGATTGTACTCATACAAGACTGATCTGTTTGTCTGCATAGCACAGCACTGTCACTGCTCAGTCTGTGCATCCACTGGGCATACTTGAACTGATCCAGAGTCTATTGGTTGCATCCAGCAAGCCCACTCTTTACCACCTTTTTACCGCTTAAGACATGGCAGCTTCAATACCTCCGCCAATGTCATTTTTGAATGAACCTGGACGCCCCCAAGTTAGGTGGGACAGGTGGAAAGACATGTTTGAAAACTACCTGGTGGCAATGGGAGGAGAGAGATTCAGCTCAACTCGCAAAAAGGCATTATTACTTCACAATCTTGGTGTGGAAGGCCGTGCAGTGTTTGATGGGTTAGGCAGTGCACAAGCTGGTGAAGTGGAGGACACAGATGAATATGCCCTTGCGATTAAACAACTCAAGGATAATTTTGAGCCTAAGAAAATGTTACATTCGAGAGGCACAAGTTCTTTCAGCGTACGCAGGAGTCCTCAGAATCCGTGGAATCGTACATAGCCTCATTAAGAACATTAAGCCACTCCTGTGAATTCGAACATCTATCTGACTCGTTAATTAGAGATCAGTTAGTGAGGTGCACAAATAATATTAGGATACAGGAGAAATTGTTGGCAAAAGACATGAAGTTGGATGAAGCAGTGGACCTAGCCAGAAGCATAGAACAAACCTCACAATATGTCAAAGAACTGAAGTCCGACAAACAGAGTACCCAAGCTGTGTGCGCAGTTGATCACAGGAAGAGACTTAATGTCAATACAAGCAGGAAAGGAACATGGGGTGCGAAGTGTACCAGATGTGGCAGTGTCAAGCATGGTCCGAATTACCCTTCGTGCCCAGCAAGGAATGCTGAATGTTTCAAGTGTAGGACCAGAGGACATTTTGCTAATGTATGCAAGAGGTCATCAATAAATCTCTTAGAAACCAGAGACAACCAAGAAGAAGGTGCTCACTCAGCTTACAACATACAGGAGGTGTACTCCTCGCAAGACAACCCCAGACATGTCTTCGAGATTTTGACCATTGGAGGAGGAGACAGCAAAGGTCCAACAGATGTTTTTGTAATTGATTGTCAAGAAATACTCATGAAAGTTGACACATGTTCCCCATGGACCATCATTTCTAAAGAGACATTTAAAGATGTTCTAAAAAAAGATGAATCAATGCTGGATCCACCAAGAATTCGGCCCTGCGGCTATGCGGAATCCCCTATTGAGATGCTGGGACAGTTTACTGCAAGTGTGCAATACAGAGGTGGAGAATGCATAGCTGACATTTTGGTTGCAAGAAAGGGATCCTCCCTTTTAGGTTGGGAGGAACAAAGAAAGTTGAGAGTCAGGGTGCAAGCTAGCGCCACTGAGCCTGTCACCATTGCCGAGATTGATGATATGTGGTCAAGAGAGTTCCCAGAGGTCTTCACCGAAGGTCTGGGCAGACTCAAGAACTTTGAACACCATATTAGACTAAAGAAAGAATCTCAGCCTATTGTTCATAAAGTGAGACATGTGCCGTTAAACATGAGAGCGCAACTACGCAGTGAACTCAATAACTTAGTAGATAAGGGTGTCATTGAACCTGTTGAGGCCACAGAGTGGTTGTCCCCCATTGTTTTAGTGGCCAAAAATAATGGTAAATTAAGAGTGTGTGTAGCTTTGCGCAGTCTTAATCACAATATTCTGGTGGAGAGCATCCCCTGCCCAACATTTCCGAGACACTCTCCACTCTTGGCGAACCCAAATTGTTCTCTGTCATTGATCTCTCTGCTGCCTATCACCAAGTTCCCCTTTCCCAAGAATCGCAACATCTCACTGCCTTTATCACACCTGAAGGCACTTATAAATACAATCGCATGCCATTTGGGTTGGCCTCGGCCGCATCTGAGTTCCAAAAGGTGATGGAGGAAGTGTTAAAAGGGTTGGAAAATGTTAAGGGGTTTATGACATTCTGATTTTTGCAAGTAATGAGCATGACAGAGTACTTAGGGCAGTACTATGCAGACTGAAAGAGGCTGGGTTAACGGTCCAAAGAAGCAAATGTAAAATAAGTGTTGAGGAAGTGGAGTATCTGGGACACAAAGTTTCGAAAGAAGGTAGTTCTCCTAAAAAGTCACTCATAGAAAGCATTAGTAATACTCCTCAGCCCCAAGACAAGGACCAACTAAGTTCTTTCATGGGACTAGCGGAATATTACCATAAATTTGTGAATGGCTTTGCATCCATCTCATCTCCATTGAGGGAGTTACTAAAAAAGAACGTGAAGTACACATGGTCCAAAGAGTGTCAGGAAGCATTCTTGCAAATCAAAGATTGTATAGTCAAGGCCCCATCCTTAAGTGGATTCATGTTTGGCGGGAAAACGTTGCTTTCAGTTGATGCTAGTTCCCTTGGTTTAGGAGCAGTTTTGACTCAGTTTGACTTAGGTAAAACCGAATACACAATTGCATTTGCATCCAAGCCACTTAGAGGAGCAGAAAAAAATTACTCGGTCATTGAAAGAGAGGCACTAGCAGTATTTTGGGCAGTCACGCACTTCAAGTTCTTTCTATGGGGTCGACCTTTTATTGTCAGATCAGATCACAAGCCTTTGGTTCAATTGATGAACGGTTCTGAGTGGGCCAAAGGGTCTCCAAGAGTTTCCATGTGGATGGTAGAACTCTTGGGTTATAATTTCAAGGTGTGTTACATTCCCGGGAGGGAGAATGTGGTACCAGATTGTTTATCCAGATTACCTGTGTGTGATGGTGAATTGGGGGGAGCACCTGAATTTCAAGATGTGAGCATTGCAGAAATTGAGCATGATGCCATTGATAAAGAGATGTGGATAAGAGCTGGTGAGGAGGATTTAATATTGAATCAAGTTATGATTTGGACCAGAGAAGGATGGCCTCACAAGAATATTGTGGGAAAAGAGTTTGACAGATATTTTGGTGTGAAGGACGAGTTAAGTATGTCTGAGGACGGATGTAAACTTAGAAAAGGAAATAGGATAATACTCCCCAGTGGAGTCAGATCTCATTTAGTGAATATAGCACATCAAGGTCACCTGGGCATGGGAGGAACAAAGAGATATTTGCGGCAATATTTCTGGTGGCCTGGAATTGACAGCGATGCAGAGAAGTGTGCTAGGGGTTGTAGAGAGTGTGGTAAGAGTGACAAGACCAAGATGGTTAGAGAAGTACCAATAAATCCTGTCAAAGTACTGAGTAAACCATGGCAAAAAGTTGCAGTTGATTTGATGGGACCATTACAAAACCTTGACAATGGGTATAAATACATTGTTGTGTTAGTAGACTACCATTCCAAATGGATTGAATGGAAGGCTTTGCGTGAGGCAACCACTGCAGAGATGGTGTTATTCTTTGAGGAAGTGTTTTACTGGGAGGGTTTTCCGACAGAATTAATCACTGATAACGGAGTACAATTCTGTTCTGAAAGGATGTTAACTTTCTTGAAGAAATTTTGCATCAAACACACTAGAACTGCTTTATATCATCCAAGGGCCAACAGCCTCGTTGAGAGAGCCAATAGGTTCATAAAGGGTGGTTTGCAATTGGCCATGGCTTCTAATATAAGATGGTTTGGTGTAGTAAGAGAAATGATATGGAACTACTGTACCACACCACACTCAGTTACAAATGTATCTCCGTTCATGTCATTGAAAGGGAGACAACCTGGAACAAAACTATGTCCAGGGTGGATGGATTTAGCCAAGAGTTCCAACATAGATCGCGAGAGAATTAGGACTCTCATCAAAGAAGCACAGGATGTGTACAAAGAAAGATTTGATGAGGACAAGAGTGTCAAAAGTAATACCTGGAAAGTGGGAGATTGTATTCTCAAAAAGAACCCTAGATTCACTCCCAAATGTGTAGAAAGCAAATACATTGGTCCCAAGAAAATATCTGCGGTAAGAAACAATGTAGTAATTGTAGAAGGGGGGAGTGTTGGTCAATGTCCAGAATTGTGAAATGTCCAGAATGCATGAAGGACAATGCACATGATAAACATAACAATGGTGAACATGACAATGGTGAATTTGCTAATAAAAGTATCAGAGACTCTAGTGTCATAGATAAGTGCTCCAAGGATGACAACAATTCAAGGTCTGCAGCAGAGACACATTCAAATAGTGTCAAGAACAAACCCGGCTGGTTTAAGGATTATTATGTGGAGTAAACAGCTGTATGCACATAAGGGATGAGATGTGTTATGATGTAAGTGTAAGTTAAAACAAGTTCATAAAAATGTATTACCAGATCCTAGTTAAACATTGAGCTGCACTGTGAGCTCATTAAGTTCTAAGAATGTTATTCTAAGAATGTGGATGAGAGACAGTAGAGACTGCAGGGAGAGAGCCATGTTGGCACTCGGCTCTCATAGGCCGCTGTCGCTGTAATGAAATAAATTACTGTTTCTTCATCACTGCTGCCTGGAGCCCTTATTTCCTCAGGAGTCAGGGATCATATGTCTCTTCTTCGAGGCAGAGCTCTGTTTACAGTCAACACTCAAATCAGCATACTCCATTCAATTGAAAGAGTGTATTGTGTCGGCTGAGGTCAGCAGGCCAAGGGGCCACTCTGCATTTTGTTAGCATGTCCATGTGATCTCCTGGCTTCTTGTGTGTAGTTCTGAGGTGAGAAGGTTTCCCAGCCTCCTGCAATGTTAATTGAATCAGCCTGTCTTCAGGGAACAGCAGGTGTTTAAATTTCTAATTAACCAAAAAGGCTTTGAAATTTCCAGCTGTCTCAGGATCCTTTGGAAACTCCTGAAGTACAGTTCTACTGTCAGAGTTTAGACCGCTAGCGCCGGCTTGTGTCCAAAGCTGGTACTGCCCCCATTTTTTTAGGAGTTGTCTTGAATTTGACAGGAGGATTTGGCTTGACAGCTCTAATCCTTGCTGCCATTGTTTTGATGGGCATCCTTACAGTAGAGTGGTGATGTGGAACCCCCCTCAAGAAGGTTGAATCTTTAGAGTGGTCTTGTGCCTGATTTTAGCAACTTTTTGACATCAATTAAAAACGAATTTTGAACAAATTGAAATGGACATTTTGAGCTTGAGAAACAGCAGTGATTTCAAGGTGCTTTTGATCTAACAGGCACTGCTATTTTTCCTTTGGCACCACCTTTCACCCCTGGCGCTTCCGGTCCATCACGCTTGCACTGGTGGGTGGCAGATTAGGCGACCATTTTGGTGTGCGCAAAACTGCGCAGTCCTCCTGGTTCTGGGATAGAATGATGGGCGGCGACCGCTCAATCCCCACATCTACCCAATCTATTGATTTAGTTTTGTTCTGGGATAGAATGATGGGCGGCGACAGCTCATCCCCACATCTACCCAGTCTATTGAATTAGTTTTGTTCTGGGATAGAATGATGGGCGGCGACAGCTCATCCCAATATCTACCCAGTCTATTGATTCAGTTTTGTTCTGGGATAGAATGATGGGTGGCGACAGCTCATCCCCGCATCTACCCAGTCTATTGATTCAGTTTTTGTTGTCGCCTAATAATTCAACCTGGGTCAAAACCCTTGACAGCACGCATCATGCCACCTGGGTTACACTGTATGATCTTGCAGTAATGCGTGCCAATGGCCAATGCACACAGTACAACACACCCATTCTGACGTTCAACAAGGACAATCAGGCAAATGCCATATTTCAGGCACCAGGGAGCAGTTGTTGGCTTTTCTGTTCAGTTTTTGTCCTTGAATGTCAAATTTTCAGACTTTGGGCCTCATTACAAGTCTGGCGGTCCATTAGTGCAGGTAGCAATGTACCAGCACCCTTTCTGGACTGCCAGACTATGAGCATGCCTGCAGAGGCCTGTTCTCCCGGCAGGTCTGACCTGCCGGGAGTACCAGGAAACTGCAGGATAGTTTTTCACGGAAGTAACGGCACTGTTGTTAACGGTGCCGTTGTTTATATGTCCCCATTCCCGTGGAGTCATATGGGACTCCACGGCAATGGGGACTTATAGCTTCCACTGCCTGACATCCCGGGCCTCAGGGACTCGTAATATCTTAGTGGCACCGGGATCTCAGGCGGCGGAATGGTGTATTGAGATCAGCAGCAATCCTCCGGTACCGCCGGCGGGTTATCAGCGACCTTGTAATGAGGCCAAAAGACTGAAGATGGATGGTGCGCGCGATCTGTAAAATAAGGTTACATTACATGTTCCATCTTTGATGGTGAGTTAGGCAAGTGCTGTGTGAAATGGTCAAATAGGACAGTTAGAAGTGGCCAGTTGCCTCTCCAGACGCACGTACACCATGGCCATTGTGGGTGTATGAATGGAAAATCCTTCATACATGCAAGACTGTACAGGCATCTGATTGTTGTTGTCTGTCATCGAGCAGGTGATGAGGCAGGGGAGGAGGTCGAGACAGAACTATCCACCAATGCAGGCCGGGCTGCTGGGACTGCTGCAAATCCCCTGTGCTTGCAGGCCATCAAGAGCAGGCCCGACCGACTCATCAACAGATGATAGCGGTGAGTCAGATGTGAAGGGATTCCTCCAGGACATAGTGGCTGGGCCTACACTGAGTAGCCCGGATGACCAGGAACTCCTCTGGTTCCTTGGGTGTGCGTTGTTGTAGGTGGGGAGCCTGGACACCATCCCCATGTCAGCTGGGGACACCACAGAATCGGTATCTTCCCTGTCTGCACTGTTGCCATCCCCATCTTGGAGACCGCAGGAGTGGGTGAGGCCAGTGTGTCAGGTGTGGGAAGGCACACATTGACAATGCGCTCCCTGAGAGAGGGCCGGTCTTCTGCCTCCTGCATGGGTAGGCTGCGCACCTGTGGGGGCCGTTTGCCTGTGGCACCCTTGGAGTGGGAGGATGCGGTGCTACAATGAAACACCAGGAAGGCCTAGGTCCCGCAGGGAATATCTAGGGGCATATATCAAATGGCCACTGGTGTGATTGCCTCAAATTCTTGCTGAGATATATGTTTTGCGGGAGGAGAGGAGAGAGGGCATGCAGTTATTGAGGTAGGCCATTTGGGAGGAGATGTCTCCTCAAGGGAGACACTCCACCAGGATATGGCAGCCTGGAGGGAAAGCCTGAACATGCCGATGATCGCCTCAAGAGACAGCATGCACGTGGACATGATGACCTCGCACGACTATATGCACCAGGACATAGCTGATTTTGGAGGCAAAATGCACGCCTAACTGTCCCGAGCGGTACTGGCCAATGAGGACCCTGCATTGGTCATGCATGGTCAGGGTCCCCCAAAGGGTGGGTGATCCCAGTGAAAAGCAGCAATGGTGCCATTGGCCATACCCTCACTCACACGCTTTGTAGTGGACACCCACCCACCCAATTTGATCCCTGAAATATTTTTGGGTGAAGTGTGACCTTCTTATTCCCCCCATGATCAAGAGGATCTACCGGATTGGCCTTTTTTAATTTTATTTTTCCAAGGTGGAATTTTCTTTTCTTTTTTTATGAATGAACCATTGTGCTCCCTTGCCCAGTGGGGCAACTGGGTGTAGGACTGTGTGGCAGCAGCATCTGGGATAATTGTATTCAGTGGCTTCAACTGATGTTGTGATGTTCATTGCTACAGGCTCACACATCCAGGCAAACATTGGGTTGGCCAACAATGGGTATATTATTTGTTGTTGTAATGATAATGATATATAGTGCCTTAATCCAAAGCGCTTTACAGAGCACATATTTACATACAATATCACTCAACTGAAATTGGTAATCATTTATCGACCTTGGAAGGATGAAAGGCTGAGTTGACCATGCCGGGATTCGAACCTGCGACCTGCAGATCACGCTCAGATCGCAGCAGCGAGTGCTCAACCCGCTGAGCTATCTTACCGGCCGGCAGTTGTACAGTAGGTATTCTAACCAAATATACACTTTAGGTTCTGTTCTAACGCCACATCTGGGAAAAACCACCAACCCACCCGTAGAGGGAAAACCCTGAGCCGTCTGAATCCCCTCCTCTACCCATTCCCGCTTTTGGACACGACCCTCTTAGTACCATTGAGGAGGGGCAGTGTTTGTTGGAGGTGGTGAGGGATTAACAACACATCATCTGTACAGCAAATATTGAACACATGTTGCACACACAGGGGTGTGGATATATGTTTTTGGCATGTTCATTTTGGGTGATGGGCACTGTCACCAACGAAGGGAGTTGTCCTACAGCATTAAGAGTGATCATGTGTTTTGTGACCCGTGTTCATGTGCTTGGTGTTTTGGGGTACACCTCTGCAACATGTTCTTTGCTGTGTGTCTCCTCGTGATGTATCTGTGTGACTGTTGTTAGTACAGGTTGTTGACACAGTAGGTTAATTTGTGGGTGTAATATAATGTTCACTCTGTGAGGTCATGCTTGCATGCCATAACCTTGCATATGGCATAGTAGGTGGGCCCTGTATGATGCATGTGCATCCAACACAACATTCTCTCAGGAGCCATGCAAGGGAATCAGCTTGATGCATGCAGCACTAACACTATCCCAGTGAATCTTGGTGTCCTTGGCAGGGGAGGTGATGATGGAGAAGGCCACAGTGTTCATTTAGGTGGATAGGTGTTATGCGGCATGGGTGTGGCTTCTTATAGAAACTAAGTACATTGCTAAGGGTGTGACTCCTGTATTATATATGAGATGTTAGAGTGTTTCCTGAGGGGCCACCTTGCTTCTGGGAACCTATGGTGCGCTCTAGTGTAAGACTGAAGCAGACCCTTCTGCTGCAGGCTGATGATGGTATCAGAAGTACAGATGTGTTCTCCTCTTTCACCCAGAGGAGGAACATGGATGGGATTGTGAAAGGAGGGAGGGCATACAGGAGGCCAGAGAGGGCCACTTGATGGACAGTGCATCTGGCCCGCAAGGTCTAGGTTACTGGTCCCCTGAACAGTAAGTGTGAAGAAGGTGAGATTGGCCGAGAATCTCAAGCAGAGGGCACAAAAGACTTCTAGCATCAGTGACACTGCCTTTGGGCGCTGCATGACCTGGCCAGCAGTATGCAGATGGCCGAGGGAATGCCCCAGGGAAATTAATGCATGGATGGGGAATCAAAGATCAGAAAGAAAGAGTCAGACTGACCCTTGGTGCTCTTGAGTCCTAGCAGATAGCTTGGTGAGCTGCGCAACTGGAACCTTGAGGTTCTGCTCTCAACCTCAGACAGATCAGTGGTACTAGCAGGTTGGTTTCTGTTGCCTGCGCTTTCCCGGGTAATAAGTAGGATTCCAGTGATCATATGGGTTGTTCAACAGAAACGTTTGACTTATTGTTATTTAATGAGTAGTGTGGTTCAGCGTGGAAAACAGGAACCAACCCGCTAGTACCACGTGGATGGGAATGTTCGAAAACAGTCGCTGATTAGAGACCCGCTGCCAGTACCTTTGCTAACTTGGTGCGTTGGGGGGGAGGGGGCTCGGTGCCATAAGGGGCCCTGAGGGAGCAGGAGCACCGTCGTCGCACAGGAGGGGGCAGCAGTCGGAAAGTGCTCAGCAGAGCACAGGCTACTGCTGCCAAGTGGCCGCCCAAGAAGGAGGAACGTGGTATCCGGCCAGAACTATTGGAACCATGGCCATGGTGCAGCAAGAAGGATAGGGCAGCAGGGGTGGGGTGCAGACGTCAAGGTGTACTGTGGGCCCGGTTGTGGTGGATAGAGGGGGTGGCAGAGCTATCATGAGCGGCACGGGGCATGCACACAGTGCAGCAACACCGCCCGTAGGCGGTGAGGGAGATGACACGCTATGTGCCACCCTCTAGCGTTTGCTGGAGGGCAGAGGGGCACGTAGCAGGACAGGGTGATATGCCAGTGCCATGCCAGACCCTCCCAGAAGGGGACAGTAGTAGCAGTTGATGAGGGGCTACGGGAGAGTGGTTGTCCGGACCTGGAGGGTGTAGTCTCCTGTTTTGGGCATTGAGGCGTGATCCATCTTCCACTAGTTTTTGGGTTGGGTGGTGGTGTGCTGCCCTGTGTTTTGGGGACAAAATAGGGAGTGGAAATAAAATTCTTAGGAGGGCTTAGGGGTGTGTTAGGTGATTGGATCCTGGGGTGTAAGTCTTTGAGAGGGAATTACTGAGATTTGTAAACTGGTCAATAGGGCCCAGCCTTGAACGTTGGTCAGTGAGGGGTGGGGGGACGAGAGAGGGATACTTTAAGGCGGGAATACCAGTAGAGGAAGTGGAGTAAGGCTATAGTGGGGAAGTGGGAGGAGTGGGGTGGGAAAAGCGCTTAGGGTTTGGTGGCCCAATCCACAGGGGTCGAGCTACAGAGGCTGGACGGGATGGAACCAGGGCTGTGGGGGGTGAGGTGGGGGTGGTGGGACGCCAGTGCACAGCACTGTTTGTGTGAGGTAAAGGTCGGGTCTGCACCCTTGAGATGTGAATGGCACAAGTGGGTGGCAGGGCAACACCCACCTACTTAGCATGGTGCAAGGTGAGGGGGAGAGGGAGGGTGACCCTTACCCAGGGGAGCAGCGGGAGGAGGCCAGGGCAGCTCCCCATAGGACAGCCTCAAGGCAAAGGGCTTGGACACCCCCCAATGGAGGAGGACACCTCGTGGACCAGCAGAAGGTACGGAGCAAGAGGGGTGAGGGGTTGGGTATGGAGGTGGGGGAAGGGATGATGGGTGGGTCGTGCAAAAGGGACATAGTAGAGAACATGTGCAGGGGGAGAAGAGTATGTTGTCATGGCCACACGTCGTGGGTGCGAGTTGGGGACTGGTAGGGTCCAGAAGATTGGCAGCGTGAAGGCAGAACAGCATGTGACGGTGTATGTTCCCACTTTTTTGAAAATGGGGGGATAGTGGGTTACCGACTTGGCAATAGGAAGGAGAACTTTAATATGGATAGCTGGGGGTCACAGATGTTGTAAGGGGTGGCTTGCGAGTGATGACATGGCCCCAAGGATGACATATGTGTCGTGCTGGAGCAGGGGAGGTGGAGGGAGGTGGGAGGTAGTGTTGAATAGGATGGTCTGGAGTAAAAGGAGGGGCATAGGGCAGGCTTTGGAGTTACAGAGGATACGCTTTGTGTGTCACCTTTTAGGTGAGAGTGTGCGGGGGTGCAACGTGTACGGATCTTGCGTGGTGGGGAGGTGAGCATCTACAGTAATGAAACGTAAAACATAGGAAGAGGTAGGAAGAAAAGGGGCGTCTTCCATGACAGTATAACAGTGCATTCAGGGGCACACGCGTGGTCAGGAGGTCTATTGTTAGCAAGGGGGTGTTTGTGCTTTCTTCTGTCTACAGTGGGTCGTAGGGACACGAGGAGGTGGTAAGGTTTTCAGGTGAAGCTGTACATTGAGGACGCTGCCAGGGTGGAGCGCGCTGGGTCAGTTGAGAAGGGGGGGGGGCTGAGGTTTAGGGCATGCTTTATGTTTTGGGGTTCATTTTGGAGTTTCAGGGTCAGGCGGGGGTTTGTCAGAATGGAGCATGGGTTGTTGACTTGTGGCAAGATGATGGGGACTTCCCTTGACACTTTGCAGGAGTCGGGTAGGGGAGCATGGTTTATGGTCACTGTGCTTGCAATTCTTTGGGTTACAGTGCAGGCTGAAGAGCAGGGGGGAACTGTGCAGAGTGCATGTAGACAGCAATGTGCTAACAGGGAGAATTGTTGGAGGATAACAATCAGATATGGGACCAAGTTCCGGAGGGTGGATGCCTGTACAGAGGAGGACTGTTTGGGTCCTCTCTTTGGGGACCATTCTGGTTGTGGCACATGGCAGGTGTGTTTCAATCGCACTATGATCTGGTGATTTCTCTTGAAAACCCTGAAGAGGCAACATCTCGACCAAATAGCCATATCTTTTAACTCTTTGAGCAGGATGTTGCAAATGCTGCAGACAGTGGGCGGTCCATGGGCATCTGTGGGCACATAGCGGCTGTAGGAATCCTGTGTCTCTGGTGGAGGAGAGGCATGGCCCTTGAAATCCATCAGATCCAAGTTGGTCAGCAAATGTGTACTGAGCTCCTGAGTGACATCCCTTTTCCTAGGTTTTCCCACCCTTCTTCATCCGCTAGGTCAGCCATCACAGGGCCAGCGACTCTCTGAGGGGCCGGGGGCTGGGGCCGCGGCTGCATCAGACATCAGAAGAGATGAGAGAGGTCTCTGTGGATTATTAGTACAACTCCTGTCAATGGCCTCCTCCAACTTGTTCACAATTAGTGTTTTGATTTAATCAATCGCCATGGATACCTGAGCACGAGCCTCTTTGGGTAGAGGGGCATGCCGTAAATTAGATCGAACCCATTTGTGAGTCGCATATGCTATGGCTCACATGCCTCTCGCAACATGTACACTCGATGTGCCGGGAGGGGGACCATGGCCAGGATCCCCTGGAGAACTGGGGCTGCATTTGAACAATGACAGCAATTTCACAAGACAAGTTGTAACTACCTGTCTGGAGTCCACAACAACTTAAGCATTTCATGCAGCTAGTCACAGCTTGCTGGTCCATTCAGTGGGACTCTCAGGTAGGCATTGAAGATGAAAGACCAATGCGGTGGACACAACAGGAACGTCTTATGCTGCATCTGCCATTGAGGCGAGGGTCCACCCTGAGCCATGTGAGCTCCAGCAACTCCTACATGCCTGTATTGCCAGATACAGGAACTAAAACAGGACAAGTGTTGGGTGTAGCGTCACTCGTATCCAGCCATACTCCCATTTTGTGTGGTAACTTGAATTGGCACTTATGTGTTTTTTTTTATTTTACATGGTATGAAACCTGTGGCAGTGTTGGAGCCTCATTTGTAGTTTGGTACTGAGCGAGGAAGTGTAACAAGGGAGTAAATGAAGATGGAACACTATAGATGGAAGGTGAATTGTGGCATACTCACAATGGGTGTCTCTTGCACTAGGGGGGGGGCTTGCAGGTGAATGAAGGAGTAAAGGTGCATGCTGACAGGGCCAGGAACTTTGTGTAGACAGTGGTGGGGGAGAAGACGGTCACAGTTGTGTGTTTAACCTGCACCTTAGAAATGTGGAGTGATGCCCCATGTCCAGACAAAGGTTTACTAAACAAGGGACAGGTCAGGGAAATCCAGAAATAGCCAGGGTACATTGCTGTGGCTCTTATGAGTTGTGGTTCCCTCGGGATGGCTCGTAAGGGATTGCCATATGGCCACCGGGTATATGTTCCTAGACACACGGGGTCTCCTGTAGCTGGACGGTTTGACCTCAGCCATTGCATGGTATTTGCTGCACAACAGCGAGGAAGTTGGAGAAAGGATGCTTGCACACATGTTGGCGGTGCTGTCAAAGGAGGAATATCTGGTGGAGGAACTGTGAGTGGATGGCCTGGGAAATACCCCAAACATGGCTGTGGTGCGCTGGAATGAGCCTGTGGCCAGGAAATCAAAGGCAGATAGCACTGTGACATGAGGTGCTTCTTCCTGTGGTCACATGGTGGGTGACGCCATTCTCCCACTACCTGACCAGATCAAGTATGACATGTGGGGGGGGGGGTATGTGCCATACACCTCCTCATCAGGCATCCCAAATATTGTTGTGTGGGTATTAGGAAAGTTTTCTCGCAGAGCAAATTTTGTCCCATGTTCTATGGACCTCCAAACATGCTGCTTCTGTTTTTTCACCTTGTCCTGGCTTTTTACAGTGAAAAGAAGCCTTCAGCCTCACTCCACTGGACTTTTGCTAATTTGTTATAGGGAAACTGACTAATCCTTCAGAATGTCAGTACTGGGGAACTTTGTTTCCCTTTTTCTTTTTACCTGTTATCTATTTTGGGTAACTTTTTCATATTGCACAATGCATCTTTCAATGCAGTGCAATAGGGATACGTTTGTATCACCCTAGACCTACAATCAAAGGATTTTTTTGTTACTTTTAAATATGCCTAAAGACAATCTGGTGGCGGGCATGGCCAACTTCCATGGAGGGAGGTCATGCTGCGTCAGAGCTCCCCTTGATCCTGGCATTTAATATCGTATTCCGAAAAGGGGCCATTGCAAAAACACATTTCTTGTACTGGAAGAGACTCTGGCAGCGCAGGGACCACTTTGGAGCATGAAAAGAGAGTCCCTGCTCCGTGGAGGTGGACTCAAAGCTGCGGGGTCCCGAGGAGACGAGCTGATCCAAGACGGAGGCCGTGGAGTCGTGGCAAGCCATGCCCATGACCGACCCCAGCCCACTAGCGGGGGTGGGGGGAGTGGTGGCCATATAGGATCACTGGCACTTGGAGGGGAGATATGGCCAGTGCCCCATCATGGCTCAGTAAGAATACGCACAGGGGAGTGAGTCTGCAGGACCAGGGCTGGATGAAGACAGGGAGAGGCTGGAGCCTGACAGAAGAGGAGGGACTGTGCCAGGGGCGTTCATAGCCTTTGGCGGTGCCCACGATGTCCCCAAGTCAGAAGAGACATCTGGGCTCGGCCGTGGTGGAATCGGAGCGGGGTGGTTTGTCTGGAGTGGACCCGGAGACCCTAGCCGAGTAGAGAGGACCGGAGCGGGGAGACATGAAGAATTTTCATACCCCCGGCGTGTGCAACCTGGTGCAGGGTCTGAGTACCGGTTGAGGAGGCATGGCGGCTGAGGAGGCGTCCTGGCTGAGGAGCAGGAAAGACCCTTGGCCCAGGGAGGCAAGCAGCAGCCAAAGGGGAGGAGAAGCCCCTCACGATTGGGTGCTGCGTGTCGCAGGGTCGGGCACACAGTGGAAACACCAAAATATATTTGGGTGGTACAGGGGAAGTATCACGGCAAACCGGGTACTTGGGATCACTGGGGGTGCTTCTGGGCATAAGGAGAGTCTGACAGTGCCTGTGGTAAGGAGTCTACATCGAGTTGCGGGCAGAAGGAGGCCTGGCCCAATGGCAGCATCTGGAGGCAACCAGTGATTACACAGGGCAGGGGCAAGGAGCTTTCAGTGTGCTGGCACCAGGCAGACCGAGGTGGAGGCATTCGCTCATAAGAAGGAAAGTTTGGCGGAACCCCCAGATGTATGGTAAGGGAACAAAGAGGGAGCCCTGCAGGACAGATGGGAGCTGATGAGAAAATCCTGTAGGCAATAGCAGCTCGGGAGGATAGCTCAGGGGCAACGTGCTTGCCTTGGAAACAAGACGGCACGGAGCAACACAGGTTCGATCCCCGGGTCCAGGCTTAGAAACCTCTGCGTATTAAGCGTGTTATAAATAACCTATCACATCATAGCGCTGAGAGCCTCAATGGAAGCGAAAGATAGGCGAAGTGAAAATAGATGTGGGGCTGCTTCGACAAGATGTGCGATCTTTGGATGAGAAGGTTAGTACGGCAGAAGCTGAGGTGGGAGAAGCTGTTGAAGCCACTAAAGAAGTCAGAACTAAAATCCAGGAGCTGACCTTGAAAGTGTGGGTGGTGGAGGATAGAGCGGAAGATGTGGAAGGCAGGGCTATACGGAATAACTCTAGGATTCTTGGCCTGCGTGAGGGAGAGGAAGGCACAGACCCTACAGCCTATGCTGAAAATTTGCTGCTGAAGGAGATTGGTCCGGGAGCCCTGTCAGAAGGATTTACGGTGGAAAGGGCACATAGATCTCGGGCTAAAAAAACACCCCATGAGGTGCCGCCAAGACCCATTATTGCAAGGATATTGAGTGTTAAGGACAGGGAAAAGATTCTGTCTTTTTCACGTGAGGGTGGTGAAACAAGAAGAGCATCTTCAACATTGGCAATATACCCAGATTATACGATGCAGGTTCAGAGACGCAGGAGCCCTTTTGTCCCAACGAAGGGGAGGCTACGGAGGCAGGGCCTGAAATACATGTTGTTGTACCCAGCCAAGCTGAAGGTGCTGCATACTGGGAAAGCACACTTCTTTGACAGCCCAGAAGAGGTGCACCAGTGGATGGATATTAACAAGATGGTGGCCATGGGTGAAAAAAGGGGACAAGAAACGCTGAAGACTCATTGTGTTAGAGACATGTTGGATCCTGTGGTGGCAGTGGGATTGTTGTGGGAAACTACAGTAGAACGGGATGAGGGATATTTATTAGGAGCTTGTGAGGCTGGCGCTGGCCTAAGGGATCACAATTTACCAAGTGGGATTAGGACCTGATTGGAGGAAGGCCACCCCACACGGACATGTTAGCGTTTCGGACACCTCTTTTAGGTGTCCAACTATCAAGTGCCACTGGGTCTCTGTGGGACGAATTACAGGGAGGCCTAAATAGTATGGTACTGTTGGGCTGACTAGTTATAGTTTTATGGTTGCAGTTAATGTTGGTGGGCAACTTGCGAACATATCAGTGTGCGGGATGGAGGGGTTATATGGTGGTTAGCACTGATGATTCACAGCGCCACAGGGAGAAAGCGGAGTTCTGCACGGAAGCGGTCAGACACTGCACATTCTGGGGGATGGCACACAAGCGGCAGTCAACACTCACAGTGGAACCTGGCTCACTGGGTGCAAGGCAGGGAGTGGGAAGGGTGGGCATATGTCCAAATGGCAGAGTTAGTTAGAACAGTCACCAGGAACGTGCATAGATTGAATAGTTATATTAAACGTAATAGGGTTCTTACATACCTGTGCAGGAAGAAAGGGGGGATTGCCATGCTGCAGGAAACGCACCTCATGGAGGAGAGACAAGCATGTATGGTGAAGAGGTAGGGAGGAGAGGGATACGGAGCAACATTCTCAAACTATGCTAGAGGAGTGCTAATTTGGGTGATGCCCTCAATCCCCTTCAGTTTGAAGGAAATGCAGATGGATGATGAAGGGCAGACAGTCCTGGTATATGGCTATATGGGTAGTAGGGAGGTCTGCATTATAAATATGCATGCCCCTACCCATGATGCCTCAAGTTTCTTTCGCTCCCTGTACACCAGACAGGCCCATATAAGGGAGGTCATGTGGATTTTGGGGGGGGGGGGCTTTCATCTGTACTCTAGACCCTAGGATGGACAGATCTGATGGTAAATATAGTAAACCGGCACCGCTGGCTAAGGTGCTCAGGAGATTGCTTGAGGAATTGCAGTTGGTGAATGTTTGGAGAAGGATGCATGTACACGATAGAGAATATTCGCAGTAGTCAGGCCTTCATAAAGTTTATACATGTATTGATTACTTGTTCATGGGGGCCAACAAGGTTGGGGAATTCTCAGCAGTGGTGTTGGAGGGTAGGGTGCTGTCGAATCATGTGCCGCTGTTTGTCAGCTGGTGCCTGCATATTGGCATCCCACCGGTGCCTACCTGGAGGCTCAGAGCTGAGGCGCTACAAGATGGCCCTTTCAAGTAACATATGGCAGAAAGGATTGAGGAGTATTTTGAGAAGAAAACAGGTAGTGTGGAGGGGAGCGACACTCTGTGGGAAGCCTTAAAGTGGTGATGAGCGGGGAAGCAATCGCCAAGGCGGGAGGGTCAGGCGAGAGTTCCTAGTGTGACTATTTGAATCAGAAGCAGAGATTGAACGCTTAGAACGATCATGATCGGCACAGGGTGAGGTGGAAGGCGACCTCCTTAAGCTTTTCTCAGAGTTGTATTGAAAACTGGGAGTGGCTGGCCAGATACAACTATCGCTATACAGAAAAGCTGCATGGGGACAAGCTTGGCAGGATGCTGGCTTGGCTATGCCGGAGGGAGGAGCCACGGGCTGTGATTACTGAGATAATGGATGAATGCGAAGAACTGTGAAGGTCACAGGAGGAGATAAATAAAATCTTTCAGAGGTTTTATGAGAACCTCTACAGTGTGAATACGGTAGTGGACATGAAGGATATAGAAGATGCACTGCCCAGATAGATTTACCTAGATTGGAGGCAGAACAGGGAGAAGCTTTGGGAGTGCTGCTCATGATAGAGGAGCTGTGGGAGGTAATTCTTGCTTCGCCTACCAGGAAGACACCGGGGAGCGATGGTCTGCCAGCAGAACTTTATAGAGAATTCATGGGGGAACTGGCTCTGCAGCTGCTACAGAGTTTAGATGGCGCATATGAGCAGGGCATGCCTCCACCCAGTATGAGGGAATCTATCATTGCCCTGGTATTGAAACAGGGTAAGGCGAAGGGAAAATGTGAATCATTATAGACCATTGTCCATGGTTAATCAGGATTGTAAAATGCACACTTCTCTCCTGGCGGGGAGGCTGAAAAAGTTGATTGGAGGGTTAATGTACTCGGACCAGACAAGGTATGTTCCAGGCAGATCCACCCCATGGAACCTGAGAAGATTGCATTCTGTCATAGAGAGGATGAGGCTCTGGGAGGATGCCTGTGCGGTGATCTTGTTGGATGTCATTAAGGCTTTCGACTCGGTCAGATGGGATTGGCTCTATGCCACGTTGGAACGCTTTGGGGTGGGTGATGGGTTCATCAAATGGGTTAAGCTGATATATATGAGACTGACTGCGTGGGTGAAGATGGGCAGGCACATATCTGAGAGTTAGGATATACAGAGGGGCACGAAGCAAGGGTGTCCGTTGTCACCCATGCTCATCATATTGGCGCTTGAACCTCTGGAAGTGTTCTTGAGAATAGTGTTCAGAGACGCTGGGATGATGGTAGATGGGATGAATCATGTCTCATTGTATGACGTTGACATGCCCAGAACCTCAAAGACAATTTGGCATATATCCTTGAGGTCCTCAACAACTTCTCAGCGATCTGTGAAATTACGGTCAGCAGAGACAAATCATGCATGTTTCCTGGTGGGATGTGCTAGTCTTGACGAGGCACGATTTTCAGATCTGGGACTGCAATGGGTGACGAGAACATTATTTGGGGGTGCAAATAGGTCACATTGTTAAGTTGTAGCATGTGCTAACTACGTTCAGCGCGAGGGAGGGTACTGAATGCTCGATGGTTTTTGGAAAAAGCTGGCACTTTCAGTGATGAGGCGGGTAGCACTCGTGAAAATGGTGCTCCTCCCTTGACTACTGTACCATTTCATAATGTGCCTTTTGATATCCCGAGGTCCTTCTTCAAAGCGTTGAACACTACGTTGAGTGGGTTCATATGGGGTTCTGGGAGGCGTGGGATTGCTTTGAGCACTTTGTGCTGGGACTATTTGCAGGGTGGCGTGAGAGTACCGCACATGGAGTTTTACTATTTAGCAGGCAAGATATTGGATGTTGCGGAGTGGCCCCCGAATGAGGTGATGTTGGAAACCAAGTTACTGCAGAGATACTCTGGTTGGACAACAATGGAATCCCTGAGACCCCACATATTGTACAGCTGAGTAGGAGAATTTGGTTGAGGACTAAGTAGCTGCTGGGTCTGGGAGATCCTTACTCTCACAATATACCCCTTGCGGCCACTTATGGCATAGATGTGAGTGATATTAGGATCATTACAGACCAGTGGGAAGGTAGAGGGGTGGCAGTTTGGGGGGACTTATTCGTCGAAGGGGGCTTTTGGAATTTCAAGCTGTGGGGAGGCGGTGGGAGTACATAAGGGGCAGTTCCTAACGTATACAAGATTGAATTATCAAGCTAGGAATAGGTGGTGGGGGATCCCGGACACACTTGAAGAGGACCCAATGATTGGGTTATTATATGACATTTCAGAGGGGCAGCACAGGGTTTCTAGGTTATACGAGAGATTACTATTAGGTTGGCAGCCGGGGATACTGAGTGTTAAATCTAATTGGGAGGCTGTCTTGGGCAGGAGCTTTGATGAACAAGAATGGGCACATATACTACTGTACAACAAGAAGGTGTCTAGGAATGCCAGATTTAAGTGTACACTGTTATATGTCCTGCATATGGTGTATCAGACACTGCACAGGACTGCACAGTTTCCGGGTGCGTCAGATGGGGGGAGTGCCCCAGATGCGATGCAGATGGGGCAGAAATTATACATATTTTTTGGGAGTGCATGGTAATTAAGCAATTTTGGTGGTATGTTGGGGCAAGGATGAGGCGGGTGGCCACAAGATTTAGGGGGTCACCGCAGGCAGGCCTACTTGGACTTCTTCCAAGACCAAAGGGGAACAAACCACACTTCAGGAAGCTGGATATGGCTTGCAAAAAACGATAGCCATGGCCTGGAAGACATCAAAGGGCCCACTAATAGTAGGTTGGTTGAATGATTTGAGGTGCTGGGCCATGACAGATTTGGTGGTATGGCACAGGACGCTACAAAGGGCGTCAACATAAGGGTGTGATAATGTGTTAGCCTGGAATGCGCTGGTGCAGGAGCTGTTCCGCTTGCCGGATGATAAATCCCCTTTAGAGACAGTATCACACTGGGGGATGGGGTCAGGCAGCGATCTGAGCAAAGTCTATCAATTGTACGGGTGGTGGGAGGAGGAGGACAGCAGGATGGCGATCGCTGGTGGAGCCGCCTGATACAAATTGGTCATGGATGCCCTAACCGGATGCTTCGCAAGCTGTCAGTTAAAATATATTTGGGGGGGTTTGGGTGATGGGTAGTTGTTGTTAGGTAGTTGTTGTTAACAAGCTGTTTATTTGTGCTGTACTGGCTGGGAGGACGCATAGCCGCAGGCTATATTTATGTGATGATAACATGATGGGTGTACTAAACTGAATAAAAATTCAAAATTTTAAGACAAGTTGGTGGCAGCACTTACATTTTTGCCAATTTTACTGTATTTTTTGTTGGCTCTCTCGTGTTTACTGCATTTGGCTACTAACAGTGGCTAGTGTCCCACATGGCCTTGCTATGAGGTTTTTCGATTGTTCTTTGGTCATTTTGTTCTTTGGTCTTCTTCCTGCCTTGCCAGGTCAGGAATTTACTTTATGCTCATGCATTTGCCTGCGAAAGCAGTGCTTTTGGCGGGCTAGTGCAGGCCATGTGTGTTGGAAACCAGGAAGTGGGCTGGGACTATCTGGTTCCAAGCCGCATACTGGTTTCAGTGTGTCTAGATTGTATGAATGAGTTTGCCCACAGTGGTTACGGATTGGACCACTGTTGGGGTGTGTGTGTGTGGGGAAGGTCTTTCTATTGTTTGGGCTGAGTTTCTGTGCTCGCCTGAATTTAGAATAAGAAGAGGAGTCCTGCAGCCATTCCAACAGATCTGAAGAGGAGCCAAGCATCCTGTGTAGCTGTGCAGACGAAGGAAGGCCTGTGGACCCGTTCTGAAGAGGCCTGATGACCAACTCCTGCTGCTGTCCCGGTGGACCCCTGTCTGGCTACTGATCTCAAAAGACCCTCGTTGGTGCTCCGACCCTTTGGACTGGTGGGACCAACCAGTCGCAATGTCTTCTCGTGGCCCTGCAGTTTGGAGTCTTCAGAAGTGTCCCTGGACAGCCCGGTGGACTGATAAATCCATTTTGGGCTACCACGCCAGAAGCGTTGCTGTTCCGCATTTTCACCCGAAACTTCGATGGTCTCCAGCTAGTCCCACAAGTCGCTTGTCTGCAAAGTTTCAATGTCCCAGCAATGTCCCAGCATCAAGGGGTCCGGAACTGGAAGGCTCTCTTTCACTGCGACTAATGAAACGCCTGCTGTCACTATGCGCACCAACACTTGCTGAGACCAGCCTTCCCCCATCTGCTAGCATGTTCATAAGAGTCCTGCATTGGTGCCTGCTTCATTCGTCCACTGGAAAGGGTTGCATTCTACTCCTGACCCCGACCAGAAACTTTGCTTCCTCCAACAGGTCCTGGGCATCTACTAATGGATCCAATGGTGGGAAAACCTACCTCAAGCGATTCTCCTTCGACCTGCCAAGTCTGAAGAAAAATCAGAGTACGGGTGGTGAGTAGTAATGGTACTTACTAGTGCCCCTATCTCCACCCTTTAAACGTTTGTGAAGCACTTTGATTTATTTTACAACTCTTGGCTTTGGAAACACTTGTTCAAAAGCCCTCTAAAGATCGAAACATATTTTACTCACCAGCAAACTCCTTGGACATTCTTCTGGACCAATATCCACACCCACAGGACCCTTTTCCTAACTTTTTCCCCAACTCCTACAACTATTTGAGAACTTTTTGAACTTTTGGGCACAAGGCCCCAATCAATTTAGGATTGGACTTTTCAAGTTAGGGTTCCTATTCTTGTGGACTGTTGGTGCAATTGTTAATTACCTCCCTTTTTACTTTACATTGACTAACAGTGACTGTATATATAATTTACATTAGTAGTATTGTGTAATAGTATTACCTGCTCTGTTCATTTTTATAGTGTGTTCTTTGGCCAATAATAAATATAGTATGTGTATACTTACTGTCTAATTGTAATCCGTGACTACTTCACTGTGTGGACTCATTGTGGACCCCTGACCCCACTCACCTCTCTTGCGACTAGGCCTAGACCACTATCCATGCTACCTTGTTTGGTTTGGCTAAACTCCCAGAGTTTCACTTGTTCATTATAACTAGGATGGCCTCCTAAACTATGTCCTCCATGCCCGAGTTTAGGAATCCATTTTAACAGAGGATATGGAATATTCTTGCCCTTCTACCCCTATTTACTTGTAGTAACACAAGTGCCAACATTGTGTCATCTGCCATTGTCACGAATAACCCGCCCCCCTTCTGAGCCTTTGTGCCGCCCTTTAACTCGTGCTGACCTGACACGAGTGGAAAGTTTTCGCCAGGGCGTGAAGCGGGAAAAATGCACGCGCAAAGTCATATCTGTGAATCGATGGTAGGTGTTTGTGCCTCGAAAGTGCACTTTTCTGGTGTAAAGTGTACTTTGCGCAGTGCCAAACTGCAGTCACACAAACGTGATCGGCCATTGACTCTTATGCATTTGATATTTACTATTCTAACTCCACTCCTGCTTGGTTAGTAGGGAAAGGGATTGCATCAGATAAAAGCAAATCTTTCTGCACTTATATATTTTGATGCAGTTGATCGTTGGTCTAAATATGTTTCAGCACTATGTGGACCAGTGAGTAACATTCTGTTATCAAAGATGATGCAACAACGAACCATTGGGCCCCATTCAGAGTGGGGCAATCGCTACCACCAAACTGAAATGGTGTTACTGCATGCAGCAACCATGCGGTAAAGGCAAGGGTCCCCATGATTCTGAGTCATTGCAACCATTAGATATTTCCCATCTTGGAGTCCCACGGGACCCCATGGGGGGAAATGTCATATTAATACATGTGGTAATATCGCATTTGGTACTACTTTTGTGTGGAGGTAATCGCCTTCACAAGAAAGCAGCAAGAATATAAGTGTGTTGGAAACTAAGCTCATAATTTGGTGAATGGTAAAACATGGTATTTCCAAAGACTGGATGTTTTACCACTATCACTAAACTCCATGTTATCGCTACATTCTAACTCTAATTGCTTGTCATCTAATTGAATTTGTTGCTTAATTTTTTTAATAAAAATTGTGCATCTTTTTTAAAACAATTAGCAAGCTATAACCCCTTTTTTCATTTGCCACCACTTCAGCTAGGTCATAGTTGGCTGGCAAAATATCAGCCCTCAATTACCTGTGTGTGCATAAAACATAGGGCCCGATTCATAGAATCAGGCGCTGAAAAGGGGCAAGCGTCAAATGCTGAGAAGGAGGCTGCACGAGCCATGTTGCAGAGAAATCTTTGCGCTGCACGCTTATTCATGGATGCCCAGAGGCATCAGTAGCCCTTGCACAAGTGACAGCAAGCTTCGCGAGTAATGCCCCCAACACGTCCCCACGCACAGTAAAAAGCAAGTCAAATGCCCAACACAGCACCATCCTCTGCGACATCCCAGAGCCAGCATACACTCCAGGCAAATTGCGCGAAAACACCCCGCAATACCCGATTGCACCCCAGTGTAATCACGCAAAAACACCTTGCAATCCTCGGCCGCACCCCAGCGTAATCACATGAAAACACCCCGCGACCCCCGGCCGCAACCCAGCGTAATCGTGTGAAAACACCTTGCAACCCGCTGCCGCACACCAGCGTAATTGCGTGAAAATACCCTGCAATCCCTGCCCGCACCCCAGCGTAATAGGATGAAAACAGCCCGCCAACCCTGTGCCCCCCCTCGAAAATGCATGCCCTCCCACGCAAGGCCTTGCCCACCACCAGCCAAATTGCACCCCAACACCTCGCAATCTGCGATATGCAGTCCCTTCCAGATGGGACACCCCCACCCCAACCCCCATCATCCGTGACCCCAGCCTGTAGGCAGCCCCCTCCACATGGGATACCCCAGCCCCCATGACCCCACCCTACAGGCAGCCCCCTCCACCTGGGATACCCCAGCCCCCGTGACCCCACCCTGCTGGCAGACCTCTCCACATGGGATACCCCAGGCCCCGTGACCCCACCCTGCAGGCAGCCCCCTCCACATGGGGTACCCCAGCCCCATGACCCCACCTTATAGGCAGCCCACACCACATGGGATAACCCAACCCCTGTGACCCCACCCTGCAGGCGGCCCCCTCGACATGGGATACCCCAGCCCCCATCATCCCACCCTGCAGGCAGCCCCCTTCACATGGGATACCCCAGCCCCTGTGACCCCACCCTGCAGGCAGCCCCCTCCACATGGGATACCCGATCACCCATGACCCCACCCTGCAGGCAGCCCCCTCTACATGGAATAACCAGCCCTGTGACCCCACCCTGCAGAAGGCCCATCCACATGGGATACCCCAGCACCTGTGACCCCACCCTGCAGGCAACCCCCTCCACATGGGATACCCCAGCCCCATGACCCCACCCTGATGGCAGCCCCCTCCACATTGGATACTCCAGCTCCCGTGACCCCACCCTGAAGGCAGACCCCTCCACATGGGATACCCCAACCCATGGAATCCCACCCTGCAGGTAGCCCCCTCCACATGGGATACCCCAGCCCCGTGACCCCACCCTGCAGGCAGCCTCCTCCACATGGGATACCCCAGCCCTGTGACCCCACCCTGCAGGCAGCCCCCTCCACATGGGATACCCCAGCCCCCGTGACCCGACCCTGCAGGCAGCCCCCTCCACATGGGATACTCCAGCCCCCGTGACCCCACCCTGAAGGCAGACCCCTCCACATGGGATACCCCAACCCATGGAATCCCACCCTGCAGGTAGCCCCCTCCACATTGGATACCCCAGACCCTGTGACTCCACCCTGCAGGCAGCTGCCTCCACATGGGATACCCCAGCCCTGTGACCCCACCCTGCAGGCAGCTGCCTCCACATGGGATACCCCAGCCCTGTGACCCCACCCTGCAGGCAGCCCCCTCCACATGGGATACCCCAGCCCCTGTGACCCGACCCTGCAGGCAGCCCCCTCCACATGGGATACTCCAGCCCCCGTGACCCCACCCTGAAGGCAGACCCCTCCACATGGAATCCCACCCTGCAGGTAGCCCCCTCCACATGGGATACCCCAGCCCCGTGACCCCACCCTGCAGGAAGCCTCCTCCACATGGGATACTCCATCCCCTGTGACCCCACCCTGCAGACAGCCCCCTGCACATGGGACATCACCTGAATGATGTACCCTGACATAGTGACACATCATCACTGCATCGATTGTGTGTTGTGCACCTTGACTGCCGTGTTGTGACACCAGCCACAATATCCACTGGCACATGTATCCTGAAAAACAAAATGAATGCATTCACCAGGGCCACATTCATGACTGTGGCAGCTGGCCAAACAGAATTGCAGTCCGCAACCATCTCCCAAAATCCACATGTAACAAGTTAATGTCAAAGTGAGACCCTGCTGGCCATGTGACAATGTCATGGCATCAATCCCCAGGGACAGGTTGTTCATCAATGGCAGTATCAAACCCACCCTCAATGTGTGGCACATGAACAAACATTGACCAGGTGTCTCACAGCATGAGCCTCATTGAGCTGCTATTCCTAGAAGAGAATCCCTAATAAACACATCACTGTTTCGCCCATGAGTGAAGGACATGGCAATCAGACAGTGCACCATGCACAGAGAAAGCTGCATTGGGCAGACAATGTGTAAATAATAATAAATTGGCATTTATATAGCGCTATGAACCCTCAGGTATCTGAGCGCTGCTTATTATTACCCACGGTGTGTGGTGCTCATTTATCGACCTTGGAAGGATGAAAGGCTGAGTTTGGCCCTGCTGGGATTCAAACCTGCATTAGCAGGCTCTGCACGGATGTCAAAGCGAGCTCTCTACTCGCTGTGCCACTTGACCGGCTATACAACGAATACAAAGAAATACAAAGAAATGCCAATATTGTATCCCAGTGCAAGAGGTTGACCAACACCAGAGATAATGATAACTGTACAAACACATGCTAGCAAAGGGGAAAGAACCCCCTGTGTGTTACACAGCATCAAGCAAATCATGTGCAAATGTCCTGAACATGTAACACTCCCACAGTCACCCCACCCACCTCATGCACAAACATGGTGATGGCAAATACACAGTCATGCTGCACATATGAAAGGAAATGCCATTTGCCCATGCACACACACCACTACTGTTCCGACCCATGTGTATACTCACCCCGCAAAAAAACCCACAAACATTACACATGCAAGTAAGCAACCACAAACATGACCAAAAATGGGCAGGATCAGGCCTACTAAATGGACTACTAAACAGGCACAATGCAAAAATATCTGTGAGGAACAATGACGGTGAGAGTAAAAAATAAATACCTTAAACTGTTCTATTGTCCGCATACACACAGTAGATGAAATCATAAAATATGTCCATGTCAAAATATAAAAATAAAAATGTCCATGTGTATAAAAATATTTACACAAAAAAAGTCTAAAAATACATATAAAACAAGTTTACCAGGAACCCACAAACACACTACAAACTATGTACAAGAAAACATGGATGATAGTCCAGAGTCCACTTTATAAATAAATAAATAAAAGGAAACTTACATCTACAGAACTATGTACAAAACAATTGAGTAATGTCCATGATCCAAGCTCCAAATAATAAGGAAACATTAAAGAAAACATATATCTATAAAACTATGTACACAGACAGTGGGCTTGTCCTCCTTGTCATCAATGTCACTCAATGTCTGGGTCAGGGCATCATCGAGCACTGCGTCCACTTCCCCTAGGCGGGCCTTCGTACTCTCCTCGAGGGCTTGCAGGGCCAACAGCATGGACCTCTCCATCCCCTCCGACTACCCGTAAGTATCCTCGAGGATGGCAGCCCGCCTCTCTGCCCGACGCAGTACAATCTCCGTCCTGGCCATGGTGACTCTCGGCTCCCGAGCCGGATGCCTCTCTGACCTGATTCGCTGCCCGTATCGCAACAACACAGAAGACATCCTCGATCTGAGGTCCACATTTGCATCCTGCCTGACGCCGGATATCTGCCCCCTTGGGATGGTTTGCCCTGAGTACATAAGCCTCCTCCTCTGAGCCTACTGCTGCCATAGCGCCCGGTGCCTGCTTTGTATGGACACACACTGGCCTGATGACACTTGCCGGGGGTGTCTGGCCCGTGCCCTGCTCCTGGGTGCCTGCTCTCCCTCCATTGCCATATCTACTATCGTAGCCTGGTTCGGCATGAGGACCACCTCAGCTGATCCACTGTCGACTCCTAACTCATGCAGGGATGTTAACTCCACCAGACGGGCTGACATAATTGGGACTGGTGCACAGGGGGCCCTGGTGGTATCTGGGCCGGAAGGAGCCTGGGAGGTTGACTGACGCACAGAGGAGCAAGACAAGGAGGGGGTTGCATTAGTGGCCAGCCCACGCAGCATATTCAAGATCAGGAATGGTACTAGCCAGTTCAGTAGATACCGGACGTCATTGTGATGATGTGCAAGCTCACGAGTGCAAGGATGCACATCTTCATGAATGACACCGGTATGCTTCCCGATACCGACTAGTAGGGGTACCACTCTGTCCTGAATGGCAACATCTGCAGGCATTGGAGTGTTGGTCTTGGTGGAAACATCCGACACCTGCAGACGGCTCCGGCCTGGGGCATGCTGGCAGGTGCATACTGCTGCAGGCGCTGAACCAGGGACAGGACTTTGCACAGAACCCACAAACCCTGGGTCAGGACTGCAGCAGTCACACCAATGTAACCACCCACCCCGGGCCACATCGACAGGGCTAATACGGCACCGTCCTCCTCCTCCTCCCCAGCCAACCTGGATGCCTCCACAGCGTCTTCCGCAGTGGATTGCCCCTGTGTCTGCTCATCTGCCCCACGTCCTCCCCTGCTGCCGAGGAGTCCACGTCCAACTTTGCCCTCTTGGACCTCCCCTCAGTAGCTGTAGCAAACGGTTGAAATGCGGCACCAGCCTCATCACTCCTCGATGATGTCATGTCCAGGGGGCGTGACTGGGCTTTGCGTCTCTGCCTGGTGGAGACTTCCCTGCTGCCTTGCTCCACGGCACTTTCTCCGCCCTCTTCTTCCAACGCAACTGCGGATAAGGGGACATAGAACACAAACATCAGGGTACTGCACTGATGTGTATTTGGTACAAAAAATATGCACATGAACTACACTGCTAAAAGGTACAACCATCATCTCCCTCCACAACACACAGGTACATGCTATTTATATACATACACATACATGTCTGTCCTTCACAACAAACACAACCTGGGACATGGCACTGTCACAACTGATAAATTGTGCATACTACACACACATGCATCATGTGCTCATACACATGACATGCACACACATCACTGGGCAGTCCTTAAGCAGTGCACTGAGCGATCACATCAGACTGGGCAATGCACACAGACATCCTTACAAGAGACATACTTGCAGTAAGCCCAAGATGCACACTCCCACCATACATTAACATGCACACGCACTGTGAAGCACAGCAACACATGGACACTCACCCGACGACTCCAGACGTTGCTGCATATCACTGACCTGGGTGTGCAGCGCCAGGGAGCATTTCTCCAGGACCCGCATGTTGGGGTTGTTCAACCGGCCCCTGCGCCCCCCATGATTGGCACCAGCCTGGAGGAAGCGCAGGGCCCTGTTGTGGGTCCTGGATTTCAGGTCCTCCCAGCGCTTGTGCACGTGGTGGTAGTCACAGGATGCCACCCCCTCTGTGTTGATGACATCCATGATCCGATCCCAGATCAGCGTCCGTCCTTCCTTGCTGACTTGCGTTGGGGCATTGAAGAGGGCATCATAATGCCCCAAGACATGCCCCACTGGCATGTCAACTTCCCTGGCTGTGAAGTTAACAGCTCTCTGCCTCGCTGCCACGGGGTTGCCACTTACCGCCGAAGATTTTGGTTGAGATATGGTAACCCCTGAGGCAGGTGTGGGTGGGCAAGGTGGTCCTTGGGCTGGGCTGTAGAGCGGTGGTGATGTTCTGGCACTTTGGGAGTCTTCTGAATCAGCTGAAGTGGTCACAGGGCCAAGGACAGGAGCACTGGCAATGGCTAGACAGCAGGCACTCAAATTGCAGGGCAGGTGGGCAGGCAGCAGCATATGGCTCGTAGAAGGCAGCTCAGGGCAGTAGAAGGCAGGTAAAAAGGCTTGCATGCAGGAGGTGGGTCTTCCGTGTCTCTCATGTGGGGAGCCAAAAACAGAGTGACGGTTACTCTGCGCATTCAAAATTAGCACGTACATGTGAAATCAGAGGAAAGGGCCTCATCATGTAAGTTACGTGACAAGCGCTGGGCGTTGGGTGTTGGCGTTCACATTCGGGATAAAGGAGTGCATAGGAGACCATTAAACCGCATGTGAGAATTGGAGCAGTCGGACGTGTGGACTTCGGAGATATTTGGGGTGCCACGCAATTTGTTCAGTACTGTGGCAGTGCAAGCTTCTTATTTTAGTGGGGGATTTGCCTCTGCGCACACTCGCGTGCACTTTTCTCTTTTTCTGAGGTGAGTTGCATACAAATTATTCATACTCTGGGTGCCCCTGTGTATCGCTTACCCCCATTCTTAACATCACAGTAGCTTTCCTGGGCTTTGCGTATGCATTGTTTTTGTTGCTGGGTACCACAGTGTACCGCGTAATGCTTTTTCATTTCACAGGAGCTACCAAGGGGTCACAGCAGTAGCTCCCCCACCCAGGTACACGGACATGGTGCGGCAGATGCTATCCATCCCTCAAAGAGGTGAGGGGACATCCATGCAAAACACCTGTGCCCAACACCCAGGGTCAGGGGGATGAAGAGTCATCTGCTCTCCCCACCACACAGGGAGAGGGAGCTTCAGGGGCAGCTGCTGTCCCCAACACCCAGGGTCAGGAAGCTGCAGGGGCAGCTGCTGTCCCCAACACCCAGGGTCAGGGATCAGCAGCGATAGCTGTAGTCATCCCAGCCCAGGTACACGGAGACACAGGGGCAGAGACTGTCCCTGTGTCCAAGGGGAAGGGACGTTCAGTTAAAGGTCCTGGCTCCAGCACCCAGGTACGGAGACCTGCAGGGGCAACTACTGTCCCAGCATCAGTGGGTGACGGCATGTCCCAGGCCACCAGTGGTCCAGCCCCTACTGCCCTGAGTGTTCCCAACCACACAGGGTCTGCACGACCTTCCAGGAAGGCTAAGCGTGTAGAACCGGAACAGGCTCAATCCCAATGCACGGCACAGGACACCACTACGTTGAGGAAGAGGTGCTTCAATGATTCCAGAAATCAAGATCCTCATGGACTAAGTGTGCGAAAACCACTCACGCAGCCAGGGACCACACATACGCCTGCATAGCATATGGTCCACTGGCAGCGAGTCACGGATGACATCAACGCCATGGGGAATGGGAGGCGCACCGCTCAGGACCTCCACCGTCAAACCAAACAGAAGCTGGGTGCCAATTTCACCTCTTCTCTGGTGACTGGAGGTGGGTCACCACAGGAGGAGGAGTTCACACCACATGAAGAGGCTATGAGCAAGTTGATTCATGTGGATCACCTGATACCTATGAGGCGTGGGAGGCCTTCCAAATTACGAGGAAACATCCAGTGAGTGATGAAGCATGTGCATCCTGAATATGTGTATGTAGATTGAATTAATTTGTATGATTGTGTAGCATATTGTGAAATATTTGTCAGGAGTCATCCCTGTTGACCTGCCACACTGAAAACACAATCCATGGGTCAATGGACCGGCCCTCTTGTGTGTCACTATCCCCTCTTCCTATCTCCCAGCGCATGTCATTACTCTCTACATCACACACCTGGGACTCCACACACGGGGCATTTCCACATTGTGTGCACTCCCTGTGCCAGTTGTACACTGGTGTTGCATGTAATTGTAGTGGACTTGGCTGTGATAATGTGTGCACATGTTCGCATGAACGTTAATTACATGTTGCATATCCACTTTATGAGTCACAATTTGCATGTTTTATTTTACTGTTTGCAATGCCAGGGGACAGGATGTGCGTCCACAGATACCTGTCTGTTGGCAATGTGTGCAGTGCTTACATGGTCAGGGACATGGGATGTGGTGGCAAGCCTGCATACGTCATGATCGGTGTGCTTTTTGAACATAGTGTGTATGCACATTATGGCATGGTAACATGCATGTCAATGTGTTGCAGGACAGCAATGTAATACCTATATATGTAGTCGATGCAATTAACATGATTGTTCATGTCTTCATGTGTCCATGTGCAGGTGATGAGCCACTAGATGCAGGGGAGGTGGAACGGGAGCCAGAGCCACAACAGAGCACCAGTGCAGGATGTGTTGTGGCAGCCCATGAAAATCCACTGGTGCTACAGGCCATCTGGAGTATGTCAGAGTACGTAACCCACTCTGATGAAACCAGTAGCTCTGGTGGTGAACCGGATGTAGATTCCTCTTTGCTCAGGTCAGGCAGTTGTGGGGAACACACACGTGGTAGACATGTGGCTGCTGGGGAGACAGCGTGGGAGCAGTCCATGCATACTGTTGCACAACAACGGAGTACTTGCTATGAGATGTTGGCTCAGGGCATGGTTAGGGTGGCCAATTCCATGATACCCCCAGAAATACAGGTAGAGCACCAGCTTCAAGCATTGCGGTCCACATGCCGCTCACACAGGCTGCACATGGAGGCCAGCAGCAGAAGCCGACGGGCCGAATGGAGGTCTCTGCAGGCATCCCTGCTTGCAGATGGTCAGGCACACAGGGAAGCCCTGAGGCAAGAGTTCCTGGCTCTCAGCGCTTCAATGGAAGTGCTGGAGGCAGCCCACAGTACACATTAGCATCAGGAGATGCAACTGTTGAGGCAAACCATCTCAGAGGAAATCCATGCATCCTGTGAGGTGTTGCATGAGGACCTCTGAGGCTTCATGTTGCAGATGCATTCATCTGAGTCCCGCCTGGCCGCTGCCACTGAGGACCTGGCCAGGGCTATACGTGGTCAATCTCCCTTACCACTACCACCTTCAGATTCTAAACAGAAAGGTGGCCACAGCAGCGACAGGCCTCCCAATCCTAGATAGCCGTGCGGTCCATGAGCCCATAGAGGGAATCGTTTTTTCAACATCCACTCATGTGGGAGTTGGCGTGCACCCTGGACATTTTTATTGTTTTTTCCTAAAACAATATTCACCTCCCTGGCCAGATGTCAGCATATCAGATTTTGTTTTGCCATTTCCTGGTTGTGTTCTTTGTTCAGTTCTGGATTCATTGCCCTTGAGGTGTGCCATTAACTCCTCATGGACTACATGTGCAGGCATGCATAGTGTAGTAATATGGCATGTTTGCATGGGGTGGCATGTGCAGGTAATTATAGGTTTGTTGTTCTGTAGTATGTGTGTGCTGTGTCAATGGTAATGCAGAATGACTGTTTTAATATGTTCTCCCATGTCGTTCCAGTAATCCATGATATGGTGGTGACTGCTTTCCCGGATGAGATACCCGGCAACATTCTAAGTCCACGCTCCTCTTGCCCTCCACCAGACACTGTCCTTCCTTTGTCGAATTAGGGAACACACTTACTGGTGAGGGTCATGTGGGATTTACAACAAACAGACACAGTAATTCAGTAAGCTTTTGCACTGTCTTGCATGTCGGGCATGGTTCATTGTTGGGCATCTTTGCTGCATGTGTTGGTTGTCTTATCTGTCCTTTGCATGCTCACATGGTGGTATGATTCGATTATGGCTCTTGTCACTGTGTGACCTACCTATGTGGATACCTCAATGGGTGCACAGACTGTGCTGTGCATCATGTCATGGTACATCTGGGAACCATGCCATGGACTCCTTCATCTGTCATTTCCTTGTTATTCACTCTCTGTGTGATTCTCTCTCTCCCTCTCTATTGTGTGGTAGACTGTGCTCCTGTACAGATCTATATCAATGACCATTCACCCTGTATCACCATCACCCTGTGTTGCTCATGCACTTTGTGTTCTATGCATATTTACTTTCAGTTTTCAACTATGACCATGTATGTGCATGTAGTTTGTGCTGTTACTCTGCATTGCATTCCATTTAGGTGAAGTGTCTCCCAATGGTGTGCATCGAATGCAAGGCAGGTGAGTTCCACGTACAGGTGAGTGCATGGCATTTGCTAACACTTTGGCGGTATTTGCGTGGATGCAGGGCACTGTGTGTGTTCGCTCTGGATTTACTTGCATTTGCCTCAATCCCCATTGTTGGAGGGTGGCATTCATCACCCAGGGGTGCAATGTTACACGTGCTGTGGTACTCTACAATCTGCAGTACTGCTACTGCCTATTGCACGAACTCTATGCTTCTAATCCACACCCTGTGTAATTCATTCGAAACAAGACGGCAAGTATTATTCTTGACATCAAGGCCAGGCACCACATCTGTCTGCCACTGATTGCCCTCCACTAGCTAGCCGTGTCATAGGAAGTATGCGTTGTGCACTGTGATTTGTGAGGCCTGCTTACTCCTTGTCTGCAAATGTTCATTCCTCATTGCTGTCGCTCCAGAGCCACTCCATCATGTTACTCCGACCTTCTTCAGGTTAGCCAGTTATTAATGGAGAATTTTTCAAGGTGATCTTTATCGTCAGCAGGGGCCAACCTCTGGGTTATCCATCCTGCCGCCCTCTGTTTGGGGACTAATTTCCTTAATTTTCAGGTACTACCCATGTGTTTCATCTACTACTCTTCCTTCTCTCTCCCACGTCCCTGCTAAGCATTCCCTCTGCTCTTTCACTTTCTCCATTCTCTTTGTCCTTGCTGCTTGATGACTGTCTGCATGATGTACCTCAAGGTCTCACACGCGCCTGTCAATCCCAGCAATTTGTGGGGCTGTTGCCTCCATGACCTGCAGTAGTGTCATCATCACTGCACTTGGGGAATGACCCGAGAGAGTTGCATCTCTCTGCAATTACCCGAGCATCCACTGGAATGGCTGCACTTGAACCACCCCTGAACTTACCACCCTCGGAATACCACACCCCACTAAACATCTGTACACTTGCTACTTTTGATTGCACCATGCAGGTACAGTGTCTGTTCCATCCTGTCCTCGCTCCCTGCATGATGGCACATTGAGGCACTTGTGAAAATATGATGAAACACATTCCTGCAGATGTTAAATCCACTGTTAATAGTATAGTATATTATACTATTACTGTTCCTGTCACCAATATTATGGATATCTATGAGCGGGTGTTATTTTTGTACTTGTTCCATACATCGTTGAGCGCTTTGAGACACTAGTATTATGTATTGTCCATTTATCTATCTCCTTTGACATTACATACCATAGCACAGTCTGGTGATAATTGTACATGACGTATGGGACGGTTTATGTGACACACAGGCAATTTGATGTCTAGTTTGGCATGGTAGTAGTGGCATACTCGCTCTTCGATGTGTTTCTTCTGGAAACATCAAATTGAATTAATTTTAGTTCTAAGTGATGCACACAATGTTGCACTTACAAGGACACATTCTCAGGGTGGTTTGGTGGACACAGATGATTGGCCCTTTGTCATCATTGAATGACACCTGGAATGTGCCAGGCGTGTGTGCACTCCACAGGGGTTAGAGTTTAGGTGAAAAGGGTAGCCACAAGCTGGGTACGGGCAGCAAGAATATAAGCAGCAAGAATATAAGTGTGTTACCTGCTCTTTGACCTACCATGTGCAAGCAGCGGGCATGTGGTTGGGGATGTGGGGGCACCACCATGTCCACCGGTACGCCACGCCGTGTTGCAACATTGTGCAGGACACATGCTGCCACAATGATCCTGCACACTACTGGTGTTGCATATAGCAACTCACCACCAGAGGGGTCAAGGGAGCGGAAACGTGACTTCAGCACTCCGAATATGTGCTCCACTATGGCCCGAGTTGTAATATGGGCTGTGTTGTATCTTACCTGTGGTGGTGTGGCAGAGTTCCATATTGGTGTCATCATGTAGGTGCTCAGAAGGTAGGCACTGTCCCCTGTAGAGGTGGAAATGTTTGTCATTGGTGTGTATTTGTCTGTGTGTGACATGCATGCATGTGCACGGGCATTTATACTCACCAATGAGCCATGTGTTGCCATGCCTCCCAGCTTCCAGGACCCGGTGTAGGGGTGACATTCTGAATATGAATCTATCATGGGTGGACCCTGGATAGTTTGCATATACAGAAGTAATATTTCCCTTGGCATCACATAGAACCTGCACGTTGATGGAATGCCAGTGCTTGCGATTGGGATATATGTGCTCTGTCACCCTAGGTGAACGTAGAGCCACATGGGTGTAATCGATGGACCCAGCACTTTAGGGAAGTGTGCCACCCCATAAAAGTCCTGGACCACAGCCTGCCTTTCTGCAGGTGTTCTGGGCATATAGATGTGCCTGCAGACTGAGGAGCGTTCAGTCAGTATTGCCAACATCTGGTGTAGGCAGTGTGACTACGTGGGCTGTGAAATGCCCCCAACTATGGCAGTTGTCCGCTGAACCAGTGGGCAAAAAATGCAGTACATTGAGCACCTTTTCCAAGGGGCTCAGTGCTTGGGAGCACAGGGTGGGTGATGTAAGGTCATCTTCCCACTCAGTGACCAGGTCTAATATGATATGAGGTGGAAACCTGTACCTGCCATAGACCTGGCCATCAGGCATCCCAAAAAGGCTGGTCCTGGGTAGAGAAATCCGGGCCCTGGCCAACCTCTTCATCCTGCGGTGTCCCCTATCACTGCTGCGAGAAATGGTACATTCATCGTAGTTGTATACGTGCGTTTGTTGGTCGCGCTGGCTTTTTATGCATTTGTTTTAGTGCACAGTGACGCTTACGCCAGCTATCACGTGGCATACGTGTTTCAGGATGTGCACGTCATTTACCACGTGCCGGTGAGCCCTGTTCAATTCCATGAATATGGGTTTTTAGCGTGCTTTTGGGCGTTGCAAGGATTTTACTGTGGGACTTCCCTCGTTACACTCACATTTTTGCTTGTTGTTCCCCATTCCACGTGTTGCACCCCGTTTTTAGGTGACTGCGCAGAGCCGCAGGCCCCTTCACTAGAAGTCTCGCGCAAGGCATTCGTAGTGTCGCAGTGACGTGTTGGACCGGCGCGGATTCCTCACAAGTGCCTGGTAAGTCCTGCGCATTGTGTTCCATGAATCGACAAACTGGAGCTTGTGCGGAATTTCGTGCACAATTCCCCTTTTTTCTACACAAATATCTCCATGGATCGGGCTCATAATTGGAACACGACTTTTCCCGAGTCCTGGATCTGTGAGGTGGACACTTCATTGAGTGGTAAGATAGCTCAGCGAGTTAAAGTGCCTGCAGTCATCTAAGTCCAATACACACACTTCTCTTTGTGTGATGCTCTACCTTGAATTTCGCCTGGGAAATCTAGTTAAGTAGTCCACACTACTATGGTCTTTTCCCTTGTGATGCAAGGCTAGGAACCAGAGCGTTACTCTAGCATTTGAATCCTTATGTTGGGATAGCAATACTAGTGCAGCATGATCAGTAATTAAGTTAATTTAACGTGAATTGAGTGCCATAAATGTGTTCCCTTGGAAAAAATGTTCTCCTACTCCTATACAAGTTCATGTGTCAGGTTTAAGATGTAGGCCATTACAGTGGCCGATGTAGCGTGCATCCTTAAGTTGCTAAAATGATTTCCATGGAGTTGGTTATAAGTAGTAGTAAAACCTGATAGTCAAAGATCTGCTAAACTGAAAATGCTTGGCACCAAGCGTGTTATATTAGAAAAGCTATCGTTATTATTAAAAGACTGATAGGAATCATAAAAAAGAATAACCTTTTGTTTATATAGCACTTTCATCAAAGCTCTCACATTACCACGAGGAAGAGATGTGCATGATTAGCCGACACGCCCAATGGAATTCGGGAGATGTTGGTCCAAAGCGTTTTTTTTCCTGATTTTTCCCCAATGAAAATTCAGGACTACAAGTTCCAGAATGCAAAGCAGGAGCAGGGCTGCATGAGCATCTCCTGGATGATAGAGATGTCTTCTAGCCTGTATGGATTCGTTAGTTACCACTGTGTACATGGGGTGGAAGTTTGGGTGTGGGTTGGAATGAGTGATTGAAAACTGTGACATTAAAATAAAATCACACATACCGATGATCCCCTGAACAAAGCTTAAAAGAGGAGCGCGCATGGACGGAGAGTGTCATTACAGTCCTGCTGATTTCAGGGTACGATGCGTGTTGGCTCTCGGGAGTCAGAAGCACTTGGGGGCTGGTTTGGTGCGGTCTGTTAGGCGCGACCAGTCCGGCGCTGGGATCTTTTGGCAACAGGATGTTTCCGCACCACAGTTCAATTTTTTAAATAAAATAAAATGATCAAGAATTGATGCTGTCTCGCACCCTGGTCTGCAGGGCTTCGAGACCAAGGAGCTACACACTGGGCTATTGTGATCTTGTACTATTCAAGTGCACCAGTTACTTATATCAACGTGGGTCATGATGAAGGCTTGTACTGCTTCATATAAGTAACTAGTGCATATATATTCGATAAGGGCTCTAGGGCCTTGCGGTTAATTGTTCAGGCTCGAAGCAATGCTGGCCTGCGTCCGCGTCGAGCCTAATTGTATATATGAATATATTTTTTAATTAAAAGTGCAATGCTCATAGTTGAATGTTAATTCAAATTGCGCCAAACAGGCCGAGCCGCACCGCACTGGCCGTGCCAAACCAGTTCCTGCGGCCAAACATCTGCGCCAAATCGGCCCGCATTGAACTGGCGGTGCCGAACTGGCGGTGCCAAAATGTCCTGCTCCGCCCTCACACATGGAAGCCTTCACAGCATAGAGGGGGCAGTGGGGTGATTGGGGATGGTGACCCTGCTTTTCAGAGAAAGGCACCTCTGCTTCAGCTTGCTGGATTGCGTCATGTTCTCTTTTTTAAGCAGGAAGATTTGGTAGAAGGGAGACTGGCAAGAAGACAGCACTTTAGGGGACCATTCTCCCTCTGGTGGCTCTTTGGGACTGGGGATGGCTTTTAATGAATGCTTCACCTTTGGACGTGTTTCCACTGCCTCTGCAAATTACCCTAAGGCATCCATCAGATGTTGATATCCTGGGTTACTATATTCTCCCACTCCATTCTAGGTCCTTCATAGAGTCCCAGTTCTTGTTTAAACATTTCTGCCTTTGTCACTCTGACTCAGTCTCTTTCTGTTTCTCTGTGCCCCTGTTTCTCTCTCTAGCTTCACTTTATCTCTGTCTTCGTTTACATGTGCATATATTCCTCTGTCTTTGATTGGTCCTTTCATGGACACATGCCCTGATGCGGTTCCTTGCTGTTTTCCAGATTCATTTATGAGCTATGTTGTGAGGCGCAGGCCAGGCCTTATGCAGCAGGCCGTGCCACGAAAGAACCACACACACACTGGTTATGCTCTCATGGGCACTGGTCCTGTTTTGGCAGGCCAGGCCCCTTTTTATTCATTTGCTTGAGCCATGATGTGCATGGTCATGACGCCTCACTGTTCGCTCCACAACTTAGATAAGAAACAAAACAAAGTTCAGCTTACAGTTTGCTGGTAAAATCCATGCAGGACAAAACCCCTCAGCTGCGTCGACGGCTGAGGCAGTTCTCTCAGTGAGTATCGTGACCTGCTCTCTCATGGGATCTCATGTGTCTCATATCGGACCGCTTCAACTCGCAGGCCTGGGCTTGGAGTGCTCTGGACCGGACTCAGTGAGTTGTCCATGGCCTTACTGTTAAAGCAAAATGAAATATCCAGGCTAAGTACCACAAATTGAAATACACCAAACATGGGCTGTAAAGATTCACAGACCTTTTATTATGCACAGTTCACAAAGAAACATAGAAACAGATAGCTATCTGGCTCTCAACACCAAACAATGAGTACCAGCCCGTTAAGGAGAGGAGAGAGAGTGCTGGACATCTGAACATTCATGTTTTTATACATTTCTGAATAATATTGTCCAGCCCCTCTTCGTGTTAATAATCTGCAGACTAGAGTTTGTGCCGAGTTCACATACAGCTTATACAATAATATGCAGAAGGATTGCATGAGTTTGCATTTCCATCAAGTTACAATGGCGATGTATATTCTTGGATCCCACAGTAAGCCTTAGTCTATATCCCAACACAATGTAGTTCAGCCTGCGTCCACGCTTGGCGTTTGCACATCATTGTCGCCGATGTGTATTCGTGGACGAGGCTTGTTAGCGTAGACAATACTAAGACGACAGTTCATTCGTAGTACAAGGTCTCTTTACCTAGTCTAAGCAGTCGGCCGCAGACAGTCTAACCATTAACAGAACTCAAAGGTCGGGAGGCTTGGTTGCAAGTTAGAAACACAGTCCACCATTTTAGAACAGAGAATCATACCAACAGAGATCAAAATGGCGGATGATTCTAAAATGGCGGCGAAGTCGATCAGAAATCGGAACTTTGCAACGTGGTTTTCTTCATAGATCGACTAGGCTTAAGCCAATATAAATCAAAAGGAGTCATAATATGATTTCCGTTTAAAAAAACCCTCCTTTTGGCATAAGCCAAGTGCTAAATTAAAACCTAGTCACTTTACGAGTAACTCCATGTCTCAATGTCCATACAACCTGAATCACATTCATCAGATATATCAATCACCATAAGATCTGCGGCGAAAATGTCCTTCATCACAAATTCGTTGGTCATTCTTTCCGGTGCGTGTACCTTTGGTCCTAACGTTCCCACAATCTGTGCACAACATCCCCCTAACATTGAACATACGGCAGGAAGACATTGTATACAGCAACAACAAAACAACAGAATACCCAGAATAATCAATAAGACTGAGAAAAGCTTCCATCCCCAAGATGGTAAGAAGTCCCAAAACCAAGCACTAAGATCCCAGTTTCCCTCAGGAACATGCATTTCAGAGCTTAGGACATGCAGATTTTGTATTGCCTTAAAGATGGTTGGGGTGGAATCTGGTACGAAAACGCAGCAAGCAGACCCCACTAATTTGCATACTCCACCACGCTCAGCCAAGATGATGTCTAATACCATCTGGTTTTGTAGCACCACTAACCTGATTGCCTTTTGCTCTAGAGTCATGTTATAGAGTATGTCAGTGGTCCGGTTGATGGTTTTCTGCAGTACTCTTGCTAGTCTCCTAATATCCTCAGAATTCATAATCTGCCCCCAAAATGGTACAAAAGATTTTGCTACATCACCCAGAATTTGTGGAGGAGTATCACCGCTCTCGTTCCGCCTTGGACGAGCCCTAGAGATTTCTGTGGTACTAGCTATAAATACCCCTGGCAGCAGAATTCCTAAATAACAAGTTCTCTGCCAATCCCTAGGTAGCCATGGGAAAGCTTTATTACCGCAAACAAAGTAGACAGGTTCACCTACATACAAAGGTCTGTCCTCACTGGTCAAGTTTGCAACATTGATACAACCCTCGAAATCACCCATTGACTGAGTATCATTCCTTTGTATGCAGAAAGAAACAGAGTTGGGGCTATGGTTGACAGTATAGGAAGGTGGCGTGGCATCCCTATTACCCATAGGAGCCATCTTAAAAGAAATCAAGGATTGAAAAGGTTGGGACAGTCTATCAGAAGGCATAATAGAAGCAACAATAATCTTGCTCCTATTTGCGAAGAGTGAGCACCACAGAGGTGTTAGAAATCGCCTTTCAAACTCGTTCAAATTTGTTCCATCAATTTTCCCCGAGATGCTATCATTCCATCGGCCAAAGAATAGTGCCCGTAGAGATGCATAACATGCAGTAATTAGAGGCAAAGGATGAATATACCAGCCCAACCCTTTTCCCCATGTTGCAGTAAATGAGAGCAAACCCAACAGTCTGTCTTATTCAAAATGGCATGGGTTGCGTTCATTATTAACAGTAATGTATTATTATGATAGCTCTGTGTATGTTGAGAGTCTCTAGGAGATAGAGTGTGCAGGTGCACGAAAGGTGTAGATACAGTTGGAACATTCTCAGTAGGCAAGAATGTTTGAAGTGGGCGTACTTCTTCCATATACCAAAATCCTAAGGCAACTAATACTATGAAACCAGTTAAAATAATTACAAGGAAACAATACGTCTTGAAAGACCATGTATTTGATTGTCCATTAATTGTTGGCCACACAGTAAATTATTTGTTCCGTACGGGTAGGGGTGATAACAGGCATTGTTCCTTTGAAGCAAAATAACTCTGTAGTCAGTTTGATGGTGATCTCCTGATCACGCATTTTCTTAGTCTTCCCCTATCCGCAGCCACCTACTTTCCTAAAGATGGGGCGAAGGACAAGCCCTATGGTTACTTTCCTTGTGGGCACAGCCAAACCGTGCAGTAAGTCTAGCTCCGTGGACGCAGATTGTACCTTGTGACTCCTGGTACAGTGTGGTCTGCGAACAATGCGTCGTTGCTTCCTGATGGAAGTGGTGAATTAGCAGCAGAACCAGACAAAGATGCAAAAGGATCTGCAGGAGTGCTTGGAGATGAAGCAGCTGTTTCCCCAGGCCCCGTGGGCTCAGGGAGTGTCTCCGAAGCACTCTCAGTACTGCTCAATGCTGAATGATCATTGGGAACAGAGCAAGTAAGTTTCTCCTTATCTTCTTCGTCGTGTGGCAAAGGGAAAGGTATCCGCTTGAAATGCGAAGCGTGGATCAAGTGTTTCTTTCCAGCTACTCGTACAGCAGTCTGTGTGGCCAATAGGACCTGGTAGGGCCCTCTCCACCTCAGTGCCAGACGGGATGCTCTCTAAAATGCTTTAGTTACCACCCACTCGTCAGGTCGGATGCTATGACCTGGCCCCTCATATTTAGCTGGGAGGGCTTCTCGCACCTGTTGATGAATCAAATACAGATTTTTAGTCAACTGTCCACAGTATTCAGAAAGAAGTACATGCTCTATATCCCTCAACACCCTAGGTTTAGGAAGATTCCAAATGTTATCTGGCCTACCCATTACCACCTCGTACGGGGAGAGCCCAGTCCTAGTCTGTGGGGTCGTTCGCATCGAGAGTAACACTATCGGTAAGGCATCCGGCCATTTCAAATTGGTGCCGGCACACGTCTTAGCAAGCTTGTTCTTCAAGATTCCATTGTGTCTCTCTACCAATCCAGCACTCTGTGCGTGTCTGGCCAAATGGAATCGTTTACCAATCTGTAATCCCGCACATATTTTGAGAATTACAGCAGCGATAAAATGTGGACCATTGTCAAACCAGATGACCCTCGGTAAACCAAACCTAGGAAAATATTCCTTAAACATGGTTTTCGCTGTTGTCATTGCTGTGGCATCTTTTACAGGAAAGGCTTCAACCCATTTACTAAAAGCACAAATAACAACCAAAACAAATTTGAAATTATTACAACTCTCCATTTCAATAAAGTCAAAGTGAATCACCTCGAAAGGGACAGAAGGTGGACCAAAACTACCCCTTGGTGTTGATGTACCCTTCCCCATATTGTGCTGTAAATAGACCATACAACTCTGGACAAAACGCTTAGCAGTTTTCGGGATGTTGACATTTACCCAGACAGGTTCTAACATTTTACACATTTTCCTAGCGCATATGTGAGTGGGACCATGAGCCATTGAAACCATCATAGTGATGTACGCGTCTGGCAGCATCCATTTTTCCTCTAAGTTATCCACCCAACACCCATCATCATCCAACCTCGCCAAGCCCTCAGCCCATTGCTTAGTTTCTTCTAGAGTGGCATCGGCTGGGATATTCTTTATAGACTCAATTCCTTCGTCTATGGTACAGATATGTGTGGCTTCCCTTGTAGTGTACATATCTGAATACAGATCAGTAGTAGTCTGTTTAGCTATCTGGTCAGCAAAAGCGTTCCCATTTCCTACATCGTTTATGATTTTCTGATGTGCCACGCATTTCATAATTGCGAGCTGAATGTGAAGTGCAAGCGCTGAGAGTAGCCGAACTATCAAAGTGCCATATTGAATCTTCGTTCCATGTGAGGTCAAGAAACCTCGTTCTGCCCAAAGTCTACCGAAGTTGTGAACTACCCCAAAGGCATACTGACTATCAGTATATATATTTACTCTAAGCCCTCCGGAAAGTTCACAAGCTCGAGTCAATGCAATAATCTCTGTGGCCTGCGCAGAGTTATGCAAAATCTTTTTGGTTTTCACAACCGTGCTTCGTGTAGTGATGGCATACGCAGCAGTGGATGTACCATCTGGAAGTTTGAAAGAATAGCCATCACAAAACAGCTCTCCTTGTGGACCGTTCAAAGGTGTGTCTTTCAAATCAATCCTGCCTTTAGTTTCTTGTTCTGTGGCATAAAGGCAGTCATGTGACATTTCGTCACTGCAAGCAGTATCTTGCGGGAGAGGTAATAATTCAGCTGGATTCAGCACACAACACCTCTTAATTTTAATATGCGGTGCAAACAAGATCAATTTGTATCTCGTTAATCGTGCGGAGGTGAGGTATTGTGTTTGCGTTCTATTTAATAGAACGTCTACAGAGTGAGGTACCAACAAGGTTAAAGCATGGCCTAGGACCATCCCCTCTCTCTGTTTTACAGTCTGTTTTACAGACGCAGAAGCTGCGACAGCTCTCAGACATCTCGGCAAAGCGCATGCAACAAGATCAAGGGTGGAGGAAAAGTAGCCGCACAGTCTATTCTTCCCCCCATGTTCCTGCGTTAACACAGCCAAAGCACATCCATCACGTGCATGCACATACAACTCAAAGGCCTTTTCATAATTTGGTGTGCCCAAAACTGGTGCTGAACACAGTGCAGTCTTGAGCAAATCAAAAGCTTTCTGGTATTCCACGTAGAATGGCAATGGCAAAGAAATGCCCTTCTTTGTCAAAGCCAACATTGGTTTAAGCACTAACGAAAAGTTTGGGATCCACTGCCTACAGTAAGAAGCAATTCCTATCAGGGCTCTGACTTACTTCTACGTATTTGGGACAGACATGCCAGAAATCATTTTAATCCGCTCAGGCGTCAATCTTCTTCCGTCCTTTGACAGGAGATAAACTAAATAGGCGACCTCCTGTCGACAATACTGAAAGTTTTTCAGTGAAGCTTTATGTCCATGCTTTGCTAGGTGAATAAGCAATAACACGGTGCCCTCCTTGCAGGCACTTTCTGAATCTGCAGCTAAAAGAAGGTCGTTGACATACTGGAGCAATGTACAAGTAACAGGCAACTCGAGTGTATCAAGCTGCTCTTTCAAAGCCCTACTGTAAATGCTTGGACTTTCTGTGTACCCCTGTGGCGCACGGGTGAATGTAAACGCGCGTCCCCCTAGAGTGAACGCGAACAAGTATCTGCTATCTTTGTGTATAGGGATGCTAAAGAAAGCATTCTTAAGATCTACGGCACTAAAATGAGTAGCAGAAGCTGGAATCATCGTTAATATCGTTGTCACATCAGGCACAATAGGAAATTGTGGAGCGACGATCTTATTGATAGCGCATAAATCGATAATGAAACGAAAAGGAATTGCATTATCCCCTTTCTTATTCACTGGTAAAATTGGACTTTTGCACAAACTTCCTGCAATTTCTTCAATTACCCCACGGTGTACAAAATCGGAAACTATACACTTCAAAGCTTGCTCACCATCAATCAAAATCTTATACTGAGGAATACGTGGCAACTTTACTCCTTGTTTCAAGATGATTTTAACAGGCTCAATTTGTAAAAGACCAACATCATTGTCATCCATCGCCCACAAACACTCCGGAACGTCACTAAATTCCGGCGGCAAAGTTCTAGTCAGAAACTGTGAAACAGAAGATTGTTGTGGTGAAATCGTCAAACGCACTCCATCTGGAGAACAATGAATTACCGCATTTAATTCCTTCAACAGATTCAATCCCAGCAAATTCTCACCACAGTTTGATGTCAAAAGTAATGGACAGGTATCCATAAATGGACCCAGTGAAATCGGTACTGGCTAAGAAACCGGACTAACCACTGGCGTACCAGAAAACCCTACAGAAACATTAGTTTGCCCTGACAGTGGAATGTCTGGAACCCGTGAATGGTCAATGGAACACTTCTGTGCACCTTTATCTATCAAAAATAGATGTTTCCTATTTCCCACCATCATCTCAACGTAGGGACCTTTCTGATTAACGGGAATAGGTATAGGTTCCAAACCCTGCTTCGGGCAATCCTAGCGAAACAATATATCATCGAAAGGAAGGTCTTCAGAGAGATATGAAGTAGAAGGATGATCAAAAATATTTCTATTATCCACACTCAGTGGCGGATTGTCTTGCGAAAAACACTGAGAATTCTGAGAAAATTGGCTTCTACCAGGACCCCCTGCCTCAGGGCGGCCTCTAGATTATCTACCCATGATACCAAATGTGGCATTCGACCTCTGCTGGAGGATCGGGCATTGTGCTCGTCAATGACCCTCTTGTCTGCAATAAGCACATTGGTTCGTGTATACAGGACCCAACGGCATATTACTTTGTGGAACATACTGTACCCTAAACTGTGTTCTACCCCTTCTAGGTCCTCTAACAATCTGTTGCAACAACACCTTAGTTTTCAAGTTTCCCTTTTTCTTTTCGATCCTTTCTTTCTCATTATTGACTCGGTTTTCATAATACTGAGTCATATGCAACACTTCAGACTGAGACTTAGCTTGCCATGCGCTCTCAGAAGTCATAATTTGCGACTGGATGTCGGGTAGCAACCCACGCACAAATTTGCCCACAAATAATCTTTTTCCAGACTCTGTGCTTAAATCTTGCCCACTGAAATCTGAAAATACTTGTTCAACCCAATTAAAGAATTCGGTAACACCCTCAGATTTTACTTGGATACAAGCAGTAAGTTTGTCCCAGACAATCCTTCTCTCGGGAATTGAGGCTTTCAATTTTGTCACTATTCTATCAGGCAAAGTCAGCATTACTTGCGGTGGTCTCTCACCAGCTGGTCTATCTCTATCTTGTCTAGCCAAATTATCCCATGTGTTCCCTAAGCCTGGTACATCGTCTACTGTCCTAATCTGTTTCCACAAATCGGCAGGTAAGAGCACAGGAAATAACAAATCTATATCACCCAAAGTGAATACTGACGACTGCAAGACAGATTCTATCTCTTTATAGAACCTTGTCGGATTCTTTCTAATATCTGGGATGGATTGTATGATGGTGTTCACTTCCTGTCTTGAGAATGGGACGTGAACAAACTGTGATACATAATGTGCATCAATTGCATGGATGGCTACACCCATTACGGCATTAGCCGGAACCTCAACTTTAGGGACAAATGTCAGAGGAACCTCTCTAATGGGTAACTGCGAAGTAGGCAACTCTGAACGCTTACTGAGCAACAGAGCCAACTCGAGCGCTAAAGCAGCTGAAGGAGTGTCAGACGAAAAAGCTCTCTTGTAGATATTCAATAATTCTGCGGGACAAAAAATCTTTCCTTTTATACATTCATCCTGCAGGTACTCTACCATTACCTGTATCACTTTCCTCTGCATTTCTGGCGTATACTGACTATATGTGTCATATACTTCTACGGGAGATATCGACATGTCTGAAATCCATCTAAGTGCATCTCTCGTGCAAATTCGCGTTTCTTCACTCATTGACTTACTAAGAGGAAGGAAACGTTTCTGTACAAAAATAGCGCTCAAACTATCACCATCTATTTCTTTATTCTGTAAGTTTTCTAACTCCCTTCTATACTCAAAAACCCTCTCGACGTGCTCATATACTTTCTCCACAGTATCTCTTGAATATGCTAAAACATTCAGATCCCTTAACCCTTGTGGGATATCTACATCATTCAGTCTGTTCCATATTACGTATAAATGGATTCCTATCCCTTCGATAAAGACAGTTTTCTCAGGATAATTATCCAAATTAGAGAGTGTAGCAAAGACATCAGATTGTTCACCATTCTCCATGCACTGTCTAGCCCTTGCATTCAGATCTTGCTTTCTTTCCTTAGAAACTGTATTACGAGTTACAATCTTTGATTCCGCTCCCTTATCAACTACAAGCGGAGCAGAACCACTTGTAAGAGAATGAGTAGATAAGCCTTGTACAATACGTAAAGAAGGTGCTATTACTGGTGCAAGAGACAAATCTACCAAACCCACGGCAGCAGGCAAAGGTAGAGGTACAGGTGGAGGAGCGACAATAGGAAGTGGAGCAAAAGCTAGTAGTGGAAGAGCAATAGGAGGAGTAATAAGAGGTGCAGGAATTACTGCCGGAGGAGGAATAACAGCAGGAAGAGGTAAAGCAGCAGGAATAGGTACATACGGAGGTGGCGCAGTGGCACCAGGCCTTTGTTCATTTAAAAGCCTGTCAATCAGTTCATCTGATACATGAAAATCTTTAGACGGATATATTTTCTGAATGCCAAGTTGAAAAGCCCTATCCAAGTTTCTAACTGACTCTGACTGTTTTTGTTGATCATACAATAACGCTTTCAAAACGTTAAACATATGTCGGCGCGCATGTTTCTCTCTACTTTTAACCTGCTGCATGGCTTCTTTTTTCCAATTTTGTAATACATCAAATGCTGCAGGTCTAGCTTTTTTAAAAAATAATATAGATTCTAAACATTCTATATAAGAAATCTCAAAGCTACCATTGATTGGCCACTGAAGTTCGGAAGCATGTCTGGTTTGTCTGTGCCAAATATCATTAAACACTATACTACCAATGCCGTACTTACAGTACATAGTACACGCCGGCGACCCCTCCTGTGGTGCCGGATGGCCATATTCCAAAGATTGTCTGTCTCTGTGGAATAATGCCCTGAAACAGGCAGACACTTTCTCAGGCATATCAGATTTCTGGTGTTGCCTGGTCAATAATTGTGCTTGCGAGGACAATATGCCTAATTAAATATAAGGATACTTAGGAATCGGGGCACGACTCACCTGATCAAAGAACTAAGGGATGTCCGATCGGATTACTAAGGACAACAAAGGACCCTTGTGGTTGGTGATTTCGGCAAAACTGCCCACCTCGATATAGGGACCCTCGTCAAAATGCCGTCTCGGATCACATGCTCACTGTCCGGGGATCGGGTCGTGCAGTACTGTTGAGGTGTCGTGTCTCATCCAAGAAGGGGCCCCCTTTCTCACCGTCCGATCCCGGTCCAATAGACACGTCAACTTTTCAACGAGATGGCATCAATCTTGAGGGTCCCTATTCGGGTGCCATCTGTCAAAGCAAAAGGAAATATCGAGGCTGAGTACCACAAATTGAAATACACCAAACACGAGCTATAAAGATTCACAGATCTTTTATTCTGCGCAGTTCACAAAGAAACATAGAAACAGATAGCTATCTGGCTCTCAACACCCCACAATGAGTACCAGCCCATTGAAGAGAGGAGAGAGAATGCTGGACATCTGAACATTCATGTTTTTATACATTTCTGAATAATATTGTCCTGCCTCTCTTCGTGTCAACCTGCGGTCTAGAGTTTGTGCCGAGTTCACATACAGCTTATACAATAATATGCAGAAGGATTACATGAGTTTGCATTTCCATCAAGTTACAATGGCGATGTATATTCTTGGATCCTACAGTAAGCCTTAGTCTATATCCCAACACAATGTAGTTCAGCCTGTGTCCACGCTTGGCGTTTGCACATCATTGTCACCAATGTGTTTTCGTGGATGAGGCTTGTTAGCGTAGACAATACTAAGATGACAGTTCATTCGTAGTACAAGGTCTCTTTACCTAGTCTAAACAGTCGGCCCGCTGCAAGTCTAACCATTAACAGAACTCAAAGGTCGGGAGGCTTGGTTGCAAGTTAGAAACACAGTCCACCATTTTAGAACAGAGAATCATACGAACAGAAATCAAAATGGCAGCTGATTCTAAAATGGTGGCGAAGTCGATCAGAAATCGGAACTTTGCAACATGGTTTTCTTCATAGAGCGACTAGGCTTAGGCCAATATAAAACTAAAGGAGGCATAATATGATTTCCATTTAACATTATTGCGGTCATCTTCACACTCTGTTTCTGTCACCTCGGGGCAGGGGGGACTGCCCCTCCAGGGAGTCATCTCCGGATTCAGTGCCAGTGTTCCCTTCCAGATGGTGGGTGGTACTTTCCGAAAATGTGACGCATTCTTTGTTACAGTTTCTTGGCCTCTCATCCCTGTCATTATGCCATCCTCATTGTTCTTGATTGTCCAGGGTTGGGACTCTTATGACAGGGCCAGCTTTGTTTGAGGCGATCTCTTCTTCAATTCCACCATGTCCCCTCGGTTCAGGTTGCTGGGATGAGCTCTTCGCGTCCAGCAGCTTCCCTGTTCAGATCTCTGAGATCTATACACAAGCGAACCTGCACATTTGGGTTCCACACCACAACGATTGGAGAAACCCACTTAGAGGACTCTACAGGTTTCATTCTATAGCATCTGTATCTCCAAGGCAACTTCGTTCTTCATGTACGGTCCAGACCTTTGCCACTGTTGGCCTTGCAACCTCTTTCAATTTGATGTGGTGATGGTGTCCTTTCAGACATTCCAAACCTTCTCTAAAAACCACCTTGTACACTTCTTCTGACATACAGGTTATTTTCTTGTTTACCAATGAAATGTGACATGGGATACTAGGGTCCACCACAATTGCGATTTCACTCTGCTCCTACCACCACAGTGGACTTCCTGCTCTCTTTGAGACATAAACCTCAGCCACCGTCACCTTTCCCTTGCACTTCAACCCCTAATATTTCTATGTGCGCACCACCATAGCTATTTGCCTTCACCAAGGGATGCTTCATCTGGGTACATTTGAATTTCTCTTCCCACACACGGCTGTCCATAATGGTATAATCAGAACTGGTGTCTACCAACATTGACACTCTGGTCTTCATTACGACCCGGGCGGGAAGGGATTACCGGTACCGGTAAGGGCACCGGTGCCGGTAATCCCTTACCGCCCTATTCCGAGGTCCCTTTGCGGGTCCTCCCTTAACGGCTGGTAAAACCAGCCATTAAGGACGGGACCCGCAAAAGGACTTTAGAGGTAATAACGGTACCGCAATTTGCAGTACCATTATTAACGCCTTCTCCATTCCCATTGAGCCCTATGGGGGCTAAAATGTGAATGGGGAAGGGCCTTGGTGAATGAGGAATTACCGCCCCCGCCAACCTTGGAATGGGGCAGTAATTGCTCCATTCACCATGGCGGAATCGGTAAGGTTTAGGAGGCAACCATGGCGCTAACAGTGCCATGGTTAGCTCCAGGGTCGTAATGAGGCCCTCTGACTCCATTCACAATGACCATGACATGTGGATTCTCCTCCCTCTTTGGCCTTGAGCCCACCAGACCTACTGACCAGCTCACACCCTCAACACATTTGTCATCATCATCTATGTCATGTTCATTTTCTACATTAATATCCCTAACACCAGCTTTAGAGACATTCTCACAACATCTGGCAAAATTCCCTTGCTTCCCACGCTTGTGGCACAGTGCCTTGATTCCTGGACACGCTGCATTGCTTGCAAAGTGGAAGGTGCTACCACACCTGAAACATCTTTTTAATCCCAACTTCTTCCCTTTGTGAGCTTTGGAAGCAGCATCAGATGCTACCCTTTTAACCCCTTCTTTCCTTAAGGCAGCTCCATGTTCATGCATAACCTTCTTTTGTCCCCCCTTTCCCTTAACAAAGGCACACAATTTGTCCTCCACCCAATGATCCTTTTTGTTCCGCTCCTTCACAAATGCCATCATGCGCTCCATTTTCTTTGTCAGATATAGTACCTCATCGAGGCTGGGGTCACCTTGGCCCATATCTCTTCATGAATCTTCGCTCTCCCTCACCTTTGACATGAATTGTCCTGCAAGCACTCCTTATGTGATGTCCCAAAGTTGAATTTGTTGGCCAGTTCCCTCACTTCCGTTATCAAATCCTCCAAGGATTCCCAAGCTCCCTGCTATCTTTTTCTGAAATACTACCTCTCCAGTATGATGCTTGACTTCTTTTCAAAGTGAACGTTACGTTTCCTCAATATGGTTTCATATGGATTAAGTACCTCTCCACTACTACCTTCGTCCCCATCCACTCCTGACCTAACGTGGGTGGGTTCCAGAAGGCTGTTTAAAATTCTTCTACGCTCAAAACCCAGGCAGTGCATGAGGAGAGCACGACATTGGTCAGTGCTGTAAGAGCAACCATGTATGGCAAGCACGTCATTCTCCATGTTTCCGACTTCATCATGGGTGTCCCTGCAGTGGGCAGAAATGGAGCAGGCAAGTTGCTCATTGCTCTGCCTGTGATTGCAGAGTCACTGTCCAGTGAGCGCCCAAATCTGTGCAGTGCTGTGAAAATTCCTTGGAGAGACACTACCCTGCAAGGATGCAGCCACCAATGTACACACTCCCTTGACACCTGTTCAACCAGTCCCAGTTGTATAGCTACGATATCTGAGGATCCATTCGTCAGGAGCAAGCTCGAAGCTTAAGTATGGAGGCTGTAGCGTCCTTGCCTCCTCACTGATCACAGTGTCCTTGCTGCTTGGCAACCCGGGTTACCACAATCCCAGTGAGCTGAGGTACGAGGGCGGCTCAGCGGCTGGCCCTTGCGCAGCATATGGACAAAATTCACAGGTCCTCGATGCCCACGGCACTACGGCAGGCACGTTTTCTACAATGCCGCATTCGGGATGCCTTTGCGGCACCCTGGTACACTCTCACTCAATGGAGCCGTGCCAATGGGCCTTGCTTATAGTTGTGAGCAGCCAACAGTCCAGATAGGTAGTTCACACTCACGGGTGCCGCTCCTATATCCTGCAGACAGCAGCACCACGGCTCCTTGCAGCAAGCAGAGGAAAGCTAGATCCTTCAGAATCTGCAGGGAGGCCCAGGAGAAGCGTGCAAGCCGTGGGAGCTTAACCAGCTCATTGCCACTAATATAAGGTAGGCCACAGCCAGGAAGATTTGCACTGAAGATTTTAACATTCAAGTAACATATAAGTAATGGTGCCCACCTTCATCGCCCTGCCAGCACTCCTTTCTCCAACTGTGTCTCCAGCATTCTCATGAAAGCCCCTTTCATCGTAGAACTAAGAACTCTGTTTAACCATATACAAGTTGGGGGGGCGTGGCTTAACAAGCCATGGGAAAAGACGTCTCTTGGGTCGTCTCCTGCCGATCCTGGAATGATCCTGAAGCTACGGATACTTATACTGCTTCATTCGTCTAGAAAATATAACTGGTGCATTCTAAAACTATGCAGCACACGTGGATTACCCTACGAAGTTGAGCGGACCTGTAACTTGGCAGTTATGAGGAGTAAGGCGTGTGGAGCGAGACGCGGCGACTAGAAAAGAAAATGGCGTTGGACCCCGGCCAGGGAACAAAGGACTACATGAATTCTCGTATAAACTGGCTGCAGCGAGAAAGAGAGGGGAAGTGCGAGTCATGGTCACTGATGTGACACATTCCGACGGATTTACAAAACCGCATGCCCCAGAGACTTTAACGCACACTGGAAAGTGAAGCTCATAAAGACTGAGCACCGTACGAGTGTTCCGATGCAAGGTGGCATTGAACACTGGACCGCGGTGTGTTATGTATCAGTGGTCCGGCATTGTAACAACGGAAACCAAGAGGCAGGTGCGAGCACGCGATGCAGCCAAAACTTCAGAGCTCGGCAGAGAAGCACCTACATAGTGCAGCAACCCAAGCACTCCCCCCCCAAATGATAAACATTGCAGTGAGGCCAATATCCGAGACACTGAAAGGAGGAGGAGCTCTGGACCAAACTGGTAAAACAGAGCGTATTCGACCCAAAAACTGTTATTTAACTGGAGGGCTAGTTGCAGGGGCAGACGGTTTACTGTGCCCGAACAAAGGGCGCAGTGCGGCGCACAGTGCTGGTAGAGGATCGAGAGCGACGGACAAGACCTGCAGTGGAGACAATAGCCACAAACTGGAGAGCCTGCTGATGTAGGGCAACAGTGAGAAGAAGCACCTGGGGACAGAACGGACTGCTCCCCACACAGGAATAGAGACCAACTGCAGAGCAGCGGCTGACACGACAGCCGCTATACGTCTGACGATGGCATATCGATTGCCCAAGGTCAAGGGGAAACAACCAACCCTGGAGGAGTTCGTCCAGTCATCACCAGCAGTGGAAGGGGCTAGACCTAAAGGACAGCATGCGCAACAGGATGAAACCACAGCCTGCAACGACAAACAGATACTAGATGCCATAGCGGAATTAAAAGTATCTTGGGATAGCAAGAGGGGGGCCGCCATCTTGGAATTGAAGACCTCACTTGAGTTCAAAATTGACGCAGTAAGTGTGGACGTTAATCTACTACGATAAGATGTCTGAGCGCTAGCTGTGCGCACGGGGAACTTGGAAAAGGAGGTGAAAGCCAACACAAGCACGTGCTCGACTAATGCCAAGGAGATCCACACGCTGCAACAACAAGTGCATAACCTCGAAAGCAGAGCCGATGAAGCAGAAGGGCGTACACGCAGGAACAATGTACGCATTGTGGGGCTTCTAGAAGGCGAGGAAGGATCGGACCCGACAAGTTACGTCAAGAACATGTTGTTGCAAGAGATAACCGGCAGAGCACTCAGCCAGGGGTTTGCTGTGGAATTAGCGCACAGGGCCCTGGCCAGGAAACCGCCACCGGGAGCCCCCACTCGGCTGATCATTGCCAAGATACTAAACTATAAAGACAGGGAGAAGGTCCTGGATCATTTCCGCAAAGGGGGTGCGATAATCAGAGCATCAGCAACCATGATGGCATACCTGGACTACACCCTCCTGGTACAGAGACAGCGAATGAACTATATGGTGGTCAAACGGAGGCTGCGAGAGGCGGGCTACAGATACATGCTGCTGTATCCGGCGAAGATGAAAGTGCTCCATAAAAACAAAGCCCTTTTTTTTGACTCACCAGAGGATGTGATGGCATGGCTGGATGCAAGGAATTGCCCGACAGGGCCAGGAGACCAGGCAGAGCGGGAGAAGGAAAAGTGAATCGGCACCTTCACAGGGCCAGATGAGTGGACATACGGTCCCATGAAGATAAGTATGGCACATATATAGACCTAGGGACTAGACTATAACTGTGCATCAGCTCCGAACCCCTGATTTAGAATATACATAGACATTAGTTGGCATGGGTTGCGGAAGTACTGCAGTGCTTACATATAGGAATGTATCACAAACTGTAGCTTAAATGCAGGAACGGAGGATACTCTCCTTTACCCCCAGTAGGTAGATTAGTTAGGATATTAGTAGTATAGTATCCCCCTGCTGGGTTCTGAGTATCGGCTGATAGGGATGTAACGGTATAATGGTATACCGTTAAAGATACCGTGAACCACTTAAGTGAACAATAATAACCGTCACATTGTTTATACTGGTACACCGTTTATACCGTTAAGTGTGCTTTTCAATCTGATTTGGAAAGGCTGCAGTAAGCAAGTGCTGCACAGTCTTGGTCTTGCACTGTTGGATGTGCCGTCTGCCAAGTAGTTTCAGTTGGAGCAGTTTTTAATGCCATTCTATAAACCACGCGTCCCTGACATAAAATCAAATGTTAGCAATAGGAAAAATAAATACAGTGCCAAGAAGGAAAAGGGTTTACTTTGGGATGGCGGCTTTGGGGTTTATATATCTATAAAGGATAATGTTTGCTAAACATATGACAATGGGGGATTTCCCTGGTTCCATCATTGAATTTACATATAATAAGTCACACTGCAAAATTCACTCAGCTCTGTGGGTATTCCCTGCTGCCATACCAAAGGATAACATGTCCGTGATTACTGAACACTTTTTGGCCCGCAAGTAAACTAAAGGCTGTAACGTAAAGAGATAGAGTGTGTGTGTGTGTATGCGCACAAGCGTATACTACCATCAGCCTCCATTGATCTGTGGCATGCAGGTTATCAAGATGGCAACATGTTCATCTTCACCAGTAGCCAGTTGGGGAGCTAAAAGCCTAAATGACCACTTAAGAAAAGCTATTCAGTTTGCTTTGCCAGTCGCAGCAGGGCTCCCTCCCTCCTCCTCCTCTCCACATGTGTGTTTGGTGGAAGCAAGGGGTGGCATTTCAGTGGAAAGTATGTTGAAAAGCCAAATTCTGGCCCTGGGTGCATGGTTTTGTTTGTGATGATAAATCTGACAATTTATGACCTTTTAGAAAATATTTGTTAAGATTAGTTAACTCCACGTGCTATACCGCGATAACCATGATATACCGTCATTTGGCAAGAAGGTTATCGTACCGTCATAAAACTAATACCGTGACACCCCTATCGGCTAAGCCATAGAAAGGGACTAGATGCGGGGTAGCCTGAGATCCAGGGATGGAGCTAGGCAATTGGGGGGAGTTGGGGCATTTGGGGGCGGGAGGGGTGGGGTGGGAGGGGAGGTGGGGAGTTGCAGTGTTAATTGTTAAGTGGGGGAGGGAGGGATCATTTAAGATGACACAAGAGCTCAACACGGAAGGTCCACAAACACAACTAAATCTGTACAGGAAAAGGTTGGGAAGGAGGGTGGGTGGAGTAGGATATAGCTGAAATGAGGGACCTTAGAATTGTGACCTGGAATGTACACGGGTTAAACACCTATATTAAGCGTAACAAAGTTATGATGTATTTACGCCGGCAAAAGATAGATATAGCAATGCTACAGGAAACCCACTTAACCAAAGAGAAACTAGAGTTGATGAATAGGAAGTGGAAAGGGACCATAATGGGGGCCACATACTCAGTATATGCTAGGGGGGTCCTTATATGGATAGCGCCCCACGTCCCGTTCAAACTGTTGCAACAGGAGGCAAGAGAAGATGGGAGAATGGTGCTAGTAAAGGGGATAGTGGGCAATAAAGTGGTCAACCTGATTAATATCTATGCCCCGAACAATGATACTGCACCTTATTTTAGAAAACTGTATGCCACTGTTAGCCCATACATGGAGGGAGAGGTCTTAATAGGAGGGGACCTTAACTGTACACTAGACCCCAAGATGGATAGGTCAGATGACAAAATAACCAAGCCTAGCCCGGCTGCAAAGGCCCTGACCACACTCATTCGAGAATTCCAGCTCACTGAAATATGGAGGAAGCTTCACCCCAAATGTAGGGGGTATTCACATTATGCAGCTCCACATGATTTATACACCAGGTTAGACTACATACTAGTGTCGAGTTCCATGGTGGAAGAGATTAAGGAGGCGGAGCACAAGGCAGCAGTACTATCACACCACATGCCACTGCTGGTGACATGGCAGATCTCGCTGCCCAGGCCTAGGATTCCGACATGGAAACTTCGTGCAGAAGCACTGAAGGATACCATGTTCAGGGAAGACTTAAGAAAAGCAATACAGGAATACTTTGAATTAAATGCTGGGAGTGTCACGTCAGCTGACACACTCTGGGAAGCATTCAAGGTAGAAATAAGGGGGGCAGCGATAGCAAAAATGACTGGGCTGCTGGGGGGCATAACGGCAGATCTGCAAACCACAGAAAGGGAGATTGAGGCTAAAATGCAAGAAGGTCCAGACTCCCCAGAAAAGACTGAGGCGATAAAACACCTAACCGAAAAATGTAAATCCCACTGGGAGACATTATGTAACCTCAACTATAGGAAATATATAGAGAGACAGCATGCAGAAGGAGATAAACCAGGCAGATTATTAGCCTGGTTGTGTAAAAGTGAGACCCCCAGACAGGTGATCCGGGAGATGCGCCGCGAAGATGGTGCGCTCGAGGACACACAAGAAGGAGTAAATGAGTGCTTTCAGAGATACTATCGTAAATTGTACACCGATAAAACAGAAGCAGAAGAAATTGACATAAACGATGTGCTGGAGGACATCATCCTACCCAGGCTAGAGGTAGCCGATAGAGAACGGCTTGAGGCGCCACTGGAGTTGGAGGAACTGGAATATGTAATCCGTAACCTACCCACCAATAAGGCGCCGGGGGCCGATGGCCTCCCAAGTGAATTTTATCAGACATATATGGCAGACCTGCTTCCACCACTGTTGGCCATGTTAAATGAGGTGTTCGAACGGGGCAGGCTGCCGGAGACTGAGGGAAGCGGTCATCATTCCGCTCCTCAAACCGGGCAAGATAGACACCGATTGCGTATCCTACAGACCGTTCTCAATGTTAAATCAGGACAGTAAAATCCTTACCACGGTGATGGCAAACAGGTTGAAACCACTTATAAGTGCCCTGATACACCATGACCAGACAGGATATGTCCCTCAGCGGAGCATTTCTGATAATCTCAGGAGATTGCACCATGTCATAGACCAGACCGCTGGAAGCTCCCAAGGATTGGCGATAGTCTCATTAGACGCAGTCAAGGCTTTTGACTCCGTTAAATGGTCCTGGCTACTAGCGGTCCTAAAGAAGTTTGGGATATGACCGGTGTATCTACAATGTGTGAAAATATTGTATAGTGCGCCAATTGCTAGAGTCCGGACAGGGTCAGTGATATCGGAACGGTGGACGCTAGGCAGGGGAACTAGACAGGGCTGCCCTTGGTCCCCAATGCTGTTTATTCTAGCGCTGGAGCCCCTGGCGGCATACCTCAGATATCAATGTGGAGAGGTGGGCATCACAACAAAAGGTGGACAGCACTTGATATCACTGTATGCGGACGATATGCTGTTGTATCTAAGGTACCCCGAAGAAAACTTACAATATATACTAGAGGTACTAGATCGGTATGCACTAATATCGGGCATAACGGTAAACCAACGGAAGTCCATGATATTCCCACTAGGGAGCTATATAGGAACGCCTCAAGATAGGCTACCGGTGTTACAGATTGAATGGGCGGTAGACACCTTCAGATACCTAGGGATAAATGTATATCACAAGGTGGAAGATGAACATAGGAATAATACAGAGCAAGCAGTAGAAGGGATTCAATGCAGTATGACATTCTGGACTAGGTTGCCCCTAACCATGATGGGGAGAACGGCATTGCTTAAAATGATGGTATTGCCTAGGCTGCTACACAACTTTGCAAATGTCCCGCACCTGATACCTAAACGCTTTTTTAACAAACTCCACAACATGTGTAGAGGGTTCATCTGGCATAATACTAGGAATCGGGTAGCCCTATGGAAATTACAAAATCCACACGATCGGACGGGTATTAAACTACCCAATTTTGAGGTGTTTTACGTAGCGGGCCAATTACAATATGTAGCTAGATGGCTCTCTGAAGACACCACTTCAGAGTTCACACTATTGAGGGCGGAATGTACACCATATTTCTTAAATGAATGGATGAGAGTAACGGAGCCACCGAAAAGTAGGAGAGCGGCACTACTGACCCTGGGAAGGAAGATATGGCATAGGACCTGTGTAATGTTGGGAAGCCAGACACCGTTCTCCCCGCAGGTCCCTTTGGTGACATTAAGGGGGATAGATGATCAATTGTGACGCGCCATAAGGGAACACTGTAAGCCGGTAGGGTAACAACAGTAGGGGATGTGGGGCAAGGAGATGGCAGAATAGAGTTTGATAGCTTAAGTGAGGACACAGGCCTACATAGCGGGCAGTATTTCACGTGTGTGAGGTTGATGGCAACGCTAAAAAAGACGTAGTCAGAGGTAGAACTGACCCAGCAGCCAGACGAGGCTATAGAAATGTTCCAAACGGTGTCAGACGGGGGTCATGAGGTCTCCAGAATTTACGAAATACTGATGTCTAAAGTGGGAAAGGAGGTGGTTCAGACGAGGCGGGACTGGGAAGAGGAAAGTGGGGAAACAATAAGCGATGGGCTATGGGAAAGGGCGCAAGGGTACCACAAAACAATGTGGAGGAACACCTGATTACAGCATATTCAATATTATATTACTCATAGAGCATATATGACCCCCAAGTGAATTGCTAAATTCACGAATGTGGCTACACAGCGATGCTCGAAATGTGGGGTAGAAAATGCCAGGATGGTAAACATGTTCTGGGCTTGCCCCGAAATTGTGAGATATTGGAGGGAAATAGCGTATCGACTGGCTTCCAAAGGTATTGAACTAGTGGTAGACTCCTTGTGGGCATGCATGATGGGGGGCTTCCCTAGACCGTGAAAACTCAAGCATGTGTGCAAACTCAAAGACCTGGCCTGTATTTTAGCAAAAAGAAGGATAGTCATGAGATGGAAAGCTCAGTAGAGACCCTATGTAAATACCTGGTGGAGGTACCTTCTGCAATTGGCTGAGGCGGAAACAGTGGTCTGGAGGGAGGCAGCATGTAGAGGGGTTGAAGAGGAAACAGAATCGCTGATGGCGTGGCAGCACCTGATCGCATCTCTGACGGGTCTGGGACCTGAAGAATTGGACACGGATAGCTCCCTGGATTATGGAGAAGAAGAGACAGTGGTGAACTAGTGGACCGTGCAGGCCTTTTTATAGTGACTTTAAAGAGGGAGAGGGGAAGGAAAAAGCAGGGTGTTGGGGTTTGAGTAAGCTTATGCACCATGTTAAGGTGCACTGTTCGTTTGTTATGAAACTAATACAATGTTTACAACAAAAAAAACTATATACAAGTTGTGTATGCACAACCCCAAACAGTGAGGCTGTTTCATAAACAAGCAACAACTGTAGTAAATTACTATATAACAACTACCCATTACACCCCAAACGATTTGAGTTGTGTGGGTGAGTGAGGCTAAATAGACCTCACTCACCCACACATTCAGCTGCAGTCCAGATCCAAAACAGACATGGTCCCACTGACGTCATTAGAGGAAAGTTAAAAAAAAAGAGAAATCTTAGCTAACGCCTACCCCATCACCCTCAGACTACAGACACAGAGATCTAATCCACCACTGGATGGATTTCTTCTTCCATTTGGTTACACTTTCTGGACAGGCCATCTGGATTACAATGTTGGTACAAGGGTCGCTGCTCAATGCTAAAGTCAAAGCCTTGCAGGCTTATGGACTACCCCAACTGCTTAGGATCGTTGCTCTTCACTTCAATTTGCCAGTTGAGGGGATTGTTTGTCAGTTTGTATTGTGAAGGTAGACCCCACACAATGGCTTAACACTCCTTCTCAACAGTGACCCATCTAAATTCCCTACCGTTCAACTGTATGCTGCTGAAACATACATGGTGTTCTCTGCCTTTCCCATCAGTTTATAATAGTACTGCACTAATGACTGCTTCTCAAGCATCATTCTGAACAATGAAAAAGGTCATGAGAACAGGAGCTTGGCAAATGGTATCCTTTAGTCTCTGAAAGGGCTTCTCACATTCCTCAGTCCAAGTAAATATTTTAGGGTGCTTGCAAGAGGTAATGGGATTTAGGGGGGCTGCGTTGGTCGCATAATCAGCCATTAAGTTTCTGTAGTACCTAGTGAGACCCAAGTAGGCTCTCCCCTGAGTCTGAGTAGTGGGGCCCCAGAGTCTTATACAGCGTGTACCTTACCTGGTAGAGGTTGTATCTCACCCTCTCATACCTCATGCCCAAGATAGACTACTGAGGGTTGACCAGTTTGACACTTGGATGTCTTTACTGTCAGCTGAGTGAGTTGAATGGCCTGCAATGATCTTTGGAGTTGTGAAACATGCTCTTCCCAAGTGGAGTTGAAGACGCAATTTCATATATATATGACATGAAAAGGTCATCAAGCCCATTCAGAACGGTATTCACCATCCTCTGGAAAGGGCCAGTCGCATTCTTTTAGCCAAAAGGCCTTACCCTGAATTGATAAAGTCCTTCTGGGGTGGTGAATTCAGTCTTCTACTTGGCACAGTCAGTTAAGTTTATTTTCCAAAAACCACTGATGAGGTCAAATTTGCTAAAGTACTTACAGCACCCAGCTTGTCCACTAAATCTTCAGTTCATGGAAGAGTGTGAGCATCTATCCCAGTGACATCATTTGGAGCTCTCTAGTCAGCACAAAATCTCAAGTCTTTTGAGACTGCGTTTTGTACCAATACCGCTGGACTGGGCGAAGAGGGAATATGGCTTGATGTCCCTAACGTCCACCATTTGATTATCCCATCCTTGATGTAGACCTAAACCATGTCTGTCATTCTATAGCTCCATCTGTTATTGGGCACCATATCTCCCATGTCAATGTCATGGTGATGCCAGGGGATCAGCCTTGTGGAGATTGAGAACTGGGGAGTGAACCGCCTATGCAAAGATCTGCATTCCTATTGCCCCCGAAGAGTCAGTTGTGGGGAGATTATCTCACCCCTCACTGAGCTATCAAAAGGGCTACTTTGGAGCAGGTTTGGAAGAGGTTCACTTTCCTCTTACTCTTTGTCAGAAACCAACTTTAGGGCTTCCATTTTAATACTAGGAACGAAAGTCTTCAGTCTATTTATGTGGAAGACTCTTGGGGCATCCGTGGGATTGCTTGCACACTAAATAGTTCACCTCACCATATTTACAGAGAGCTACGTAAGACACAGAGCACTTTCCTATAAGGTATGTGGTCATGTAGGCTTCATGGCCAGCAATTCCTGCCGAGAAGCAAAATTGACCAGTGAAGATGGCAGGCCATAACAATGCTTGACCTGTCCAGAGATTGTCATTTGCCTATTACATCCTTCTTTTAAGGCCTAGCAGATAGTCTAATACATTTAAGACCAGTGTAGGATAGGAGGATTCCCAACCTTCTTTCACTGAGGCCAAAGGAGTTGGCCGCCAATTATTTACTCAAGGGGCTGAAACCAAAGCCCTCCTGAGGTACCTTGTTACAGGAAAATAAGAGATATTGCAGAAGGCGATCCCACTCCTTCTCAGGGGATACTCCAAAGCAACCATAACGCTCTTTAGGTTTCTGTTGAATCTTGTAACTAACCCATTTGTTTGTGGATGGTATGCAGTAGAAAATGTGTAAGTCACACTACATTCCTTTCATATGGCCTTCGCGTAATTGGACATAAATTTGATCCCCCTATCAGAGACAACTTCTTTGTGAAAACCAACATTGGTAAAATAAACAGGAGAACTTTGGCAAGTGACTTTCCAGGTACTTTTCAACTTCAGGTTATCTTGGGTTGTGATCAACTACCACCAAGATAAATCATTTTCCTAAGTAAGTTAAAGGGTAAAGGGGCCAACAATGTCAATCCCTACCTTTCAAACAGGAATCTCTACTATAGGGAGAGACACCAAAGGTGCCTGGATCTTGGCACATGACTTGCAAGACAACTGATAAGTAGTACAACTCCGACAGTGGCCTTCTATCTGTACCCCCCCCCCCCCCAGCCCCCACATCCCCCATCTTGGACCAGCAGATGTAAACAATCTCTCATTGGTCTTCTTTACCCCAACATGTCCAGCTAAGGGCACCTCATGGGCCAACTGCAACCGGAAGGGCATGACTGAATGGGGCACCACCAACTTCTTGTAGTCTCCAATAGTATACTGTGTGGGTCCCTGCATAGGAGGCAATCTTCCCAGTAGATCCTATTTGTCCTAGGGAGCTCACCCTCCAAATGGGAACAATCCTGCCTTCTAAGGCCTTCAAGGGAGAGACCCCCATTTGACCCTGCCAGAGGACTGCTCTAGAGAGTCCAACATCTGCCAGTAAGGTCAGCATTCCAAGATGGTCTCTAGGGTTGAGCTCATTGAATGAAGTAGTCACCCCCTCTTCCTCTCCATCAAGAGTAGGTTCAGGGGTAGGGTCAGGGACCTCAGGCTAAGCTCGATGTGCTGAATGAATAGAACTCTTCTTTCTCTCTTGGATCTTTGCTGTAGGCTTAGCCTGAGACTTGGATACAGCCAGTGCTTTTTTAGTTGGAGACTTGGTTCTGGGAGGAGGGTCAGAAGTATCTTTTATTCCTAAGGTCAGTGCTAAAAGTAACCTTCCTGGAACATCTTCCAGAAAGCTCCCAGGTATGGTGACAGTCATCCAATTCACAATAAGAGTGACATGCAAACTGAGAACCTCAAGAAGTGGCATCAACCAGTTTGGTCAGCTTCAGAGAAGCCATAGCTACTGCCTCTTGGTCTACCATAGTGGTGGACTCCACTGCAGTGAAATCTTCCTTTGTCATGCTGCCCCAGCGTCTCTAATGTCACTGGACTCCTGGACATTAGAGTAGACGACTACCTTAAAGTAAGATTTTTTTTACTGTAGAGGAGCAGGTGAATGCCTCCTCACTAGTCCCCGCCCCCTGATCACTGTCATATTGGAACAGCAGATGAAGGGCTATGGTTGGGACCCCTTGTGTAATCCTCCTACCACATCAAGTGTATGAGAGACGTTATGCACTCAGACAGCCATATAGAATGTACCCTTGCACTGAAAAGTGTGGAAGGATGCCGTATAGAAGGATGCTAGCATGCACTATGGACATCATGGAGCGCTAAGTGAAATCTGACAAGGGCAGAGTGATGACATGAAGAAGATACATGAACCTAAGCTAAAACGATATGAAAATACTTAAGAGTGACGATGTAACTGAAACACTAAGAGTAATATGTACCTAAAGCTAAGGTAATCATGTATATAAACAAGAATGAAGTAAGTTACTGGTCAATAACTGTAAATGCACAGTAATGCAAGCTAGATGAGACATATAGAGGATTGCTATAGAGGAATATATAGAGGGGCAGAGACGGTCATGATAGGAAAATGGACACTGGCGTATGTCGAATTCAACCAAGCTACCTCAGAGACAGACCAAGGCTGCAGAATCAGGAGACGCTGGAAATACAGCTTGTGTGCAAAACAGCAATGAGTCGAGCTTGGCCTAGGATCAAGGATACTATTTTAAGGAATAATTGCAAGTCACAAGGGGAGTTACACGGATACGCCCTGAAAGTGAGACATTCCTCTTAGATTACGGAAGATGAAAACATCTGCAACAGCCAAAGTATTGGACAATTAAAAGAGTATAAAGTCTATACAAGATAGAGTGAGCACGTCTCTAGAGGCCAAAAAGTGCAACAGCACCCAGCATAATTGAATAGTAGTAAATAGAAGGTTGAAATGGATAAGTTTGTGGTCTCTTCACATGAGATTCAGAAGTCGAAGACAAGGGCTATTCATTAGAGCCTCATATGAAGATAGTGGTGTGCTCACACTCCCTCAAATGTCCCAGGACAGTGAGCAGGCTACATGGTCAACTACAGATTGAAGACTTTGGTTTATGGCTGACCGATGAGGGATGATGGATTAATTGGGAGAGCAGGGCGTAATCTGATGCAATTCAAGGTACCTAGGTTTCATTTCACGTACTTGCTGTTAAAGAGCCAAAAGTCCAAGGTTGGGATAGTATGCCAACCAATCAGTGGGTCTAAGGGGCAACCTGCTATATAATGTTGCATAGACCAATTTGCTGCTATTTTGTCCACTATAATCAGTGCTAAACATATTTAGAGGTAGTTTCTCAGTGTGTCCTAAAGATAAGGAGCAGCCAATGAGGTACTAATCTTTATATGTTCCACAAGTAGATATGTTCCCCTAAGCAATCCCTCCCCTCGATAGTTTTTATGATTTGCCACATAAGATGACATCATAGATGGAGTACATCAGGGTATAAAACCCCTGAATGAACACGTTTGTGTGTGAGTGTGAATGCATCAGTTCGATGCCTGTCAGCTCTCCCTGTTTTTTTTAATGAGAATAAAGTAGTACTTTGCCATATTCCTTGAGTCTGTCCGGTTATTTGGTCTGAGATCTTTATTTGTAATTTCATCTAGCAAAAGAGACGCTTCAAGACGCTAGAGCACATTTTGGTAGCAGAGGATGTTTGCAATCTAATCGACCTAGGCCTAGATCCAGACCTCCAGACGCTTACCTGTTCCCACCAGTAGCCAGAAGACCGCAGAGCTTCCTGTGGAGCTCAGCACGAAGAGTCATGTGCAAGAAGATACGATTGGCAGGTTCGCCTTTGACGAAATTCCTGTCCGGTCCCTGCATGGACAGAAGGCAAACTGGTCAGTTGACGGAGAGTCGATGCAGAGGGACTCGAGCTGAGTCATGGATGTAAGTAGAACAACAAAGGTGGCAAAAATAGGGGCAGGGATTGTGTTATAAATAATATGTACAAAAGTAACCAGATTTTTGGGGGGATTATAAAGAGAAGAAGTAGATACCTCGATTCCTGGTTCCAATGGGTGCAGAAGGGTACGCACTAGAAGAAAGACTCCAAATAGAGGTGTTAAGGATTCCTGAGGCAAGACCCTCAGAAGAGTGTGTATCAAACTCCAAAGTGGAGTAAAGTTGAGAAGCGATACATTTACTAAAGATAGTAAAGGAAGGCATACACAGTAAAATTGGAATACTGCACATGTGTGGGGTTATACATATATCAATATAAAGCTTTTATTGTGTCTAGACTGATACATATAAAGCAATAGTAAAAGATTAAGGAGATTGGTGAACATTTGGACCAAGAGATTGACGTCACTCAGGTGGGTAAAAATCATAGGAAATAAACATATAAATAAGGAAGAGACTCTTAAAATACCAATATTAGAAGAATGAGATAACAAGAATGTATAGAAAAGTGTAAATGAAGGAGCAAACAGAACATCATTGTATAGATTATTTTTTAAAGTGGTTAAAATATTTTTGGGATTATAAAAGCTGATTGATGGTGCCTGCGCCAATTGATTGGTGTGCTATATTTGATAAAATAAAGAATCAAATAAAAGGACGGGTAAGTATTGACAGTCAAAACTGATTCGTCATCATGGTGGACATTCCTCTTTTACATCCGTGAAGGACATTGTCGAGATACACAGCGAAGATAAGGACATATAATTCAGAATGGGTCCGAGGCACGACTAATAAGACACTCATGCCCTGGCCTCAGGAGAGTTCGCTGTCAAAAACCATACTGTGGCATATTTGCATGCCACATATAAGGGGAAAATGTTACAGAAAAGGCTGACCATTGTACAACTATGGAAGATGTACCAGAGTGAGAAAGAAGATCCAGCTGAGAGGGAGTGGATGCTTAATCAGCATAAAGGGGGGGATAAAACTCCTTTCGGCTTCCCCTTCCCCTCTTGAAGATAAGAGCATAGATACAGAGAAAAAGGGATCTTATCCTTTAAAGGAATTAAACGCAGCAGCGGGGTATGTTAATCTGACATATGAACCCCCCGCTTATAGCAGCAAGGATTGCTTGATCACCAGATATGACATGGAGAAACACTGTTCTTCTTAAGGCATGCCCATAGTGCCGACAGATAGGACCTACGGGTGTCCAATTTGCAGTCTGAAGCCGCCAGGCTCAAGCTATAAGAAAGTATATAATTTAAAGATGTCGATAATTGGTCATTTTGCCTGTCAAGACACCAGTGACAAAATCGGAGCCACTTACTTTTTTACTGACACTTGGTAGAGTCTTTCCATTCTGCTTGAAGAATTCTCATGTTCTCGTCCGCGAGGCCCTGATGACCAAGAGCCAGGGTCGGACTGGGACACGAAATAGTACCGGTCACCCAAAAGAAGTGGCCCACCCCTCGCCTCAAAAAAGTGGCCCGCCCTTTGCCTCACGACCCTTGACCTCTGATGACATCACCGGAAGTGGTGTCATTTGACCTCACCCCAAAGTGACATCCGGGGAGCGATGAAACACCACCTTTCACCCCTTCAAAAAACAGGAAGTTGCATCAAATAGCATTGTTCCGAAGTAGACTAAATTACTGTGAATCCAAGTAGACGTCCAAGGCCAAATGATAATATGTTATTGTATAGCACTTACGCTTAAGCTCTTTTTTATAGAACAAATATGCATACAATATCACCCAATCTGTGTTGGTACTCATTTATCGACCAAAGAAGGATGAAAGGCATTTTGAAAAAGAAAAAAAAATTGAAAAAAATATATTCTTTTTTTCAATTTTCTTTTCTTCCCAAGCGGCCCAGGCATGGCCAAAAACAGGCCCCCATTCACCAGGGACGATTTCGGCCCGGCCACGTGCCGAAAGGCCGAGGGGCCAATCTGACCCTGCCAAGAGCTCTGACTTCTGCAACCACACTGCCAAGTTCAACGATTGTGGGGAGGGGTGAAGGACCCTCCCCTCATCCAGATACAGCAGGATGATGGGAGCCACATCCCATTACTGACAGCCCATTCCAATATCCGCAGGGCGAGATGGACCGGAGGAGATTGGGTCCCTCCTGTTTGTTGATGTAAAAAGTCAAGACAGAATTGCCAGTTCTGATGGAAACTGCCTTGCCCTGGATATTGGGGAGAAAGGTTATCAATGCTAGAAAGATGGCTTTCAGCTCCAGATAATTGATGTGCTGACCTTCGTCTTCCCCCAACCACCAGTTTAAAATTTGAAGATGGTTCATTGTTGCCCCCCAGCCTGACTGGAAAGAATCTGTGGTGATAGTCGCCTGCGGAGAGGGGTCTTGGAGGAGAACCCCATGCAACGGATTCTGAGGATTGGACCACCATGCAAAATACTGAAACTAAACCAAATGTTGAGGAATCCATATAAGGTGCGACTGCGGGTCCCGCACTCGCGACTATGAACTTTGGAGGGCTTAGCTGAGCTCTATGCATCTTCAATCTGGCTACAGGCCTCGCCTGGACATATAAAGCCATTAGACCCAGCAATCTCTGCATCCTCCAAGCACTGATGCAATTTGTGGAAAGGAACAGGGAACAGATGCTCTGAATATCTGTCACTCTTTCTAATGTTGGAAAAATCTTGGCCTGCTGGGTGTCCCACAGGAAGCCTATGAAGATCAGGTGCTGGGACACCGTCAAATGAGACTTCTCCCAGTTCACTGACAGGCCAAAGTCAAAAAGCAAATCCAGCAGATAACGCTTTTATGCCTCCACAGTCTCTGGGGAGCGAGCCCATAACAGCCAGTAATCCAAGTACGGATAAATGTGGATGCTTTGAAGGTGGAGAAAGGAGGCAGCGCTGCCATCATTTTTTTATAATCCTTGGTTGCAGTGTTTAAACCGAAGGGGAGGCTTCAGTACTGGTAATGGGACTGCCCCACCGAAAACCTCAGAAACTTGTGATGATGGGGTCTGATAGTGATGTGTAAGTGCGCATCCTTCAGATCCACTGCACAGATCCAATCTCCCTGCTGTAGAGCAGACTGGATCGTAGCCATCATGATGGTATGCAGGCGTGCATGGTTCAACTTTGGCACTGTATACAGGCCAGAATAAAAACCCCACCTGACTTCTGAACTTGGCACCTCCTCTTTGGCTTTCATCTGCAAAAGCTTCATGATTTCTAGCCTTAGAGAGGAAGACCAAACCTCCTTTATAGGAGGGCGGGAAGAAGGGAGGGGAGGTAAAGGAAGTCTCTATCCCCTGCTGGTTGCTGACAAAACCCAAGAGTCTGAAGGTAAGGCCCTTCAGGCCTCTAAGTGAAGGGTGATTCTGCCCCCCACCATGGTACTGGACAAATCCATCACTGTAATGACATATCAGCAGGTAGAGACGAAGTGCTGGTTGATGAGGCAGGGAGGGAGAAAAAAACCCTGTGAGAGGTCTTTTATTGTTTCTCCTGCTGAGTGCTGGGTGACCTGTCTTGCTGTCTCGCTTTGCACACTTGGAAGCCTCAGAAACCTGAGTAGGATATGGACCTACATTTCTCGCTAAAGGTCATTAATGGTTTGACTGACCATGATTTGGCCGTAAGCATACTGGCCATCTTCTTGGCCTTGGAACTATGAAAAAGGTCCTTCCCATCAAAGGGAACACCTTATCCTGGATCTCCTTCGTGAATTGCGTGACATGGAGCCATGCCTGTTTGTATGTGTTTGCTTCAATAACAACTCCTGTGGAAGTGTCAACATGATGTGCGGCTGCCTCCAGAAGATCCTGAGGGATCATTCGGCCATTAGCCAGGCACAAAGGGATATCGTCCTCTTTCTCCAGTGGGTCATCGGTGCTTTTGGGCGCATCCCCTAGTTGTGGAACTGTCACCTGGGGCTGTGGCATCAAGGCATCCCAGAAGGCTGAGAAAGAGGTGGAGTTACTTCCGGTGACCTGGGGGATGAAGGGGTGGTTAATTGGCTCCACCGCCCTGAGGGATCCTGAGGTTTTGGAATAAGCTTCCGAATTAGGTCTCGAAAATAGTTCTTAATAGGATCAGAATGCCTTAATGTCTGAAACCTACTGAAGAAAGCATCCTCTGCTGATCTGTAATGCTGCTGATCTGGCAGTCCCTGAGAAGGAGTAGGCCTCACTCATGAACCTGTCGAGATTGGCTGCCAAGTAAGTCTCGAAAACTATGGATTCACATAATGAAGTGTAGAAGAAGTTATAGGCAGGGACAGAGTAGGCAGCAGAGACATACGTGTAGGAGCCAACGACTCCACTCTGGGAGCAGAAGGTTTGCGTATCAAATGGAACATTACATAGCGGTGCAAACGGATTGCGGCCCAAAGATGCAGCAGGTGTGGACTTTGGCTGAGTTTCAACTGCTGTAACTGCTGGCTCCATTTTACGAGAGAGAGCATTAGAACCCTTAGTGGTCTTAGACCTTTGAAACTGTGTCAGTTCTGGAACCAGACTGCAGAGGCCTTGACCCAGATGGCGGACCCAATAACGGAGGTGATAGGTTCTTGCCAGTATCAGCCCTGACATAGGGAACCCCTGCAATGCCGGTACAAGATTTAGCCCTCACTGACAGATCCCCTGTGTTCGACCCAGTGAATTTAGCCCCTGACATGGGAACCTCAGCCAAGCCGGTGACTGGATTATCCCTTCATGAAGGAACCTCAGAGCGAACTTTGGTAGTTTTAGCCCCCAGCGGGTGGAACGTCGGCTTTGCTGGTACAAGAATTAGCCCCTAGAAGAGGAACCTCTGAGAAAACTCTGGTAGTTGTTTTAGCCCCTGAATGGGGATGCTTGGAGCATGCTCTGGTATAAAAAATAGCGGGACTGCCTTGGAACAAGTCCCAGTAGTGCTAAGATCTTAGTGTGATCCCTCCTGAGGCCGGAGGTGTCTGACGAAAAACCTCCGACCCAGGGTAACCTGCAAACAAAATCACTTACTGGTCACTGCTTCTTACTTGAGACGAAATGTCAAATGTGCCTGGGCACTGACTGATGGAAGATTTCTGCAGGAAAGCCCCTAGACGCTCACACCAGAAAGAATACAACCCACTAGGGAAACAGGCCCAACACACCTCTTGCAAGGATAAAAGGGTTTCTTTCCACACAAAAATGAAAGGTTCAACAAAGAACTCTGCTGCCACGGAATGTTCTGGAAAGAATGTGCATGAGCGGCACGTTAAGAAGGCACACAGCGTCATCAGTGACATCATTACATACAGTAGAAACTCATGTGGCTGGTTGGTGAGACCCTACACATAGGTCACCTGCTCCATAGGGGATGCCAGGCCATTGGTCCCAGCCCTGTCCGTCCATCTTCTTCCACGTGGGTGATGCTGTATTCGTCACAAGCCGGCTAATTGGCAATTAGTTGCAAACTGTCACACTCACCTGGACTCTGCCAGAATGACAGGTACCCCCTTCTTCTCTCCGGTTGGCTTGGGTGGGCTAGGGCTGGATAGAGCAATGCTGGGCCTGCCAAAACAGAACTGAAGTTTAGCGTCACTGTTCCCATGTGTCCCCCAGAATCTCCCCCTCCCAGAATCCCAGAAGACCCTATGTATATGACTCTCTAGGAGATAGTGCACTGCTCATCTTTATGGCAAGTATGGTGGGCTCTCCATCCGGCGAGGCCCAAGGCTGCTAAATCTTGGATGAGTGCGGGTACCAGTTGCTTCACTGGATCCTTGGTTGTCCACGTAGGTATCAGGTATGTTCTGCTTGATGAGCACACAGTCTGTCCACAGAAAAAAAATAGGTAAGTTCCTTCCCCTACAGTGACAGTTCCTCAGGGGTTAACAAGTGTCTTGTCTGTAGTGAATGCAGAGTGTATAGGGTTAATCTCCCCTTTCCATTCTCTGTTTGTTCTTTCCTTTTGCAGGCATCCGCGCTGTGCGCTGAAGAGCGACGTTGGTGACACTCGCGTGAAACAGTGCATGGGATGAGTGTCGTCGCAATCCTGATGTCAGCAGAGCCTCGCAAGCAAATTCGGAAAGCGTGGAGAGCTGCGTGAGTAAGTGTCTTTCAACTGCTGTGCCATGTTAAGGTTGCGGTCGCTGCGCTTCGTTTAACTGTTTGAATGCGCGGCGAAGTTTTATTGACACAATCTTACTTGCTTTCTTTTCCTTTCTTCTCCGCAGGTGCTGGAGCTGCCAAATGGGAGTGAGAGATTCCAATGTCGGAATGCATGAAGGAGTTCAGGGTGCTGCTGTCCAGCGGGGCTGCTGAGTGGTGACTGGTAAGTTGCAAGTACAATTTAGTAACAGGTTCTTGGAGCGTTGCACTAATCCGGGTTTGTCTTCTTATTTCAGATTGAAACGGAGCTGCATTGAGCGTGTAGTTGAAGAACAGAAACTACACGAAGCACAGACTGGTTTCTGGGTGTGGCTTATATAGGCAGCCACGCTCATAGACTAGAACGTGTTGATTAGTTCTACAAGGGCCCTTGGGCCAACCATTTTGAATGACCAGGAAGTGTTCATTCCTTAATGGAATGTGATGACTGTAACTGTTGGAAGCGCCTAGCATGCCAGACCATTACCCACTTAGCCCCTGCATGCCTGTTCTGTGACCCTCTACAATCCACAGGGGAGGAATGCCCTGCTGGCAGTGCAGTGCCCATGACACAAACCTAACAACACATCTATATCTATGTAGCAGTGCACCTGGTATAAGCAGATAGGGGCCCGGGGGAAACCGAGGTCATACTAACTCACACACTTCACTTCGCTCCCAGACAGGCCGGCAACCAAGGTCTCCCACCCTCGTTGTGGGCTATAATTTCATCCCTCCCTGCACCTCGCAGCACAAACCACGTGACCTAGAAGTGAAGGCAGGAAAGCCCTGCTTTCTGATCTTTTTGATTGAGCGGGGCTCTAACAGGTTTAGGATCCGTGCTCTGGGGCTGGCTGGTAAATTCGAATTTGAAGGTCCTAATGCCAGGGCATTTGGGTGCTATAACTTAGAATTGGGATTGATGGGGGTCGGAGGCCCGTGCCCTCCTCCCATGGCCTTGCAGGGTACATTCCTCCCAGAGGGCAAAGGTTGGCAACATTTTAGAACAATGAAGGGTTTATGGATCTGTGTAGCTCTGGCCTTTCTGATCAGTGCCCGGGATATAACCTATTCCTTTACTGATGCTCATGGCCTAGGCCTGGGATGCTGGCTGCTACGCTGTATTTAAGCTTTGTGTTCCAATATGGCTGCTAATATCTAAAATGGTTGCTATTCTCGCATGTGCACTACATCTATGAAGCATACAATGACGTAATTGTGTAGAAGCCTTTTAAGGGCACACCCCTCCCTCCTCGTCTCTTACATTACCTGTTATGGTCTTTGCCTTATTCTGAAGTGCTTGGGGGTGCGGGAAGGTCGTGTTCCCTTACCAACACTTCCTCCCAACGCTGAAGCCGTGGAGTGAGGGCCCATGAAGAAAGTGCGTCATAGGCAAAGCAAGCGTCCCACTTCTGATCCGGACTGAGGCATTCAGTGTGTGAGGATCCTACGCTGAGTAGTTCCTACCACACGATGAACAGGATGCAAATCCTTTTTGTGCCAGCATAGGTGAGCGAAAAAGAACTGCGATGACAGAGACAAGAAAAAAATCCTTACAGGAAAAAACAGCTGTAAATAACACTGCTGGTGCTAGATGCATCCAGCTGCGACCGCGCAGAGAAAATGACCCAGGTATGAGGCGGGGCTTGAGCAGGCGGAGGCTGTGGCCGTTCATGTGCCGGGCCCGCGTGAACTCAAACTGTCTGACCATTTTTATATGGTGCTAGAAAAAGCTCTGCTCCCGTACGGTGGAATGTCCTACAAATATGGAGAATAGGGGACAGGACTACGGAGTGTGCAAAACCTCACTATCAGTTCACTGTTCACATTCTGGTCACACTCGAGACTTTTCACACTCTGTTAACACTTGGTTTACACAATCCACACTCTATGCCAATTACAATAGCCACACTTTTTCCACAAAACCACAATATATCATTATCAGTTCCCTGTCTGCCCTTCGTTCTCTATCTACAGATTTGTTTTTTTTACCAAATTAAAGGTTTGTCATGCTCTACCGGTCATCGTTGTGACCAACAGCATCAGAAGTGGTGGTAGTTTGCTGTGGGTTTCAGGGCAGCAGGTCTGGATCTCTGACCCACGGTGTTGGGGACAGATCGTAACAGTGTGCAGTATTGTGTCATGTAGAGTGAACTGAATTATGCAATGGTGACTGGTGTCTGGCCCTTGGTTTAGCAGTAGGTTTGTTCACCATTCGAGATGTCTGCCATATTTATAGTTGAGCCTTCTTATTGTGTTTAGAGCCACTTCAAGATGTCTGCCATATTTATACTTTACCCTTCTTATCATGTTTATATCAGTGAAGATGAAGTGCAACTGTTCCTGTTTTTGCCTCCATGATTGCCATTGTTTTGGTATTCTATGCAGACGTGATCCTTGAAGTCAGAGATTATGTGACTGATTTCCATTTTTTTTTATCAACAAGGGGGACTCACCCATGTGCCATTCCACTTACATCTTTGCGTATTCCAAAGTGCTCATTCTGACGGTTAGTGGGCCCATATATTGCACCTTGAGCGAGAGTAGAGTGGATTGCTGGACCAATCCAGACATACATTCTGTTTAAAACCTATTCTCTTGCCATCCCACAAAACTACCGTACGCCCTATCTATTCACTAGGTTCGCTAAATCCATGCGCTGTACACAATATGCGCACTCCTTATATAATCCACACTATCTGTACACTATCCACACTATCTGTACACTATCCACACTGTAGGGTTAACGGTCACCAGTAATGGGTGACCGTTAACCCTTACCGCCTTACTACAAGGTCCCTTTGCGGGTTGGTACTTTAACGCCTGCTTTTTAGCAACCCGCAAAGGGACCAGGTTGCTAATTACGGTACCGCAATTTGCGGTACCGTAATTAGCACCTTCCCCATTCCCATTATGCCCTATGGGGCAAACATGGGAATGGGGAAGGGCAATGGGGGAAGGGGGAATTACCGTCCCGCCAACCTTGGAATAGGGCGGTAATTCCCTTTTCCTCCAAGGCGGTGCCGGTATTTTACCGGCATGGACCAAGGTGCAAATAGCACCTTGGTCCACCGCCTACTGTGTAATGAGGCTGTACACTATCCACACTCTCTATACACTATCCACACTCTGTTTCACAAACATACAGTCCACCGCTACCCGTTCACTATTTACACTGTAGTCATTACTAATACATTTCTTTTTCCTAAAATACTGCTGTTCAAAAACTATCCACACTCCATTCAATCGACCCACACTTTTGTCCCACAAAAGTGCAGTGTGCCACTTTCTGTTTACTGTCAACACTCAGTTCATACTCCTGGCTGCACTGCCCACACATGCTTATTTATATATTTAGGTGTTATGTAGAGGGCTCGATGTTGTCTTGTGTCCACTTCTAATTGCTTGGCTGCTTTGTGGACGTGCCAGCGTGGAAGTTCGGACTTGCATTGAACGGTTGTCATGACAGTCTGCTAGGTTACTTCCTCTGAAGTTTGAAGGAGAGGGTCAAGCAGAATAGTTTCCAATTGGTGGCGCTCGGTCCATCGGCCAAAGCTGAAGGCCCGGGACCGGTTTGATGTACATATTGAAGCGGTGCTGGACCTTCCATCAGTCATCTGATCATACAGGCAGCAAAGAATTACTCAGTTTCTCACATCAGCAAATGTATTACACACTGTATGCCGTCCAGCATTATCTAGATGCAGCCATCATGGATGACGTCATGCACACCCTGCAACATGACCACATTGATGCCAATGTAGAATCATTTCATCAACATCAGGTGAGTCAGTATCTAAAAGACACTTGAACATACTTGGATGGGTAGCTCAGTGACTTAAACAACTGCTGTGGAGCTCCATTTTCCACCTGTTGGTAACAGCGAACATCCAAGCTCAGCCGTCCCTTTTCCGAGTTTAATACATTGAGTGCCATTAAACAACGCAGTATTAACTTATAATGGGGGTCCATCCCCCCAATTTCCCCCTTCCACTCCCGCCCCTCTTCTATTGCCCCTGTTCCCCATGCCCCCTTTCTCTATAAAATCCGGATGCTCATTATTACTCGACCAAGCTTTACACTATTAAAATGATGTAGGTGAAATCACTGCCGACAGTCTTCAGAGAGCGAGTGACAAGGTTTATATAGCGCACAGTTACAGAGAGAGCCCCATTTAGGCACTAACATAGGGCATGATGTCGCACTGGCACAATCATTTTGGTACAGTATAATCACTTGTGTAACCTCTACCGTCTCCTCTAATATACATATCTCTTTCTATTGTTTTGTTTTTCTCTGCCGCACTTTCTCCGCATCTCCCCGTTTGTCTGTGCGCCTTTTGTTCTGGTGTTCCACTTCCTGCTCCCCCCCTCACCTCCCTTCTTGGGGTCTGCGGTTTTGAGGCTGTGCCATCCCAGAATAGCTCTGTGCTTATAAATAGCGCCCGCCCTACCACCTGCAGGAAGACTGCTCTGTTGACGGCAGCAGGGCCTCAAAGGAACCCTTTGATGGCGCTGGTGGTCTCGGGTGGGTTTCCAGGTGGGCGTTCGGTGTAGTGATTGGGGGGAGCTCAGGGGTTTGATGTCAGGCTGTCAGGAGGGACTGCGGTTCGTGCAGACCTGCCAACGTATGAAAATCAAAAAGACTGAGATTTCTGCAGCCTCGCAGCGCCTATAAATACTATACACTCGGCACTTCTCTCATCATAGGTTACCAAAGGGGATGTATAAACAGAGAGAGAGAGAGAGAGAGAGACACACACACACACACACACACACACTCTGATTTATTTCCATCTGAGTAAATATCAATATTCCCGCTTTGTTAACACAACTACACCCATGTGTTCTCTTTAATTAATACTTCACCATTTATTCATTGCAAAAACAGGACTTGCATAGTTTGCTTTGAAACGCCATAGAAAGCCATTGTGAGATCAAATCATTTACCCCGGATCACGCGCTTTAGTTAGGTGGCAAAGCCAGGGTTTGAGACTAGTTTGCAAGAATACTTTGCTTTGTAAAGATGGCAGGAAAATTCTAGATATCATGATGAAACATTCTGACAAATATTCAAATCCTTATAGAAATATGTTAAGCAAAAAGAGTATAATTGTAGCTCCCCATGATCTGGAAGGAGGGATATAAGTTCCAGAGTGCACAGTCTTTCAAGAATAAAAAATTGCCTTTTGGTTTTGTCAATTTACTTTTAAAACTTGAAGCTACACCACGAAATGAACCGTGGTAAAATCGCCTGCTTATCGATTGATATAGGTATCCTGTTTATTTATATATCGTGTGAAGACAATATTAAACTTGTATTTTTTATTTTATTGTTTAATGTTCAGACTTAGCTCGAGAGCAGTGCAACGCTGCAAAGGGTGCAGGTAGCCAGCGTTTGGGCTGGTTCCTTTCAACAGTAGCGCAGTACTGTGACTCGCGGTCTGCGTGAAAGGCTGCACATCCATTGGTATGAGTCCTAGGGTCCGGTATTGTTGCATAAAGCATATTTTGAGAGCTTTGTGGAAGTGCAGAATTTCGGGGGCATTATGAACTGATAAAGGGATTGAGTTGCAGACGGTGGGTAAGTGACAAGAGACGGACTGTTTGCAAGTCCTCTTGTTGTGGGTGAGTTGTGATTCCTGCGGGTTGGTCAATTTGCTGCGCAAGGAGCTTAGTCGCCTGGTACACTTGTGTGCTACTCATGATACATACAGTCGTGAACAGTATCCAGGCCTGCAGAGGAAGCCAGTGTGATTCATGTAGGATGGGGGAGTCCGTCATATTTGTATGCACTCCTAATGAGGCATGCTGTGGCATGGTGGACTGTTTTTAGGGAAGTCAGGTGAGTGGCTGGGAAGCCTGTCAGGGGGGCGTTTCCCACATCGAAGCTCAAGACGACAATGGCCTGCACTACAGTCTGTAAATCCTGCGGCGGGAAGAAGGGTTTGATGTTGTGAAGGGTGGAGGTTTGGTGTCGGGCCGTTTGGGCCTTTTAATCTGAAAGAACATGCTGTTGTCGATGGTGAAGCCTAAGGATTTTTCTGGATCCGAGAGTTGAGGAACAAATCCTGCTGGGTGCAGATCAATGAGTCACTGATGGATGTGTTGTTGTCCGATGGGCAGGGATGGGGGGCAGATGAGGATGAATTTGGTCTTGGATGGGTTGGGTTTGAGGTAGGGATCCGACATCCAGCACTAGATGATGGCTAAGGAATCGCAGAGAACACTGAAGTCCTGTGGACTTTTTATTCTCATTTACAACGATCAGTCTTGTATTGGTAGATGGCTTTATCTGGATCTTAAAGTATGATGCCCAGAGGCTCCATGTAGAGGTTACAGAGGATCAGTGACAGGATGGAGCCTTGGGGGACTCAGCAGGAGACTTTGAGTTGGTTAGAATGCACCATATTCATCTGGACAGCCTGGTGCCTGCCCGAGAGGTAGGAGGTAAACCAAATCCAGGACGGTGCCAGTGAATCCCACCCTGTCGGTGAGGAGGGAGAGGTGGATGTGATGGTGGACTGTGTCAAATTCAGCACAGCGGTTAAGCAGGAAGAGGAGGCATAAATTGCCTGTATCCATGATTTTGAGGGCAGTGTCTACCACCAGTATGAGCTCGATGCTACAAATTCCACATACAAGCAAACTTTTTTTGTGTGTTGAACATGAATACATAATGAAAACGAGAGACAGTTTCACTTTTTTAGTCTTGGAATAAGGCACAGAATTGGCTATTTATTTGGAACTTTAGGCTTTCTTAGGGGTCAAGACCTACAAATAAGTGTAGGAACTCATTAACGTACTAATTGAATGTGGCGCCACCAGAAATTAGCCTACCAAGAAGCCCTCTGAAAAAAGTGGGGGACTCTGCCCACCCAAGCGTATCTGGAAGACTAGGGGTTATATTTTCCAGTTAGTTCAGTGCCTTTGTGTATAAGATATACTTTATGGGAGTTACTAAACTCAGCACAGAGATGTCGAGCAGAAGAACTGTGTGTGTCAAGCCTGGCCAGGCACATGCGCACGCCTATACAACAGGTTTACCCAATCTTTTTCTTTTAACGAGGGGTCTGTGTTACAACTGGGTTATAAAACCATTGAGGAAAAAGTGGGGGGAACACAGACTATCTCCTACTCCTGCGTTATGTGTGTAGAAACATGAATTACTTGTTTCCCAACCAAACTTATCCCCGCAAGTTTGCAAGCAGAATCCACTTCTTACAAAAAAACAGACCTTATTCAAACGGTAATTTTGGCAACCAACAGGATACAATATTTTATTACCTGTTTATTTTTAGTTCCTATTCATCATGTTATAAAAGTAATTCACTATCTAAAACATATCATCACACAAGGACTAAAACATATCATCACACAAGGACAAGTGTAACATACAACATCATTTTGTCAAACACATACCTATGTATACACATTCTAAAACATATCACAGCAGTGAGTGGTATAGAGAACACAGTACCACATTATTCACAATTCATTATTTTTTGCATCAAATTGTTTTTGACACCTCTAAAGTTTGATGTGTTGGGTTGTTCACACCCTATCATCTTTCGGAGTAATACTGAGCAGTGGATGAAAGTGCAGAGTTATTGTGTCAACACGGTGCATTTCGGCCCCTACGGCAGGAGATAGACCGCATCCATCCTAGGTCTTCTCCTTTAGTAGTGCCGGGCCTTCATCAGGACGGGACGGGGGATTAATGGTATACTGGGCTCATTTGACTTCTGGCCCACGTGATACTTTTCTTCCTTTTCAATGTGATGAGCAGGGCAGGGACAGGAAAAAGTCACTCAAATGCTTGGGCCTCATTACGACGTAGGTGGAAATACACAGGTAAATCATCAAAAAAATCCCCCTGAGGAATTACTGTTACCGCCAATTGAACAATCAGATTTTTTGCCTGATTTCAAGTGTTGATGGCAGTGTAATTCCCCATTTATTTTGAGTCCATTGGACCCAATGGGCTTTTTTTGCTGAAATTACTGCGGTAATTCCACCAATTCTACTGATTTTTCAGCTTTGAGTGGGAAAATTTACCTCCAGGGTTTCGCTGGAGCTAAATCCTCCACTCAAAACCAAAACACATAATTTGGCATAGTGGTAAAATTGGCAGATACTCAGTTACAGGGCCTCATTACACGGATGGCGGTAAGGATTTACCGGTACCGGTAAAATACCGGTACCGGTAAATCCTTACCACCTTACTACGAGGTCCCTTTGCGGGTTGGGGGATTTAACGCCTGCTTTTTGCCATGGTTCTCCGCCATCCGTGTAATGAGGCCCACAGCCAATTTTAGCACTTGCCTCCTAACACGCAATGAGGCCGATTGTGCTCTACGGGGCCTTTTGGCCGAATTACTCCCGACCGAATTACCGATATTTGGCAGAAAGTGGGAGGATTTACCTACATCATAATGTTGGCGGTAAATCCCCCACTCCAGGGACTTGTAGTATGACAGTGCGGGGAAAGTGACGGCAAGCCATCCTAGTGATGAGCCCCACTATTTTGAGAGTATTACCGTAGGCAATAGTGCCACATTCACAATGACCCCATGCTTACCTATGTCTCCCCATGCATTGTCCACATGCTTAAGAGGAAAAGTAGGAGACTGCAGTGAACGCAAGTGCTGAAATCTAGGAGCCCTCCTGCTCTGCGCAGAAAGCCGAGAATGACCCCCTCCCCCAGACCCCCACTTATTCCGAGACACTGACATTTTGCACCTGCTAACCCGCACCTTATCATTTCCCCAAACAGACAAAAATAGATGCTTGCACTGAGATGTGTGAAGCGCGCTCTAATTTTCACGTGTGCCAACAAAGTGAACCTTTGAGACACATTTTCAGCCCCCACTTAGCCTTTGAAGTGGTTTGACGGTGACGAAGGGCGAGGTGTTCTATTCCCCGAAGTCCCCCGTGTGGCAGGCCCTGAAATTGTGCGCGTGGGCTGCTCTGCTGCCAGGTTGTACTGTATTTTTATCTTAAGGCCGGTACTAAAATTGGAAGAGAGGGGGTATTGTTCACTTTTTAAACATGAACTAAAGCATGAAAAATAAATAGGAAACACTCCAGGGCCCATTTTCATGGTAGCCATAACGTGAATGGAAGGCATAAAAGAGTAAGGCTTCAATGCCTTCCATTCACGCCACAGCTCATTTTCAAGCATTTGTGTGGTGGGGAGGAGGGGCGGAATGCAACTTGCTTTTTCCATTGCTCCCTTCCTCTCCGCCATACAACTGCTCCAGAAGTTGCGCCGGCATAGTTTTGCGTGCCGGGGCAAATGCTGGAGATCCCTATGCTCCCATTCCCTGCCCCTTCTACTGCCGCACCAGCCACCCCCACTCCCCAGTGACCCATTACCCAACCCACCCCCCCACCATGCAAACACCATACCTTCCTTTTCTCCGCTACACCCCGCACAGTACTATTAAGACAGAGAACAAAAAGACAGAAGATTCAGCATTTAAATAACAACCGTTAGTTTGTCATTTTATGTCAAAACTGGAGGCTGCAGAATATGGAAGACTGGAACGGCAGAGCCATATTCGGAGACACGCCAGACTTGGTAGTCAGTCAGATGCGAGCAGAGCAGGATGGGGAACAAGATCCAGCCCCTTAGAAACAGGAGGAAAATGGAGTTCACAAGAACTACAGCTTTATATAAAATGTTGAAAGCTTCTAATCGGGTCTTTCGGAGTGAAAGCCTTTTCCAAGGGGAGAGCAAATTGCTGCATACTTCTGAAGATGGCCAACATCTCAGCAGTCAGGCATGTAAATCATTTGGGGGGCACGAGGTTGATGCTCCTGGCAGAACTAGCAAAAGACTTCTGGCAGCACTGCCTGGAGTCAGAGATCTAATTCGCAGCAGAATATCTCCTGAGGGCGCTCAGCGTGATTGCAGGCTGGAATTTTCAGTATCTGACGGATTCCAGCGACTGGAGGTTAGGCACAAACATATTTGCACGAGTGGAACAACTGTGTGGGCCTTTCCACACAGACCTGTTCGCCTCGAGGGTCAATGCCCAGAAGGAGAGCTAGTACAGCTGGAGAGGGCTGCTACATTACACGTTCCCCCCCTTTGCGATGATCAGCCGAGTACTAGCAAAGTTTCGCAGGGAAGGAGCGAACATAGTCATAATACCATCTATGTGGAAATCACAAGTGTTGTTTCCAGCCCTGATGGATCTCTCTTCGGACTTCCTGAGGATCCTCCCATCGGAAGATCGACTACTCACTGACCCAGTTGGGTCATCTCACCCTCTGAGAGTGACTGGGACTCTTCCCCTCATAGCGTGCAAGGTATCAGGTACAGATGGACCCTGCCAGGTATTTCTAAGTAGGCTGCAGGGCTCATCGCAAACTCCCGGGCCCCATCCACCAGAAGGAGTTCCGACAAGGCTTGGAGCAAATGGGCCGCCCGGTGCAAGAGGGAGGATTTCCTTCTGTCTCAGCCCCTATAGTAGAGGTCCTGAACTTTCTGGCGGACCTGCTCAAGGACGGCAGAGCCTTCAGAACAATGGGAGCATAGAGATCTGCCATCTCCTCGGGTCTCATGCAGGTGGACGGGACAACAGTAGGAGAACACCCTGCAGTTATTAGGCTTATGAGAGGGGTCCGACTGAGGACCCCCCCCTGAACCTAAATACTAATCCTTGTGGGACATGAATATAGTGCTGAGATTCCTAGCAAGCTGGCCAGTGAAGAAATACCTGTCGCTAGTGCAGATATCAGGCAAGCTAGCTATGTTATTGTGCCTGGTGTCATGCAAGAGAGTATGGGATGTAAGAGTGCTAGAGGTGGATAGGAAATGTTACGGACCAGAAGGTGTTACATTCACTCTGGGAAGAAGAAAAAAAATGAATTTGTCGCTCATCTCATATCCGTACCTTCCGGGACAGCGCCGCTTGTGCGTAGCAAAATGTATTCACGAATACGAGCTCAGGACAGCTGAGATCCGGCCAGCTGGAGTGGCGCAGTTGCTAATAGCACGCAGGAAGCTGCACAAGGCAGTGGCCACAATTGCCATATGGGTCAGAGAGATTATGCAGCTAACGGGGATCGACCTGGCACAGTTTGGGGCACACTCTTTGAGAGGGGCTATGGCATCCAAGGCATATTCATCAGGCGTAGCATTGAGCGACATACTTAAAGCAGCAAACTGGGCTAGTGATAGCGCATTTAAGACATTCTATTTCACGCCAGTGCCTTCAGTAGTGCAAGCAGTATTGGGGAGCTTTGAACAAGCATAATGCTTGCCTCTGGTATTTACATAGAGTGAAGATTATCTCTGCATACTGCAAAAGGAGTCTTGATTCTATTAAAGACACGAAGGTGAGCGTTCCTCTCCCACCCAATGTGTACACTGTACATTTAATATGCATAACTCAGTTGATTTGTTACAAAGGGCAGTGTACTCTCCTCCCTAAGGACATCCTTCTATCTTGACAGAGGGAGATCAGAAGAGCGGCTCAGTTGAGTATTAAGCTAAGGACCTCCAGGGAGGCTGGACGAGCGGCCCAGTAGGACTCGACAGGAGACAGAAGTTTAAGATTTGATGAGTAACCATTTGGTTCGGATGGAAAGTTACCAGATAGAAGTTTGGAACGTTTATCAGTACAAGTTCAGGGTGCAGTTCAGAGAATCGAAAGAAGAGGAGGAGTTGAGGACAGGAAGTGACTCACACAGGGTCGGGAAGGACAATGAACTACAGAAGAGACAGTGTTAAGAGGGAAATATAGTTCAGAGGAAAAATAAAGAAAATGGGAAGTTGAAGGTTCATTTTCAGTTATTTGTTGAAACTGCTGAAGTGTAAGATTAAAGACGTTGAAGCATAATGCTTGCCTCCGTGTCTTTAATAGAATCAAGATTCCCTGCGCAGTATGCTGGGGTAATCCTCTTTGTCCCCCACACAGCATGCAGCTTTAAGCAGCCTCCCTCTTCCAATCACCCACCATTCCCACCTCTTAAAGGGACACAACTAGGGCTATAGCCACACACACCTGCCCATTATATGTACAGATACTGGGCCTGATTTACATTGAAAGTGTATGGGCCTCATTACGATTTTGACGGTAGCCATGCTGCTATTGGCGGCATGGCTGCTACCACAAACGGGTCCGGGTTCCCAGAATGGGGAATTACTGGGCCATTCCGAGTTTGGAGGACCCGGTAATTCCTTCCTCCAGGAACCCGGGCCGGACCTTCCCCATTCCCATTTCAGCCCTCATAGGGCTGAATGGGAATGGGGGAGGGAGCTAACAACGGGCTGATTACGACCGGCCCATTGTTAGCTCCCTCTTCCCCTTGCAGGACCCGCTCTGAAAGTCTGGTTTCACCAGACGTGCAGAGCGGGTCCCGCGAGGGGACCTCGTAATGTAGCGGAATGGTGTTAACAGGTCTGCATCCTTTTGCGGCACCCTTTAACCCATTCCGCCACACTTGTAATGAGGCCCTATGACTTTTGCACTTGGGCAGTTTTTGCCATGGTGCTAATACCAAAAATAATTGCCCTTGTTATGGTGCAAAGGTTTTCATTTTTTTTTAAATCACTTTATTTATCATTTTGAAAGTAAAACATACAAAGGAAAGGTAAAATGTACATATCCATTACACCAGAGATATGCATTGAAATTGTATAATACATATAATAACTAAATAACCAATCCTAACAAAACTTTAATTTACATGATGCAAAGGTTTTCTAATATGTCCCAGATGTGTTTTGCACTAGTGCTAATAACGTACAAAATTGCACTAGCATCGGTGCAAAGTTTCTCCAATCTGGCCCCAGGTGCTTTCTAACTACTAGCATTCAAAGCTTAAAGAAGCAGAGCATACAAAGAAATGAAATCTTTCTTTTAAAACATTTGGGTGTACCGAATGTAAGCGCATGGCAGAGGATGGTCCAACGATTTTCCTGGACACTGTAGCGCAGATGTACTCTGGGGAACCACAGTGCAAAGCGGAGGCTGGCAGAATTGCCAAAAGCTTTGATGGCCCCTGGCCTGGGACCAAGGTTTACGGGAGCATGCACTCTAAGGTTCTTGGGCCAGGATTGCAAGAGGCTTGTAAGGCAGTGAATCGCAGGCAATAGGAGTGGCAAATGTGCCGTCACATAGATTGGGCCTGTGGCGTGACATAGGCATGCTCTGCAGGAGGCTCTGGGAATCTTAGAAGGACAAGGAGCTCAGCTGGGACCTGGAGTGCAGAGCTGGCATGGAGAGGTGGTGCAGTGAGGCCCTCAGTAAATGAGATAGAATGCAGGGGTGGACTGGTCATTAAACTAGTTGGGCATTCGCCTGGTGTGCCGCAGCACCAAATACTCCAGGGATGGCCCTTTGCTGGTTTAGGGCTGCCTCCCTGCATGTGTTCACCACACTCCCCCCCTTTCCCTCTCAAGCCAAGGGCTGCCAAAATGGAGGAGAACACCATTAAAACCAAACACGCATTAGCATTGCTAACGGACCTGCCAGACTTTCTGCATCATCTTACTCCTACAGTCATCAGTGTAAACAGAGGGCTGGCCACTAACCTGCCACATCTACACAGCTCATGTTTACATGCAGGACATGTAACTCACGGTGTTATGTACTTGCTGCTAAGACCGATGCTCACAGCGTAGACAAAATCTTCAAGATCAAAAATTACCACATCCGTTTCTCTTTGTGGTGTGCATTATCACCAATGTTGTGACGCATGGTAAGAAGCACTAAATAAAGCAAACTATGAACCTTTATTTTTATATTTATCATGGCCTGTGTACACTGCCTATGTACACTGATTCAGAGAAAAAGTGTTTGAGAGACATCAATTATTTGCCTGGTGACACATCCTATTAGCAATGGATTTGCAAGACTTCTTATTTGTGGCAGTGCGTCTCAGTATAGGAGCATTCTTAGTGGTGTATGCAAGGGACTAGGTTACAATTTCTTTTGACTGGGCTGGAGTCTCATACTGCTAGGGCTGCTGGTGGTGTCGCAGCAGGGTTCAAAATTGCCAGGATCTGGGAGCTGTTTAGCTCCTGGTTATAGCCAAGGAGAGCCTGGTTAGCTTGACACCAACAGCTACCAGGAGCTAAACTTGACTCCTCTGGCCAGTGGTGACAACACACATAGCTATGTGATATTAACTGTATAGTTTTGTGAATGTGTTTACAGGAGGATATAGGATATGCCTAAGGGATATTTAAAGCATCTCTATATATAAAACACTTAGGTATGTTTCGGTACTGAGCTGATGCAATTCATCAGTGTTAGGTTGCCCTCTGCTGTCAAAATAGCAAAGTGCATCTCTGTGTGCCCTTTCCACTTCAACAACAACTATTACTTTAACAAACAGAATTAGCATGGCTGTACACGGTCACCTTCACCTTCCACTATAGAAAATATTTGGAATAATTTCAAGTTGCTTCTTTCCACCCCACATCTCTTTGCACAGGGCGCAGCAGTTCCAGTGTCAATGAACAGTCAATTACCAGCTCAACGTTGCAGTCTCTAAAGAGCGAAACACTGTAGGACGAATGCCTCCTCACAAGCTAAAACTGAAAGTAGGTGCTGTAATTATTCTACTATGCAATCTTATGCCATCACAGGGACTCCCCAATGGAACAAAGTTAACAATTACACATCTACAAAGACACATCATAGAGGCGCGTACCTCTTATTCCATCTGATACAACTATGCCTTTCAGATTCAAAAGAAGACAGTTACTTATATGTTTAGCTTATTCAATGACCATTAATCAATCACAGGGAGCTACCCCTTCCTGAAAGCAATCAGTGATAATTTCGATATTTAAGAAGGGGGACAGAAGTGACCCTATAAATTACAGACCGATATTGACCTTTAAGATATTCTAGAATGGCATATGTCACACCCACCGAGAACTGCTAGTATTGTATAAAATTCGATGGACAACAAGTTAAAGTTTGCATCTTGCGCTCATGTTACATTTGCTGCTCGCTATTTAATTTATTTTTATAATGTAATTTATTTTGGCATTTTTAAAGCGCTCACACAGCCTGCGGGCATCAAGGTGCTGTTATAGGAATTGTATTTGTTGTGTAATAGTTTTTTTTGTCTTAGTTGCGTATTTATAATGCGCTTAAACACCCAGAGGTTTCTAAGCGCGAACCTGGGGATCGAACCTGTGTTGCTTCATGTTGTCTTGCTTCCAAGGCGTGCACGTTGCCGCTGAGCTATCCCTCCGGGCCAACTCCTGGTGCCTCAGAGGTAGCTCTGGCCTAACAGGTGATGGCTGATTAACAGGAGCTGCATTTTGCTCCTGGGCAACAAATCCCAATAATTCTGACCCCTGTGTATCCAGCCTGTAGTCTATCAAGATCAGGTTTATGTGTGAAACACAACAGATGTCACGCTGGACTGCATTGGTCTATTTCATCTGCAAGGTGGTCACATTCACTGTCTTCACATTCATTTCATATTCCTACTACATCAAGTCATTGTTCAGTAGATTTTAAGCTTCAAACTAAATCCTACTTTTCTTGGTGTGGATATATTAAACACAAATTCAAGTTTATGCCATTCCAGCACTTGCATTTGAACGTCAATGCTTGAGCTATCTGCATGACACCTTCCATAACTTCAGTTAAAATCTTGTTCCTGAAACAGATAATAAAAACTTGATAATTGAAAGAATGAAGAACTGAACATATCATCAGTGCTGCAAATGCTCAAATGTACTATGAATCTGGACATATTTCAGACACCACTGACTTCAGAGTAAGTTATGTTAGGACCGTAAAAACCTAGACATTAAAATTGTTCATAAATTATAGATATGTTGAAGAATGTATGTATTTCGTTGGTGGTCCTCTTGATGACATCAATATTACAACCTTTGCACTATGGACATTATTCATTTATGGCTAGTATCTGATGACACAGAACCAGATAATGGCATCTATTGGGTGTTTCTTCATCCCAGTCTTAGTATTTCACAGTTTCTGGTATTTGTGAGCATCCCATGTAGGTCACAGTATGCACAGCTTTAGGGAGTTCCTCACAGGAACAGGAGTGCTTGTCCCCTAAGGGGGAGTCTTTCCCGGTGAGGTCCCACTTGCCTATATACCTAGGGATGTTACTCCAGAGTGGCTCACCGCCTTAGCCTCAAGGAGGGGAGGCTTCCTGTTAGGGAGATGGGACAAATTCCTCCATTTGTCACAGATACCAATCAGTGCATTAAGGTTATTACCCTCACCCTCTTCTAATCCATAAAGATGTGTTAGGGGTCAAAACTGAGTTGAGCCTTATTTTTGAGCAGCCACCTAACATTGAATACTGGGCGGGAGGAGCTGTTTCTGTGTAGCCAATGGGTCAAGCAGATCAATTTCCATTTGATTTTCAAGTTTGGGTTATTCCATATAGAGCTGTGCCTTTTCTATTTTAGTTAATTATCCTTTACATTTCCTGAACATTGAGGAGAGAGCCAAAAGCTGAAATGGGATAATTGATAGTGTGAGAAACCAGACGGTGTCTCACCCGCTAGTCCTCGGGGGTCTGTCATCCAGGTGGGCAGGACATAGCCATTGCTTTTGGATCCAGCTCCTAGGGGTGGACCAGTGTGGCAGGATCACCTGCGTGAGGGGTCTTTGGGGAGTGGGAGTGGGACACCTGATGGGAAGACGCAGTATCCCCCTTCCTGTAATACCTTCACCCCCATCCTATCCGGAAGAATATTTAGGAACTCTATCAAAGTTTCCCCCTCCCCTTTCCCTCCATGAACACTTTCACATGGACAGCCAGCTCTGGGAGAAAACAGACTCACACCCGAGCATTGTACCTGACATGTCCCACTACTATGGTCAGGCAAGGTCAGGCAATTACTGGTAATCACTCACACCTGACTTCCATTAAACCTCCCCACATGGATAAAAGGCGGAGCACGAGAGCACCCTCTGAGCGAGGGAAAGCACACAAAGGAACAGTATTTTCCAAAGGACAGCTGAACGAGAGGAGAAAGACGGCAAACCAAGAAGGGTGTGCAAGGAGAGAGATACCATTGACCTTTCCAGCAACAAACCATTAGTTTCCAGAACCCTTCAGATTAGAAAGTGTAAGGTCAGGAAACCAGACTGAACACTCCGGTATTGTGTGTCGGAGATACCCAGGGCCCTCCTGCACAGCTGACTGAGTCAGGGAGGAACAGCAGCCACCATGGTACCGTCCTTACCTCCAAGATCAAAGCAGCGCCAGAGAGATCGACACAGCCGGTGAGTTGGGGAGACTGATGAAAGACCGGTCTGTGTTGAAGTCAAGACTGCAAGTGGCAACATTGTTTAAAGAGCGCAAGGACAAAGAATGGTAATGTGTGTGATGAAAGACACAAGGAAAGCTTAATAGCTGACGGATGTTGGAACATTTATGGGAAAAGATACAATCCCAGTGACATAGTGGTCCGGCACCACAAGGGTGCTCAATCAAAGGTCTCTGTAAGGTATCTAGCTGAGAAATGGCAGAAAAGAATGTGGAAGATTTGTAAGAACATAGTGTGAAGTGAATTGAAGTGGTCCTGCGATGGTTTAAGCAAAACCCATCGCACATTCGAAAGTTTTGGATTTTTTATATAAAGAGGAAAACGTAGAAAGTGAGAATACATGGTGCGAGCCCGAAGGAGGGAGACCAATTGTGAACATTGTGCTAAAGGGGTCCGAGCCTGAAGGAGGGAGACCCATGATGAACACTGGAAGCAAGAACTAATGAATGTGAAAATTCTGATAAGAAAGGAACTTTGGTGTTTGTTTGTTATGACAGGCCCTCTGCAGTAAGAGACTGTCATTGGGAAAAAGGCTCTGGCAGAAGTTCCTGTTACCTATGCTTTGAACTGTATCCTCATGGCAGAGAAGCCAGAGTGTGTACGAAGCTTGAACGTGCCGCCTTACTCAGTGCTGAAAACATGGTTAAGGGAAGCTAACTGCTCAACTATCCTGACTTATTATTTCTTGAACACTTTTCTTTTTGAATACACTATTGTCCCGGACAATTTGTAGTTAGAAATAAGGATTAGCAATAGGTTTATTATAATAGGCCCTGTTATTCTGACAGAGACTCGACTAGGACTGTGTTATTATTATTTGATGGTCGTAGCTTGCTCCCATCCTTAGATTTAGGCTTAGATAGGCTTTCAACCAACCCATTGAAGTTCAATAAACGCCCTTGAACAGTGATCACTTGTGTCTGTCTTCACTGTTTGATACCATGCCTTCCTTACATGTGGTCTCAGAAGTGGGATATGATTCAATTGACAAAAATTGAAAATCCATGCTGGTAATCGTCATACCACCAGAAGGGAAAATAGGATTATTGAGCTCCTTGAGTCTGAAAGAATATCCACTCTAAAAGAAGTCTTGTTTTCCCAGCTTCATGTCCCAATTGGCCAACAAGATTTGTTTTTCAAAACCCAGGAATTGTTAGATATACTTCCAATCTCCCACTATAACATCCAACAATGGGATCGGATAGTCTAAAAAATAAGACCCTCACACATCTTCATCAGTCCTAGCACCCTGAATCTGCCTTTTCCCGAACCTTTCCTCTTTGGTACCAGGCTAGTTCCCGTACCTGGTCCATCTGGTTTAGAGATCAACATACCTAGATCTTGCCCTCCGTCAGGATGAAGCTCGGAGGAGTCAGACAACTCAGAGACCCTCTCTGAAGAAGTTGAGACCCTTTTTTTCTCTGACTCAGAAAGTCTCACAGAGGGAACCCTTACTCCCCCGGAAGACTTGGCTAACCTTGAAGCTATCATGGCCCAACTGGCCACCCATCAGATTCAGGCCAAAGCCTGTCTTCAAGAAAACGTAAAGAAATTAGTCGAGTTACAGGCAAGACCCTTACTACCTCAAGGGATACTAAAATCTTATCAGAAGGGCGAAGATCTAGGTAATTTCTTTTTGAATATTCGGGCACTTAGCTGAGCAATTGGGATGGGAAGAAAACCTAATAAAATGTTGTTTGGGACACAGATTGAAAGGTGAACGACAGACCAGCTACCCGATTCTTAACTTCATATCCATAAAAGAGGGACCTCTTAAAAGGGTATGCCAAACCTGTAACTTCTATTGACAGGAATTAAGGGCCAACAGATGAAACTCTGGTGAAACCCCTCGTGAATTGGAGTAAAAAATTAAGAACACGGTATACCTTTGGATTAACAAGATCATGGAAGAATTGGTAGAAATGATCACTCTGCAACAATTCACCAATTCGTTGCCTCCCTTTTTACAGAAAGCAGTATTTCAGCTAAACCGACCCACCCTATTCATGGCTATTGAGACTGCCCAAAACCATTCAGATGCAGTAAAACACTTTCACTCTGTACACAGAAGCGAGAAGCGGAAAGTTAAACAAAACCACTTATTGCTCCCAATCCCAGGTACTAGATAGAGGGGGAGGACTTCCTAAACCCAAAGAGCGGATCACGAAAGAGAGACTAGAAGTTAGAAGACCGGACCCGAAGGGTGGCGAGGACTGCAGAAGAGAGGAACTTAAAGGAAATAAACCATCACCTCCTATTTGTTTTTCGTGTATAGAAACGGGCCATTTAGGCCTGACATTTCCCTACAAATCTAAAAGAACAACCTGTTGAAATAGCGTGCCTAGGAGGGGGTGAGTGAGAGGAAACAGAGGCAGATTTAGAAACCTTCAACATATGTCTATGCCAGTCTTCAACTTACTTTACATATGAAAAAGCCCTTGCAAATGGAAGACCAGTAAAGGCGCTAATTGATTCAGGCAGCAGGCAGACCGCCATAAGGGACGATTTGGTTACAACAACAGACCTAGAAAAAGCACACAGAGATAAAGAAGTCTATCCCAAGATACCTGTGTACATTAACATTAGGGGAGAATCACAGATGGTGTCATCAGCCATTAATCCTGGGCTCCCAGAAGAAGTCATTGTGGGAAGGGATTTCCCTTGCGTTCCCTACTCTCTTACAAGAACCTCCAAAGCCCCAAAGGGAATTTATGCCCCAAGATTGTTGGCAATTTGACTGTTACTCCAAGACATCTCCAGTGTGGAAGTGTCATCCCCCTTTTCTGGAGAGGAGCTTGGTGCGTGAGGGAACTTGGCTGAAATTGCGCACACACAAGACACCTCTTCAGGTATTGGTCAAGGTCCTGCCCCATGGGTGGCCAGTATGTGACCTCTCGCAAGATTTCCAAAGTGGTATGAAACCCCCGATGACCGTCTGTGGTCGCGTCATGGCTGTGACTTAACATCAGGCTTCAGAATGAGATAGGTACCATACAATGGTCACATCCAGAGATGGATATCCATACCAACAAACAGTCTTGGATTCAGAACATTTTGGGAAACTTCATCAACACCCGGAGATCCTCTTCCCCAATGTAATCAGTTTCAGTCAGAGGAAAATTCACGGGGTCTTCGATGTGCTGATAATATTTCCCAATAACTGGATCCCCTTTTTGTGCCATATTCAGATCAGCATCTGTGGTCTCCTTACTCCACTGGGCAGTTGAGAGTTCAATTCGGCCAAGTGTTTGGGATCTGGTGACAGCAGCAACTTGGATTTCCCCCAACAGGGACTCGATCTCAATGAGATCCCCATGGGTGCCTCCGGTTTTGTCCAACTGGTCAACCAGGTAATTTCCGGTTTTGTCTGGACCCTCTATTCTGGAATGACCCCTGATCTTCTTCAATTAGATGGTCATCTCATTAGATCGTCAATGGATTGTATTAGTTTGCCATGCTTGAGGGGTTTGTTATTTGCACACAGCATGCCTCAGTTTTTCCACTTGATCAGGTGCTCCTTGAACCCATTCCGGACATAATCTGAATCAGTGATTATGACCAGTTTGTGGAGTCGGTGTTGCACGGCAGCGAGGATGGCCTGATGAACCACCATCAACTCCGCCACCTGACTACTTTGCGGACTGATCTTGTACCCAGCGGAGGGCTCCCATGCATCATTCACCCAGGCATTCCCAACGCCAGCCACCAGTTCCTTTTCCCCGTTGTTATCAACATGGTAGGAGCACATGTCCACATAAACTGTGGGCATCCCCTGGCATGTGTCTTCCTCATAGACTTTGTGCGGGGAAGTCAGGTACGCCTCCATGTTGTCTTGTGTTTTTAGACTTTCGTCCTTGAGACAGTTTTCTCTAGCACAGTCATGCAAGTCAGCCATACCTTGCGCGAGGGGACTCTTCTTGTTTTGGCAATATTTGACCTCCACAGGAAAGCCTTCCATGGACAAAGTCCAGGAAGTAATTCTAGAATTACTCACTTTCCCCGCCCGGATTTTGTCACTTTGGAGATATTACAAAGGCTGGTGAGGAGTCTCGACAATGATGTGCTCCCCAATGGATGAACAGGCAGTAATTTTTCAATGCTGACACCATTGCCAGGAGTGCCTTCTCACAACCATTGAATTTTTCCTCAAAGGAGGACAAAGTCTTGCTCGCATAGGAGATGACTTTGTTGCCCTAGTCATGCTTCTGGTATAATACGGCTGTGAAGCAAGTATTTGAGAACCCTGTCTCCAAGAAGAACTCCTTGTTTTGGATGGGGTAAGCTAGACAAGGCACTTGTGAGAGGCTTCTCTTCAGTTGTTTCACTGCCTCTGCTTGCTCTGGACCCCACTCCCACTTGACCCCACCCTTTAATAAATGGACCAGGGGTCTCCTGACCTCTGCGTAGTCTGCTATGAACATTCTACTATAATTAGTAAGTCCTAGAAGGCTTCTTAGTTCACGCAGAGTCATGGGGTATTTCAATTTTAGTAAGCTTCCACCTTTTTCACCTGGGGACAGAGACCCTCAGGAGTGATTTCATGCCCTAGGAAGTTCACGCGGTCTTACACCACTGCGCCTTCTGGAAGGACAGCTTCTCTCTGGCTTCCTTCAACTGGGTCAGAACATAGCGTATTTCCGCTATATGTTCCTCCACTGTTGAGCTTTTAATTAGAACATCATCCACATAGGCCAGGTTTCATCTTTCACCCAAGTTGGGCATGGTCTTGTGCATAAAATGTTTAATTCGTTTCTGGAGTTTATATATCCAAAGGGGGCTTGGGTCCACGTGTACTGCTGCCCTCCAAAGGTAAAGGCCAGCATGTACTGGTCTTCCCTATTCACGGGTACTGTCCAGTATCCATTGGTCAGGTCAATGGCGGTATACACCTTTGACCCTTGGATCTCGGCCAGTCCTTGATCAATGTAGGGAAGAGGTCATCGGGACATGTGGACCTGTTTATTTAACACCCTAAGGTGTGTGCATAGTCTCCATTGGCCCTTGGGTTTTAGTGTCCCCAGTACCGGATTATTAAAGGTACTGTGGATTGGACAAATTATCCCACGGGACTCTAAGTTCTTATGATCTCCGTTAGTGACTGCATAGATGCGAGAGGCAACCGATATTGCTTCACGAATACGGGAGCCATCCCAGATCCGTGAGTATTGATGTAGAATGTATCTCACTGTGACCACAGTCGTACGAGTCCACTGCAAAGATTTTTTGAAAATCCAGAAACAACTGCTTCAGCTTCTGCTTTTGCTCCTCTGTCTCACAGGCATCAGCGAGGTTGATTTGTTCCTCCACCATCTGCCTGAAGCCTGGAAAGACCTCGGGTTTGGCGATTTTCGCAGTATCTTTCAGCTGCGTGGAGAGATCTCTCCTTATGGTGTTGGCCTGGACAGTAGGTTTCAGGTAGGAGAGGCAGTTCATTTTGACCTGAAATACCACTTTATCCTTCCTGATGTCGCAGGCAGGAAGAGTACACCAAGAAATCCCCCCCTTGCCGGGTGAAAATCTTTTCTGGAGGTAAGTCATCATCCCAGTCGTAGCAGTCATTGGGGATCCGTCCCATGATTTAATTCCCTAAGTCAATGGAGAAATGTTGGGCATAAACCGCCATTCCAATAAAGGTGTCTGCTCCCAGAGGGATACTCATAGGGTCGCTGTTATCCACCAATATTCGAATGGTGTCGTGTTCTAAGTCAACTAATGGTGCTGGGTTAAATACAACCCCTGCTGTTGGAGGTAATGATTAAATTTACTTAAGCGTCCGGGTTTTGGTGTTTCTGTCTTATCTTAATGTTTAGGGGGATGGTGAATTGTCGGACCAGTCCTGGGATGGTGACCTCTTCTCCAGTTTGAATTTCAACTACATATGGCAGCAATTGAGGTGACTGAAATGCTTTTTCAGGATTGTCAAAGCCCATGGGGTTACCCCCCAGTCGGGACCAGACTTTGTCATTAATTAGGTCCAAATTAATTGCAAATCAATTGAGAATGTCACTGCCTAAGAAGAAGGCATAGGGGACATCTTGCGCAACCCAAAAATTATGCTCTATGCTTTTATCACCAATGGAATAGCATGCACCTGCTAGGCAGGAGATGTTTGTAATTGGGAGTTTCCAGGCCCATTTACCACTTATCTACCAAATTAAATGTGGGAATGGTCTGATCTTTTGTGAGTTTCCTGACTAACGCTTCACTGATGAAGCTTTTTCCATTATTCAGTCATACTCTGGCGAGAACAGGCCCCACCCCTCATTTACCTGAATGGGGAGGAACAGCTGTTCACCCTTTTTCTGAATGTCAGCCAAGATTTGAGCTGGTTTTTCATCAGCTTTGATCATGGGATTTGGGTTTTCTTCAAATTGTGAATCAGTATAATATTTCTGGGTATTTCCTTCCAGTGTGGAATGCCACTTAAAACTTGGAGGAAGGTTGATTTTAAAAAATGGAGTAGGGTTCCCATCACCAGTTTGTTCTCCTATAGAGATTACATTTATTTCAGGGACTTGATTGTTCCTAAAGTGGAATTGAATGTTGTCAGACCGCTGCTCGACCATATGGCATGTGCCATTTAGACTTACATAGTTGGTGCTCTGTTTTAATTTTATTGGCCAGTTAGTCTGGGTCAAGAGGACCTTGTTCACACAGTCTATTAGGGGTGACAACCTCTGAAGGAGGTCATTCCCTAGGAGACAGGGGGTGCCCTCTGGAGTGACGACTATGACCGGGTGGTTCACCTTATGTCACCCAATTTTGATCTCCAGATCCGCAGTCCCCCTTGACAGGAATGTCATTTCCGTCAAAGTTCTGGAGTTGTCCAGGAAGAGGTGTGATGGGAATTTGGTGACTCTCCCCTCTTCCTGGATTGATTTGATCAAATGCCTCTTTGGATAGAAGGGTAGCTTGGGATCCTGTATCCACCAGCGCTGAAAATGCACATTGGCCTTGTACCCTGATGGGTGCATATAATCTATCTTCTCTCTCCTCCAGGGGACAAAGGAATTGTGCATTTAGGGCCAGCTGGGCAGTTAAGTGCTTTATTTTGAACTCTGACACTGTGGGCTTTGGACAGTTTTCTGTGCCGTAGTTCGGGAATCTGTAAAGAAAATTTGGCATCCTGCTATTTGGGGGTGAATCCCCTTTTTCCCTTGATTCTGTGCAGTGACCCTTTTCCTGGAGAAAGTCACTTGAACCGGTTTGGGGGAGGATCCCTCATTTATTTCTGAGTTCTCTGGATGACATTTTTGTGGTTCAGGGATTTGTGGTTCTGGGTCAGTCCCCAGTCTAAGTTAGGGTCTTTTGGAACCCATTTTTCTTTGGGAGGAATCTCCCCGTCCTTGAAAGAGAGGACTTTCTTCCCAGAATCCTCCAGGGATTCTTCCCCTTCAAACTGGAGGACACAGACTTCCTCCACAAAATGGGTCTTCTTTGTCCCTTGGTTTCTCCTACTTACCCTATGTTCCCTAGGTTGCAGAGATTTGGGTTCAGGTTCAGAGGGTTCTAGGGGCTTTTCACGGGTGAGGAAGGAAGCTTCCTCTAGGGCTTTGCAACCTCCTTGCCCCCGGGCCTCCTCCTCTGGAACCTGTTGGTTGTCAGGGTTTTCTACCCATCATTCTTCCGGGGTGCCAGATCCTGGATTCGAGCTGTTCTGGTCAGCCATGTTCATTTGAGGGCTCTGGTGATCCCTTAACATGTGACTCAGGTCATAGGTCAAGCTCTGGACCTGGCGCTCCAGTTGTGACACCCTCTCTGGTTGATATGGGGGTCTAGGATCAAATCGTTGTGGCTCCCTGGAGGACTAACTGTCCCTTCTCCCAGAGTAGCTTGGGCATTAAGGGCTTGCTCCCCTTGTACCTCGGGCTGATGTAAATGGCACAGTCAGGTGACATATTTGCGGGGTACCCTGCCTGGCTACCACCTACTTGGGCCTGGTCAGAGGGTCTCCTCTGCCTCTAATTTGGTTTGTTAGCGGGAGGTGTATTTTTAGGACCCCCATTTCTTGGTCCAGAATGGGCTTATTCTTCACCTCCGCCTCCTTGGCAGCAGCGGGGTGTTGGCTGGCTTGGGATTATTGGGAGAATTTTTGTTTTACACAGGTTTTGGACTTCATAGATCCTAGTAGCCTGTCCTATTACCCAATACAGAGTCCTTTCCATGTGGAAGTCCCTAACCAGTTGTGTCATTATGTACTTATTGAGGGCATGAAAATAGGTATTAATGAACTCCCTACTTTTAGTGCGCACCCGTCTAGAGGTTAGGGCAAATCCCTGATTCAATTCTAGTACAAACTCTCTCGGTGCCTGATCCTCTCCACACTGCAGGTTGTAGGCCGTCTTCCGAGCCTCCTGGGGTTTCCGGTGCAGAGAGAAGTGTTTCAGGATGGCCACCTTGTAGGTAGACCATCTTAAATGGAAATGGTTTAAATCCTCCAGCTCAGCAAAGAAGCTGTATTCTGGGGAGAATGTCCACTTAACAAACTCCATGGAATTCTGGAATTTTTTTATGCCAAATGATGTCACCATCTGGTCATACAGCTGCAGATGCTCCCAGATTGAATACTTGCCATTTTTTGGTAAAGGGCCATGAAGTTTCTAATGTTGTTTTTATTTGTTGAATGGGGTCTTTTACCAGAGTTCCCTTTTGTTTCAAAGCCTTCTTTTTACACTGCACCTGAGTCCATTTGCCCTCAGACTCAGATCTGCTACTATTTGTGTTTCCATCCCTATCCTCTAGGCGCTCCCTGATTCTTTGACACTGGGAGTCTCTCCCAGAATGACAGGACCTAGTCTCATCTCCCCTGCTGTATTGTGGGCTCTCTGGGTCACTTCCCTTGGACTCCCTTTTTCGCACCGTGGAGTACTCATCTGACTCTTCCCTTCTTCTAGGGCTCGGGGAGAACTCCCCCCACCTCCCTGAAAGGGTGGAGGTTTTCAGGATGCTTTTTTGGGGCCTAAACTCTGACTCTTCTTTATCTGCAAAGTGGACCAGATGGTCCCTTTGTAACCTGTGTCTCTGCCAGTCTAGCTCCCCGATCTTCCCTTCATAGGAGTCCTCCTGGTCAGATGTGTTTGTCAAAATATTTTTGAACCTAAGCAATGATGCGCGTCCACCAATCTCTGATGGAGGCTGGCCTGCCGGCTCAATCATGCTAGGCCTACTTACATCCAGCTGCCTCGTATTCCCCTGCTCTTGAGAACTCATAGGCAGGAAGTTAGCAGCGCCTTGCGCATGCCAGGTGGTGGGTTGGCTTGATGGCCCCGGGTACAGAGGACATCACACCATGATCAGGGGTTTCCCTACCATCCCCTAATAGTTCCTCAATGCCTGATTAAACCTAGGCCGCTCCTTCTCTAATCTCTCTAATTTAGTTTTCTCAGCCCCTATTTCCTGGTAGTATGCTGAGGCCTGAGCTTTGTGCTCTGCTATCAGGGCTTCACTGGCTTCTATGACCTTACCTTGTGCTACTACCTGACTCAAGATTCCCCTGTTCTCTTCACAAAGAGCCTCATTTCCTTTCTGTGCGTCTTGTATTGTCTGGGAATACTCATACCATTTCTTTTGCAGGAGACTAATGTCCTCACTCTGCACATTTTGGTCTGTATTGTCTGCTCTAGGTCACATTCTATTTGTCTCATATGCCCCATTAATTTTTCATTCTCTAATTTTATGTCAGTCATTTCCTGAAAACATGACTCGCCTTTCTCCAGGTCTACATTCAACTGCCACTCTTCCTGGCATAGGGGATCTTTTTCCTGATACAGGGTGCCATTCTGTTCACTAAGGTTATCTCTCTGCTGTTTCATAGCGCTCAATATCTGGCGCTCCTGGTCAAATTCCCCTTGGGAATGGACCTCTTTAATAATCAACTGGTTATTTTCCTCTTCCAATTGCTTAATCACATTTTTCAAAACACACAAGTCCTCTAAGCAGATGCTATTGTACGCCACTTGTTAATTCAATTTTAGCTGACTCTCTTTTAGGTTCTCAACCCCTTCTTGGCACTCCTCTTTCAGTGCAGAGAATTGGGACTGTGCTGCCAACTCATCATTTAGCTGCTGAATGATATTTCCTAATTCTAACTCCGAATTCTCACTCTGTAGCACTTCCTCCTCTACATGCCTTAACTCTCCCTGTGCTTGTTCTAAAAGTTCAGATGGATTTAGCTCAGAGGCTACACTCTCCTGGTACCTTTCTTCCATGATCATCATGTTAAAGTATGTGTATGCAGTGAGCTGAACCATTTTAGTTTGCTCATCTTTGGTGGTCTGCGTCATGTAAAAATCTGCCAGGGCTTGATGCAACAGGCCACTGTCTTGCCATACATCCATAGTTATAGAGGTCACCTGTTGCATCATTCTAGATTGCCAGGCATCATGTCCTTGTTCTGCCCATTCCCCATTATTGAACAATTTGGACAGAAGGTGCTTCCTAGCCATGTTAATTTCCATGGTGCTCATTGTGAAAAGTGTTCTGCACCTGATGGGTTATCTATGCAAGGGCAAAATCTACACCATGCTCCTGCCTAGTTGATGCTTACACTATTTTATTCAGACACACAGCTCTGACACCTATAGTACATGTTTGGCTGGCGCCTTCACAATATAACACAGCTTACCATCCACTAAATGTAACAATACTTCAATGTGCTAGTCTGCTGTGCTACACTCTCACTGGTAGAAACAACTCTCTTAATCCCAAACTCGAGCCCCCAAGTTTGTCACAATATATTATTGTGCAGTCCAAGCCAGTCAGGGATCTCTTTCCCCTGCAAGGAGTGTGGCGCACGATAAAACCGCTTTTAATTTTACAATCCCAATTCATTGTTTAAGGATGCCTCCAACCGGTCTTGCACCCAACCTCCACATGCACCCTAAGTCACATGGGGCCAGGAACCAGTCCGGTGTGTTATCAATGAATATTTATTAATTTGTGATTGAACAGAAAAATATAATGAACAGTTACAAGAACCACCACAGTGTGGTAGTACAGACTTCAGAGTATTTGTGATCAATTAGCAGAGCAAGAAAGCTCAAACATGTAACACCAGGTTAAACTCTGATTTTTAATGTGGTTTTCAAAAACACTCTGAAGTCAGCAATGAATGGGATAATTATTTTCTACACCAGGTAAAATGGGTTTTCACTTTATTTGGACAACTGCTATGGGATAGCTCACAAAGGTTCACACTTGGGGGTTCACAGCAAAGAAATAAAATTAGGATGTTGGCCTACCTAGGCTCCAAGCATTTTACATTTAACTCAACTCTTAAAATTACACACTTTCCCATGGTGAACCCTCGCACAGTGGTTACCTGCAAAACAGTGATTACTGAAGGGCAACATAATTGGCCTCATTACGAGTCACCTGGTATGGAAATAACGGTGGCGTTAAATCCGCCACCACCGTTGTTTCCATATCGGGGATCTCGAGTCATGCAGGCGGAGGTGTCATTCCTGCCAGGTCTGACCTGGCGGGTTTAACACCGCCCACCTGCAGGCGGACGTGGAAACACCGGCACCATCACGAGATGGTGCCGGTGTTTCTATGGTCCCCATTCCCATTGAGTCCTAATGGGGATTTACCGAATTCCGCCTCCAGAATTCCCGGGTCACCGGGGTTGTAATGCCCTGTGTGCTCAACCAGGTGCTAGATGCCCTCCTGAAGCATGGAAGGGACCACATATATTAACCACAGACTGTGGAGGAGGTGAATGCATCGAAAATCGCATTATATGCGCTGGCAGGCATGCCAAACATAATCGGTGCCATCGACTGCACCCATGTGGAGCTGGTAGTCCGGCATGGCGAGGAGGTAGTGTACCGCAACAGGAAGCTCTACCATTCCTTGAATGTCCAGATGGTGTGCAATGCAAGTCCATTGATTACGCATTGCTGTGCAAGATACCCGGGATCCACACATGATGCCATGGTTCTGTGCAACTACACGCTTCCCTGCTACATGGCACGATGTACTGAAAAACGTACCTGGCTGCTGGGTAAGTCCAACAACAGGGCAATGAGGGGTGTTGCCTGGGGGGAGGCACAAGCATAGGCAACCTGTCTGCTGGCTGGGGTATGAGGGGTGTAGCCTGGGGAGGCAGAAGCATAGGTAACCTGTTGGCTTGCTGGGGTATGAGGGTGTTGCTTTGGGGGGAACACAAGCATAGGCAACCTGTCTGCTGGCTGGGGTATGTGGGATATTTTGACCCATTCCTATAAGCCCCACTGCATCACTTTACAAATGGTGAAAGAAACAGCCTAAAATGGATGCGCTGACTCCTGTGCACACCAAAATCTGCAAAACTGCATTGGTTCACAATCTAAAAAAGGCTGCACCCGCTGCCACACAAGCAAGGGATGGGTGAAACCAGAGTTATCATTGCAGATGCATGCCGGTGGGCTCTGTTACCTTCAACATGGAGCAAAACCACAGAATTGTGCTGAAAACCGAAATTGCCTTCCAAATGTTAGATTTGCAACCTTAAAAAGGGCTGTTTCTGGTGCTAGATCCATTCAATTCCATAGAATCATTGAGAGTAAAAGGATATTGCAATGCCCAGAATCATCCAGTGTGGCTCAGAGGAACCGGGACTCACTGACTTACAGCTTTAGAAAATGTATCTAAGGAAAAAGCAGTCCAGGAACATTTCTCAGGAAAGGCTAATTACTTTGGGGAGGCCTCACATACTCACAACAAAGGCCCTCATTAGACATTTGTCTTTGCCTCAAGCACAGACAATAGAAGGCTTGGACCAGCATCCTCCCAGAGGAGGGGTAGGATGCTGGGAGAGGCTTTACAGTGAACTTCAAAGGACTGACCAGTTGCTTACACTTGGGAAAAGACATTTGGTGTTTAAAATGCTTATTTTGCCACAGAACTTCATGACATTTAACTTGGTGGCAAGAATATGTAAATGAGTGAAAAGTACATACATGCACATTTGAACTTCTGCTAGCCATTTGAAGACTTGTTAGGATTTCTTACTGCATAAGAAACAAAAGTTATGCAAAAAGACTAATTGCACAGAAACTGTTAAGGCTGCAAATCTAATATTGTGTACCCATGTACTAGGGGTGATTGCACATATATGTACCAAATTAGGAAATGTTAGGCCAAATCTTTATGGTTGAAATTGCCAAAATTCCATAGAAAGGCGACACCAGGTCCAATCGACTTGGGAATTAGATGTAAATATGAACCACGAAATATGTAATATATGTGTCCGATTTTATTAGAGGGCATAATTATATGAATATGTATTCATGGGAAAGTTAAATTCTGTCCAAAAAACTGTGGGAGTTTCCCAAGTCACATCATAAAATATGACAACCCTTTCTGCCATCCAACCAGCAAAAAGCGAGGCGGAAACTGCCTTTGACCAATCATAGCCTTGTGGGTATGGGTTGTAAGTCTGCCCCCACCATAAACTTAGTGATGTCACTTGGCATGATAAATAAAGGAACCTCACCACACACAAAAGACGCTGATTCCTGACTCCATCCTGATTTTCGCATGGCGGCCTGTTCCAGAATTCTCCATCTTGTTCTTGATCCAGATTACTTCACAAAACCAAAGCCTCAGCATTTTCTGAACTCTTTTTCAGCTAGGCCTCAATCTTGAAACCATCCCAAACTTAAGGGAAATTTGATCCAGTTTGGCTTGCTACCATTCATGCTTGCCTGCGGAAACTCGCCATCCCGCTGATCTACAGTGTTCAGCAGCCAGAAGGGCCTATCCAATTCAGTCCAGTCTGAGGTGCCAGTCCAGTCCGAGGTGCCAGTCCGCTGATCCAATCCTGCCAGAAATGCCCTGCTGCCTGTAGACCCAATCGGATGACCAGAACCCTGACGGTCCAATCCTAATTTAAAGAGGACTGTAAGTATCAATAGGAATCATAGTAATCCATAGCATATCTTGCCTTACTTGTCCCATCCCCATCTCTCAACCATCCTATCTTTAACTTAAGACCCTATAATATTGTCAGAACCCTTCTTGAACATAAGCCATCAGTGATTTGGATTAAATAAATTAATTCCCATAAAGAAAACAGAGTATCCGCCACATGAAGGGTTACAATCGGCCGTGCATTAACTGTGGAGATTCACGGGTGGCATTCTTCTTTTTCTTAGCCTTAATCTAGTTTAAGTAAACTCAACCTGTCATTTTAAAACTGATTTTCTGTTTTTCTGTTCTATTTTTCCAAAAACGCCTCTCATTCAAACTTGCATAACTTCCTCAATTTTATATCTAGAGACGTACTTTCAACTCTGACTTAAACCTAAGACCTGTAGCTACATCCCTACCCTAAAACAGTGTCTTTGACCCGTTGTTCTTAAAATTTGCATAGGGAAAATTAGGCGGGAATTTGCATTTGCGCAAAAGTTTTACACATGTGATTTCCAACTCAAAGTATTTCCAAACTTCCATTCTGATTCAAAATGTGTACTGTGGCTCATCTTGTAGCTTATGTTTGTTAGGACCTTTTCAGTGTTGCTCCCACAAGAATTAATATCAATTTAAGGATTTTTGCACACTTTTCATTGTTTCAGACAGCCATTTTTCAACTGTCATTTTAAAAGTGTAAATTTTGAAAACATTTTTCTCTCTTGTTTGGGGAGGGAAGATTGTATTCAAACCCTGTACGCTGCTCTACATTCCTGAATACCTGATACTTACTTACATCTATGAAGAATTGCTTCTTTGTGAGTTGAGAAAGTTGCAGGGGGCAATCTTAACTTAAGCACTATCCTTTCCACAAGCCAAAACTGTTCTTTTCTCTGTGTTTTATATTCTGTGTAGTCATAAGTGAATTCAACTGCCTTACCTACTTTCGGATTTGTATTTGTCACCACATTGATGATTGCTGCTATATATATATATATATATATATATATATATATATATATATATATATATATATATATTAAAACGGCCGGTAAGATAGTTCAGCGGGTTGAGCACTCGCTGCTGCGATATGAGCGTGATCTGCAGGTCGCAGTTTCGAATCCCAGCAAGGCCAACACAGCCTTTCATTCTTCCGAGGTCGATAAATGAGTACCAATTTCGGTTGGGTGATATTGTATGTAAATATGTGCTCTGTAAAGCGCTTTGGATTAAGGCGCTATATAAATAATACATCATTATCATTCAAACCTATGTTTGATTTGAATTTTATATAAATAATACATTTTACCTTTACCAACCAGTCTGATTCCTGGTCCATCGTGACCTGGGGTATTTTGAGAAGGGGTGTGATATGAGTGGTATATCACTCAGAATATTGAACCTATAGACACAATAAATGGGTATTTCATTAGTGCATTGCATGCTGGGTTGAGACCCGGGTGTATTGCCTGATTGAAATCCTTAACAGGCAGGAGGGGTGTTGCCCTGGGGGGGAACAGGTATAGGCAATCTGTCTGCTGGCTGGGGTATGAGGGGTGTTGCCTGGGGGGTACAGTATAAGTGATTTCAATCTGACGCTTCACCTAAGTCAATGCCTAGTGTGGGATGCACAACTGAAACCCTTAATCCTTAATTAATTATTTGAGTCTATAAGTTCTTTTATTCTGAATGATGTACCACTTATATCACGCCCCTCTCTTTTAATCCCCCCCCCCCCCCGCCCCCGGTCACACTGAACCAGGAATCAGGCTGGTTGCAAAGTTAAACTATTTATTTAGGTATTTTCACAAGATAAACTATTTTAATGTGTATACAATGATCACCAATGGGGTGATGTCACAGTAAACAATCTCTTTAATCACAAGGTATAATGATGGGCAAAACAAAATAGGATTAATACTTTTGGGTATGTTCAGTCAAATGGCAGTGTGGTTACTATTTCCCCTGCACACCCCTCAATCCCCACAATATGCAATATAAAGAGATGGAAGGAGAGAAAACAGGTTTCAGGAATGCAGAATTCAAATACAATGTCAATCCCAATTTCCCCCAGCAAACACAAGAGAGAAACAGGAATGATTGCAAACTTGTCAAAAATGGTTTTAAAGTTGGCTTTGAATGAAATGGGGATACCACTGAAAATGGATTAATTCACTGAAAGTGTTGAAATTCTAATGGGAGCCACTTTATCCGGTTTCAGACAGCCATTTTTCAACTGTCATTTTAAAAGTGTAAATTTTGAAAACATTTTTCTCTCTTGTTTGGGGAGGGAAGATTGTATTCAAACCCTGTACGCTGCTCTACATTCCTGAATACCTGATACTTACTTACATCTATGAAGAATTGCTTCTTTGTGAGTTGAGAAAGTTGTAGGGGGCAATCTTAACTTAAGCACTATCCTTTCCACAAGCCAAAACTGTTCTTTTCTCTGTGTTTTATATTCTGTGTAGTCATAAGTGAATTCAACTGCCTTACCTACTTTCGGATTTGTATTTGTCACCACATTGATGATTGCTGCCATATATATATATATATATATATATATATATATATATATATATATATATATATATATATATTAAAACGGCCGGTAAGATAGTTCAGCGGGTTGAGCACTCGCTGCTGCGATATGAGCGTGATCTCCAGGTCGCAGTTTCGAATCCCAGCAAGGCCAACACAGCCTTTCATTCTTCCGAGGTCGATAAATGAGTACCAATTTCGGTTGGGTGATATTGTATGTAAATATGTGCTCTGTAAAGCGCTTTGGATTAAGGCGCTATATAAATAATACATCATTATCATTCAAACCTATGTTTGATTTGAATTTTATATAAATAATACATTTTACCTTTACCAACCAGTCTGATTCCTGGTCCATCGTGACCTGGGGTATTTTGAGAAGGGGTGTGATATGAGTGGTATATCACTCAGAATATTGAACCTATAGACACAATAAATAAGTATTTCATTAGTGCATTGCATGCTGGGTTGAGACCCGGGTGTATTGCCTGATTGAAATCCTTAACAGGCAGGAGGGGTGTTGCCCTGGGGGGGAACAGGTATAGGCAATCTGTCTTCTGGCTGGGGTATGAGGGGTGTTGCCTGGGGGGTACAGTATAAGTGATTTCAATCTGACGCTTCACCTAAGTCAATGCCTAGTGTGGGATGCACAACTGAAACCCTTAATCCTTAATTAATTATTTGAGTCTATAAGTTCTTTTATTCTGAATGATGTACCACTTATATCACGCCCCTCTCTTTTAATCCCCCCCCCCCGCCCCCGGTCACACTGAACCAGGAATCAGGCTGGTTGCAAAGTTAAACTATTTATTTAGGTATTTTCACAAGATAAACTATTTTAATGTGTATACAATGATCACCAATGGGGTGATGTCACAGTAAACAATCTCTTTAATCACAAGGAATAATGATGGGCAAAACAAAATAGCAATAAAACTTTTGGGTTTGTTCAGTCAAATGGCAGTGTGGTTACTATTTCCCCTGCAAACCCCTCAACCCCCCCCCCCCTCAATATGCAATATAATGAGATGGAAGGAGAGAAAACAAGTTTCAGGAATGCAGAATTCAAATACAATGTCAATCCCAATTTCCCCCAGCAAACACAAGCGAGGAACAGGAATGATTGCAAACTTGTCAAAAATGGTTTTAAAGTTGGCTTTGAATGAAATGGGGAAAACACTGAAAATGTCTTAATTCACTGAAAGGGTTGAAATTCTAATGGGAGCCGCTTTATCTGGTTTCAGACAATCACTAGCAATGATTTGAGAGCAATGAGCAAGTTAAAAACTTAATTTTGAGGTCGGGTGCAATGAAAAGCTATTTTACACGTTATGGATTTTGGCCAAATGAAAAATTTCCGGCAAACTTTTCTGCGCGTGGTAAGCGTGATTGCGGAATAACTATAGGGTTTTGGGTTCTTTAGAAAGCTTAGGATGTTAGCTACCAGTAGACACTTAGATTTCGTTTCTAGCAAAAAGTATGAAGGAGTTATGAACTTTGTCGTGGAGGTCGTTTTTTTCAGAAAGAGGCAAAATTATAAAACAAGGATGCGCTTTTAAAATACAAACAAGGTTTCTTTACACTAGGGATGGACTATGAAAAAACAAACTACACGGATGCTCAGCCACTTGATCAAGGCAACTGCCAGCCGAGACGCTTGGCTTCTTCAGATGCAATATATCAGCGCAAAGATGATTTTAACAATATTATTGCAGAAGGACTATAGGATAAGAGTGAGGGTTCAGGCAAGACAAACAGGATTTCTAACAATACAGTTCTGGATATAAGATAGGATTTGATTTGGATAGGGATGACTCTGGACAGTACATAGGCTAGTGACAATCCTATACTATGGATACTCACTACCAATGTTTTGAATGGAATCGTCAGGGATCTGGTTCTGGTCAAAGATTTCTGGGACAGACTGCTGGGCACACTGGACTGGACGGGTCAGCGATCAGCAAGGCGCTCTGGACACCGCACGGCAGGACTGGACAGCAATGCACTCTGGTCTACACTGCACAGCATGATTGGACTGGATCTGCAATGGCTCTCTGGTCTGCATAGCACAGCACAGCACCAGATGAGGTTTAATCTGCCCTTGGTTATGAAGATGATTCTTTGGCAGGCAAGCAGTTATAGCACAGCCTGGCTGCTTCTTTGGTTTCCCCTTTAAGTTGAGGAATGGGTTCTGGAAGTTAGGCCCAGCTGAAAGTGGTTCAGCTATGCTCTGAGCCTTTCTGCTTGCAAAGTTTCTGTATTCTGGAACAAGGAGTATGGATGGATCTCTGTCAGAGTGCTTCACCAAATTTGAGATGGTGGGTGGATCTGTGTCCTTTTCTAGGTCCTCAGCTGTCTCTATTTATGTGTTTGATAAAGGGGTGGGTATACTGAATTATCCTAGGTGCCCCCCGTAGGTAGTCTATTGGCTAAAGTCTGCTCTCTCACTTGATTGGAGGAGAACACAGAGTGTCATCATGATGATGTGGTTTATGAGGCAAAACATCCTCCCCTTTGCCATTTGCACATAAAATCAATTTTTGATTAAATACATCTTTACATGTGTACAATCTTTATACCAATAAGATACATAGATCACATATTTTGTGGAGCACACCCTCTTCCAAGCCTCGTTGCTGTGAGACCTTGAGTCTGGATTTGACAAATTTTCGCACTTTATGTCTGGGACACACCATCTAAATTGTCCAAAGTTCTGTACATATGTGCGCACGATATCTGGGCATAATCATATGAAGTTTCATGCTTCTGACATAAATACAATTGCTAAAAAAACAGAATTTTCACTGCACCTTCTCAGAACTTTGCAGAGTTCTGGGTCCTCTTAGAATGTGCTAAAAAAAATCACATTAACAATGCTATTCATTCTATAATTTTTACAAATTCACAGTCCTTTAGACTATATAATATGCTTTCTGTGCATTGTGAATCAACAAACATGTCTGTCTCCGCCTCCATCTCCATCTTGCAGCTCAAGAGCAATCTCCACCCTCTACCTCCTGGCAGAGGTCACTTTGACACTTTACAATCTGCATATCCTTCAGCCAAGGAAGGTCCATTGTCTCTCCTAGGAGCAGCCCAACATCTCCTCCCCTGATTTAATCAACACAAATGTGTAAGTTCCTGACTTTTGTGGGAAGCAGGAGAAATGCTTTTTGTTGGGGGAAGCTGGAGGGAACTAGTTTGGTGCCTCTGAGTTCAGCTAAATTGACTGTCAATTTATAACATTTTTGTTAATTTAAAATAAAACTTGCAATTTTTAATCAAGCAGCTAGAACTCTGATTCCCGTCTCTAAATCATGGAGATTAAATAGTTACAACCTATGTTCCTCTTAATGACAGGTCACGTAATTCCAAACATTTGATTTCAATTGCACAAGTTTAAGCTTCTGATGCAATTGCTGGCAGCTGTCATACAAGCACAGGCAAGCACACTTTTTACTGTGGATATTTTGATGATAGATTCCTCTTTTCCTGACATTGTGTGTTCATATTGATTCCTTAAATGAAGTGGCGGGTAACACCCAGCAAAGATATTGGATGTTTTGTGGTGTTTTGGTCCGGTATTTTGTATTTTCAGCAACCAAGAAAAAGGGATTTAAGAGCAATTTCTGGGTTTCTTTCAATAAAGCACTGCCTTTCATGTAGTTTCCATTTTTCCTTGGTGGGCAGACCAGTAACATGTTTCAGCAGTGAGGTTTCCATTTCACCACTGACAACAGGCAAAATAGATTTGGCAGCCATCTTTTCCGGTTTCAAAGCGCAATTTTCATAGGTTTTGGCGTGCATGGGGTTTTTGCGGCCATTTTGCCGATTCTGGTGCTACCAGCACACAGGGATGTCGCAGGGCAGAGCCTAGTGGGTTAAAACATCCCACAAGCCCCCCCTCGCAATTTGACTTTTTACCACCGGTCAAGGGGAAGTCGCAAGATTGGGATGTTCCGTTTTTTTCTTTGTGGTCCAAATGGCAAAGTTTGTCTGCTTCTCCCATCAGTGCTGGATTGACAGGATCTCCTCGCCGGTTTCGGATGAGAGCATGGGGTGATAACCCGGGCCCCTTGGGTCTTTCCTTCTGGTCCCCGAGTGGTCCTCCTTAGTGCTCAGGATCCCTGGTTTCAAATTCTAGGATGACAAAACAGAGCATATTTGTAGAAATCTCCCCACCACTATTCATGTAGTGGGGCAGACACATACATTTGACATAGAATGACAATCTTTTCTGTTGGCAATTATTACTGATTATAACAGATGGAATAGTTTTATAGCTGGGATTTCTAGGGATCGTGAATGTCCCCCTCTGGGTTTCCAGATGAATCCTCTAGTTGCTGCAGAGTGTGCCTAGGATGGCAACACTTCAGCTGGTTGATGTGGACCCACTTATCTTCCCCTTCTGCCAAACTGCCTTTGAGGATACAGATTTTGTAGGCGACTGGTGAGATTTTGTCTATAATGTTAGAAGGGCACCGCCAGCAAGGAAGAAATTTGCGCTGTTTGGCCTGGTTCCTTGGGAGATTGTATAAGTAGACCCGGTCTCCTACTTGGTATTCTTTTTTAGTAGTCTTAAGGTCATAGTGGGTTTTCATACTGTCTGCAGATCTTTCTAGATTTCGCTAAGCATAGGCAAAATCAGGTTGAAGGTGTTTTCTCAGATTTTCAACATACTCATGAGTTGTGGAGGCATTTATCAAGGTCTGCTCTTGGTTTCTGTAGAGCAGATGCTGGGGAAGTACCATCCTTTGTCCAGTCATCAGCTCAAACGGCGACATTTTAGTTGCAGATGAAGGAGTAGATCTGATGGCCATTAGGACAAGAGGTAGTCGAATGTCCCAACTTGGCCCAGAATCTGCTACAAACTTTTTTAATATGCTCACAATTGTCTTGTTGTATCTCTTCACTGAACCAGTAGAGGCTAGCCGGTAGGCAATGTGTAGTTTCCTTTTGACCCCAAGTATTTCCCACATCTTTGTCCTCACTTTGCTTGTGAAGTGGCTACCTCGGTCTGACTCAATCCTTTGGGGTAGTCCAAAACGCAAAAAGATGTGGTTGATCATCAGGGCAGCTGCTGTTTCTGCCTTGCAATTTGGGGCCGTGAGACATTCCACCCATTTAGTGAACAAGCAAGTCACGGTCAACATGTACTTGTTCCCCCTAGAGGAGTGAATCACGGGCCTGATAAAATCGACTTGTAAATCTGACCAAGGCAGTGTCATCCCCCTCTTTTGGAGAGGCGCACAGTGTATGAGGGATGTTGGCTGAAATTGTGCACACACACAAGACACCCCTTCAAGTATTGGTCGAGGTCCTGCCCCATGTGTGGCCAGTATGCAACCTTTCTTAAGATTTCAAGTGTTGTATAAAACCCCCTATGACCAGCTGTGGCCGCATTTTGGGCGTGACTTAGCATCAGGCTTCGGAATGAGGTAGGGACCACCCACTGATCATGGCCAGCTAGGGATCTCCTCACCAACAAACCGTCTTGGATTCGGAACATTTCTGGACATTTCATCAACACTCTGAGGTCCTCTTTCCCTATGTAATCGGTATCCATCAGGGGAAAGTTCTCAGGGTCCTCAATGTGTTGATAAAACCTACCAATTATTGTATCTCCTTTTTGAGCCGTAATCAAATCAGCATATGGGGTCTCCTTACTCCATTGTGCAGTTGAGAGTTCATTGTGAGCATTTGTCTGGCACCTAGTGATAGCAGTGACCTGGATTTCCCCCAATAGGGACTCAATCTCAAGTAGATCCCCCTTGGATGGCTCCGGTTTTGGCCAGCTGATCAGCTAGGTCATTTCCAGTTTTGGTTGGTCCCTCTACTTTAGAATGACTCTTGATCTTTTGCCAGTAGATGGTCATCCCATTCGAGGTGACCAGATCATCAATATTTTGGATTAATTTTCCATGTTTCAATGGTTTATTATTAGCACATAGCATGCCTCTGGTTTTCCAATTAACCAGGTGCTCCACAAACCCCTTCGGTACATAATCCAAATCTGTGATTATGACCAGTTTGTGGAGTTGGTGTTGGACAGCAGTGAGGATGGCTTGATGCACAGCCATCAACTCTGCCACTTGACTACTTTGGGGACCGATTTTGTACCAAGCGGAGGGTTCTTGGGCATCATTCACCCATGCATTCCATACGCCGGCCAGTAGTTCTTTTGGTGAAAATGGTAAGAACATCCATCCACATAGACAGTGGGCATTCCCTCACACTGGTCTTCTTCAGAGACTTTGTGTGGTGAACTAAGGTATGCCTCCATGTTATCCTTGATTTTAAGGCTTTCGTCCTCGAGACAGTTTTCTCTGGCACAATCATGCAAGTCAGCCAGACCTTGCGCTAGAGGACTCTTCTTGTTTTGGCCATATCTGACCTCCACAGGAAAGCCTTGCATTGACAGAATCCAGGAAGTAATTCGGGAATTACTCAAATTTCCGGCCCAGATTATGTCATTTTGGAGAAATTGCAGAGGCTGGTGAGGAGTCTCCACTATGATGTGTTCCCCCTGGATAAACGGGCGGTAATTCTTCAATGCCCACACCGTTGCCAGGAGTGCCTTCTCACAATCGTTGAATTTTTCCTCCACGGAGTATAAAGTTTTACTCGCATAGGAGATTACTTTATTGACCTTGTCATGCTTTTGATATAATACTGCAGTCAAGCATGTATTTGAGAACCTTGGGCCTCATTACAAATCGCCCGGTATGGAAACAACGGTGGTGGTAAACCCGCCGCCACCGTTGTTTCCATGCCGGACGATCACAACTCCTGCAGGCGGGAGGTGATGTTCCCGCCAGGGTTTAACACCGCCCACCTGCAGGCGGACGAGGAAACAGCATTACAAGATGCTCCCGGTGTTTCCATGATCCCCATTCCCATCGAGTCCCATAGGACCCAATGGGAATGGGGATTAACACCATTCCGCCTCCGTGATTCCTGGAAAACCGGGGTTGTAATGCCCCGGTAATTCCGGGAATCACGGAGGCGGAATGGTAATACGAGTCCGGCGGTAGCCAGGCAGTTTTACCGCCGCGGTTACCACCAGACTCGTAATGAGGCCCCCTGTCTCCAAGAAGAACTCCTTGTTTTTGACAGGGTAAGCTAGGCAAGGCGCTTGTGAGAGGCTTCTTTTGAGTTGTCTTACTGCCTCAGCTTGTTCTGGACCCAACTCCCACTTGACCCCCCCTTCAAAAGATGGATCAGGGGTCTTGTGATCTCTGCAAAGTCCTCAATGAACTTTCTGCTGTAATTAGTCAGTCAAAGGAGGCTCCTTAGTTCCTGCAGAGTTGTGGGGTCTTTTAATTTAGGGAGTGCTTCTACTATCTTTGCCTGGGGACAGAGACCCTGAGGAGTAATCTCATGCCCCAAGAAATTGACACGGGTTCTACACCACTGTGCCTTTTGAAAGGAGAGTTTTGCTCCAGCAGCCCTCAACTGTGTCAGAACATAATGGATCTCCGCTATGTGTTCCTCCACAGTTGAGCTTTTGATTAAAACATCATCTACATAGGCCACGTTACCCCTTTCACCCAGGTCGGGCATGGCCTTATGTAGAAAGATGTTAAATTCATTGCCAGAGTTGATGTATCCGAAGGGAGTCCGGGTCCATGTGTACTGCTGCCCCCGAAGGAGAAAGCCAGCTTGTATTGGTCCTCCCTACTGACAGGTACAGTCCAGTACCCATTGGTCAGGTCTATTGCAGTGAATACCTGTCACCCCTGGATCTGGGCCGGCCCTTGGTCAATGTAGGGAAGTGGCCATCGGGAAGTATGGACTCATTTGTTGAGCTCCCTTAGGTCTGGCCATTGGGCTTCAAAATCCCCAGCACCGGATTATTGAAGGTGCTGTGGACCCGACGAATTATCCCACGGGACTCAAGGTTCTTAATTATTTCCGTAAGAGTCTCCATTGATGCGAGAGGCAAGCAATATTGCTTCACAAACACTGGAGTCATGCCAGGGTCCATGGGAATTGTTGTTGTGTGGATGACGGTGCGACCACAGTCATATGAGTCCACTGCAAAGAGATCTTGAGAATCTAAGAAAACTTGTTTCAATTTTTGCTTTTGCTCCAGAGTCTCACAGGCATCGGCTAGGTTGACTCTCTCTTCAACCATCTGCCTGAAGCCTGCAAAGACTTCCGGTTTAGCTATCTCAGCGGCCTCCTCCAGCTGGGTGGAGAAGTCCCTGGTCAAAGTGCTGATTTGGACTGTTGGCTTCAGGTGAGGAAGGCAGTCCTCGCGGACTTGGAAAATCACCTCATCCCTCCTAAAGTCACAGGTCACATCTTCCTTACCATAAGGGCAGGAGGTGTACACCAGGAAATTCCCCCCATGCCGGGTGAAGATCCTGTATGGTGTTGCATCATCGTCACTATCACTATCAAAACAGTCCTTGGGGATGGGTCCTAAGAGTTCATTTCCTAAATCTTTGGAAAAATGTCGGTCATCAACCGACATTCCAATAATGGTGCCTGCGGCTAGAGTGATACTCTTTAAGTCGCTTTTATCCACCTCTATTGGAATGTTGTCATGTTTTTTTTGTTGACTAGTGGTGTTGGGTTTACCCCCAACCCTTGCTGTTGGAAGTGAGCATTAAGATGAATATATGCATTAGGGTTTTTCAGTTTCTGTCCTCTTTTAACTTTCCCATTCAGGGAGAATTGTCAGGACCGTTCTGGGATGGTGACTTCTTCTCCAATCTGAATTTCAACTGTATAAGGCAGCAGTTGAGCTGACCTACATTATTTCTCTGGGTCATCAAAGTCCATGGGATTACCTGCTAATCGGGACCAAGCTTTGAAGTTTATTAGGTCCAAACTAATCGCAAAGTGATTGAGAATGTCACTGCCTAAGTAAAATGCAACAGGGACGTCTCGCATGACCCAACAATTATGGACTATGCTCTTGTTGCCTATGGAAATTCTGAGCATGCACCTGCTAGGCAGGATATGTTTGGAATTGGGTGTTTCCAGATCCATTTCCCATTTGTCTATAAGTTTAAATGTGGGAATGGCTGGGTCTTTTGGGAGTTTGCGGAACATGGCTTTGCTGATGAAGATCTTACCGTTGTTCACACACACTCGAGTAAGAATAGAGTCCTTTCCTTCATTTAACTGAATAGGGATGAACAACTGCTCTCCAATTTTCTGAATATCAGCCAGGCTTTGAGCTGTTTTTCATCTTTCTGGACTATAGGAGTGGGATTTTCTGATTGTGAATTTGTAAAGAATTTCAGCGTGTTTTCTTCCAGTGTGGAATGCCACCTTAGACTGGAAGGAAGGTCGATTTTCAGAAATAGAGAGGACCCCCGATCACCAGTTTGTTGTCCTACTGCAATTACTGTCTCGTCTGGGATTTGATTGTTCTGGAAGTGAAATTCTATTTGGTCAGGTTTTTGTTCAACCATGTGGCATGTGCCATTTAAACTAACATGGTTGACACTCTGTTTCAATTTTATTGGTCGGGTAGTCTGGGTCCTGAGGACCTTGTTTACACAATCTATGAGGGGTGACAACCTACGCAGGATGTCATTCCCTAGTAAACAAGGTGTGCCCTCTGGAGTCACAAATATGACTGGGTGCTTCACCTTGTGTCGCCCAATTTTAATGTCCAAATCCGCAGTCCCCTCAACGGGAATTTCCTTCCCGTCGAAGTTCTGAAGTTGTCCAGGAAGAGAGGTGAGCGAAATTTGGTATTTCTCCCCCTTCCCGAATTCAGTTGCTCAAAGGACCTTTTTGACAGGAGGGGAGCTTGGGATCCAGTCTCCACCAGTGCCAAAATTGTACACTGCCCCTGTATTTGGACCAGGGCATAGAATCAGTCCTCCTTCTCCTCAAGGGCGCAGAGATAATGTACATTTTTGGACAACTGGTGGGTTAGTTTCTTGGTTTTGGACACTGACAAGAAGGTGATTTGGGCAGGATCCTGTTTGCTGTCTTAGGAATCTGAAAGAAAAAGGTGACAGTTAAATATGGGGGAAGTTTTGGGTTCTCCTGGTTCTGATTCTGGGCTACCCCTCGAACCAACTTTTTGGAGGCAGTCACCAGGATGGGTTTGAACCAGGGGATTTTCATGCTGGTGATTCTGGGGTTTGATGATGGGCGGTGCTAACTCAGTCCCCACATCTCCCCAGTCTGGATTTGGATCCTTTGGGACACATTTTTCTTTGGGAGGAGTTCCCCCATCCCTGAAGGAGAAGATCCTTTTCCCAGGATCCTCTGAGGATCCCTCTCCTTCAAACTGGAAGATTTGTACCTCCTCCTCAAAATGAGTCTTTTTGGGCTCTTTATTTCTCCTACCCCTTCTCTGCTCCTTGGGTGGCAGACTGGTGGGGGCAGGAGATTTTGGCTCTGGTTCCTTGGTTTCCAGGGGCTTTTTACAAATGGGGAAGGAAGCTTCCTCCAAGGCTTTACACCCCCCTTCCCCTTGTGCCTCCTCCCTGGGAACCGGTGGGTTGTTGGGGTTCTTCCCCCGTCTTTGCTCTGGAGCACCAGGTCCTGAATTTGAGGCATTCTGCGCCGCCATGCTCATCTCAGGGTTCTGTTGAGCCCTCAGCATGTGACCCAGATCCTGTGCTATGTTCTGGACCTGGTGCTCTAGTTGGGATACCCGCTCCGGCTGGTACGGGGTCCTCATGTCTCCCCTGGGCTGTTCCCGGGAAGGGTAGCTATCCCTTCTCCCAAAATACCCCGGGTTAGGAAAGTTTGGGTACCCCTCCACCCTTGGCCTCACCTCTCCCGGATTGGGTTGTATGGGCTCAGGAAAGTGGGGAAAGGAGGATGGATTGTTTTGGGGGTTGACATTTTGCGGGTACCTTGGGAAGAAATTTTGTCCAGTATTTGGTAGATTACTGCCCTCGTGGGGGAAGTGATGAGGGAAGTTCCCTGGGCTAGCTACTGTCTGGTTGGACCTCCCCCCTTGGGCTGGAGGAGTCCACACATAACGCAGGATGGGTCTATTGCCCTTGTAGCGGGGGCTGATGTAGTCAGGGGAGTTAGGGGTCCCATTTGTGGGTTTGCCTTCCTGGCTCCCTGTTTGCGATTGGCCTGAGGGCCTTCTGGGTTTGGGATTGTTTTGATTCTGTGCGGGCACATTTTTAGGCCCCCCCATCTCTAAATTTAAAATGGGGGCAACCTTCACCTCCGCCACTTTAGCAGCAGCAGGGGTGTTGGTTGTTTTGGGGCTTTTGGGATTATTTTTATTTTCCACTGGCTTTTGCACCTCATGAATGGGCGTGGCTTGTTCGATGACCCAGTCTAGTGATCTTTTCTCGTGAAAGTCCCTCACTAGCTGGGTCATGATGTACTTAGGGAGAGCGTGGAAGAAAGTATTTACAAACTCTTTGCGGTCAGTGCGCACCCTTATAGTGGTCTGCGCAAAGGCACGCTTTAACTCTTGCACAAATTCTTGTGGGGCCTGATCTTCCCCACATTGCAACTTATAGGCTGCCTTGCGAGCCTCCTAAGGATTCCTGTGCACAGAAAAGTGTTTCAAGATGGCCGCCCTATAGGTGGACCATCTGGAATAATTCTGATCCTCCAGCCCCGGAAAGAAGCTGGAGTACTCGGGAGAGAAGGTCCACTTTACATATTAAATACAGCTTTGGCTGTCCTTCAAATGGAAAGTTTCCATCATTTGTTCAAAGAGCTCAAGGTGCCCCCAAACCAAATATTTTGCGTTCTTATGATAGGGCGTGATGACGCTCCTAATGGCTTTTATTTGTTTTAGGGGATCCTTGAGCAAGACCCTCTTGACCTTGTTGGCTTTCTTGGTTCGGGTGACCCTGGTCCCCTCATCCTCTGACTCAGAGGCACTGCTACCAGAGGTGCCTGTTGTCTGGTCTTCTAGGCTCTCCCGGATTCTGCGAGTTTGGGAATGGCTGGTAGAACGTGGGGGCCTAGTTTCTTGAGTCCTGGGGCGCTCAGAGGAGTCTTCTGATTCCTTCTTGCTCCCAGGATTTGATGAGTACCCCCTCCCCACTGTCCTAGCTGGGCAGAGGTTTTCAGGATGTCCTTAGTGGGCCTACTCTCATGGAGTTCCCCACTAAATTTTACCATTTGGTCAACTGGGTAAATTGTATTTTTGATGATCCATTTCTCTGACCCTCCCCTCATTGGAGTCTCCCTGATCAGAGAATATGGCCCTAGCACTTGGGAAACCATACACAGATGCCTGCCCATCCATTCCTGGGAGGTGCTGATCTATGAGCCCCATATTCCTCATTGGATTGAAGTCTGCCTACCCCGTGACCCTTGGCTCACGTGTGCCAGTGGACACGGGGGTGGCAGAGTCCATGGAGTGGGAGAGATGAAGGCCTCTGGTACTAGGGTTCCTGAGGTTATGCTCAGGTGTTTCCCTTTCCCAGCGAACCTCATCTCTCTCAGCCCCTGCTCCCTGTTGCCATGCAAGAACCTGACCTTTTTGCTCCTCTATCAAGGCCTTACTAGTCTCTGTCAGTTGTTCCTGCATAGCTACCTGTCTGTGGAGCCTGTCATTTTTCTCACAGAGAGCCTCATAGTCTCTCTGTGCTTCTTGTGTCATTTTAGAGTACAGGTCCAGTTTTTTCTGCAGGAGGGTTACCTCCCGAGTCCTGTCCTTACGGGCCTGTCACTCTTTGCCAGAGCATCTTCCATCCTCCTGGAGTGCTCGAACAGTTTTGTGTAATCTTTTTGGAGTTCACCCAGTCCCTGAAGGGCCGGGTGATTTTCTTCCATCTTATCTTTTAAATAACGGACCTCCTGGCCTAAGGTGTCCCTTTCCTGAATGAGAGTACCCCTCTGTACAGCCAGGTTGTCCCTTTGTTTTTGGAGTGCACCAGCTTTCTGGCGCTCCTCATCAAATTCTGTCTGGGTGCCAAGGTCTTTGAGAATTAATTTATTATTTTCTTCTTTTTCTTGGTCTAGGCGGTTTTGCAGGGTGACTACCTGCTCTGCGCAGGCCCTATTAAAATTGATTTGCTGTTCCAGCTTTTACTGGCTCTGCAGTAAAGAGTCCAAACTTTCTTGGCACTCCTTCTGCAGCACCAGTAATTTGGTATCCTGCTCTACCTTATCCTGCTGCAGGATATCCATATCTTCTTTTATTTTTATCAGGTACTGCCTGGTTTCATTTTCTAATTCATGGCTCTTTTGTAGCCTTTGCCCTGCAGAGTTCAAATCAGTTTGGGCTTCTTCTAATGATTGTAGTTGCTTGTTTGACAGATCTAGGTTTTCGGCATATTTGTCCTGTATTGCTCCAATGTGGAGGTACAGATATGCCGCTATTTTGGCAATCTTACTTTGCTCTTCTTTTACCTTAGGGGCCATATACAGTTCACTCAGTGCCATATGTAATGGACCCTGATCCTGCCATATATTTAATCCTGTCGCAGTGGCCTGTTCTTTGATTTCCTGCAACCAAACATTCTGATTCTGTTCTGTCCATTCACCCCTGACAAATAATTTGTGCAGTAGGTGTTCTTTTGCCATATTGATTTCTACAAAGGTCGCCATTCCGGAAATAGTAATTTCCTTTGTGACTTACAGGAGTTATTTTATTTTTGCAAAACAGACTAAATTCCTTAGAGCATTCCTGTTGAGGGGTGCTTTTCACAGTGTAACACAGTGTGGTAGCCCAACAGGGTTTATGTACCCTGTTAGTTAGTACCCTGTATTAGACTGTCACAAGTGGTATGTCTAATTCAGAAATCCTGGCACGAGCCCCCAATCTGTAAGTGATTTCAATCCGGCACTTCACCTAAGTCAATGCCTAGCGTGGGATGCACAACTGAAACCCTTAATTAATTATTTGTGTCTATAAGTTCTTTTATTCTGAACGATGTACCACTTATATCACGCCCCTCTCTTTTAACCCTCCCCCCCGGTCACACTGAACCAGGAATCAGGCTGGTTTGCAAAGTTAAAATATTTATTTAGGTATTTTCATAAGATAATCAAACTATTTTTAATGGGTATACAATGGTCACCAATAGGGTGATGTCACGATGAACAATCTCTTTAATCACAAGGTATGATGATGGGCAAAACAAAATAGGATTAATACTTTTGGGTATGTTCAGTCAAATGGCAGTGTGGTTACTATTTCCCCTGCACACCCCTCAATCCCCCCAATATGCAATATAAAGAGATGGAAGGAGAGAAAACAGGTTTCAGGAATGCAGAATTCAAATACAATGTCAATCCCAATTTCCCCCAGCAAACACAAGAGAGAAACAGGAATGATTGCAAACTTGTCAAAAATGGTTTTAAAGTTGGCTTTGAATGAAATGGGGATACCACTGAAAATGGATTAATTCACTGAAAGTGTTGAAATTCTAATGGGAGCCACTTTATCCGGTTTCAGACAAACACAAGCAATGATTTGAGAGCAATGAGCAAGTTGAAAACTTAATTTTGAGGTCGGTGCAATGAAAAGCTATTTGACACGTTATGGATTTTGGCCAAATGAAAGATTTGCGGCAAACTTTTCCACGCGTGGTAAGCGCGATTGTGGGAAACTATAAGGTTTTGGGTTCTTTAGAAAGTTTAGGATGTTAGCTACAAGTAGACACTTGGATTTCATTTCTAGCAAAAAGTATGAAGAAGTTATGAACGTTTTCGTGGAGGTCGTTTTTTTTCAGAAAGAGGCACAATTGTAAAACAATGATGCGCTTTTAAAATACAAACAAGGTAACTGTACACTAGGGATGGACTATGAAGAAACAAACTACACGGATGCTCAGCCACTTGATCAAGGCAACTGCCAGCCAAGACGCTTGCCTTCTTCAGATGCAATATATCAGCACAAAGATGATTTTAACAATATTATTACAGAAGGACTATAGGATAAGAGAGAGAGTTCAGGCAAGACAAACAGGATTTCTAACAATACAGTTCTGGATATAAGATAGGATTTGATTTGGATAGGGATGACTCTGGACAGTACATATGCTAGTAACAATTCTATACTATGGATACTCACTACCAATGTTTTGAATGGAATCGTCAGGGATCTGGTTCTGGTCAAAGATTTGTGGGACAGACTGCTGGGCACACCGGACTGGATGGGTCAGCGATCAGCAAGGCGCTCTGGACACCGCACGGCAAGACTGGACAGCAAGGCTCTCTAGTCTACATGGCACAGCACGACTGGACTGGATCTGCAATGGCTCTCTGGTCTGCACAGCACAGAAGGGCACCAGATGGGGTTTAATCTGCCCTTGGTTATGAAGATGATTCTTTGGCAGGCAAGCAGTTACAGCACAGCCTGGCTGCTTCTTTGGTTCCCCTTTAAGTTGAGGGATGGGTTCTGGAAGTTAGACCCAGCTGAAAGTGGTTCAGCCATGCTCTGAGCCTTTCTGCTTGCAAAGTTTCTGTAGTATGGATGGATCTCCGTCAGAGTGCTTTGCCAAATTCGAGATGGTGGGTGAAATCTGTGTCCTTTTTTAGGTCCTCAGCTGTTTCAATTTATGTGTTTGATAAAGGGGTGGGTATACTGAATTATCCTAGGTGCACCCCTTAGGTAGTCTATTGGCTAAAGTCTGCTCTCTCCCTTGATTGGAGGAGAACACAGAGTGTCATCATGATGATGTGGTTTATGAGGCAAAACATCCTTCCCTTTGCCTTTTGCACATACAATCTATTTTTGATATAATACATCTTTACATGTGTACAATCTTTATACCAATAACATACATAGATCACATATTTTGTGGAGCACACCCTCTTCCAAGCCTCGTTGCTGTGAGATCTTGGGTCTGGATTTGACAAATTTCTGCACTTTTTGTCCAATCATTTGTACATATGTGCGCATGATATCTGGGCATAATCGTATGAAGTTTTATGCTTTTGACTTAAACACAATTGCTACAAAACCAGAATCTTCACTGCACCTTCTCAGAACATCGCACACAGTTCTGGGTCCTCTTAAAATGTGCAAAAAAATTCACATTAACAATGCTATTAATTCTATAATTTTTACAAATTCGCACAGTCTTTATCAGTCTTTTTAGAAATATGCTTTCTGTGCATTGTGAATCAACAAAAATGCCTGTCTCCATCTCCATCTCCATCTTGCAGCTCAAGAGCAATCTCCACCCTCTACCTCCTGGCAGAGGTCACTTTGACACTTTACAATTTGCATATCCTTTCAGCCAAGGAAGGTCCATAGTCTCTCTCAGGAGTAGCCCAAAATCTCCTCCCCTGATTTAATGAACACAAATCTGTACGTTTCTGACTTTTGTGGGAAGCAGGAGAGATGCCTTTTGTTGGGGGAAGCTGGGGGGAACTAGTTTGGTGCCTCTGAGTTCAGCTAAATTCACTGTCAATTTATAACATTTTTCTTAATTTAAAATAAAACTTGCAATTGTTAATCAAGCAGCTAGAACTCTGATTCCAGTCTCTAAATCATGGAGATTAAATAGTTACAACCTATGCTCCTCTTAATAAAAGGTCACTTAATTCAAATCATTTGATTTCAATTGCACAAGTTTAAGCTTCTGATGCAATTGCTGACAGCTGTTATACAGGCGGCCGTTGGTACTGTGCCCATATTTTGACAGATTTTCACAAGCAAGCACACTTTTTACTGTGGATATTTTGATGATAGATTCCGCTTTTCCTGACATTGTGTGTTCATATTGATTCCTTAAATGAAGTGGCGGGTAACACCCAGCAAAAATATTGGATGTTTTGTGGTGTTTTGGTCCGGTATTTTGTATTTTCAGCAACCAAGAAAAAGGGATTTAAGAGCAATTTCTGGGTTTCTTTCAATAAAGCACTGCCTTTCATGTAGTTTCCATTTTTCCTTGGTGGGCAGCCCAGTAACATGTTTCAGCAGTGAGGTCTCCATTTCACCACTGACAACAGGCAAAGTAGATTTGGCAGCCATCTTTTCCATTTTCAAAGCAGAATCTTCATAGGTTTTGGCGTGCATGGGGTTTTCGCGGCGATTTTGCTGATTCTGGTGCCACCAGCACACAGGGATGTCGCAGGGCAGATCCTAGTGGGTTAAAACATTCCACAACAACGACCTGGGTGGCAAAACTGTGACCCCAATCACCTCGACAGAATGTTCGGCACAGTCAATGGATGCAGATGTGACATACACAGCACCCACCCTAGCACATGCACCTTGAACACCATCAGACATGAACCACAGGTACCATGATGCACCAGGCACAATGCCTGAAATACATGAGCGGAGCAAAGTCCATCACTGGACATTCAGCCATGCCTGGGGCAAATCCAACTGCCACACATGGAAATCTCTGTCACTGCACCCACCCCACAGGTACACCGCAGACCAGCATACCGGCCCAGGCACCTCAAGGGACACTTACAATTGTAATTGTACAAGCAAGGAAACTAATGTAATCACTGATCAGTCACCACCACTAACATATGAGCGATTGGCATAGGACCCATCCACAGTACCTCTGCCCCACTATGCCAGTACACACCCAGCCCCGTCACAGAAATGTTTGCCATCGCTGGCAGACCATACCACCATTGCCATTGGGTCTTGGTCACATGGGGGAAGGTAGGGAAGGATAACTACATGGTTACATCAAGTAGTCGGAAACACGATTAGCAAACCATTGTGTATCATGAAGCACATCAGGCATATATGTGTCATGATCACTGCTTCCAAGGAGCCAGGACCAGCCCAACGTCCTTGGAAGCAGGGCCCTAACCCTAATCCTAGGCACCAGCCGGTCCCCACTGGGACCTTTTGGACCTTGTCCTGGCGCCGGTGGCACCAGGCTCATCAAAACCATCGGTCCCGGCACTGGAAGCGCCGGGCTCATAATATGTGTGAAGATGCTTGGGTGGACTTACCTGCAGCAGACCATGCTGCTTACTTACCAGCCACTTAGAAGTCCTCTGTGAACAGGAACTACTTTCTTACCTGGGTGGGGCAAGCTCCACTCCCTGGATACAGCACTGGAACTCTTCTGGAACTGGAACTCTTTTCTTACCTAGGCGGGGCCGTGGAGGAAGACGCCTCATCACTCCAAGGCTATTTAAACCACACCCGATAGATGAAACGTGCTTTGCGTTACTCTGCATCTGCAGCAGAACGCTCACCGAGTCTGTTCCAGCCTTTCTTCTTTCGATCCTGAACCTGCAAGAATTATACTTACCATTCCTGTATCCAGTCAACAGCAGCACCTGCAAAGACAAGAAACACCAGGTTAGCAAGGCAACCTTTACTCGTAGTGCTTACTCACCTGATCCATCGGCTGCAGCCATTTCTTCACGCTGCACCTCCGCCTGTGAAGACAAAAGCATTGTTATTACTTACCGGCACTCCGCGAATTCCGGATTTCTTCACGCTGCATCGCCGCCTGTGAAGACAAAAGCATTGTTATTACTTACGGGCATTCCGCGGACTCCGGTGCTGCAACCCAACTTCTGAAAGACAAAAGAAGAGACATTAGACAGGTATTTACTTACGCCCATCGCGCTCATCGCAATAGAACGCCTGCAAATACTCTGGCGTCTCTTCAGCATGAATTAAGCTGCAAGGGAAAAAGACAGTTAGAGCGCTTGCATTTACTTACGCATTTCCAGTTGCTCACTCCATCTTCCATCTCAAGAGTCCTGCAAGACAAAAAGGGAAAAGCATTATACAGAGTCCTGTTCAATATTAACGTGCCACGCACCTAAAGACTATAAAGACTAAAAAGGTGTCTGGAAACTCACCGCTCGTGCAGTTAACGACGGTAACGATCCTCTGAGTTCAAGAGTCGTATGTTTCACCAGTGAAGGAACTGGCAACGGCACCCTGCACCAGACGCAGATGGAGAGTCCAGCATTCACCTATCTAAGGTGAGCACGTTGACCTGGGGGCTCTACGGAGAAGCTAGGAAGAGAGAGAGAGAGAGGGACGTTCAACAACCCAGACCATTAACCCCCATATTCTTTCACCTGCAGAAACCTCACCCTACGAGTTCGACACACAGTGCGAAGAGGTTCGACCCCCAGAAGCCAATCGAGTCCTGCACATCACTTTTCGAGTCACAGACACCTTCCTGCCAAGACCAGCGCCTCCGTGGGAATCAGGTGAGCGTTACAATATGTCATGATGCACTCCACATGTATAGTACACATTTCAAATGCAACACGCCCATCAGATGTCAGCAGATCGTGGTCATTATCATTTGTGTGAGTGCTGTACCTGATGGAAAGGTCCCTAAGACGTGAACGGTACACATACTCCCCAAGCATGGACCATCCCTATGTACACTTACCTGGGTATTACTATGAGGAAATGGCAAGTGCAGTCATGATAAATATGTGGCATGTGACCATTAACGCTGCACTGGCATTGCACACAAGGAATGACAACATTTTTCACAAATACACCTTCCATTGCTCCCGTGCAGGTGATGCCGGATATCCCCTGAAGCCGTGGCTCCTGACCCCCATCAGGCAACCAGTCAACAGGCACGAAGAGGACTACAACCGTGCACATGCATGTGCTTGTGTCATGATTGAGCATACCTTTGGCCTGTTGAAGGCCTGTTTTCGCTCCCTCGGCAGGTCGGGTGGGGCACTCATATAACAGCCTGAAAAGGTGGGCAAGATAGTGTTGGCATGTGCCATGCTGCACAAAATGTGTGTGTGTGCATGCAGATGGTGCATGTGTCTGCTATTGGGGACTCATGTGGTTTGTGTCAGTGGGGTTTGTCATATGTTGACATAGCAGGTATTTTGAGGTTTTGTAGGGGCTGACTTTAGGTCGGTGGTGATGGGCCATGTATTTGCTCTCATCTACTTGCCATTTTGACTCCACCATTGTACTTGGGGTATTGGGTGTGTGTAGTGACTTTTGTATTATGCTAAGGGTCACTCAGCGTCATCGCCCGATGATGGGACTCCCATCTCGGAATGGCCAACACCCTCGATAGCCTCCATGTTTATGACTGAGCTGCAGGTTTCCTCCCAATATGCCAGCTTTGTAGGGGATGATGCTCTGCCTCCTGTTGCCTGGGCCTGGCTGCTGTTTGCTGAGAGGATGTTGAGGACACGCAGCCGCAGATCGTCCCAGCACTTCCTGCAGTCCTTCACGGTGCGTGGGGTTGTCCCTACCAAAGAGCCCTTCTGCGCCACCTCCTCCCAGATGTGTTTTATTTCGTATTTGTGCCGCACGGCACAGGTCTGGGCAGAACACGACATCTTCATGCTTGACCAGTGTGTCGACGAGTTCTTCATCACTAAAACGTGCCTTCCGCAGCCGCACTGTGCCTTTTTGGGTTGCCTTACCCATTTCCTTGCTGACACAATCCACAGTTTGCCAATCCAGGTTCTGTAGGCAGAGGATTGCAATGGATTGTGTTTTTAAAGATGGCCACCGGTGCATTTCCTGTTCCGGCACGATGATGTTGCTTCCGGTAATGGCACTTCCGGTACCTGTATTTACGATACCAGTATCAACTGTACCGTTCATTATGGCATCTAGGATGCCGGTGCCTGTGTCTGCGGCATTGATGATGCCACTATCGGGAGATTGGGGGGCCTTACCGGCATGCCGGTGCAGCCGTTACCTGCATGCTGGTATGCGCATGCGTGCTGACTCGGAATCAACCGTTGACACAGACACAGTTGCACCAGCATGCCGGTAATTTCAATTTTTTACTGCCGAACTCGTAATGAGGCCCCATGCCTTTAATATAAAGGGAAAAATAGATTTTCGCATTTCCTTTCATATTTCTGCTGGAGGGTATAATTTCAGCATTCTCCTACTTTGGCAAATTATGCTATTTGCCTTTCCCTTCAATGAGGCAATGAACATTTTTATGCATCTTCAATTTAAGATGCCAAATTTAGCTCCTTTTCACTTTAAAATCGCAAGGCCTTATTTTCATGCTAATTGAAAGCAGGCCTTTTACTGAGGGGCATGTGCCCCCCCCCACCCTGACTCCGGCGTTCAGTTATGGCATTTTAGGGCTATTTAAACCCACAAATCATCTGGCGATATTGTAGCCTGTGTAGGAATGTGTAATGGTGTTCCCTTTAATCACATTATCACAGTTATTGCAATTGTTGCATGGTAAAGTACCTTTAAAGTTGCAAGTTTCGTCCTTTTTTTGTTGCAATGTCTGCTTTGATGAGATAGTCGCGTATGGATTTACTCTTGCAATTTTCAAAGAGAGGGGGAGTTGGAAATAGACTTGCAAGTGTGGGATCCAATAATGAGGTTTTCCAGTTGTGTTTAATTATCTTCTTGATCTTGGGACTTTGCTGAGAGTTTGTGGTCACATACACCCGTTTTTTGTTTGGTGTGCAAATTTTGGGCCTTAAGGCCTCTCTTCTTGTAATGTTCTTGGCTTTCTGGGCACAATCTTGAACGGAATCTGGATTATAACCACGGTTGAGGAATTTGTCTGTGAGCTGCCTTGCTCTATTGGAATAATCTTGGTCATCTGAAATGGTGTGCCGATACCATAGGAATTGACATTACAGGATAATTTCAATAGTTCTTTTTGGATGAAAGCTTGCAGCATGAAGCAAACTGTTCCTCTCGCTGTCTTCTTCTTAGTGATAGATTTTATCCATCAGCAGTGATTTTTGGATACCGAGGCTTGAGCCTCATTACTCCATCTTCTTGGGTTGAGTATGTAGTCATGGGTTAGGATTCTTCTTGGTCTGTGTGGACTTGTCACAGTAGGGTTGGTTTCACAGGGTCTTCGCCATGATAGTCGGCGGGTAGCGGTCGAAAGCAAAGTGTTCCTGTCTGTAGGTTTAGTATATATTGTGGTTTGGAGTTTACCTAGTTTAACGTATACTAGTACGTCTAGAAACTCAATCAATGCTAGACTGGATTTGCTGCTGAACTTAATTCTTGGTGCTAGTGAATCCATGAATGTAAAAAACATATTCTTCCTGTGAACTGCTCCAGATGCCAAATAGGTCATCTATGTATCTGAAAAAACATTTCAGGTTGTTGGTAATGTGAGTTTCTTCTAAGTAGGCCATGTCTGTATTGGTGTAACTCGGGCCATTGCTGCTCCCATCGAGGAACCAGAGGTCTGTACAAAGTACCTGTTCTCAAACATGAAACAATTGTTGCTGAGAACTATTTTGCGCAATTTCAGAATCAGTAGTTGGTCAGTTTTACAGATTTCAATTGTGGTGAGCAGCAGCCGTTCCATGGCTTCAAACCCAGCATGGTGTGTTATGTTCATGTGAAGCCTGGATACATCCATTGCAAACAGATTGTCTTCATTTTCTACAAACGGTATGACATGAAGTTTGTTCAAGAAGTCATTTGTGTTTTAATGTAAGTTTTGAATGAATGCAGGAGGGGTTGGATTGCTTGGTCTATATATTGTGCTAGTGGTTAGAGTAGGATGTTAGCCACAATTATAGGACGTCCAGGGGGATTGAATAAGTTCTTATGAACTTTGGGAAGAGTGTACATCACAGGCATTGATAGATATAGGTTCATCAGGAATGCTTTGGTGCGGAGACTGACATGATCATTGGCTTCTACTTCATCTAGCGCAGATTTTATATTATCACATACTCACAAGACCACAAAGTGACTAGAGAGCCTCGACAGGAGAGGGGCAGGTGTGCGGATGTTCAAACTGGCTCAAACAAAGGACAACCCGACGAGTGAATACTGAACAGGAGAACAGTCTTAAACCTCATGCACTGCACACGAACCCTAAGATCACTAAGGACAGAAGACCTCGTACTAGTAGAGCCTTATCACGAGGGCCACACAGCGAAATCTTATCTAGACATAAACTCCTGGGCTATGAAACCTCTGACCCAAGACGCAGTGGAAAATATGTTGCGTTTGGACTTTGTTTTGAAAGAGGTGAGAAACACACCACCGGGAAAACCTTGGCCCCAAACCTAAAATGCATTACATATCAAGAGTAACCGACCAACACAGAAACAGTAATTGGGGGACCAAGGACTGGAACAACCTTAGCCCGGAAAATTTGAAAACAAAATGGAGTACACAAAGCTGACACACGGAAACCGAATGCCAACTTGATCACAGGCACCGACTGGAAAACGTGTCTGCTAGCCCCTGGGTGGCCGACACGATTCCTTCGAAAGAGAACCCAGCAAAAGACAGATTTACAAGTAGCCCGACGTCTAAAACAAATCTCAACACTGCACAAGACATCCAACTTATCTCTTCAAATCCAACGGAAAAGGCTGACACTCCTGCCCGACCAAACCAACTATGGGCATGGATGACAAAGGCTTTAACTTCACACCTGAAAAAATAGCAATCCATCCACCTTCCTCGACAACTACATAATGCAGATGACACTACAATTTTTGAACCCCAATTCACGGCGCTGAGTCTCGGATCTTGGGACACGAGAGGTCATCAACACCTTACGGCAGCCGCTGAGGTAGACTTGGGAGCTTTTGACATCCTATGCCTCCAGGAAACCTGGCTGACTGAAAAACCAACGGTAGACGGATATGCCCTGGAAATATCACCTGCCTTGAAAGGGTCAAAAGGACGACCAACTTCGAGTCTCATAACGGCTGTCCATTCAGGGAGCGGAATCCACATCCAAGAGACGCTCACAGTGAACAGTTCCATACTGGTAGCCCTAGTACACTGGGATCAGAAAACTAGACATTCAAAAAAGGAACAGGCCATGATCGTTATCATAAACACTTACTGGAATCCCCAAGCAATAACAAATACAAACTTTCTCTTGATGATAGACAACACACTTGACAAAGCCTATGTCTAACATCAAGCCTCACACATAATAAAATGTGGCGATTTAAATTCTACATGTACGCTAGAGGACCGGGTGAACAGGAAAAAGTCACCATCAGAAGAGCAAGGCTCTCTCTGGATCGACTTAATGGAATCCAGAAACCTTTTCGATACAGGGAAACTATTTAACCAACTCCACCGAAATCCAACATGGGAAAAGGCGGGCACCTTGGCTTCTATCGATTACATCTTCATATCAAGATCAATGCTACCACTAATAACTTCCTTAGAGGTGATTAAGACTAAATATAGTGATCATAACCTCCTGATGGTAACATGGGTGAAGGTGAACGCCCCGAAACTCAAAACAAGTACTGAAATTGAATCCACCTCGCAGGGAAATAGAGTTAGACTAAGTGCAAGAAACATCAAAGAACTAACGAGAAAGTATAGGGATGGTGCTGTAAACTCCCCACAAACGGACTATCATCCTCTGTTAACAGTCTACAAATTGGTGGGGAAAAAGTCCATCTATCAACTACAGAAGAAAAAACACAATTTTGACAAACTGTTGGTAGACAAAAGAAGCAAGATGCAAAAAATCAAAAGACTGGCGTCTAAATACAAGTCCAAACTCTACTTAAAAATGCTGCAGGAAGAAACGTAAAAATATAAGTCCTGGCTCAAAAGCTACCGGATTACTTTATACCAACAAGATTCAGAAGCAATGCTGAGGCTGGTGGGGGGCCATAACTCCCGTGAATTCTGGTCACTGATTTCATCAACAGAACCTCAACTGGAAAACACTATCGCAAACAGTGTAGGGGAAGCATTCCAAATCTCTATTCTATTCACCATCGGAAAACTTCTTGCGAAATAAAGACGAAAAGTCCTTTCCCTGGCCCGATTTTCAAGGCAGAGACACAATTGAATCGATTCGTATGTTAAAAACATCAAGAGCCCCAGGCCCTCACGGGATAACAAACAACGATCTAAAGACAGATCCGGTGGAGTGGTCAGCCTTCATCAGTACAGTCTTCAAAAGGTGTGCAGAGACCACGCCCATACCATTTTCTTGGACATCATCGGTAGCGGTGCCCATCTTCCAAAAGGGAAGTAAAGAAGATCCCAGAAGAACCGCCAAAGGTTTTCCTCGTTTTCATCGACCTGGCTCAAACATTTGACAAGGTCGATCGTGGGAAACTATGGGCAAAACTTTCAGCGCGGAATTGTCCAACGACGATCTTGGACCCGATAAAATCTCTTTACTCCAGAACTAAAATGAAAGTCCGTTTGAGCCAGCAGGGGTTACTATTAGAAGAAATTTCCATCACAAGAGGGGTAAAACAGGGTTGGCCCCTTGCCCTGGCTCTTTTCTTAGCATACCTCAGAGACTTCAAAGAAACAGAGAAGAACGTGAGATAATTTCCGCCGAAAATTGGCCAAACATCAATATCCTGCTTGTTGTACGTGGATGACATGATTCTCCTTGACTATACAGCAATCGGGCTCCAAAGGCAACTTGACAACCTCTCAAAGTACATCAGTTGTAACAACCTAGAAATCAACAAGGGAAAAACAAAAGTGATGTCGCTCAAAAAATCACGAAAAAGAAGAGAAAACCTAAGATGGTTCTTGGAGGGGTCACAGATTGAATCACCTCCAACAATTTAAGTACTTGAAAATACTATGCTGCATGCTCTTTGGGAGAAAACAAGGAAACTCATGTCGCAAATTTGAGCTGTGGATAAAAAATTCTGACGCTTCTCTCTTCTACCAGCAATTATTTATTTATTCGGATTTGTAGAGCGCACGTCAGCCCAGGGGCATCGTGGCGCTTGTTACAGACATATCTTAGTTGCATATATATGAGTGATACATAATTTACAGGAGCAAGTATGACATTTGTACATATTTACAGTGCAGTATATTTACAAAGTTAGCCAGTGTCACGTTATTGCGCAAGGAAAGAGGTCTTCAGTTTTCTACGAAAAATCGGGAGTGAGTTCTCTGCTCTAATGTCAGTAGGTAGAGCGTTCCAGGACTTGGCAGCAATGTAGGGGAAGCTTAGGCCACCGGCTTTGGCTTTTTTGATGTGTGGGATATGGAGTAGGTTGGTGTATTGCGTCCTGGTGGGACGTAAGGAGGAGGGTTTGGAGATGGTCTCTGATAGGTAGGACTGGGCGGAAAGAGAGAGGCATTTGTGTATGAGGGTGAGGATTTTGAGTGTGATTCGCTATTTAATCAGGAGCCATTGGGCTGAGTGTCTGGCGTGGGAGATATGCTCTCTTTTTGGGATGCTAAGAGCGGCCCGGAGAGCATTGTTCTGAGTGACTTGTAGTCTGTTTAGGTTTTTTTGCCCATGTGCCTGCTAGGAGGGCATTGCAGTAGTCCAGTTTGGCTCCAATGGTTGCTCTGGCTATTGTAAGGCAATTAGGTTTTGAGAGGTATGGCTTGATGGCGTTTATAAGTTTGGTGGTATGCGCAGATGAGGAAGTGATTGAGCTGACTTGTCTGGTCATTGATAGTGAGGAGTCTAGGTATGCCCCCAGTGTCTTGACAGCTGTGGATACGGGGATGTTTGAGTTGTCAATGGAGAAGTTGGCGTATGTTTTGTCCAGTTTGTCTAGGGTGCTCTGTTGTCCTAGTATCATGATTTCAGTCTTGTCTCCATTAAGGCAGAGGCCATTGACTGCCATCCAAGCCTGAATGATGGAGTAGATTGTGTGAAGTGCCTTGACGTCTTCGTGGTATGAGCCTGAGAGAGGTAGAAGTACTTGTGTGTCATCCGAGTAGTTCGTGTATGTGATGCCATGTGAGTCAAGCTTGTCAAAGAGAGGCTTAGTGAACAGGTTGTAAAGTGTGGGTGCAGTGCAGGATCCTTGAGGGACCCCGCAATGGATTGTTGTGGGTGTGGCGTTAGCAGTGTCTGAGAAGACTTTCATGGCTCTTTGCTCGAGGAAGATGGTGATCCAGCTAGCTGATTCTTTAGAGAAATTGGCTGAGTGTGTGAGGTGAGGGTCTTGTGATCAACCAGATCGAATGCGGCTGAAAGATCTAGGAGGAGCAGTGGGGCTGGCTTTCCCTTATCCATGATTTGGGAGATCTGATTCTTCAGATCCACCAGGGCTGTTTCAGTGCTGTGTCCTTTCCGGAAGCCTGATTGCCTGGTCCCAAGGATGGAGTGGGTTTCCAGAAAGTGTTGGATTTGGCAATGTGCAGCTTTGTCCAACAATTTCAAGAGGAATGGCACTGTGGTTATCAGTCTGTAGTTGTTGGATTGTAGGGGGTCGAGGGTGGTTTTTTTTTTAGGAGGGGGAGGACCCAGGCCTCTTTGAGGCTGGCTGGGATAATGCCTGATCTAAAGGACGCATTGATAAAGGCCGTGAAAAGCGGGGCAAATCAGTCTGCGCAGTCTTTGATGAGCTTTAGCGGGTATATATCGCCTTTACAAGGAGAGAGTTTGAGATTTTTTAGTAAGTTGATAACTTCTGGTTCAGTGACGTCTCTGAAAGAGAAGTCAGGTATGGTGGGCTTAGAGGAGGTGGTTGTGGAGTTGGTAGGCTTGGTTCCTGTATTTAGAGGTAATGCTTTGCAGTGGTCTTTGATTTTCTTTTGGAGAAGGTCAATTTTGTGTAGCATGGCAGCTTGGATGCTAGCACACCAGGCTTCATCTTTGATTATTTCATCAGGTGTATTGGGGGGGGGATGAGCTCATTAAATATGGCAAAGATTTCTTTGGAGTGTGATTTGGCACTGGAGATTCGTGTGTTGAAGGCGTTGGCTTTGGCAGCAGTGATGGCTGTTTTGTATTGGTGGGAGATTGAGGTGAATTTGTTTTTGGCACTGCTGCAGGGGTTACTTTGCCAGGTTTTCTGTGCTGTTCCTTTGCGGGAGCACATTGAGTGCAGTTCTTCAGTGAACCAGGAGTTTGTGTGTAGTGATGTTTTAGTCTTTTTTCCATTCGAGTGGTGCTATTTCATTAATAGCTTTAGTGATGACATCAATCCAATTCTACAGAGCCAAGATGATTCCAACTTTAACTTATGGAGTAGAGGCGGTGCCGAACATCCCGAAAAACATCTGGCAGAAACTGGAAGCCCATGTATGGAGATGGGTCCTAAATTTGCCCAAGTCAACCCCCAGGTCCTCGATCAGACGCAAACTGGGTCTACTTTCCCTAAAAGCAACGACCGAGATTAACAGCATGATGTTATTCAGAAAAACCCTGCTTGTGGACAGTCCAAAGATCTACAACTTGATAGCCGCAGAGATCAAAGGAGCATAGTGCAAAATGCTAAACTCATGGGCGCACGAAAACAAAGAGAAGTTGTCCACAGTACAATGTACGGAAGAAGACTTGTTACAAATCCTGCAAATGGTAAAAAAGAAAATGGAAGCGCTGGACTGGATCCATACATTAGAAATGGCAGCCAAACACAAGCTGACAACTCACCTCCCACTGAACACCAAGAAGCTAAACGAAACGCAAGATTTCTTGAAGAAATTTCCAAATAAGGCTGCAAGAAATACGTTCCTCAGGGCTCAGCTAAACCATCTGGATATGAACGAACTCCGGGCGCCGAGAAACCTCTCCACCACAAACAAAGGTAGACTGTGCAAAAACCCAGACCGGATTGAATCATTAAGACATCTCCTGTTGTCATGCCCAGAAACACAAGACATAAGAAAAACCTACTTAAGCCATTTATGCTCCCCGCTCCTTTTGGGCAAGGAAGACCCTGGTGGGGTTGTCTTATCAACAGAGAAAAAACTGCATGGATAATTACAACGATGAAAATATTTTTGACTGCACGGAAGAACATTGAACGAGAAATCGATCTCCCAGACCAACATACAGTAGTTTAACTTGACGACATAACTACGTTTAACCATTTTTCCATCATCTGTTGGCGCCTTCTACTTTTTAATTTTTACTTTTAGACTTTCTACTTTTGGACTTTTTGAGAAGAAAAGTTCATAAAATGTATCATTTTGTAGAAATCACTAATGTGATTCAAACAAATAATTTTTTATTAAAGAATTATCACATACTGGTTCTGTTGGGTCATTAAAGATTTCCAGATAGGTGCCTTGGTCTGCCAGTTTGGTTTCAGTCTCTAGTTTGTATTTATCCATTGTTTGCAATGTGTAAAATTAGAGCGAGAACGTTTCAAAAGTTGAGTTTCAGAAAGTCTTTAAGGACTTGTTTTTGAAAGACAACCAAAGGGGAGTTCTGAATTGGAGGCATAAACATACTTTTGGACTTCATTTCTAGGAATCCAGGCTCTTCTATTGCTTCAGAGTTTCAATTTCATCTTCCTGGTGAGTTTGAAGAAGTAGATTTTTTCTTTCAGCAGGTAACTGCTGTGATGTGGTACAAATGAGATCCCATTTTGTAAAGTCACTCTTTTGAAGTCAGTTAGTTTATAACTTGAGATGTTAATTACTAGGTCTTCTTTGGCGGGAAGTTGACGTTCCTTGTTGGATTTTTTCTTCTTGTTTCTTCTTGTCGGACGCCGTCTAAAAGAGAAGTTGGAGAGGAGGAGGACAATGGAAAAGACCAAGTGTATCCTATCACATAGGGGAAGTTTATGTGAGAAACCAGAAGGTGTCTCATCCGCTAGTCCTCAGGGATCTCTCATCCAGGTGGCCAGGACACGACCATCACTTTTGGATCCAGTTCCTGGGGGTGGACCAGTGTGGGAGGATCTCCTGGGTGAGGGGTCTTTGGAGAGTACCAGTGGCAAAACTGATGATGAGACATGGTATTCCACCCCCTGAAACACCTTACCCGATTCTACCCAGTAGGATATCTAGCAACTCTACCCCCCCTTTCCCTTCATGAACACTTTCACATGGACAGCCCAGTCTGGGAGAAAACAAACTCACAATCCAGCATTGTACCTGACATGTCCCACTACTATGGTCAGGCAATTACTTGTAATCACTCACACCAGACTTCCATTAAACTTCCCCACATGGATAAAAGGCAAAGCATTAGAGCACGCTCTGTGCAAGGCAAAGCACGCGAAAAAACAGTATTTTCCTGACGGCAGTTGAACAAGGGTAAAAATATTTCAAACCAAGAAGAGTGCACAAGGAGGACGGTACCCTTGCCCTTTCTGGTGAGAAACGGTTGCTTTCCAGAACCCTTCAGATTAGAAAGCATAAGGCCAGGAAACCAGACTGAAGAATCCTGTATTGTGTGTCAGAGATACCCTGGGCCCTCGTGCACGGCTCTGACCGAGTCGGGAAGGAACAGCAGCCACTGTGGTACCGTCCATGGCACCACGATCAAAGCAGTGCCAGAGAGATCAACAGAGCCGGTGAGTTGGGGAGACCGATGCAAGAACGGTCTGTGTTGAAGTCAAGTTTGCAAGCAGCAACATTGTATAAAGAATGCAAGAATTAAGATTGGTAATGTGTGTGATGAAAGACAACATTTACGGGAAAAGATACAATACCAGTGACTGAGTGGCCCGGCACCACAAGGGTGCTCAATCGAAGGTCTCTGTAAGATATACAGACGAGAAGTGGCAGAAACTAAAGTGGAAGATTTGTAAGAACATTGTGGGAAGTGAATCGTAGTGGTCCTGTGACGGTTTAAGCAAAACCCATCGCATATTCAAAAGTCTTTGATTTTTGATATAAAGAGGAAAAAGTAGAAAGTGAGAATACATGGTCCGAGCCTGAACGAGGGAGACCAATTGTGAACATTCTGCTAAAGGGGTCCAAGCCCAAACGAGAGGGATCTATGGGTTTAGCCCGATCGAGGGAGATCAATTGTGAACATTGTGGTAAAAAGGGGTCCGAGCCTGAAGGAGGGAGACCCATGATGAACACTGGAAGCAAGAACTTGTGAATGTGAACATTCTGATAAGAAAGGAACTTGGATGCTTGTTTGTTATAACAGGCACTCTGCAGTAAGAGACTGTCATTGGGGGAAAAAGCTTTGGCAGAAGGCCTAGTTGCCTATGCTTTGAACTGTATCCTCATGGCAGAGAAGGCAGAGTGTATGCAAAGCTCGAACGTGCACCTTACCCCGTGCTGAAAACGTGGGGAAGGGAAGCCAACTGCTCAACTATCCTGACATATTATTTCTTGAACACTTTGCTTTTTTAATACACTATTGTCCCACACCATTTGTATTTAGAAGTAAGGATTGCCAATTGGTGTATTAGAATAGGCTGTTTTATTTTGAAAGAGACTCGATGTAACGCTCACCTGATTCCCACGGAGGCGCTGATCCCGGCTGGGCTGCTATCTTTTCTTCAATTGAGAAGCGTAGAGCTGGACGACTCTCAGGACTGGGCTTCCTTTTATCGAATGTCTGACTTGCAGGGTAAGTTTTCTGCAGGTGGAAGAAAAAGGGTTAATCACCGTTTGATGGGATTCCTTCTCCCACCAATCGCCAGTTTCTCCCACAGCCTAGCTTTCTACTTGTCTCGGCGAGCTCTCACCTTAGGCGTATAAATGCTGAGCTCTCCATCCTGCGTCTGGTGCAGGGGTGCGTGGATTCCAGTTACGTCACTGGATGAGTTCAGTGTTGAGGCTCAAGTCTTTTGCGGCCTTAGTTGTGGAACTGGTGCTGGGATGCTGAAGAGCGATGCCGCCGTTAATGCACGAGCGGATGCCTGTAAGTATACTGTAGTCTTTAGGCTTTAAAAGATGGGCACCTCAATAATGTCCCTTTTCCCTTGTTTCAGGCCTCGGGATGCTGTGGGCGTAGTTTTCCGTTGCCGCTGCACATGCCGATGCACGTAAGTATAATGTTCGTTGGCTGCTTTTAATGGCACCTCTAATAATGTCCTTTTTCTAGTTTTCAGGTGCCGGGATGCTGCGGGCTTTATATCCGTTGCCACTGCACGTGCCGATGCACGTAAGTATAATGATCGTTGGCCGCTTTTAATGGCACCTCTAATAATGTCCTTTTTCTAGTTTTCAGGTGCCGGGATGCTGCGGTTGATTCGGCCGCTTCTGCGCGTGCAAAAACTGGTAAGTTAAGATGAATGCGACTGCCTTCACCCGAACCCCTTTTTAATTATGTCCTTTGCCTTTTAGGTGCAGAGAAGCTGCCGAAGAGAAGGCCGCAGTTAGCTCTGTTGCAATCACGGATGGATCAGGTAAGCGGGCGCGGCTGCGAGCGAGTTGCACTTTTCTAACCTTATGTTTATTCTTTGCAGGTTTTGCCGGAGACTGGATTCCAGGATCTGGTAAGTATTGTTCTGTGTCTTTCTTCATCCACAGGTTGCTGCGCGGAAGCTGAAGATGACTCTGGACCTGGAATGCAGGAGCCGACTCGGTGAGCGTCCTGCTGCTGCTGCAGAATAACGCAAAGCACGTGTTTTCCATCGGGCGTGGTTTAAATAGCAGAGAAGAGCTTCCAGTGTGTGTTCTTCCACCGGTTCCACCCAGGTAAGAAAAGAGTTCCTGAATGGAGGGAATAGTTCCTCCCAGCCCTGATGGCTGGGGACTTCAACCAGACTGGATTGTTCTGGGTAAATATGCAGCATGGTCTGCCTCAGGTAAGTCCACCCAAGCATTATTACACTGTTTATCAATATGAGCCCGGCGGAAACCCTTCATGGGCCTGGCGCCAAAGGCGCCAGGACACGGTCCAAAGGGCCCCTGTACGGGTCTGCTGGGTCCGGAGTAGTGGAAGACAGGTCTGCTTCCGAGGGCGCTGGGCCAGTCCTGGCCCCTCGGGAGTAGCGCCCATGACACTCGACTAGGACTGCGTCATTATCATTTCATGGTCGTAGCTTGCTCCCATCCTTAGATTTAGGCGTAGATAAGCATTCAACCAACCCATTGAAGGTAAATAAACACCCTTGAACTGTGATCACTTGTGTCTGCCTTCGCTGTTTGATACCATGCCTTCCGTACAATTGCTTGTTCCAGGTCTAGCCAATCTGGTGCAGATATGCTAAGGGATGGCTAAACCAGTGGAGTATGTGCCTGCTCTTGAAAACAAGCTTGCATTCTTCAAAGTTTTGCAGATTGAGCCTTAACTTGTTAATTCTTGAAACTCACTCTTTTTTGTTCCATGTTTATTTCTTTTATTTTTTTTATTGGGTACCTATAAAGCGCATATGCAGCAAATTGTGTTTCTTGGCACCACAAGACAAATAAGGGGGGGGAAGAAAAACCAATAACTGTCCTACAAGCCTTGTGTCATTCAGAATGTGCAACTGCAGTAACAAGTAGTGCAAGGGAGAGGGCAGAGAGGAGAGAGTGCAAGTGAACTGGAGGGGGGTGAACAATTGTGAGCAAAGTAACTATAGGCACTCTGCAAATTGAGTGAACATCAGTTCTACAATCATGTCATTCTGTGCAGACGACCATAGTATGCTTGCTTTGTAGTAAATCACCCCTTGCTTCGCACATACACATTTATACTTGAAACAGGCCATGAGTGGAAATAACCCAGATAGCAGCTGCACTAATAGTAGCCTGAGACCCTGACTCTATGTTCATATTCAGCTTGTGATTTAATGACCTTCGATGAAGACATGTAACATCAAGTGTATACAAGTTGTTTGTTTGCAGAATAACCTCAGAGTTACGGACAAAGCTTTGATGTCATTTTGCTCTCTGTTTAAACACATTCTGAATGAATGAACCTTTGACTGCCACACAGCGCTGTGTCGGTATCTCATTCTCTTGGTGTGCGTGCATCCACAAGCAGGCATTATAACTGGATTATTTCCCAAAAAATGTCACCCTGAGTTGGGACCTCAACTCAGATAGGATCCAGTTGGACAGTGTGCCAAGGTTGCGGAACAAGCAGTGCATGGACAAAAGACATGGGGCCCACTGCAAGAGGTGGAAAGAGGTTTCCTGCAGTCATGGATTTCGCCCGCCAGCTGATTTCCTCGACACGCTGATCCTCCGTGACTGAGGTCCCTGTCTGTGGGACAGAGGGAAGCCAGCACAGACAACGGAATTGGGTGCAGTATGTGTATGATGTGATGATGAGCATGCTGTGATGTATTATGGATGAATCATGACATGAGCATGTAGTGTTGTATTTTCTGTGGGAGCATTGTGTTAAATGAGCAATGGAGAAATACACCTTGTGTACACTAACTGAAACCATGGGTAGTTCATGCACTAAAATTAAGTGTTTTGGGCTGAAATGTTGTAAAGCTTGTCCCAGTGCTCTGGAGCAGCATGTTCTGACTCCCTCAAACAATACGTCACAGTGGGAATTGATGATTAAAAAAAGGTTTGGGGGTGGTGTTGTTCTTGCAAGAATGGCATAAATACACTGACACAAAATCCAAGTTACAGTTTCCTGTGCATGGATCTTTTGTCCTGGAGGACATAGGGTACCTAAGAGAAGCATTAGCCGCTAAAGGCGATAAAGCAATTAGATCCTTGTAATGGGAAACATATAGACAATGGGAAGATTTTTCTAGAGTAAAATCTATGAAAGAAGCAAGATTAAAAAACGTAAACCGCAACATAAAAAAGATAAAGCACTTGCATATGATCATAAAGAGATGAAAAAGGACTGGGAAGAGGGAGACAGTGAAGATATAATGAGAATTAAGTGTGTGTATGTAGGCAAGCCTTGCCCTCAGCCCAGGCAACTGAATCAGGAGTGACCTTAGAGGATGAGACAGACCCATTGCTAGAATGTTTAATGGTTAACAGGACTCCTCACCCCCTTATCGGGTACCTGGTGATAAGGCGCTCTCCTGGCCACCTCGTTCCCACAGGATTACAACCCACGACACAGAAACCGCAGAAAGGGTAGTGTTCGCATGGATCAAAAATGTGGTAGAAGGAATAGAACAAGCCAAAGTATATGTACCCCAGAAACGAGATATGCTTATATTCGCAGTAGTAGTTGAACTAACTAGGCGAATGTGGCTGTTACATAAAAAGGGGAATGTGGAAGATGAAGTTTACCCCTCACCGAGTTATTAAAAAGACATAGAGCAAGCAATCGAAGAGTGTAATCTTGATTCAGACTCCTGTCCAAAAGTTGTGTTTAAATTCCTATTTTGGATCATAAATGCCCCAACAAAGTCCATGGTAACTCAAACGTTTCCTATAGGAGAAGTGCCTGGGTTTGCTACTAATAAACCCACACACCAGGTTCACATACCCTGGAACAGAATGGGATTACTATCTTTTACTAAAGATTACACAGATATCAGGCAACCTCCTGAGCATTGGTATACCCAGACTGACAGTGTCTTAAAGACAGGTCTGCTAATGCTTGGTGATATAGATCAACTGTTCTCATGCATACTGCCTGAAGACATATGGCGCCAATAAAGAATGCAAGACAGTTTAAATTCTGTCATAAAGTGGGATGCACTGACCTTGGCAGTGAGCGAAAAAGGGAGAAGACTGGGGAATTGTCCAAAGAAATAACAGCTCTTCCAGCACTGCTGATAATGCGTATCCAGCAAGCGGTTCCCTGCAAGCAAACGAATTGGGATAAGCTAACCGCTTGCAGGCATGATGAAGGGGAGTCAGTTGAAAAATATTTAGCATGAAATGAAGAAGCTTTTACCTCATTTAGTGGGATGGATATGTCTACCCTGGAGGGGCAACAGGCCTTCTGTTCCCACTTTGTTGAAGGGTTGTTACCTGACATATAAAATGACATTCAGGCATATGAGTCCACCTGGTCAACCCAAAGTGCTGCTCAAATATTGACCATGGCTAGGTATTATGCAAATCGCCATGCTAAAGACAAAGGGGAAAAGGAAAAGAAAATGAGAGAGTTAAACGCCAGAGCATTAATGCAGCACGCTTTTCCCGGAAGAGATAGGAGAAACATTTGCATTCAGAGAGGAAGAGGCATGATCACAGGAAGAGGAGAAAGCACACCACCAGGTGGTGATACACTAGTGGACACCGGTTCTCACTATTGTAAGGCTGAGGATCATTGGATCCGAGAATGTACGCTAAGGAGAAGAGGTCGTGGACAATCATGGAGACACAGCATGTCAAAGGGAGCAATTATAAAGGCTGATAGCAGCATTCAAATGAATAGTGGGGCATCTGAATAGCTTGACCCATGACAAGGACAGCAGTATTCGGCTAGGGAATATTATGTGGACAACTATGCAGTGGGTGACTATGTGGAATAGGGCTGCCCAGGTGAGGGAAAGGGACGCGTGTGTATCCCTGTAGATACAAAGGGACCATTTGTTGAAATGGCGGTACACGGCAAGCGAGCTACATTCCTGCTAGACACTGGTGCCTCCAACACATCGATGTACCACAAACTAGTGTCTTCCATTCCCCTTTGTTGTGGGAATATTAATACATCAGTGGGTTTCTCAAATTAACCTATTCAAAGTCCAATATAGGAACCAGTGTTAATCACCATTGGTCCTATCTCTTGTAAGGCTGCGCTGGTGGTCACAGACAAATGTGCTTTGAACTTGTCGGGCATGGATCTACTTAAGCGCTTGCATGCTAACATTTATTGCTCGCTTGATCGAGTATATTTGACGTGTCACACAGAGTCCTTCTCTAAGTGCTTTGTTGTTGCCACTAACGAATTACCTCAAGCATTAAAACAAATGAACCGTTATTTGGGCCACTGGCTCTAATGATGTAGGCTACATGGTAGTGGAGCCCATTAAAATCAGAGTAAAACCATGGGCATTGTTACCCAGAGTACCCCAAAATAAGATAGCAAAGGAAGGGTCAGAAGGAATCAATTTATTTATTTATTTATTTGTATTTTTAAAGCACTCATGCAGCCCGGGGACATTGAGGCGCTGTAACAGGAATATGTCTTAGTTGCGTATTTATAATGCGCTTAATACCCAGAGGTATGGAACACATCTAGCTGAGCCCAAGACCCGCTCACCATATAGCTGGAACAAATAAGAAAGTTCTGCATGAAATGCAGGACCTAGGGCAGGGGTCTGCAACCTGTGGCTCTGCAGATGCTTTGGACTACAACTCCCATGGTCCCTCGCCATTGGCTATGTTGGCTAGGGCCGATGGAAGTTGCAGTCCAAAACGTCTGTAGAGCCAAAGGTGGCAGACCCCTGACCTAGGGATTGATTGAATAAGCCCATTGGACACCCGAAGGTATCCTCTTAACCTTCAAAGACTTGAAGATCGCATGTAGAATACTACAATCAGAAGTATTCATCCTGAAGAAAGCGGCTAAAAACTAATCCCGCTGAAACCGGTTGACTTTTACTTAAGTAGTACTGGATTGATAACCCACACTCTGATACCCCACATACTTAGATGAAAGGGCTCGTACAAGGAAACTATCATAGCTACTAGTCTCTAACAAATTGTTATGTGAACAGAAAAGTAGCTTTTTAAATACTCTTTGACCAGTTGGTCACAGTACTATCTTTGATAAGACACACAAACTGGAGGCGGCACCATTAAAGACTAATACCGACCCCCACCATGTGTGCACTTACTTTTAGAATTTAGGAAAGTAGTGAGAGAGGAAAGGGTCAGTACCTCCACACCTCATTTGTAGGCAGCACGGACATCCCTGTCAAACAGCTGGACAGTACTTTGTTTGTAGATTGGTCTTGTTTTAAATTACCAGATAGCACCTCAACAGCAGCATATGCCATAACAACCTTAAAAATAATAGTTGATACCTGTAGGAGTCCTCAGCATTCAGCCCAGGCAGCTGAAATTATTGCCCTTAACAGTTATGTAAACTCAGTGCAGGATGTATGGTAAACATTTACACAGATAGCCAGTATGCTTTTGGAGTAGCACACAATTGTGGTCGCCTATAGCCTGAAAGAGGGTTCCTGACTTCACATGGCAAAAAAATAGAATGTAGAGGAGCAGGTAAATGTTTTCTTGGCAGTTCATGTCCCCTCACCCCCATCATATTGGAACAGTCGAAGAAAGGCCATAGATGGGACCCCCAGCATCATTCCTACACTGCACTGAGTGTATGAGAGACGTTATGCAGTGAGACAGCCTTACAGATTGTACCCTCGCACTGAAAGTGTGGAAGGATGTCACCTGGAAGAAAGCTACACGGAAGGATGTCGCTTGCCAAGATGTCAGAATGCATCAATGAATATCATGGACGGACGTTAAAGCAAAATCTGACAAGGACAAAGTGGTGTCATGAAGAAGATATATCAACCTACGTTGAAACAATATGAAAATATTAAGTAACAATGTAACTGAAACACTGAGGGTAACATGAACCTAAAGCTAAAGTAATCATGGATCTAAAAAAGATGGAGTAACTTACTGACCAATAACTGTAAATAAGCAGTAACGTATGGTAGAAAGAAAACATATAGAAGATGTAAGGACGGCCATATTAGGAAAATCGACGACGGCTCACATTGAATTTAACTAAGCTACCTCAGAGAAAGGCAGAGGCTGTAAGAATCAGGAGATGTGGAAAACCAGCCCTATGAGCAGACACAACGATGAATCAAGGTTGGACCAGAGCAAAGATGCTATTTTGTGGGATAAACGCAAAGCACAAGGGGGGTACAAGGATAAGCTCTGAATGTGGAACATTCTTTATAAATGAAGGATTACAAAAACATCTGTGAGAGCCAAACTGCTGGTCAATTAAAAGTGTGCAAAGTTCATATGAGATAGAGTGCGCAAGTCTCTAGATGGCAAAAGGAGCAACAGCCCCCTGCATAATTAAATAAAATAGCAGTAAATGGAAGGCTGAAATTGACACATTTGTGATCTTTTCCCATATGACTCAGAAGTCAAAAACTAAGGCTATTCATTAGAGCCTCAAGTTAAGTTAGTGGTGTCCTCACACTCCCTTGATTGTTCCTGGAGAGTTAGCAGCAAAAAGGTCAACTACAAATGGAAGACTTTGGCTGATGGCCTACCAATGACAGATGATAGACCACTGGAAAAATTGGGAGTAGTCTGACGGGATTCAAACACATAGGTTTCATTCACGTACAAGTCCAAGGTTGAGATATTATGCCAACCAATCAGTGGGGTTGGGGGACAACCTAACATACAATGTTGCAGGAACCAATCCACTGATGTTTTGTTGGCTATAATCAGTACTATATGTGTTTAGAGGTAGTTCAAGGCGTCCCCTACAGACAACAGGTGGCCAATGAAGCACTAATTCTTATATGTTCCATAAGTAGATATGTTCCCTTCACCAATCCGTACCCTTGACAGGTTTTGTATTCTGCCACATAGAATGAAGTCATAGATGATATATATTGAGCTATAAAACCTCTATGTAATCAAACTTGGGTATGAGTGTACATGCATCAGTTCGATGTTTGTCAGGTCTCACTACATTATTGAATTGATAACTAAGTAGTACTTTTCCATATTCTTTGAGTCTGTCCGGTTATTTGGTTTGTGACCATTATTGTAATTCCATATAGTACAGAAGATGCTAGAGGACAACATGGCTTTTTGATCTTGAAATTACTGAATGCCCTTAACACTACCAATAAATTGGCCATCATTAAATGCAGTGCACACAAAACAATTGTAGATGATACAGGAAAAGGCAATGCTTTTGCTGATCAGGTTACCAAAGCAACTGCTCAGTGTTCTGTATCGCTTTTGTATGTCTACCACGCATGAAAAGAAGACACTGTGACATTTGACAACACTGTAGAAGGTAAAACTCATTCAGTCTAAGGCTACTGCCCACAAATTAGAGGAATGGAAACAGACTGGGAAATATGCACATGGATGTTGGCTAGACACTCAAGATGAGGGGAAATGGAAATTAGCACATATGTATTTACCTTTAATTTTGTCCTATGCTCATGGCCTTTCTCATGAAGGTGATATGATATGAAATGGCATTTATAACGTGCCTATACACAAGTATTTCAAAGCGCAATGAGGCAAGGGAGGGGGAACAGAGGAGAGACAGAAGACAATGATCTTAATAGGCCAGGTGACATTGAGATTGCGCATGTGCAGGGGAGGGGGGAAAGGGAAAGTGTGGGGGAGGGTTAGGGGGCAGTGCAATACATAGAATCAACAGTAAAAAATAAAATTAAAAAAATAGTGGGTAAAAGTGTGGCCAGCTAGTGGCAAGTGCAGGAGTAGGTGCAGATATTAAGTGTCAAGAGCTGGTGGGGACTGTAGGGATACAGAAACAGCCCTCAAGTGCAGACGTTGCCCGGGAGGCAGTGCAGGCGTGCAGCTGGTGGGGGAGGGGACGTGGGCCCTAGATCAGAGGGTAGCCAGGGGACCAGAGCAGTTTTGGTCAGGAGTTCAGCAGGGGAGAGGAGGAAAGAAAGCAGAAGCAAAGAGGAAGGACTTGCGGTGCTTCCGGAAATGAAGATGTTTCTCCTCGAGTTTCAGGGAGGCAGGGAGGCTGTTCCAGAGGGAGGCCCCAGGCGAAGAAAGAGATTTACCACCAACTCATTGCTTGTAGAAGCAAATGACCCTGAGGGAGTTGGAGGCGGATGAGTGAAGAGCTTGAGAAGGAAGATATTTAGGAAGAGAGAGTTGGAGGTATTGAGGCCCCAGGCCCCAAATGGCCTTGTGGACAATGCAGAGGGTTTTGAACTTAATCCTTGCAGCCACTAGGAGCCAGTGCAGAGATTTCAGTCCTGGAGAGATACGATCCCTGGGCTTGAGGCCAAGGACAAATCGTACAGTCCTGTTCTGGATAGTTGCAAAGGTCGTAGAGTAGAAACAGGCAGATTTAGAAAGAGGCTGTTGCAGTAGTCCAGCCTAGAGAGAACCAGAGCTCTGAAGAGAGTGAGCTTCTGGGAGATGGAGAGGAAAGGAATACTACCTCTGAGGAGGTGCATCTGGTAGTGTGACTTCTCAGAGACGTCAGAGATGTGAGGAGAGAAGGATAGAGTGGAGTCGAAGATGACCCAGAGGTTTATAGCCTCAAAGGTGGGAGAAGAAGGGCCAAGAGAGTCCAGTCAGAGAGCGACAGGAAAGGAGGGAGCAGGTGTGCCGATGAGGAGAATCTCAGTCTTACTGGCATTAAGGCAGAGATCCTTGGGACACCACTCCTGGATAGCGGACAGGCAGTCAGAGATGAGCGAAGGAGAAGAAGTGGCAGAAGGGAGCCTGAAAATGAGCTGAGTGTTGTCCGCATAGCAGTGAAAGTTGGGGCAGAGAGTAGCAATGCGGTGGGCAAGAGGTGCCAGGTATTGGTTGAATGGCCAGGGATAGAAGTTAGACCCCTCGGGAACACCACAGGTAGAGATAGAGATAGAGGAGAGGAAGGACCCAAGTTGGGCCTGGGAGCATCAATCTGAGAGGAAAGAGGGCAGCCAAGCCAGGGCCTGATTGGTGATACCCAGGTTATCACAGAGATGGTTGAGCAGGATGGCGTGGTTGACCGTGTCAAAGGCAGAGGAGAGATCAAGTAAGATGAGGATACAGGGTGTATTGGAGTCAAGGTTGGAGAGCAGGTCTTCACGGATTTTCATGAGAGCAGTTTCCGTGCTTCTGGCATCCCGGCGGCCAGATTGATGGTCATGGAGACAACCAACCAATTCATTAAATGTGAAGATTAAGCTGGGAGAGGGGCAGCTTTTCCAGGAGTTTGCCCAGAAAAGGAGTGATGGAGATTGGGTGGTAGTTAGCAGGGCAGGAGGGGTCGGCTGTGGGTTTCTTAAGAAGAGGATGCACAAGGGAATGCTTCGGGGGAAGGGAAGACTCCAGTGGTGAAGGAGTGTTTGCAGAAGCCAGCCAAAGCAGGTGCCAGGGTGTCAATGTGGTCCTTGATGGTTTTAGAGGAACAGGGGAGAACCTGTTTTGACGAGACTTTCATGGATCTGACTTGTCTAGAAACCGTGTCTGGGGGGAACAGGGGTGTAAAGCACCAGAGGGGGGTGTCTGTACTCCTGCTCTCTATATGGCAGAGGAGAGGCACAGAGAACCCCAGCCAAGATTCTCTATTGTTGGTAGCAATGGACTAGCAATAAAGGATTAGCTCTCAGGAGGTGATGCCGGCTGGTCCTTAAGTATAGTGTAGTCCCCAAGCGGCCACAAAGGAATGTCCACACACTGTATTAGTGAAAACACAGTCTTTATATAAATAAGGTTCAAGGTTATATACACAATCACGATAACACACTTTGTGCTCCGACAATTCTAAAATGGTAAACATATACAGTTCTAGGCGGTACCACGATTACTCTGATTCCATTAAAATGCATCAACTGTACTCAGTTCAAATAGCATACTAATCAACACAGCACAACCGTATCAACCATCGATTTAGGAGGAAAACAAGTTGGTTAAACAATTGGCAGAATACTGAGCCCCTACCGTCAGGCACAGTTCTGTATGAGGATCCCCCCACCTGGGCAACCTTTAAATGAAGATGCACTACAAGCCCAGTCCATGTATTGACTATTAGAATCTTATCTCGTTCTATAAAAGTTCTACTGCCCTAATGTACCTGGTTTCATAGAGTTCTGCTGTGAGTCGTTGACAGGCCCTTCTTGAGCGCACCCCCTTTAAGGCAGGAGCCGCGGTTCGTCGACATTCGGTGAAGAAAGAAGTAAACATTGTCGAGGAGGAAGCAGCTTTGATCTTCACAGTGCTCGCTGATGAAAGCTTGTGAACGTCCTGTGAAGAAGAGGCATGCGGTGCATCTCGACGACGAGTGTTCATTGCCACAAAGAGTCAATGAAGAACTTTGGCTCAGCAAGGGAGTCGAGGCGTCAGCGCCTGGGACGTGACAACGGCTGGCTTCAGTAGCTTTGTCAGCGTCTCTGAGGTCTTTGGGTGGCGGGAAACAGACTGGTGGATTCTCCTCGGTCATCAGCAGCCTTGACTTTCTCCGGCAGGACGAAAGCAGTCGACGAGGGTGAACAAGGGAGTCCTTGGATCAAATGTTCTTAGGCAAAGGGAGCACTGCGACTCCGGGCGGCGACGGTGGACGGCTGTCTGGTGCTTCTGTTTGTCTTCCTCTGCGATCTCCTTCTCCGGTCGGCAGCCTTTCATAGGTCTGTCTACCAGAGAGCTTTTGCAAAGATCAGCTGGTGCACGATGGTTCCTCGTAGCTTGGGAAGAGGTCTCCTAGCCAGGTCCTCTCTTGGGTCAGTTCCTTGAAGGCAAAGCAGCTTTCAGATTAGCAAAGGACAGCAGCAGCAGTTCTCTTCCAGTGGGCTTCAAAGTTAAGCATCAGTTTCAACTTCAGCTTCTGAATGATTTCTAGCAGTGAGAGGCCCCCAGATATACTGTTGATCTCCCATTCACACTGCTGGGTCACACTCAGGCAACCAATCATTCAGAAGGGCATTCAGGCAGTCAGTCAGCCAATCGGCTCACAGTGCATTCAGGCCATAGTTACCATCCAGACACTCACAACACGGGATGTGGATTCGGACAAGCACTCTGACATTCAGCACTACACACTGCATTCATACCAGTTTCGGGCAAGGCTGTTTCAGTCATTGTGTCAAACACCACATACTAGACACTCATAACACGGAATGCATATTCGTCACAGACTCCATTCACCCAGGTCCCACCCCACAGACGTACCCACAACATACAGTCATTGGGAAGGCTCCAGTCCCTCTGGCGTGGACTTCCCCACAACACCATATATGGAACATCCACCCAACAGACTGTCATGGGGGAAGGGACAGAGTCAGGGCTTCCCAGGACTTCTGGAAAAGTAAGGTAACAGGCAATAGAAAGCAAGAGGCCACATCGGTCATCTTGTTTCCTATCAGGAATCAACTGATTCCAATGACAGGGCTTGGGCATCCCAAAATGGAGAATGCGCAGGGAATCTGTTGATTCAGCATGGATCTGCCACCAGCCCGTACCCTGCTCTGTGGGCCACACACAGGTGCCCAAAAACATACACTAGGAGTACAGGGCTGTACTCCTACCCGTGGGTGCCATAAGGGTATCCCAAGGGTCTGTTCACCACGACCAAAAAGAGGAAGAGCCCCACTGCCAGGAGTCCCACATGAACTCCTGCGCGGAAAACAAGACAGAACATACAATATTCTTGATAAGGCAATAAAGGACAAGGATTCAGAGGCCCTGTCCCTCTGATGCATTTCCAGCATCACAAGGGGAAAGGCAGAGAATGAGGGAGGAGAGGTGGCCACAGAAGGGCCAGAGGAAGAGAGGGGAGTAGAGGTAGGAGAAGAGGAAGCGAGAGGGGACAGGATGTCCTAAGTTTTAGAGAGGAAATGAGAAGCCGGGGCCGTGCAGAGGGCCTGGGATGGCACAGGTGAGGTAGAGCCCACAGCAGGATTGGCCAGCTCCTTGCAGATTTTAAAGAGTTCGGCCGAGTTGTTGGATGCTGCAGAGAAGCAGGCTTGGATGAGGGCTCTCTTCTTAGTGAAGACAGAGAGCCGGTACTGCCTTTGGAGCATGCTGCAGGCCAGTTTGTCAGAGGATGTACAGGAGGCACGCCATTTCCTCTCAGCCAAGAGTATCAGATATAGCAGAGTGGAGCATAGAAAGGGCTGTGTCAGTGTGTGAGTCAGCCAAAGGGGAAGTAGGGGGTGAGAAATTGCCAGCGAAAGCCTCAACCGACACACGCTTCATGGGTCAGATAACTCAGAAGATAGGTGGCAGTGCTGGAGTTGGCTTGGTCTGAGGGGTGGAGAGAGTCCACTGGGAGGAAAGGAGAAAGGGATCACTCCAGGAGAGAGAAGTGGTGAGAGGGATAGAAAGGGGAAGGTCTGTAGAGATCAGAACATCCAGAGTGTGCCCTGCAGAGTGAATTGGGCCATAGGGGAGGATAGAGAGTGAGAGAGAGTTGCAGAGGTCATGTCCAGAAGAAGGACATGAGGCATCCAGGCAAAGTCTCTGAGAAAGAGGAGTTGAGTGGTCAAGACCAGGAGGAAAGAGGAGAGGTCCACCCACTCAGAGAGGAAGGAGGAGATCTGACCAGGTGGCAGATAGATGGTAGCCACAATAAGGGAATGGCTTGAAGAGAGAGAGAGAGCCTGCAGCCGAGGCATTCGAAAGAAGAGTAGGCCTGTGTAGGAATGACAGAGGCAGGAATCCACTCAGGGAAGATCAGGGCTACACCTCCTCTGGAACAATTGGACCTGGGTGTGGAGAGGATATTATAGCCATCTGGGAGGAGAGTGTCAAAGCTTGTGACAAAGCTGGCAGTGAGCCATGTCTCAGTGAGACCGAGGACATCAAGGTCAAGTTCTTTGAGGAGGCAGCAGATGTCAGAGAAGTGTTTGACTGCTGAGCGAGAGTTTAGAGTGGCAATATGGAGAAGGTTGCCATCCTTGAAAGACTTGTACTATTTGCTATCTGCCTGCACACTGCATTTTGCCCTATCGCCAGATTCTTGAACCTAGGTAGGTTGCACTAGCTGCTACTATCTGCCTACACACTGCATTTTACCCATTATATGACCTCAAGCGAATCAACAAAATGTTCCTCCCAGGCATTTACTCAATACTATTGAGAATTATTCTCCACTTTATCAAATCCGCATGCCCACCTAGCTCTGCCTTCAACACGGTCAGCCTAGGCACCACTTCAGCCCTCCTCATAGAGCCTAGCATCACAATCATGCTTCCCCAAGTCGCTCCTCCATGCCTCTCGGATAGGCTTACTAGACTACGGTCCAGACTACCCAAACTACATGAGCCCCGAGCCAGGGACTCCACCCAATCCAAACTAACCAACCGAACTTCCATTACCATCTGCGCTAACCTCACGTTAAAAAAATTCAAACCCAACTCTCTCAATACTACGGCAACCAAAAACAAAGCGCTCAATACAGCGACCACCACCACCCCTACCAAAACCACCGGCCCACCCATAAAAGGTGCCCTCATTAACGCACGTTCCATAATTGCCCATGCCACGGACATCGCAGACCTCATCTCAGCTGAAGACCTAGACTTCTTAGCCATAACTGAGTCCTGGCTCCATGCAGCCGCAGGCCCAGCCCTCTTGCTAGCCATCCCCAACGACTACACCATCATCCAAGTGGATAGAACTGAATCTAGAGGCGGAGGCCTGGCCATCATTGCCAAAACTCACCTCAACATCAGACTCGATTCCGCTACACACCTCTCATCATGTGAATCACTCACAGCTAAGCTGCCCACTACCAACTCCCAAACGATATATCCATTCATCTACTCTACAGACCGCCCGGTCCCCTGGGATCTTTCGAGGAAGACCTTAGTGCCATCCTTACCGACAACCTAAAAAACTCCTCACAATGCCTCCTCCTAGGAGACTTCAACCTAGGCTACAAAGACCCCAAAGACCACCAGGCCACCCTCATCAATAATACTTTGTCTGAGCTAGGCTTCACGCAAAAAGTATCCAGTCCTACCCATAACAAAGGGAGAACCTTGGACTGGATTGCAGACTACAACTGCGCTGCATCCATCACCAATAATACTGCTCAACCCTGGTCTGACCACCATCTCCTCTCCTACTCCCTCGCAGCTTCGATCCCCATAACCAACATGGCTCTAGCCGCAGCCATCCCTACGAGAAGCAAGAAAAACATTACAGTGGAAAAACTGATCCCTCTCATCCTTCCCACGCTCAACCAACTCCCTGCTTCCAACCCCTTTGACCTCGTAGAAGGTTATAACACCACCATGCGCACAGCCTTAGACGCCATTGCACCACTAAAACTTAGAAAATGCAAACTAAAAAAGCACCTCAACCAATGGTTCTCCAGCCACCTTAAAGCACTTAGATTGGAAAAACGCAAACTTGAACAAGTCTGGAGACAATCTCCTAGAGACCACAACAAGTTATTGCTCGATAAAATAACGGCCAATTACAAAAAGGAAATCATAGCTGCCAAACAGAAATGTTATAACCAGAGAATTGCACAATCCAACTCCAGTACCAAAGAGCTGTTTACAATCATCTAAGAATTGGAAACACTGGTGCTAATTCCAGATACCTGCGTGAAGAACAAACAATGGTGCACTAGTGTCCAAAATGCACTAAACAACAAAATCTCAGGTCTTCAAACCAAAATTTAAAACAAGAAAGATTCCCTCACCAAACCAACCAACCCCACTAACACCCCCCCATCCCCTCCGAGCCCTTCACCTACACCTAACACCGCTCGCTTCAGCTTCTCCAAAGTCTCTACTCTTGAAGTGGAAAAAATCATTCTCAGCCTTAAACCATCCAACTGTAAGGGTGACCTTTGCCCCCCACAAATCATTAAAGATGCGGCAAGAGACCTCTCGCCATTTATCACCAGACTCATCAATGCCTCATTCTCCTCAGGAACAGTCCCCAGTAACCTCAAAGAGTCCTGGGTCCTCCCCCTCCTCAAAAAACCTTCCCTTGACCCTTCCATCCTGACCAACTACAGACCCATTACCACCGTCCCATTCCTGCTCAAGATACTAGACAAGACAGCATACCAATAAATCCAAAAATACCTTGAAATAAACCACCTCCTAGGTATGCGACAATCAGGCTTCAGACCCCAACATGGGACTGAAATGGCCCTAATTGATCTGAAAGCCCAAATAGACACCCTTAGAGACAACGGGAAAACTGCACTACTACTCCTACTAGACCTCTCTGCCGCGTTTGATCTAGTTGATCACAAAATCCTATGCAATCATTTAGACTCAGCTGCCCACTTTTCCCAAGAAGCCATCGGCTGGATTGAGTCATTCCTCAGCAACAGATCCATGCATGTCTTCTCCACCTCTGCCACTGCCCATCCCCATCACATGCGGAGTCCCACAGGGCTCCTGCATCTCCCCTACCCTGTACAACGTGTTCATGAAGCCCCTGTTTGATGATCTAGATGGCCTGGGTATCACCTACACCAATTACGCTGATGATACACAGATACTCATCCCGCTGACGGGAGATTACAACCAGGATTTGGCCTTGGTGAACAAGGTGTACCTCATCATTCAGGCATGGATGGCTTCGCACAGTCTATGACTGAATGATGACAAGACTGAACTCATCATCCTTAGTTCCACCTCAAACCTAAACAAACTAGACCACAACTACACCAACTTCATCATAGACGGGAACCGGATCAAGGTAGCCAAAGAAGTGAAAACTTTAGGAATATATCTCGACTCCGCCCTAACCTTCCACAAACAGGTTAGCTCTATGGCATCCTCCACGGCCTACACATGTAAGCTTATAAGAGCAGCCAAACCCTTCTTATCCACCCAGAGCTGCATTACACTAGCCAGAGCCCTGGTATTATCCAAACTGGACTACTGTAATGCCCTCTACGTAGGAGCCAGCAAGCAAATTACCAACAAAATTCAGACGCTGCAAAACAACGCTCTCAGAGCAGCGCTTAGCATTCCCAGGAGAGAACACATCTCAAACATCAGGAAATCCCATAACTGGCTCAACACCTCGGACAAAATCCTGCTTAAAGTAGCATCGCTAACTCACAAATGCCTGAACAACGCTGCCCCACGCTACCTGGTAGACAGAATATGCAAATACACCCCCAACGGACCCACCAGAACCTCCAACGCAATCCTGCTCATAGTTCCTAGGTTCAAAAGCACCAAAATGGGCGGCAACAGCTTCCAGGTGAAAGCACCCCAACACTGGAACGCCCTACCACCATCCCTCAGGACACCCCAAACCTATACACAGTTTAGACGCAAATATATCCACTGGATAAAGAACAAGGACCACTAATACTTCTAACCGCTAACACCACACTGCCACAATCCTGCAATGTATGTTTATCTGTAAATTTATAAAATATTTGTATTGTATATCCTTCTGGTAAAACTGTACACATTGTCCTTCATTTCATTGTCACATTGTAATACTGTAATGCAATGTATAAGCAACCTGTAACCAAGCTTTGAATAACCATGCTGCTCATGCGCCCCCATACCCTCAGGTCTGGTGCCAATACAAAATGAATAAACTAAACTAAACTTCCTCCGGGGAGGGGTACAGATCAGAGGGAATGAACAAGTTGCTCACTATAGTGTGGAATAACACTAAGCTAAGACCAGCCACAGTTGCTTTTTGTAAAAACGGTTTACTATGTGGGTCCTACAATATTGGGAAGATTGAGAGAGCCCTAAAAGGCCACCTGACTTTTCCTTGGAAGAGTTACAAATAGATTTAATTTAATTGCCTCCCTGTCAAGGGAAAACATGTGTATTAGTGATAGTATGCATGTTTAGCAAATGGGTAGAAGCATTCCCCTTAAAAGACAATACTATATTAAGTACTCTTAAAATACTCATAAAGGAGTATTTACCTCGATGTGAACTGCCTCACACTGTCTGGAGCGACAATGGTGTCCATTTTCTTAATACCACAATGGAATTAGTGTGTAAAGCAATGGGCATACGCCACAGATTCCATACAATGTATCATCCCCAAGCAGCAGGATTGGTAGAGAGGACTAACTCTACATGAAAAACTAATTATCCAAAGTATGTGCTAGCAGTTCTCTGGGTTGGGTGGATGCGCTCCCACTAGCACTATTTTATATAAGGACTGTTATGCACTCAGTTGTTGGATTGTCTCCTTACAAAGTAGTCATAAGCCACCCAGCAAATGCATGGGGTGTGCCAAATCCAAAGATACTAAAATATTTGCCATATTCGCTGTTAATCGACTGCTGTAAAGAGTTAACTACAAACCTGTCCATTCTGCAAACAGGTTGCTGATTGTCTACCAACACCACATGGCATCCAGGCAGGTGACTGTCTTTACAAAGAACTTTCCGCGAGCATCAGGACTGCAGTCCAAGTGAAAAGGGCCACTGCAGGTATTGCTCGCCACTCAGACAGCTGTGAAACGTCATGGCTGCAAACATTGGGTCCACGGTTCACATATAAAGTGAGCACCATCTTCGCTGTTACCCGCACCATTGCCTGCCATGTCTGGTGTTGAAAGCACCCCTTCTGCTGAGACATTTGACACTTGCATTGTTGCTGCTAGCCCCAAAGACATTGCTGGAACAGTAGAGGGGACAAGGTACAATCTTCGACCAAGAAAACTAAAGGAAATCCCTTTCCGCAAGGGACAACTGTGAGGCAGTCAAAACTGCCAACTTTAATGGACTACTTAAGGGTGCAGTAGGACAAAGAGAAACTCCAAATAGCAATTAAGCTATGTGAAACCTGTCTTGTTTTGCTGTTTTGTTTTGCTCCATGCACAAGCTATGGCAAACCATGAGTGTATGGCTATTTCACCCCAAAGGGGGTATGTGCATCTCTATGCTCCTGTCAGAGAAAATAACAGGAAAAGGTATTGTTCCAAGGGGGTCATATATGCAGTACTGTTGGGATTGATTGTGTTTTCGGCGGGTGGTTATTACTGGAATATTAAGTAGTGCCATCCTTGTTTGGTACAGTAATCAGTGTTTCCAATGCCACCCTCTCTCCGATCCAGCAGTATCACAAGGAAAGGATTATAGAGACAAATACCTTTGTTTCACTGTTACATAACACACATGAAATCATAAATAGAAGCAACTCTTTTATCTGTCTGTATTACCCAGCCTATGTTGGCGAAGGCCTCCTGTTGCAGCAGCTCTCTTTACCATTCTCCACATCCTGTCATGCGCTACATATAGCTGTGGCTAGAGGAGGACCCCCATTATATATGCAAAAATAGGTACCACCAAGCGCAACTCAACAGGGATCCCGTATCAGTATCTTTATGAAAATGTTCGAAACAAAGAGGGTTGTGAGGGTGTCGCTATGCCTAATGGAACCTTCCTGCTATTGAATCTGTTCCCTAGAGAATGGTAGGAATGGTCCTTCCTTATGAATGTGTCATCATACAGCAATCAAGCCTCTCAACTGCCTTGCCATGCACCAACTCTCCATATAAAGAACAATACTGTCTTGGGTAGTGTGTGCATCTCCAGCAATGGTACAAAGGATATACGCTTTACCTTGAACTGTAACTATACATTGCACCTACCGGCCAAGGTGTTCAAATGACCTCTCTATGTCAGGGATTCAGTATATTTTATTTGTGCTACCAATGCATAATCTTGGTTACCTTCAACTGGGTAGGGCGGTGCCACATGGCATTTGTGCTGCCTGCTATCATGGTAAAAGAGAGCCCTTGGTCTACACTCTTATGACAAAAGCGCCATGTAATACAGGATGATACTGGACCTCAGGTAATGGGAGATATCCATAAAGCATCTCCTGAAGGTGTCTCACCTGCTAGTCCCCGGGGATCTGTCATCCAGGTGGCCAAGGCAAGGCCATCGCTATTGGATCCAGTCCTGGGGATGAACCAGTGCGGGAGGATCACCTGGATGGAAGGTCTTTGAGGAGTGGAAGTGGGACACCGAAGCATGAGACGCAGTAACCCTTTCCTTATAACACCTTTCCTCATCCTGCCCAGTAGGATATTTAGAAACTCCACCCATTTTCCAACAAGCACACTTTCTCACACAGTGAGCGACAACAGACTAATACCAGAGCCGTTTACCTGACATGTCCCAAAACAAGAGTCAGGCAATTGCTGACAACTACACACACCTGACTACCCTTTCTGTTCCCCATAGGGATAAAGGGCAGAGACCGAGAGCACACTCTGAAAAAAGCCTAACACACGAGGAAGCAGCTATTCCGGGACAGCAGTTCACATGGAGGAGAAAAGCGGTGAAACCCAAAACACCATCAAGGAGGGAATTGCCCTTGCCCTTTTCAACCCGGACCCACAAAGCCTCCAGCAAAGGAACCATAAGACCTGGAATTGAAGCTGTTGGATGGTGTGACGGATGTCAGCGGTACATGGGACCCTCCTGCACTGACGGGGAGATGCGGTTGCAATCGTGGTACCGTCCTTGATTCCAGAGGCAAAAGAAATGCCAACGAGTTCAGCACAGCTGTTGAGTCGAAGAACCTGAGAAACTGATAGTGGACTGGACTGTGTTAGGCACAAGGTTGCCGTGGCAACATTAAAAATGAAGGAAGAAGATTAATAGACAGGTCTTTTTGTGAACGAACTTGGTACCAGAGATAGAGTGGTGCAGCACCACGTGGGCGCTCATTCGAAGGTCTCTGGCTAGTGCCCCTCTCCTGAACAAAGAGAATGTATTGAGCTAAAAAGGGTTGAAAGTACAAGTACCAAGAGACCCTATGGGAGGCTGGTTTGAGGTGTCAAGGTGGTCATACAGGGTCAAGCCAAACCCCTTGTACAATTGAAAGACCATTATACGTTGCAGAGTCTTTGACAGTTGTGAAATTGTGAAACAGGCGTTTGGCGCCCGGTTGAAGAGGAACACTGTGCAAACTGTGATTCTGTGAAGCACACACTTGCAAAAGGCTAACAGAGTAACCAACCGAGATATGATCACCCTTTGGAAGTCTCTGTTTAAATTGGCAAGTGCTTTTCGAGACTAGCGCTGAAAGAAGGATCAGAGCCTGGCTGAGGGGGATCCTAGGGTGAAGAGTAATCGCTCGACGTGGAGATAGCAGAAGGAACTTTTGTTTTGTTGTTTTTGCAGATCAGGCCCTCTGTAGCAAGAGACTTTGCATAAGAAGATACTTTGGCTCAGAAGGCCCTGATGTAGAAAAAAGGAACTGTAAGCTTGTGCCGGAGAAGCCCAGGAGTGTGCTGTGCTCAAGAGTCCCATCTTGTCCCCTGCTAAAAATGTGGGGCAGGGAGACCCCCGCCATAATATCCTCATTTTGTGAACACTTCTTTCTTTTCTTGTGAACATTATCCCACACTATTTTGTAGCATAGCGGTAAGGATTGGCAATAGTTCTTTTTAGTATAGGCCCTATTTATTTGACTAGACTTTACTAGGACTGTATTATTATAATTTGATGGTCGTAGCGTGCTCCCATCTTAGATTTAGGTTTAGATTAGGCATTTATCTGACCCATTTTACAGTTTCATAAACACCCTTGAACTGTTATCACTTGTGTCTGTCTTACTTTGATACCATGCTTCCTTACAAATGGTGTCAGCAGTGTGATCTGACTCAATTGAAACTAATTGGGGAACCCTACAATTTCAAAAACGTAGTCATATAGCTTCTAGTCACTCTGTTGCCAGAAAGAAATTGATAGGTTTCGATATCTGTAGCAGTAGGGAGGCTGTTATCCCCCCTGGGAAAAGAGGAATGATTTGTACCGACTGGTTTTGATACCCCTTCTGCGGTCTTACGTAGGGATGGCCCCAAAATCTGGACTAGCATGGAAGTTCGGTATAGACATTTTAGCAGGTGTCATGGATCCCAACGACGGGGAGACGTAAAGGTTCTCTTACAGAATCATGATGAAATCCCATTTGATGTAAGTCGTGGGGATCAAATTGCTCAAGGAATTTTTGAAAGAGCTCTAGTTCCTCAGTTCAAAGAAAGTGAACCAGACGAAACAGAAAGAGGTAGATTAGGCTTTGGGGAAGCTGATGAACTGGTTAACATTGAGGAAAGGAGAAGAGCCTACCATCTATCCCGAACTAGCCTTTGCCCAGCGAAAGGATCCAGCTGTTGCTGAAGCTTTCTTACAAGTTATTCTGGAAGGAGAACATAAAGGGAACAGAAGCCCCTTTTTATTCTTAAAGTAGGGGTTGCTATATAAAAGAGAAACATCAACAGAAGGCTTAGTGAAGATGCAGTTAGTAATCCCCAAGACTCACCGAATGATTGTACTAGAGATTACACATTTCCATATTAGCGGGGGCACTTAGGACCATCCAAAGCCCAGATCAGTCAGAGGTTTTAGTGGTCAAATATCCATGCTGATATGAAAACCTTTGTTCAAACATGTGAAGTATGTCGGAAAACCAGCACACGTATCCCATTACCTGCACCTCTGAATCCCTTACCAATCATAGAAGTCCCTTTTTGAAGAATCGGGATGGGCATCATTGAACCTTTAGAAACATCCAGATTAGGACAACATGGCTTTTTGATCTTGAAATTACTGAATGCCCTTAACACTACCAATAAATTGGCCATCATTAAATGCAGTGCACACAAAACAATGGTAGATGATACAGGAAAAGGCAATGCTTTTGCTGATCAGGTTACCAAAGCAACTGCTCAGTGTTCTGTATCGCTTTTGTATGTCTACCACGCATGAAAAGAAGACACTGTGACATTTGACAACACTGTAGAGAAGGAAAAACTCATTCAGTCTAAGGCTACTGCCCACAAATTAGAGGAATGGAAACAGACTGGGAAATATGCACATGGTTGTTGGCTAGACACTCAAGATGAAGGAAAATGGAAATTACCACATATGTATTTACCTTTAATTTTGTCCTATGCTCATGGCCTTTCTCGTGAAGGTGATATGATATGATATGGCATTTATAACATGCCTATACACAAGTATTTCAAAGCGCAATGAGGCAAGGGAGGGGGAACAGAGGGATGTCAGAAGACAATGATCTTACTAGGCCAGGTGACATTGAGATTGCACCTGTGCAGGGGAGGGGGGAAAGGGAAAGTGTGGGGGGGTTTAGGGGGCAGTGCAATACATAGAATCAACAGTAAAAAATAAAATTAAAAAAATAGTGGGTAAAAGTGTGGCCAGCTAGTGGCAAGTGCAGGAGTAAGAGCAGATATTAAGTGTCAAGAGCTGGTGGGGACTGTAGGGATATAGAAACAGCCCTCAAGTGCAGAAGTTGCCCCGGGAGGTAGTGCAGGCGTGCAGCTGGCGGGGGAGAGGACGTGGGACCTAGATCAGAGGGTAGCCAGGTGACCAGAGCAGTTTTGGTCAGGAGTTCAGCAGGGGAGAGGAGGAGAGAAAGCAGAAGCAAAGAGGAAGGTCTTGCGTTGCTTCCGGAAACGAAGATGGTTCTCCTCGAGTTTCAGGGAGGCAGGGAAACTGTTCCAGAGGGAGGCCCCAGGCGAAGAAAGAGATCTACCACCAACTCGTTGCTTGTAGAAGCAAATGACCCTGAGGGAGTTGGAGGCGGATAAGTGAAGAGCTTGAGAAGGAAGATATTTAGGAAGAGAGAGTTGGAGGTATTGAGGCCCCAGGCCCCAAATGGCCTTGTGGACAATGCAGAGGGTTTTGAACTTAATCCTCGCAGCCACTAGGAGCCAGTACAGAGATTTCAGTCCTGGAGAGATACGATCCCTGGGCTTGAGGCCAAGGACAAATCGTACAGTCCTGTTCTGGATAGTTGCAAAGGTTGTAGAGTAGAAACAGGCAGATTTACAAAGAGGCTGTTGCAGTAGTCCAGCCTAGAGAGAACCAGAGCTCTGGAGAGGGTGAGCTTCTGGGAGATGGAGAGGAAAGGAATACTACCTCTGAGGAGGTGCATCTGGTAGTGTGACTTCTTAGAGACATCAGAGATGTGAGGAGAGAAGGAGAGAGTGGAGTCGAAGATGACCCCGAGGATTATAGCCTCATAGGTGGCAGAAGGAGGGCCAAGAGAGTCCAGCCAGAGAGCAACAGGAAAGGAGGGAGCAGGTGTGCCGATGAGGAGAATCTCAGTCTTACTGGCATTAAGGCAGAGATCCTTGGGACACCACTCCTGGATAGCGGACAGGCAGTAAGAGATGAGCAAAGGAGAAGAAGTGGCAGAAGGGAGCCTGAAAATGGGCTGAGTGTTGTCCGCATAGCAGTGAATGTTGGGGCAGAGAGTAACAATGCGGTGGGCAAGAGGTGCCAGGTATTGGTTGAATGGCCAGAGAGAGAAGTTAGACCCCTCGGGAACACCACAGGTAGAGATAGAGATGGAGGAGAGGAAGGACCCAAGTTGGACCTGGGAGCATCGATCTGAGAGGAAAGAGGGCAGCCAAGCCAGGGCCTGATTGGTGATACCCAGGTTATCACAGAGATGGTTGAGCAGGATGGCGTGGTGGACCGTGTCAAAGGCAGAGGAGAGATCAAGTAAGATGAGGACACAGGGTGTATTGGAGTCAAGGTTGGGGAGCTGGTCTTCACGGATTTTCATGAGAGCAGTTTCCGTGCTTCTGGCATCTCGGCAGCCAGACTGATGGTCATGGAGACAACCAACCAATTCATTAAATGTGAACATTAAGCTGGGAGAGGGGCAGCTTTTCCAGGAGTTTGCCCAGAAAAGGAGTGATGGAGATTGGGTGGTAGTTAGCAGGGCAGGAGGGGTCGGCTGTGGGTTTCTTAAGTAGAGGGTGCACAAGGGAGTGCTTCGGGGGAAGGGAAAACTCCAGTGGTGAAGGAGTGTTTGCAGAAGCCAGACAAAGCAGGTGCCAGGGTGTCAATGTGGTCCTTGATGGTTTTAGAGGAACAGGGGAGAACCTGTTTTGACGAGACTTTCATAGATCAGACTTGTCTAGAAACCTTGTCTGGGGAGAACAGGGGTGTAAAGCACCAGAGGGGGGTGTCTGTACTCCGGCTCTCTATATGGCAGAGGTGAGGCACAGAGAACCCCAGCCAAGATTCTCTATGGTTGGTAGCAATGGACTAGCAATCAAGGATTAGCTCTCAGGAGGTGATGCCGGCTGGTCCTTAAATATAGTGTAGTCCCAAGCGCCCACAAAGGAATGCCCACACACTGTATTAGTGAAAACACAGTCTTTATATAAATAAGGTTCAAGGTTATATACACAATCACGATAACACACTTTGTGCTCCGACAATTCTAAAATGGTAAACATATACAGTTCTAGGCGGTACCACGATTACTCTGATTCCATTAAAATGCATCAACTGTACTCAGTTCAAATAGCATACTAATCAACACAGCATAACTGTATCAACCATCGAATTAGGAGGAAAACAAGTTGGTTAAACAATTGGCAGAATACTGAGCCCCTACCGTCAGGCACAGTTCTGTATAAGGATCCCCCCACCTGGGCAACCTTTAAACGAAGATGCACTACAAGCCCAGTCCATGTATTGACTATTAGAGTCTTATCTCGTTCTATAAAAGTTCTACTGCCCCAATGTACCTGGTTTCATAGAGTTCTGCTGTGAGTCGTTGAGAGGCCCTTCTTGAGCGCACCCCCTTTAAGGTAGGAGCTGCGGTTCGCCGTCATTCGGTGAAGAAAGAGGCAAACATTGTCGAGGAGGAAGCAGCTTTGATCTTCACGGTGCTCGCTGATGAAAGCTTGTGAACGTCCTGTGAAGAAGAGGCATGCGGTGCATCTCGACGACGAGTGTTCATTGCCACAAAGAGTCAATGAAGAACTTTGGCCCAGCAAGGGAGTCGAGTCGTCAGCATCTGGGACGTGACAGCGGCTGGCTTCAGTAACTTTGTCAGCGTCTCTGAGGTCTTTTGGGTGGCGGGAATCCCACTGGTGAATTCTCCTCGGTCATCGGCAGCCTTGACTTTCTCCGGCATGACGAAAGCAGTCGACGAGGGTGAACAAGGGAGTCCTTGGATCAAATGTTCTTAGGCAAAGGGAGCACTGCGACTCCGGTCGGCAACGGTGGACGGCTGTCTGGTGCTTCTCTGTCTTCCTCTGCGATCTGCTTCTCTGGTCGGCAGCCTTTCATAGGTCTGTCTACCAGAGAGCTTTGGCAAAGATCAGCTGGTGCACGATGGTCCCTTGTAGCTTGGGAAGAGGTCTCCTAGCCAGGTCCTCTCTTGGATCAGTTCCTTGAAGGCACAGCAGCTTTCAGATTAGCAAAGGACAGCAGCAGCAGTTCTCTTCCAGTGGGCTTCAAAGTTAAGCGTCAGTTTCAACTTCAGCTTCTGAATGATTTCTAGCAGTGAGAGGCCCCCAGAGATACTGTTGATCTCCCATTCACTCTGCTGGGTCACACTCAGGCAACCAATCATTCAGAAGGGCATTCAGGCAGTCAGTCAGCCAATCGGCTCACAGTGCATTCAGGCCATAGTTACCATCCAGACACTCACAACACGGGATGTGGATTCGGACAAGCACTCTGACATTCAGCACTACACACTGCATTCAGACCAGTTTCGGGCAAGTCTGTTTCAGTCATTGTGTCAAACACCACATACTAGACACCCATAATACGGAATGCATATTCGTCACACACTCCATTCACCCAGGTCCCACCCCACAGATGTACCCACAACATACAGTCATTGGGAAGGCTCCAGCCAGTCTGGCCTGGACTTCCCCACAACACCATATATGGAACATCCACCCAACAGACCGTCAGGGGGAAGGGACAGAGTCAGGGCTTCCCAGGACTTCTGTAAAAGTAAGGTAACAGGCAATAGAAAGCAAGAGGCCACATCGGCCATCTTGTTTCCTATCAGGAATCAACTGATTCCAATGACAGGGCTTGGGTATCCCAAAATGGAGAATGCGCAGGGAATCTGTCGATTCAGCATGGATCTGCCACCAGCCCGTACCCTGCTCTGTGGGCCACAAAAACATACACTAGGAGTACAGGGCTGTACACCTACCCGTGGGTGCCATAAGGGTATCCCAATGGTCTGTTTTACCACGACCAAAAAGAGGAAGAGCCACACTGCCAGGAGTCCCACATGAACTCCTGCACGGAAAACAAGACAGAACATACATTATTCTTGATAAGGCAATAAAGGACAAGGATTCAGAGGCCCTGTCCCTCTGATGCATTTCCAGCATCACAAGGGGAAAGGCAGAGAAGGAGGGAGGAGAGGTGGCCACAGAAGGGCCAGAGGAAGAGAGGGGAGTAGAGGTAGTAGGAGAGGAAGTGAGAGAGGACAGGATGTCCTGAGTTTTAGAGAGGAAATGAGAAGCTGGGGCCGTGCAGAGGGCCTGGGATGGCACAGGTGAGGTAGAGCCCACAGCACGATTGGCCAGCTCCTTGCAGATTTTAAAGAGCTCGGCTGAGTTGTTGGATGCTGCAGAGATGCAGGCTTGGATGAGGGCTCTCTTCTTAGTGCAGACAGAGAGCCGGTATTGCCTTCGAAGCATGCTGCAGGCCAGTTTGTTAGCGGATGTACAGGAGGCACAGCATTTCCTCTCAGCCAAGAATATCAGCTATAGCAGAGTGGAGCATAGAAAGAGCTGTGTCAGTGTGTGAGTCAGCCAAAGGGGAAGTAGGGGGTGAGAAATTGCCAGCGAAAGCCTCAACTGACACATGCTTCATGGGTCAGATAACTGAGAAGATAGGTGGCAGTGCTGGAGTTGGCTTGGTCTGAGGGGTGGAGAGAGTGCGCTGGGAGGAAAGGAGAAAGGGATCACTCCAGGAGAGAGAAGTGGTGAGAGGGATAGAAAGGGGAAGGTCTGTAGAGATCAGAACATCCAGAGTGTGCCCTGCAGAGTGAGTTGGGCCATAGGGGAGGATAGAGAGTGAGAGAGAGTTGCAGAGGTCGTGTCCAGAAGAAGGATATGAGGCATCCAGGCAAAGTCACTGAGAAGGAGGAGTTGAGTGGTCGAGACCAGGAGGAAAGAGGAGAGGTCCGCCCACTCAGAGAGGAAGGAGGAGATCTGACCAGGTAGCAGATAGATGGTAGCCACAATAAGGGAATGGCTTGAAGAGAGAGAGAGAGCCTGCAGCCGAGGCATTCGAAAGAAGAGTAGGCCTGTGTAGGAATGACAGAGGCAGGAATCCACTCAGGGAAGATCAGGGCTATACCTCCTCTGGAACGATTGGACCTGGGTGTGGAGAGGATATTGTAGCCATCTGGGAGGAGAGTGTCAAAGCTCGTGACAAAGCTGCCCGTGAGCCATGTCTCAGTGAGACCGAGGACATCAAGGTCAAGTTCTTTGAGGAGTCAGCAGATGTCAGAGGAGTGTTTGACTGCTGAGCGAGAGTTTAGAGTGGCAATATGAAGAAGGTTGCCATCCTTGAAAGACTTCCTCCAGGGAGGGGTACAGATCAGAGGGAATGTACAAGCTGCTCACTATAGTGTGGAATAACACTAAGCTAAGACCAGCCACAGTTGCTTTTTGTAAAAACGGTTTACTATGTGGGTCCTATAATATTGGGAAGATTGAGAGAGCCCCAAAAGGCCACCTGACTTTTCCTTGGAAGAGTTACAAATAGATTTAATTGAGTTGCCTCCCTGTCAAGGGAAAACATGTGTATTAGTGATAGTATGCATGTTTCGCAAATGGGTAGAAGCATTCCCCTTAAAAGACAATACTATATTAAGTACTGTTAAAATACTCATAAAGGAGTATTTACCTCGATCTGAACTGCCTCACAATGTCTGGAGCGAGAATGGTGTCCATGTTCTCAATACCACAATGGAATTAGTGTGTAAAGCATTGGGCATACACCACAAATTCCATACAATGTATCATCCCCAAGCAGCAGGATTGGTAGAGAGGACTAACTCTACATGAAAAACTAATTATCCAAAGTATGTGCTGTAAGTTCTCTGGGTTGGGTGGATGCGCTCCCACTAGCACTATTTTATATAAGGATTGTTATGCACTCAGGTGTTGGATTGTCTCCTTACAAAGTAGTCATAAGCCACCCAGCAAATGCATGGGGTGTGCCAAATCCAAAGATACTAAAATATTTGCCATATTCGCTGTTAATCGACTGCTTTAAAGAGTTAACTACAAACCTGTCCATTCTGCAAACAGGTTGCTGATTGTCTACCAACACCATTGGAGGGGCGAGAACATGGCATTCAGGCAGGTGACTGTGTCTTTACAAAGAACTTTCAGCGAGCATCAGGACTGCAGCCCAAGTGAAAAGGGCCAGTGCAGGTATTGCTGGCCACTCAGACAGCTGTGAAACATCATGGCTGCAAACATTGGTCCCCGGTTCACATATAAAGTGAGCACCATCTTCGCTGTTACCCACACCGTTGCCTGCCATGTCTGGTGTTGAAAGCACCCCTTCTGCTGCGACATTTGACACTTGCATTGTTGCTGCTAGCCCCAAAGACATTGATGGAACAGTAGAGGGGACAAGGTACAATCTTCGACCAAGGAAACTAAAAGAAATCCCTTTCCGCAAGGGACAACTGCCAGGCAGTCAAAACTGCCAACTTTAATGGACTACTTAAGGGTGCAGTAGCACAAAGAGAAACTCCAAATAGCATTAAGCTATGTGAAACCTGTCTTGTTTTGCTGTTTTGTTTTGCTCCATGCACAAGCTATGGCAAACCATGAGTGTATGGCTATTTCACCCCAGAGGGGGTATGTGCATCTCTATGCTCCTGTCAGAGAAAAAAACAGGAAAAGGTATTGTTCCAAGGGGGTCATATATGCAGTACTGTTGGGATTGATTGTGTTTTAGGCGGGTGGTTATTACTGGAATATTAAGTAGTGCCATCCTTGTTTGGCACAGTAATCAGTGTTTCCAATGCCACCCTCTCTTCAATCCAGCAGTATCACAAGGAAAGGATTATAGAGACGAATACCTTTGTTTCACTGTTACATAACACATATGAAATCATAAATAGAAGCAACTGTTTTATCAGTCTGTATTACCCAGCCTATGTTGGCGATGGCCTCCTGTTGCAGCAGCTCTCTTTACCATTCTCCATATCCTGTCATGCGCTACATATGGCTGTGGCTAGAGGAGGACCCCCTTTATATATGCTAAAATAGGTAGCACCAAGCTCAACTCACCAGGGATGCCGTATCAGTATCTTTATGAAAATGTTTGAAACAAAGAGGGTTGTGAGGGTGTCGCTATGCCTAATGGAACCTTCCCGCTATTGAATCTGTTCCCTAAAAAATGGTAGGAATGGTCCTTCCTTATGAATGTGTCATGATCCAGCAATCAAGCCTCTCAACCGCCTTGGCATGCACCAACTCTCCATAAAGGAACAATACTGTCCTGGGTAGTGTGTGCATCTCCAGCAATGGTACAAAGGATATACGCTTTACCTTGAACTGTAACTATACATTGTACCTACCGGCCAAGGTGTTCAAATGACCTCTCTATGTCAGGGATTCAGTATATTTTATTTGTGCTACCAATGCATAATCTTGGCTACCTTCAACTGGGCAGGGCGGTGCCACATGGCATTTGTGCTGCCTGCTATCATGGTAAAAGAGAGCCCTTGGTCTACACTCTTATGACAAAAGCGCCATGTAATACAGGATGACACTGGACCTCAGGTAATGGGAGATATCCATAAAGCATCTCCTGAAGGTGTCTCACCTGCTAGTCCCCGGGGATCTGTCATCCAGGTGGCCAAGGCAAGGCCATCGCTATTGGATCCAGTCCTGGGGATGAACCAGTGCGGGAGGATCACCTGGATGGAAGGTCTTTGAGGAGTGGAAGTGGGACACCGAAGCATGAGACGCAGTAACCCCTTCCTTATGACACCTTTCCCCATCCTGCCCAGTAGGATATTTAGAAACTCCACCCATTTTCCAACATGCACACTTTCTCACACAGTGAGCGACAACAGACTAATACCAGAGCCGTTTACCTGACATGTCCCAACACAAGAGTCAGGCAGAGTCAGGCAATTGCTGTCTACACACACCTGACTGCCCTTTCTGGTCCCCATAGGGATAAAAGGCAGAGACCGAGAGGACACTCTGAAAAAAGCTGAACACACGAGGAAGCAGCTATTCCCGGGAAAGCAGTTCAAATGGAGGAGAAAGGCGGTGAAACCCGAAACAACATCAAGGAGGGAATTGACCTTGCCCTTTTCAACCCGGACCCACAAAGCCTCCAGCAAAGGAACAATAAGACCTGGAATTGAAGCGGTTGAATGGTGTGACGGATGTCAGCGGTACATGGGACCCTCCTTCACTGATAGCCAAGGCGGGGATATGTGGTTGCAATCGTGGTACCGTCCTTGATTCCAGAGGCAAAAGAAATGCCAACGAGTTCAGCACAGCTGTTGAGTCAGAAGAACCTGAGAACCTGATAGTGGACTGCACTGTGTTAGGCACAAGGTTGCAGTGGCAACATTACAAATGAAGGAAGAAGATTAATAGACAGGTCTTTTTGTGAACTAACTTGGTACCAGAGATAGAGTGGTCCAGCGCCACGTGGGCGCTCATTCGAAGGTCTCTGGCTAGTACCCCTCTCCTGAACAAAGAGAATGTATTGAGGGTTGAAAGTACAAGTACCAAGAGACCCTAAGTGAGGCCGGTTTGAGGTGTCAAGGTGGTCATACAGGGTCAAGCCAAACCCCTTGTACAATTGAAAGACCATTACACGCTGCAGAAGTCCGGTTGAGCGGAACACTGTGCAAACTGTGATTTTGTGAAGCACACACTTGCAATAGGCTAACAGAGTAACCAACCGAGATATTATCACCCTTTGGAAGTCTCTGTTTAAATTGGCAAGTGCTTTTCGAGACTAGCGCTGAAAGAAGGATCAGAGCCCGGCTGAGGGGGATCCTAGGGTGAAGAGTAATCGCCTGACGTGGAGATAGCAGAAGGAACTTTTGTTTTGTTGTTTTTGCAGCTCAGGTCCTCTGTAGCAAGAGACTTTGCATTAGAAGATACTTTGGCTCAGAAGGCCCTGATATAGAGAAAAGGAACTGTAAGCTTGTGCCGGAGAAGCCCAGGAGTGTGCTGTGCTCAAGAGTCCCATCTTGTCCCGTGCTAAAAATGTGGGGCAGGGAGACCCCCGCCATAACATCCTCATTTTGTGAACACTTCTTTCTTTTCTTGTGAACATTATCCCACACTATTTTGTAGCATAGCGGTAAGGATTGGCAATAGTTTTTTTTAGTATAGGCCCTATTTATTTGACTAAACTTTACTAGGACTGTATTATTATTATTTGATGGTCTTAGCGTGCGCCCATCTTAGATTTAGGTTTAGATTAGGCATTTATCTGACCCAGTTTACAGTTTCATAAACACCCTTGAACTATTATCACTTGTGTCTGTCTTACTTTGAGACCATGCTTCCTTACAAATGGTGTCAGCAGTGTGATCTGACTCAATTGAAACTAATTGGGGAACCCTACAATTTCAAAAACGTAGTCATATAGCTTCTAGTCACTCTGTTGCGAGAAAGAAATTGATAGGTTTCGATATCTGTAGCAGTAGGGAGGCTGTTATCCCCCCTGGGAAAAGAGGAATGATTTGTACCGACTGGTTTTGATACCCCTTCTACGGTCTTACGTAGGGATGGCCCCAAAATCTGGTCTAGCATGAAAGTTCGGTATAGACATTTTAGCAGGTGTCATGGATCCCAACGACGGGGAGACGTAAAAGTTCTCTTACAGAATCATGATGAAATCCCATTTGATGTAAGTCGTGGGGATCAAATTGCTCAAGGAATTTTTGAAAGAGCTCTAGTTCCTCAGTTCAAAGAAAGTGAACCAGACGAAACAGAAAGAGGTAGATTAAGCTTTGGGGAAGCTGATGAACTGGTTAACATTGAGGAAAGGAGAAGAGCCTAGCATCTATCCCGAACTAGCCTTTTCCCAGCGAAAGGATCCAGCTCTTGCTGAAGCTTTCTTACAAGCTATTCTGGAAGGAGAACATAAAGAGCACGGAAGCCACTTTTTATTCTTAAAGTAAGGGTTGTTATATAAAAGAGAAACATCAACAGAAGGCTTAGTGAAGATGCAGTTACTAATCCCCAAGACCCACCGAATGGTTCTACTAGAGATTACACATTTCCATCTTATCGGGGGCACTTAGGACAATCCAAAACACATATCAGTCAGAGGTTTTACTGGTCAAATATCCATGCTGATATGAAAACCTTTGTTCAATCATGTGAAGTATGTCGGAAAACCAGCACACGCATCCCATTACCTGCACTTCTGAATCCCTTACCAATCATAGAATTCCCTTTTTGAAGAATCGGGATGGGCATCATTGAACCTTTTGAAACATCCAGATTAGGCAACAAATATGTCCTGGTGATTGTTGACTATGCAACCAGATACCCTGAAGCATTCCCAATGCGAAACCATACCACACAATAAATCCTTAACCACCTCTTACTGTAATTTTCCAGGGTGGGCTTTCCCAAAGAAATACTAATCGATCAAGGTTCAAATTTTATGAGCAAGTTTATGGCAGAAGTCAAAGAGCAGCTCCATAATACCACCTTACAAACTTCTGTGTACCACCCCCAAACCGATGGCTTGGTATAACGATTCAATAAAACACTGAAATGAATCCTACGGAAACTGGTACATAAGTATAGGAAAGACTGGGACCGAATGATCTCTTTTTGGGCACTATTTGCAGTAAGGCAAACCCCTCAGGACTCTACAGGATTCTCTCCTTTCGAACTACTTTATGGTAGAAAGCCTAGAGATGTCCTGGATATGCTCTAGGAAACCTGGGAAGAACGAGAAGAGGCACTCATTCCCATCTCGCAAATGGCTACTAGAATGCAAGAGCATATGAGACTTGTTCGAGATCTAGTCTGTACTCATATGGAAAAAGCCCAGAGTCAGCAAAAATCCACTTATGACAGGAAGGTGAGCTTAAGGTCATTTTCCAAAGGACAGAAAGTACTGTTCCTCTTACCCACCTCAGAAAACAAGCTTGTTTCTAAGTGGCATGGGCCCTACAAAATATTCAAACAAACAGGAGCCTGTACTTATAAAGTAGCCCAACCGGACAGGAAACGTATATCTCTTAAAAGAGTGGAATGAGAACCCGTCAGCTACCCATGCCAAAGTACTATCCTGTTTGGTTCCAGAAGAAATAGACAGCTTTGAATGCCTTCTTCCAGCCCATGATCCCCCCCTATCGTGTTGGTCTATTGAATTGATAACTAAGTAGTACTTTACCATATTCTTTGAGTCTGTCCGGTTATTTGGTTTGTGACCATTATTGTAATTCCATCTAGTACAAAAGATGCTAGAGGACAACATGGCTTTTTGATCTTGAAATTACTGCATGCCCTTAACACTACCAATAAATTGGCCATCATTAAATGCAGTGCACACAAAACAATTGTAGATGATACAGGAAAAGGCAATGCTTTTGCAGATCAGGTTACCAAAGCAACTGCTCAGTGTTCTGTATCGCTTTTGTATGTCTTCCACGCATGAAAAGAAGACACTGACATTTGACAACATTGTAGAGAAGGTAAAACTCATTCAGTCTAAGGCTACTGCCCACAAATTAGAGGAATGGAAACAAACTGGGAAATATGCACATGGTTGTTGGCTAGACACTCAAGATGAGGGAAAATGGAAATTACCACATATGTATTTACCTTTAATTTTGTCCTATGCTCTTGGCCTTTCTCATGAAGGTTATATGATATGATATGGCATTTATAACGTGCCTATACACAATGGTTTCAAAGCGCAATGAGGCAAGGGAGGGGGAACAGAGGGAAGACAGAAGACAATGATCTTACTAGGCCAGGTGACATTGAGATTGCAAATGTGCAGGGGAGGGGGGAAATGGAAAGTGTGGGGGGGTTTAGGGGGCAGTGCAATACATAGAATCAACAGTAAAAAATTAAATTACAAAAATAGCGGGTAAAGGTGTGGCCAGCTAGTGGCAAGTGCAGGAGTAAGTGCAGATATTAAGTGTCAAGAGCTGGTGGGGACTGTAGGGATACAGAAACAGCCCTCAAGTGCAGAAGTTGCCCGGGAGGCAGTGCAGGTGTGCAGCTGGTGGGGGAGGGGACGTGGGCCCTAGATCAGAGGGTAGCCAGGTGACCAGAGCAGTTTTGGTCAGGAGTTCAGCAGGGGAGAGGAGGAGAGAAAGCAGAAGCAAAGAGGAAGGTCTTGCGGTGCTTCCGGAAACGAAGATGGTTCTCCTCGAGTTTCAGGGAGGCAGGGAGGCTGTTCCAGAGGGAGGCCCCAGGCGAAGAAAGAGATCTACCACCAACTCGTTGCTTGTAGAAGCAAATGACCCTGAGGTAGTTGGAGGCGGATGAGTGAAGAGCTTGAGAAGGAAGATATTTAGGAAGAGAGAGTTGGATGTATTGAGGCCCCAGGCCCCAAATGGCCTTGTGGACAATGCAGAGGGTTTTGAACTTAATCCTCGCAGCCACTAGGAGCCAGTGCAGAGATTTCAGTCCTGGAGAGATACGATCCCTGGGCTTGAGGCCAAGGACAAATCGTACAGTCCTGTTCTGGATAGTTGCAAAGGTTGTAGAGTAGAAACAGGCAGATTTAGAAAGAGGTTGTTGCAGTAGTCCAGCCTAGAGAGAACCAGAGCTCTGGAGAGAGTGAGCTTCTGGGTGATGGAGAGGAAAGGAATACTACCTCTGAGGAGGTGCATCTGGTAGTGTGACTTCTTAGAGATGTCAGAGATGTGAGGAGAGAAGGAGAGAGTGGAGTCGAAGATGACCCAGAGGTTTATAGCCTCACAGGTGGGAGAAGGAGGGCCAAGAGAGTCCAGCCAGAGAGCGACAGGAAAGGAGGGAGCAGGTGTGCCGATGAGGAGAATCTCAGTCTTACTGGCATTAAGGCAGAGATCCTTGGGACACCACTCCTGGATAGTGGACAGGCAGTCAGAGATGAGCGAAGGAGAAGAAGTGGCAGAAGGGAGCCTGAAAATGAGCTGAGTGTTGTCCGCATCCACTGAAAGTTGGGGCAGAGAGTAGCAATGCGGTGCCAGGTATTGGTTGAATGGCCAGGAAGAGAGGTTAGACCCCTCGGGAACACCACAGGTAGAGATAGAGATAGAGGAGAGGAAGGACCCAAGTTGGACCTGGGAGCATCAATCTGAGAGGAAAGAGGGCAGCCAAGCCAGGGCCTGATTGGTGATACCCAGGTTATCACAGAGATGGTTGAGCAGGATGGCATGGTTGACCGTGTGAAAGGCAAAGGATAGATCAAGTAAGATGAGGACACAGGGTGTATTGGGGTCAAGGTTGGAGAACTGGTCTTCACGGATTTTCATGAGAGCAGTTTCCGTGCTTCTGGCATCTCGGCGGCCAGACTGATGGTCATGGAGACAACCAACCAATTCATTCAATGCGAAGATTAAGCTGGGAGAGGGGCAGCTTTTCCAGGAGTTTGCCCAGAAAAGGAGTGATGGAGATTGGGTGGTAGTTAGCAGGGCAGGAGGGGTCGGGTGTGGGTTTCTTAAGAAGAGGGTGCACAAGGGAGTGCTTCGGGGGGAAGTGAAGACTCCAGTTGTGAAGGAGTGTTTTCAGAAGCCAGACAAAGGAGGTGCCAGGGTGTCAATGTGGTCCTTGATGGTTTTAGGGGAACAGGGGAGAACCTGTTTTGACCAGACTTTCATAGATCGGACTTGTCTAGAAACCTTGTCTGGGGAGAACAGGGCTGTAAAGCACCAGAGGGGGGTGTCTGTACTCCTGCTCTCTATATGGCAGAAGAGAGGCACAGAGAACCCCAGCCAAGATTCTCTATTGTTGGTAGCAATGGACTAGCAATCAAGGATTAGCTCTCAGGAGGTGAAGCCGGCTGGTCCTTAAGTATAGTGTAGTCCCCAAGCGGCCACAAAGGAATGTCCACACACTGTATTAGTGAAAACACAGTCTTTATATAAATAAGGTTCAAGGTTATATACACAATCACGATAACACACTTTGTGCTCCGACAATTCTAAAATGGTAAACATATGTAGTTCTAGGCGGTACCACGATTAATCTGATTCCATTAAAATGCATCAACTGTACTCAGTTCAAATAGCATATGAATCAACACAGCACAACCGTATCAACCATCGATTTAGGAGGAACACAAGTTGGTTAAACAATTGGCAGAATACTGAGCCCCTACCGTCAGGCACAGTTCTGTATAAGTTTCCCCCCACCTGGTCAACCTTTAAATGAAGATGCACTACAAGCCCAGTCCATGTATTGACTATTAGAGTCTTATCTCATTCTATAAAAGTTCTACTGCCCCAATGTACCTGGTTTCGTAGAGTTCTGCTGTGAGTCGTTGACAGGCCCTTCTTGAGCGCACCCCCTTTAATGCAGGAGCCGCGGTTCGTCGACATTCGGTGAAGAAAGAGGCAAACATTGTCGAGGAGGAAGCAGCTTTGATCTTCACGGTGCTCGCTGACGAAAGCTTGTGAACGTCCTTTGAAGAAGAGGCATGCGGTGCCTCTCGACGACGAGTGTTCATTGCCGCAAAGAGTCAATGAAGAACTTTGGCCCAGCAAGGGAGTCGAGTCGTCAGCGTCTGGGACGTGACGACGGCTGGCTTCAGTAGCTTCAGTAGCTTTGTCAGCGTCTCTGAGGTTTTTGGGTGGCGGGAAACCCACTGGTGGATTCTCCTCGGTCATCGGCAGCCTTGACTTTCTCCGGCAGGACAAAAGCAGTCGACGAGGATGAACAAGGGTGTCCTTGGATCAAATGTTCTTAGGCAAAGGGAGCACTGCGACTCCGGTCGGCGAGGGTGGACAGCTGTCCGGGCTTCTCTTTGTCTTCCTCTGCGTTCTCCTTCTCCGGTCGGCAGTCTTTCATAGGTCTGTCTACCAGAGAGCTTTGGCAAAGATCAGCTGGTGCACGATGGTCACTCGTAGCTTGGGAAGAGGTCTCCTAGCCAGGGCCTCTCTTGGATCAGTTCCTTGAAGGCACAGCAGCTTTCAGATTAGCAAAGGACAGCAGCAGCAGTTCTCTTCCAGTGGGCTTCAAAGTTAAGCATCAGTTACAACTTCAGCTTCTGAATGATTTCTAGCAGTGAGAGGCCCCCAGATATACTGTTGATCTCCCATTCACTCTGCTGGGTCACACTCAGGCAACCAATCATTCAGAAGGGCATTCAGGCAGTCAGTCAGCCAATCGGCTCACAGTGCATTCAGGCCATAGTTACCATCCAGAAACTCACAACACTGGATGTGGATTCGGACAAGCACTCTGACATTTAGCACTACACTGCATTCATACCAGTTTCGGGCAAGGCTGTTTCAGTCATTGTGTCAAACACCAGATACTAGACACCCATAACACGGAATACATATTCGTCACACTCTCCATTAACCCAGGTCCCACCCACAGGCGTACCCACAACATACATTCATTGGGAAGGCTCCAGCCAGTCTGGCCTTGACTTCCCCACAACACCATATATGGAACATCCACCCAACAGACTGTCAGGGGTGAAGGGACAGAGTCAGGGCTTCCCAGGACTTCTGGAAAAGTAAGGTAACAGGCAATAGAAAGCAAGAGGCCACATCGGCCATCTTGTTTCCTATCAGGAATCAACTGATTCCAATGACAGGGCTTGGGCATCCCAAAATGGAGAATGCGCAAGGAATCTGTCGATTCATCATGGATCTGCCACCAGCCCGTACCCTGCTCTGTGGGCCACACACAGGCACCCAAAAACATACACTAGGAGTACAGGGCTGTACTCCTACCCGTGGGTGCCATAAGGGTATCCCAAGGGTCTGTTCACCATGACCAAAAAGAGGAAGAGCCCCACTGCCAGGAGTCCCACATGAACTCCTGCGCGGAAAACAAGACAGAACATACATTATTCTTGATAAGGCAATAAAGGACAAGGATTCGGAGGCCCTGTTCCTCTGATGCATTTCCAGCACCACAAGGGGAAAGGCAGAGAAGGAGGGAGGAGAGGTGGCCACAGAAGGGCCAGAGGAAGAGAGGGGAGTAGAGGTAGGAGGAGAGGAAGCGAGAGAGGACAGGATGTCTTGAGTTTTAGAGAGGAAATGAGAAGCCGGGGCCGTGCAGAGGGCCTGGGATGGCACAGGTAAGGTAGAGCTCACAGCAGGATTGGCCAGCTCCTTGCAGATTTTAAAGAGTTCGGCCAAGTTGTTGGATGCTGCAGAGACGCAGGCTTGGATGAGGGCTCTCTTCTTAGTGCAGACAGAGAGCCGGCATTGCCTTTGGAGCATGCTGCAGGCCAGTTTGTCAGAGGATGTACAGGAGGCACGCCATTTCCTCTCAGCCAAGAGTATCAGATATAGCAGAGTGGAGCATAGAAAGGGCTGTGTCAGTGTGTGAGTCAGCCAAAGGGGAAGTAGGGGGTGAGAAATTGCCAGCGAAAGCCTCAACTGACACACGCTTCATGGGTCAGATAACTCAGAAGATAGGTGGCAGTGCTGGAGTTGGCTTGGTCTGAGGGGTGGAGAGAGTGCACTGGGAGGAAAGGAGAAAGGGATCACTCCAGGAGAGAGAAGTGGTGAGAGGGATAGAAAGGGGAAGGTCTGTAGAGATCAGAACATCCAGAGTGTGCCCTGCAGAGTGAGTTGGGCCATAGGGGAGGATAGAGAGTGAGAGAGAATTGCAGAGGTCATGTCCAGAAGAAGGACATGAGGCATCCAGGCAAAGTCTCTGAGAAAGAGGAGTTGAGTGGTCGAGACCAGGAGGAAAGAGGAGAGGTCTGCCCACTCAGAGAGGAAGGAGGAGATCTGACCAGGTGGCAGATAGATGGTAGCCACAATAAGGGAATGGCTTGAAGAGAGAGAGAGAGCCTGCAGCCGAGGCCTTCGAAAGAGGAGTAGGCCTGTGTATGAATGACAGAGGCAGGAATCCACTCAGGGAAGATCAGGGCTACACCTCCTCTGGAACGATTGGACCTGGGTTTGGAGAGGATATTGTAGCCATCTGGGAGGAGAGTGTCAAAGCTCGTGACAAAGCTGGCCGTGAGCCATGTCTCAGTGAGACCGAAGACATCAAGGTCAAGTTCTTTGAGGAGGCAGCAGATGTCAGAGGAGTGTTTGACTGCTGAGCGAGAGTTTAGAGTGGCAATATGGAGAAGGTTGCCATCCTTGAAAGACTTCCTCCGGGGAGGGGTTCAGATCAGAGGGAATGTACAAGTTGCTCACTATAGTGTGGAATAACACTAAGCTAAGACCAGCCACAGTTGCTTTTTGTAAAAACGGTTTACTATGTGGGTCCTATAATATTGGGAAGATTGAGAGAGCCCCAAAAGGCCACCTGACTTTTCCTTGGAAGAGTTACAAATAGATTTAATTGAATTGCCTCCCTGTCAAGGGAAAACATGTGTATTAGTGATAGTATGCCTGTTTAGCAAATGGGTAGAAGCATTCCCCTTAAAAGACAATTCTATATTAAGTACTGTTAAAATACTCATAAAGGAGTATTTACCTCGATGTGAACTGCCTCACGCTGTCTGGAGCGACACTGGTGTCCATTTTCTTAATACCACAATGGAATTAGTGTGTAAAGCATTGAGCATACGCCACAAATTCCATACAATATATCATCCCCAAGCAGCAGGATTGGTAGAGAGGACTAACTCTACATGAAAAACTAATTATCCAAAGTATGTGCTAGCAGTTCTCTGGGTTGGGTGGAAGCGCCCCCACTAACACTATTTTATATAAGGACTGTTATGCACTCAGGTGTTGGATTGTCTCCTTACAAAGTAGTCATAAGCCACCCAGCAAATGCATGGGGTGTGCCAAATCCAAAGATACTAAAATATTTGCCATATTCGCTGTTAATTGACTGCTGTAAAGAGTTAACTACAAACCTGTCCATTCTGCAAACAGGTTGCTGATTGTCTACCGACACCATTGGAGGGGCCAGAACATGGCATCCAGGCAGGTGACTGTGTCTTTAAAAAGAACTTTCAGCAAGCATCAGGACTGCAGCCCAAGTGAAAAGGGCCAGTGCAGGTATTGCTCGCCACTCAGACAGCAGTGAAACGTCATGGCTGCAAACATTGGGTCCACGGTTCACATATAAAGTAAGCACCATCTTCGCTGTTACCCACACCATTGCCTGCCATGTCTGGTGTTGAAAGCACCCCTTCTGCGGAGACATTTGACACTTGCATTGTTGCTGCTAGCCCCAAAGACATTGCTGGAACAGTAGAGGGGACAAGGTACAATCTTCGACCAAGGAAACTAAAAGAAATCCCTTTCTGCAAGGGACAACTGCCAGGCAGTCAAAACTGAGAACTTTAATGGACTACTTAAGGGTGCAGTAGAACAAAGAGAAACTCCAAATAGCAATTAAGCTATGTGAAACCTGTCTTGTTTTGCTGTTTTGTTTTGCTCCGTGCACAAGCTATGGCAAACCATGAGTGTATGGCTATTTCACCCAAGAGGGGGTATGTGCATCTCTATGTTTCTGTCAGAGAAAATAACAGGAAAAGGTATTGTTCCAAGGGGGTCATACATGCAGTACTGTTGGGATTGATTGTGTTTTAGGCGGTGGTTATTACTGGAATATTAAGTAGTGCCATCCTTGTTTGGTACAGTAATCAGTGTTTCCAATGCCACCCTCTCTCCGATCCAGCAGTATCACAAGGAAAGGATTATAGAGACGAATACCTTTGTTCCACTGTTACATAACACACATGAAATCATAAATAGAAGCAACTCTTTTATCTGTCTGTATTACCCAGCCTATGTTGGCGAAGGCCTCCTGTTGCAGCAGCTCTCTTTACCATTCTCCACATCCTGTCATGCGCTACATATAGCTGTGGCTAGAGGAGGACCCCCATTATATATGCTAAAATAGGTAGCACCAAGCTCAATTCACCAGGGATCCCGTATCAGTATCTTTATGAAAATGTTTGAAACAAAGAGGGTTGTGAGGGTGTCGCTATGCCTAATGGAACCTTCCCCCTATTGAATCTGTTCCATAGAGAATGTAAGGAATGGTCCTTCCTTATGAATGTGTCATCATACAGCAATCGAGCCTCTCAACTGCCTTGCCATGCACCAACTCTCCATATAAGGAACAATACTGTCCTGGGTAGTATGTGCATCTCCAGCAATGGTACAAAGGATATACACTTTACCTTGAACTGTAACTATACATTGCACCTACCGGCCAAGGTGTTCAAATGACCTCTCTATGTCAGGGATTCAGTATATTTTATTTGTGCTACCAATGCATATTCTTGGTTACCTTCAACTGGGTAGGGCGGTGCCACATGGCATTTGTGCTGCCTGCTATCATGGTAAAAGAGAGCCCTTGGTCTACACTCTTATGACAAAAGCGCCATGTAATACAGGATGACACTGGACCTCAGGTAATGGGAGATATCCATAAAGCATCTCCTGAAGGTGTCTCACCTGCTAGTCCCCGGGGATCTGTCATCCAGGTGGCCAAGGCATGGCCATCGCTATTGGATCCAGTCCTGGGGATGAACCAGTGCGGGAGGATCACCTGGATGGGAGGTCCTTGAGGAGTGGAAGTGGGACACCAAAGCGTGAGACGCAGTAACCCCTTCCTTATGACACCTTTCCCCATCCTGCCCAGTAGGATATTTAGAAACTCCACCCATTTTCCAATATGCACACTTTCTCACACAGTGAGCGACAACAGACTAATACCAGAGCCGTTTACCTGACATGTCCCAACACAAGAGGCCTTTAGAGACTTCCTCACTCCACCTCACATAGGCTTTTGTCTGTGTATTTGTACAACACTTGGCATCTGTAAATGTCCTTGTCCATCCTAATCTTAGCAGAAATATATCTGACACACATGGACTGTTCATTCGACTCACTTTGTGCCTTGTACCCATCTCTCGAAATAGCCTCCTCGACTTCAGACCAACGTACTCCGTTATTCTGCACATGAAAACAGCTTCTTCATTAATGCTCAATTTACAATCCTAGGCTCATATTTTGAGGTAGCTGGGTTGATTCTTTAGCACAGGTCATCGTCCATTTTCTTCCAATGGCTGCCCTAAACTTTATGTATATACCTCTTTTTAGCAAGCTTCTATATTCTTTTTCTACCTTGCTTTACAGCGTATTTACAGTTATTAGTCAGCAAGTTACTTCGTCTTATTTGCATGATTACTTAATTTTTAGGTACATGTTTCTCTTTGTGCTTCAGTTACATTTTCAGTCTTAAGTATTTTTATATCGTTTCAACATAGGTTTATATATCCTCTTTATGACATCATTCTGTTGTCGTCAGACTTTTACTTAGCATTCATCCATGATTCCCATAGCTGCAATCTGGCACTTTGGCAGTGGGCATCCTTCTTGGTAACTTTCTTCCACTGTCTCAACGTGAGGGTATCTTCTAAATGGCTTTATGAGTGCATATCGTCTTTCATACTATCGACGCAGTACGGACATGTTGCATAAACTCGTGCATGGGTTCCCAACTGTAGCTCTTCATCTGCAACTCCAATAAGATGATGGGAAGGGGGCAGGCCCTAGCAAAGGGGCATCAACCAGCTCCTCTACACCTCTCACACTCTGGGCGCCCTCCTTAGGCCCTCTACCCTCGCCTTCCTGAGGCGAAAAACCTTGGTGTTATCTTCGAATCCACTCTCTCCTTCTTTCCTCACATCACAGACCTTACCAAAAAGGCCCACTTTCAGCAGCACCTCCTCAGAGGTATTCTACCTTTTATCACTTTCCCCCAGAAGCTCACTGTTTCAAGAGCCCTGGTTCTCCCCAGGCTGGACTACTGCAACAACCTCTTTCTCAATCTATCTGCCTCTATCTACGGCCTCTGCAGCTAATACAGAACAGGACTGAAAGACTTATCCTTGGCCTCAAGCCCAGGGACCGTATCTCTCCAGCCCTGAAATCTATGCACTGACTCCCAGTGGCTGCAAGGATCAAGTTCAAGACCATCTGCATCGTCCAGAAGGCTCTCTGGGGCCAGGGACAGCACTACATCCTACTCTCTCTGCTGAAATACCTTCATTCTAAAGCCCTTCGCTCAGCTTCCGCCAACTGGATGATGGTCAGACTCTTCTCTAGACAGTGAGTGGGTGTTAGATCTCTCTCTTCTGCAGGTGCCTCCCTGTCTGCTGCACCGACTGGTTGCCTGGTACCCTGAGAGCCTCAATGGGTAACAGGCTCCTTCTAGACCAGTTTTCCTTGCACTGCCTCCTGGCCTACTGCAAGCTGTTACCCCTACAGCACCCCTGCTTCCTAGCACTTACCTAGAACCACACTGCCCTGGCTGCACTCCCTCAGAGTCAAGCTGCCCTGTTTGCACTTCCCCCTTCCACTCTCCCTTGCAGTTCCCCTCTCCCTTCCAGTGGTCGAAGTGAGCGGGAGCGGTGTTCCTCTACTTTTTTTAATGATCTTTTAAAGCTCCCATACTTTTATTTTAAAAAGGAACCGTACCGGAATGACCGTGTAGGAAGATGTTGAAACTTGCACTTTCAGTGCACTGCACTGAACGTTCCCTTGAACAGCAGGTGCATGTGTTTGGGGGGGTGTATTGTGTGGGAGGGGACATGGTGATGGGGTTTGTGGGGAGCGGGGGCAGGCCAGCAGGGAACATAGTTCCACTACTTCATTTCGTACACATCGACCACTGCTCCCTTCCCCTTGCACTTCTCATTGGTGCACTTGCACAATCCGAATGACACAAGGCATATTGGAGCATTTGTCTTGTCTTCTTTCCCTTGTCTTGGGTCGCCTAGAAACACTTGTGTGCAGGCACGATACAAATGCCATATCATATCATTTCACATGTAACCAGAGGCAGACTCAGTGAACTGGCTCTGCGGTTTGCTGGTCCGACACCTTCCCACCTCAGCCACAAGACACACACCTTCCTCCCTCCTTGCTGGCAGTCAGGCATATTGGAATAACAAAGAGCAGCTTTAAGCGCTCGCTCACAGGGCCCGGCTAAACATTTGTCAGGGCTTGTGGGGGCCATTTCAATATGATTGGGCTCCCTCCTTGCCTACAGTTAGGAAGGGTGGCCACAGACTGTGGCACCCATGGGTTGCTTAAATAAGAATGGACATAAAGGAATGCCCTTTAATCTCATGGGGTAGGCAGCTAAACTGCCACTCACATGTTAGTAAGTGCTCTGTCAGCAAGGTGCTAACGCAGATAAAACCAGAGTAAAAGGCAAAGAGGTGTAAACACTGCTGGGTGCTATCAAAAGCAATCTATAACCTGCTGCCAAGCACACATTTAAAGTCTTCAGTTACGGGCAGTGGTCTTCAAACTAGCGGGCCCAAAGGATTTCAAGGAGAGGGCCCAGACTCATTAAAATAAGATTAAGATGAATGTTTTTAATATAAAAAAGGATTAAGGTGACTGCTTTTAATAAAAAATATAAACTGTAGAAAATCTGCTTATATTTTAAAGAACCTGGGCCGCCCTGGACATCCTCGGGGGGACCAACGCTTATTTAAAGGGATTCAGAAACATTTTTTACTAGGGGCAAGGCGGCTCAGTATGAACACGTTTGAATTCCACTGAGTTAAGGTGACAGCAGCCAGAAAACACAGCCTGTAACATGAACACAAGGCAAAAGGCACGTTTAATGCCATGAAAGAAATATGTTGCTGTGCATGGGCCACCCTCCCTGAGGCTCTTGAACACATACACAGCACAACAAATTCACAGCACTATGAAACTGTTACGCATACAAGGCACCAATATGTTCTAATTTGTCTTTTGGGCCTGTTCAGCAAAAGATATGTAGAACCCTAAATTGCACACTATGGATTGACATGATCAGTAGTGACATCCCAGTAAATAACACTACAAGCAGTGACATCAGTCTTCAATACTCTAGGATAACTTTGGTAAAGACATTAAAAGAAGTTTTCACATGTAAAACAAGTGAATAATATGCTGTGCAGTGTATAAAAATGCACTATTATAAATATACAACTCATTAGTTTAGTAAACCATGAGGGTTTTTCTTATAGCAACAATTGCAAACTAAATCACTTCTAGCAACACACAATGTCAGCAGATCAAGCACAGTGAGATTAAATGATTTGCCCAGGATCACACATTTTGTTTAAGTGGTGAAATCAGCATTTGGTCCCATGCTGTTATTTAAGCTCTTGACTACATATCCTCCCTGTTTAAATGGTTTGGGTTTCCAAAAACAATATAATTCGTTTTTCTACAATTGCCTTGAAAAGTACACAAATCACACAAGAAACCAACCTGACATTACATACAATGTTATAGAAATAGGTCAAGGAAAAAGACACGTATAGCTTTATTTTCACCACCTTGAATGCACAATGCAATAACAACTTGCAGAAGAATGTGGACCTAAAAACAATATCATTTGTTTTGGAAAAAAAAGGTATTGACAGTAAAGGAGAATTCAATATACTGTAATCTGCTTGAGCCATTGTTTTACATAGCATGCAGCATTATACGCTCCACCAATTTATTATCACCCACCAATCACATCTTTTAAGGGACAACAGTCCTTACCCAGGCGCCTCTGTGTCGGGATCATCAACCTCTAATCTGTTTATTGAAATGATGTTGCCACAAAACTGAAACTGGACGTGCTGGTGGAGCATGCATTATTATATAAGTGGGTTCATTTTAAATGTTTCCCTGTTCATTTATCTATTGCAGCTGTGACTGCGTATAGATGGGCAGCTAGGGCAGTCATTTGCCCTCCTCGCATCACAAATATGCGCCCCTTTTACTCCTTTCCCTCCTGCTTCCTTTTTCTCCTATACAGCAGTCTTTTTGCCCTCCTTTTTTCTTACTAGCAATTCCCTCTCTACTATCCCGCTCTTTCCTGCTCTTCTTGAACACTATGGGCCTCATTACAACCAGGGTGGTAAGTGACTAACGATGCCGGTAATGGATTACCGGCATCGCTTACCGCTCCGCACGATTATGACACGCCAACCCGCTATTAGCGGCACCGTAATTAACAGTGACGCTAATAGCGGCTGAAGAGCGGGCACGCGACCCTTAATGCCGCAAATATCGGCATGGCGTAAATAGGGGAACATCACAAGTCAGGCGGCCATGCAAATAACGGCCCACTGAAGGCCGAAAAGTACCTTACCGGCATGGAGCAAATACCGGCATCGCGGACCACCCATAAATGGCCATGTGCAGTGTTCCCAACTGCCACAGGTGCACACAATCAGCACAGGTAGAGGAAATATAGACTGGGCCAGCACAAAAGGAGCACACCACACACCTTCCCACACCCAGTCACACACCAAAATGATTCCCATACTACTAGCATTGCTGGGGCTGGAGGACATGATTGCAGTGGAACTCCAGCTACAACAGCAACAACAATAACAACAACAACAACAGGCAGCACAGAGGAGACGCAGGAGGAGAATAAGGGTTAGGCAGGCCCAGCATGCCCCACCAGTGCAGCCAGTGGTACCACGCAGGCAGCCCCCAATCCCTTGCACCAGAGCCAGTCCATAGAACCTAACCCCTGAGCAGATCCACACCCTGTACCGTCTGGACCAGGACACCATCACCACCATTGTGGACATGATACATGACAACATTGTCAGCCTGATTGAAACATGCACTGCCATCCCACCCCTACTAAAGGTAGTGTCTGTGCTCCACTTCCTGGCCACAGGCACTTCCCAGCACACAGTGGGGCACATGCATGGCATATCACAACCATTTTTCTCACATACGCTGAACCAAGTGCTTGATGCCCTCCTGAAGCACACAGGCGACCACATTTACTTACCACGGACTGCCCAGGAGATCTCAAACACCAAAGTTGGTTTCCATTCACTGGCCGGCATCCCTGGTTGCATTGGCGACATCGACTGCACCCATGTGGAATTGGTGGTCCCACATGCCATGGAGGTAGCGTACCACAACCATAAGTTATACCACTCCATCAACGTGCAAATGGTATGTGACTCAAACAAGATCATCACACATTGTTTCCCGATTCCCCGGATCAACCCATGATTCAATGGTCCTGCGGAACTCCACGATACCACGCTACATGGAGCGACATGCAGGGCAGAGATCCTGGCTTCTCGATGAGTTGCATGTTAGGCTCATGGAAATGCGATGTGGGTAGGTGATTGGGGGAGAGATGCATACTTCACCTGGCTGAGATGGGGGGAGATGCATACTTCACCTGGCTGAGATGGGGGGGAGAGATTCATACTTTAGCTGGCTGAGATGGGAGGGGAGAGATACATACTTCACCTGGCTGATGGGGGGAGAGATGCATACTTCACCTGGCTGAGATGGGGGGGGAGAGATGCACACTTCACCTGGCTGAGATGGGGGGGAGAGATGCATACTTCACCTGGCTGAGATGGGGGTGGGGGAGATTCATACTTCACCTGGCTGAGATGGGGGGGGGATGCATACTTCACCTGGCTGCGAGTGCCTGAGAGTATGGACCATGCTCATACCCCAAAGCAGGCCAGACCGGACCTGACACCTGACCACATAATGCATGATGTAAGCTGCCCTACCATGTGAATGATGCAGTGTCACAACCATTCCATAGCCATCTACATGTGAACTGTAGTCAATCAGACCGTATCCCTGCAACACAATGCAGCTACAAGAAATTAGTATGGCCAATACACAGCACCAAATACCATCAACAGAAAGGACCGTCCTCCATTACTGCGTATAAAGGAGTTACATGAGGGTCAAATACATTAATACGCTGCTACACTGACACAGAGGTGCAGGAAAACTGCATGTCACCATTTGTTGTGCATAGTGAGATCATCATGAGGCTGCCATCAACGGTGACAGGATGAAAGCATACAAATGACTGCACATCAGCCAGATCCTGGTAACAACCGGAGTGGACGAACACGGTGCATGAGCACTCACAAGGAACAGGACCCCCCTGCGCCCACTAGATGATAGCACGCACACCTATCCATAAGTGCAATACACACATAGCAGTCACATCGTGTGTATCCATTCATGCATGGAAATGTGGTTGCAATCAAGAAATAAATGCATGCTATGGTGTCATTGATACAGGTCCCATATGATGTGATGACTTACACATATACATTGTTGCCCATATGCAGGTGATGCAGGCTATCCCCTGAAGAGGTGGCTCCTTACTCCAGTCTGGAACCCACAGAACAGGCACGAGGAGGACTACAATCGTGCGCACACACGTACCCATATGGTGATTGAGCCGACATTTGGCCTCTTGAAGGCACGGTTTTGCTGCCTCAGCAGGTCTGGTGGTGCACTCCTGTATCACCATGAGAAGGTGGCCAAGATCGTCATGGCATGTGTCATGTTACACAATATGTGCATCAAACGGAATGTGCCTATGCCCCTGACGCTGAACTGCAACCACCTGACGATGAGGATGAGGAGGGAGGAGATGGGGCTGCACTTCAGGGAGGCAGCGATGCATGCACAGGAGGGACGTGCCATGCGTCAGACTCTGATCAACCAATGTTTCTAGCACACATGGAGGGGGAGTGTGACATGGAGGTGGCACTCATGGGAATGGGTGTGTCAGGGACATGGACACTGTAGACTGTTCACCAATAAAGCACACGTACACAATAAGCAATGTCCGCACATGTGAATTATGATTTCCCAACAGGTGTATTAAAGGAATATAACAAAGTGCACAAGCCCTCCACCCCACACACCCTCTCCCCCCTCTGCCCTTGTCTACCCCACACATGGTGTGCAGTAGCATGCAACATTAGTCCACATGGCACCAGTATGCCTGGCTGTACCTACAGCCCTCCCCCTCCTCCAGCATCAGGCGCACCTCTGTCCGATCTGCGCAGGTTCCGGACAGACCTACGCACGGGGCTGGTCCTGGTAGAACTTGCATTCGAAGATGTCCCAGGTTGTTCTAACAACTGTGGTGGACGCATGGCTTGCATTGCTGCCACCATTTCGGAGAGGACGTGCCGCACTGCTGCCAATTCGGCGCAAATGTCCTTCGAGGTGGTCTCGATTGCTGTTTTCAGGGATGCAGCACATTCCCTAATATCATTCCTTGCCCAGCCACATTCCGTTATATGCTGCGTCAACAGCCCTGTGAGCTCCTCCTTGTGCCTCTGAATAGCCCTGATCCCCTCTCGGCTAGTTGGAACTGGGGTGGATGTGAGAGGGGTTTCCACTATGCTTTGTTCATCATGCACAGTTGGCCTTGGGGCTGGCACTTGTGGGCCATGAATCACCAGGTGACAGCCCGTGCATCCTGCTGTTTTGCAAGCTGCATGGGGATAGTTGTGGTGAGTGCAGGGGACCTGTGGCAGGTGTTGCGCCATGCATCTGAACGTCTGCCTCATTGTCCGATACGGCTGCTGTGGCAGCTGTTTCACCCACTGTGCTGCTGGCAGCCGATGCTGTGCATTCAGCCACTGCCTCCTGGGTGATGGTGGCTGGTGCGGGTGATGTTGTGGGGGCCGTAGTGCACATTGGTGCTGTGGCCTCTGGGGTTTTCTTGGCATTCCGCAGTGGTGCAGGTTGGCCTCTACCCCTTGAAGTCGAGGGGCGGTGTTCTCCCTCCTCGCCCCTGGCCTTCTTTTGTGGTGTGGCATCTTCCCCCCTGGTGTCCTTGTCACCGCTGTCTGAATGCGTGCCTGTGGGGGACCAATAGAGGGAGAGGGTTAGTGATGGGTCTACAGGCATCAGGCATGCATTGGGGTGGCTGCATTCATATGGAATGGCAGATGATTGACATTGGGGGAGTGACATACGGGTTGCTTGGCTTTTGGGTGGGTGATGCATGGAGGTGTCTGGGTTGAAACACATATGGGGTGCATTATGCATGTGGACAAGATAATGCTGTGCACTGCCTGTAGGCAGTCTTGTACATATGTGTCTGGTGGACCATGCTCTACATCATTGCACTGTCAGTTCAGGTGCACATCATCGTAGTGGTATTAGCATTGTTTCATTTGGGACAACTACCTGCATCGGCTGATGACGGGGCTCCTCGCTCCATGTCCCCCACTCCCTCAATTGCCTCCGTCCCAATGGTGCTGGCACATATATCCTCCCATGGTTGCAACTTGATGGGGGACTCTGCACCTCCGCCTGTCGCCATCGCCAGGTTGCGGTTGGCGGAGAAGATGCTCTGCACACGTAAACGCAGATTGTCCCAGCACTTACGGCAATCTTTTGGAGTGTGGGGTGTGGTGCCAACGGCACTTACTTTCTGGGCGACCTCCGCCCATATCTGTTTTTTGCACTGCAGGGTGGGACATGTTGGAGGAAAACACAACATCGGCATGTTCCTGCAGCGTCTCCATATATCATATACAGGGGTAGCCGCCTGACAATAGTTAGAGCATACTCTTGGTACTGTATGCCTTTATTCAAAAAGGAGGTTGTGGTGTTTGCAAAGGTCATCACTAATCTAAACTTGTGTCAAAGTCTAAAGGACCCCAAGGGGGTGAAAGCTACACGCTCATTCATTCGTACATGTGAGCACAAAAGTTATACAAGATGTACATTTATTACAACAAGCTCATCGACCAACAACACTCAAGGTATGGCAACTTGATGCTTTCGAGAACAATCAGGTAGCATTTTAGAGACATGGATCCTAAAGACCTTCTGCAGCAGAAAGTTTACAGAAGTGTAGGTTGTTCGCATGTACTTGTACTTCATCAAGAAAACACATTAGTTATAGACTGATGAATAATAAATGCAGAAAAAACATAAAATTAATTTACAACAATTTACTGCATTGAAGCATGGTGATAGACTGTAGTGAGGCATAAGCATGTCTAGTAGGCAGTATTCTCTAGTGCAAACGCAAATGTATAGACAAGGTGTTTGTCCTTATAGAGTCAAGACAAGACCTATTTGTATTAGACATTAGTCTGTTAACTATAGGTGACCAACCCTTGGTCTACGTCGGGAACAAAGAAAAATTCCCAAAGGTGTAGCTGGGGCCAGCACGAGTGGAGCTGGACCCTTGGACGTTTCGGCTTCCAGAATATGGTGCCTTCTTCCGGGCCAAAGGATTGTGTCTCCCTATGGGTGGTAAGCACAAGGTGAGGGAGTGTTAGACTGAGCACAAAGTGAAGGGTGTCACAGGTAGTGCCAATGCACAAACCTGTGTGGTTAAAAAGAGTAAGTATTAAAGTTAAAAACAACACAAAAGCAAGCCAACCTTGAGCTTGAGTCCAGGGGGAGTGGGTGGGGAACTCAGTAGTAGAGTACACTGCTGGGTCCTAATTCGTGCATCAATGAAGGAATGGATGCATCATGAGTCAAGGGACCCAGGTTGCGAGCGTCTCTTCCTGGGACCAGCTAAAGCCAGAGATAAAAAGGGACGGGGGAGAGGATCCTCCTGTCATTACTCAAAGTAGACTTAACAGCACTGTGGTAACTCCGATTGCAAAAAATGGCGGAAGATGGATTCCTTACCTATAGGTCCTGATTATATATAGGGAGCCTTGACAGGGTGCAGCTGCTTGTGGCGGCCAGGAGCTAGGCATGCGATGCCTCCATGGATGATTGCCTAAGGAGACGCCGTGTGGTAAAAAAGCACAGCTGATGCCAGGGGCCCTGGTCGTACAGTAGTAGGCGCGGTGTTGTGGATGGAAATCACAAAGTGTGGACATTAGCAGAATCCACATCGGGAGCGCCTGTGAGGACGTCCCATAAAGAAGGGAATGAGGAGATGCTAGAATTTGGGCAGAGTGAATCGGTCGGGATTGTGGCAGGGAGCCAGAGGCCGCTCTGCTGCTTACCTCTCAAAGGCATGTCCTGCGAGTGATGAGCCGTATATGCCGGCAGAGGGATTGCATAGCGCATGCTCGACACCCGAGTACTGCTCCCCGGCGCATGCGCGTTGAAAGCCTGAATGGTGTCGGGTGTGGGCGAAGCAACAGCGCGTTGTCAGGGTAACGTGGCGGTAAGCCCTGTGATCCCTAGTGTGTGAAGGCTGATTCAAAAGGTAGAACCTGAAACAGCATGTCAATATAGAGATTATGCTGGGAGACTGGCAGGTGATTGTGTGGACAGGCAGGGGTCTGGCTGACTGCTAGGACCAAGGGGAAAGATAAAAGGGAAACATATGCAAGCAAATGGCCAGATACTGGAAAGGATGTGTAGTATTCCACCTTCACTTTGTTGATGTTCGTTTCCTAGCTACGGCATCCCTGCCTGCTGCGAGGTTAGGAATGTTTAGGTTTAAAAGAGGTTCGATAGAGAGTGAGAGGAGAGGGAGACTTAGAGACTAGAGTGTGAGCGGCAGTGCAGGGCGCCGGATCCATATTAATAAATAAACACTTTATTTATTGCAACCTTTGTTTCCCTGGCATACCTCATTTGGCGACGAGGATTGCCGGCGTCCTGAGGACCCACGAAGGAGTCGGAGAACAATAATCAAGAGCGGACGCTCCGAGCCTTCCCACAGCGCTGTGCTTGGCTTGTGCTGCTTTGGAGGAGAGAGAGCGGACGCTCCGAACTAACGTGATTAACACGTTGGTTTGTGCTGTTGTACACGATACCGTGTACAGGAGAGAGAGTGGATGCTCCGAATCGACGCGCAAGCCCGCGTTGGTTTGTGCCATGTTTGTTTTTTTTTTTGTAGCTCTAGGCTAATCTGATTGGCTGCAGGGCTGACTGCAACCCTGATAAATACCGCGGCTCTGGTGTATTGAAGGAGGGGACCCGCCCCACGGATGCAGATCACGTGATCCGTTCCTCCTGAGTCAGGCAAAATGAGGAGTTAACGATAGTCTCTTCATCCTCTTCACAGTACTTCTGACACTCAGCAATTGTTTATTTAAAAATAAAAAGGGAGTGGAATTTAAAGTATTAAAGGCAGTTTGAACACTGAAATTGGAGCAATTTCATTGAAGTCTCATCTATCACGAACATAGCCATACAAGGCAATGCAAGACATTAGCATACAACCCCCAACGAGTTTCCTTCCAACTGCAGGACAACCCATGGTCAATTGGTTGGAATGGAAGGAATTTTGGCTAAACTATGTGCAAACAGTTGACCAGGAAGGTCTAACCCCTCACAAGAAGAAATCACTGCTGCTTCACGCTCTGGGGTTGGAAGGACAAAGAAAATACAGGGAGTTACCAGAGTTGCCAATAGATGAAGCTGGGGATACTGATGAACACGAAAAAGCCATAAGACAGCTAGACAAATATTATACCCCTGAGACTAATGTAGCTATAAACAGGTATAATTTCTACATCAGGACTCAAAAGGAGCATGAATCTATCGAAGATTATGTATCGGCTTTAAGAGTGTTGTCACGCACATGTCGCTTTGGCAATGGGATAACCCTGGATGAACTCATAAGAGATCAGGTTATCATACATGCAAAGGACAGTTTGGTTCAAGACAGAGTTAACATCATTGGCTGGAGAGATCAAGCTGGTCTGCGGATCAGGTCAGATCCCTGTGAAAATGAGCAAGTCTTGATTGTCAACACTAGTGACAAGCAGAAAGAAGAAGTTAAGATTGTGAACGGTACGCACCAGAAGAAAATGGGACTACTAAAAGACTTTTCGCACAGAATTCGTTTGAAGGAAGGAGCTGTGCCTGTCAGACATGTGAAGTCCAGACCTATACCCTTTGCCATAGCGGACAAGGTTGAACAAGAACTGGCGAAGTTGGAAGCAGAAGGAGTGATAGAAAAGATTGAATCGTCGGAGTGGGCAAGCCCCATTGTGGTCGTGATGAAGAAAAATGGGAAAGTTAGAATTTGTGTGGACCTCAGAGATGTAAATAAGAACGTCATAGTTGACATATTTCTGCTTCCCATAATATCGGAAATGCTGAATCGCATGGGTAGTGCAAACGTGTTTTCTACTCTGGATCTCTCTAGCGCATACCATCAAATATCTCTGACAGAAGACTGTAGAGACATCACAGCATTTGTTACCCCTCATGGATTGTACAGATACAAGCGCATGCCGTTTGGGTTAGCGTCTGCAGCAGCCGTATTTCAACGGGTCATGGAACATGTGTTGAAGTGGTTGAAGGGGATATTTGTATATCAAGACGACATCATTGTATTTGGCAAAGGTCGAGAAGAGCATGACATGAGGCTAAAAGATGTTTTGTTGAAGTTGGAGAGCGTGGGCTTGAAGATTGAAAAGAGTAAATGCAAGTTTGGCATGAATGAAGTTGATTATTTGGGACACACAGTTAATGGTAAGGGATATAAACCAAAGAGTGATGCTATGAAAGCTATTAGGGAATCTCCCAATCCCAGTAATAAGGATGATCTTAGATCATTTCTAGTGCTCTGCGAATATTATAACAAGTTTGTTGAGAAGTTTGCAAATGTAACAGAACCATTAAGGAAACTGTTAAAAAAGGAGGCCAAATTTGTGTGGAGTAAGGAGTGTGATGAAGCGGTGAATTACATAAAGAGGCAAATCTGCAATTCCACAGAATTGGGTGTATATGTTTTTGGCAGTGTGACCAAAGTTACAGTGGATGCTAGTGGAAATGTTCTAGGAGCAGTGTTATCCCAAATTGATGAAGATGGCAAGAAGAAGACAATGTGTTATGCTTCTAGAGCGATTTCAGACACAGAAAGCAGGTATTCTGTGATTGAAAAGGAGCTATTGGCATGTTCATGGGCTGTAAACTATTTTAGGAAGTATCTATGGGGTTACAAGTTTATTATACAAACAGACCACAAGCCACTCATTGAGGTTTTGACTGTGAAAGGAATGTGTAAAGCATCACCTAGATTGGCTAGATTAAGCATCAAATTACAGGACTATCATTTTGTGACAAGGTATGTACCAGGTAAGAGAAATGTGGTTGCAGATTACTTGTCAAGGTTACCGTTAAAGAATATGGATTTAGAGTCAGAAAGTTATGAAGAGATGGTGGCGGTTGTTCTTAAAGTGGCCTCTAAGGAAAAATGGCTGGATGAGATCTCTAAAGATGTAGTACTACAAAAAATTGCAGATTTTACAATGTTGGGTTGGCCAGAGAAGAGAGCAGTTGATGGAGAATGTATGAAGTTTTGGGAAGTGAAGGATGAGTTGTCCATGGAAGAAGGATTTTTGATGAGAGGGAGTAAGTTGATACCTCCGAAAGTGTTGTATGATGAGCTCCATAGAGAAAGCACATCAAGGTCATCCGGGTATCACAGGGACTAAAAGTAATGTACGGTCTGCATACTGGTGGCCAGGAATGGATATTTTGATTGAGAGGTTTGTTAGAAACTGCTGGCCATGCCAGAACAGAGATAAAAGTTGTAAAAGTTTCAAGTCAGACCCTGTTGTCATAGATAAAGGAGAGGCTCCCTGGATGAAGTTAGGTATTGACTTTGTTGGACCATATGCAAGACTAATAGGAGTGAAAAGGTTTTTGGTAGTTATGATTGATTATTACTCAAGTTGGGTGGAATTGAAAGCTGTCAAAAAAGTTGATTCGGGAGAAATTATCAAATTTCTTAAAGAAATTTTCAGGAGAGAGGGTTTTCCCAAAACCATTATCAATGACAATGGTGTTCAATTTAAAAGCAAGAAAATTAGAGAGTTTGCCTCGACATCTGGGATTGATTGGAAGTATTCTGCTTTGTACCACCCCCAACCAACGGTTTAGCTGAGAGGTGTAACAGGAGGGTGGTGGAGACAGTGGAGTTGGCGTTGAGAAACAACATGCCTGTGGATGAAGCCCTCGTGGAAAGACTGCGGAGTGTAAGAATGTCAGTCAAAAGGGGTTTGGAGTTGTCTCCTTTTGAAATGATGAGGGGCAGAGCCCCCAACACTCTGCTCACTCCAGAGTGGGTAAATTGCAAAAGAGCATCAGGACCCAGGGAAGTGAGAAATAATAATTGCCATGAAGTCAAGAATAAGATGTCAATGGGATACAAGCGCAAGGTTGAAATTTCACCAGGTGATATGGTAAGGATAAAACTAGGTCACAGTGTTAGAAAGGGTGATTCCAAATACAGCAAACCGGTTGAAGTTTTACAAGTTCTCGGTAAAGCTATAAGAGTAAGTGGTGGGTCAGTATGGAATATTGACAGAGTAAGCAAATGGAATTGGGAGATGGAGCATGGTAGAGGGAGTCATCTTAGAAAAGATCAAGGATTTAGTGAATGGATGAGAAATGATATAGGATTTCAGAGTGGTAGTGAGGAGAATTTGAATGTGGAGTCTGACGTTATATCCCGAGATGTGGAGGAAGAGGTACGTGTGAGAGAGAGAACTGCGATACCATAGCTGGCAACCGAGCCTTGGGAGGTAATCATCAGGAAGATGATTCTGGGGAAGACGGTATAATTCAGAGAGGAAATGCTAGCACAAGTGATGGAAGCAGAAGTGTTGATGAATGTGAGATTTCGCGCAACTCTAGAGAAAGAAGGTTACCATTCTGGTCTGGAGACTATGTCATGGAGAAATAGAGACATACAATTTCCATTCTTGCATATTTGGTTGTGTAATTTTTTTTTCTGTTTTTTTTTTCTTTCATAAAAGGGGAGATGGTGTAAGTGTAGTACTTTATTGTTAATTGGTTCTGTATCATTCTCTTTTAAAAAATTAAAAAGGGGGAGGTGATGTAGTATTCCACCTTCACTTTGTTGATGTTCGTTTCCTAGCTACGGCGTCCCTGCCTGCTGCGAGGTTAGGAATGTTTAGGTTTAAAAGCGGTTCGATAGCGAGTGAGAGGAGAGGGAGACTTAGAGACTAGAGTGTGAGCGGCAGTGCAGGGCGCCGGATCCATATTAATAAATAAACGCTTTATTTATTGCTACCTTTGTTTCCCTGGCATACCTCAGGATGGTGTGTCATAGTGTGCAATGGGCACAAGAGAGCAGGACCTGGGCTGAGGGGCCAGGTGGATGCCAAAAGATAATCCATTGGCAGAACTCATACCTAAACAGGAGCCAGAGCTGGCTACAAAATGAATTGAAATGCAGGAAGAAAATGCACGAACATGAGGTCAGAGGGGGATTCAATAATGGCGATTGTCCAGAGGCATAGCTTCATTCACATCACACCAGTTGCCTTTACATTGCTGCCTCTCTGTTGTATATAGGTTCTGTGTATAAATGTTTTGCTTGTTGCTGTGGTAACATCTGCAGCCTATGTCAGTGCTGGCAAAGACACTATGTTGTTCCATAATGGATCTTGCTCATGTCATAGCTTTTGGAATGTTATTACATCACAGTGTTATTTCTTAACTTATGTTAGTTGGACCCTGGATGCTGCCTGGGTTGGGGGTCTTTTGGTGAGCTGCTTAGTATGAGACAATAAATATGTCTTATACTTACCTGGTCGCTTGTCATTATTTCACACCCTCCACTGCTCATTCCTCACTCACTTGCCTCCTTTCTCTTCCTCTCCCTCACTCTTCATTTCTCCCTGACTCTTCAGACCACCATTATTCCCCATTCTCTTTGCACTCCGGAACCCCCTGCTCTCTATTTCCCCACCCTTTAGTCCTCTTCACCCTGTATTTCCCTTCACCTGTGTGCCTTATTGACTATTGCTGCATTCTCCTGCCCTTGTTCACTCTCTGTACCCATTCACTTTTTTACCGTCACCTGTGCCTGTTCAATCACTTCATCTCCTGCCTTCCGTCACTCTCAATGTCTCCCTTACGCTTATGCCCTACTTCATTCTCCACTCTCCTGTCCCATCAGTGTTCATGTTACCTGCCCCTTCTCTACTTTTCTTGCTCACTATCCTGCCCTTATTTCCTCTCCATTTATATTCACTGCCCTGCAGCAGGGCCCTGGTGCATCCGGAAGAGATATGGGATCTGGTGTGTTCGAGTTAAGGGGTCTTTCAAGTGCCACAAGCAGCACCCACAAAAAGGTAATCCCTGGTATTTTGAGATTAAAAGGTGATGTTCAATGACATTGCAAGTGTGTTGGGTAAGAACACTGGGGAAATGCGCAAAATGGTTCTGCGTGCTGTAGGAATTACACTGTGATATCACCTCCTGTAATGTCCCCTCCCATTGCCCATTGCCTTGAGCCCTATAATTTCCAACATTAGTTTCAGGCCTGATCTTTCAATATTACCACCATTGGCAGCAAAGCCTGGTGAGGAGGCCCAGCTGTCTCTAGCCAGAGTCAGACCCCCAACACAGAAAACTGTAAAATACACCACTTAAAAAGAAAATGTGTCCTTAAAGTTCATCATTGTGCAGCCCCGCACCCTCTAGGCTCCACCTCCACCTCCATGACCCGCCCACCTGGGGCGCTATCAGTTTTGCCCACTGTGCCATTTGCCTTAAATCTGCCACTGTGTGTAACATATTCTATATAACAGTGCCATACCTGCCAAAACAGAGAAGCCATAAAAGTTATTTTCAGAGTGTACAGCAAAAAAATGGTTAAAAAGACAATAGCGTGACTCCATATATCACTTCATGAGATGGATCCTGAGGTGGTGCGCAAGCCTGCTCGGCCGTGGGATGGACAAAACTCGTGTTATGGGGAGTGGGTGGTTGGAGATGTGCCAGCAGTCCTTGTAACCACACTCTTGCAGCACCGTCCCAGAAGGGGATTTTTGATGGGTTTCCCCAGCGAGGATGGCGTTTTATTTGGTAAACGCCTCACATGGAGGAGCGGAAGGTTTAGTGGACTGAACAAGGGAAAAATGCAGCTCTCTAATAGGAGATTTCCCGGCGGATTATGAGGCCTCTAAAAGGTTGTTATATCAGGCTCCAACCGCGGGCGCGATGCTCCCTGCCCTTAATTCCATACTGTCCTTTCAGGATGTTACGCTGCTCAACTTTTATATTGCGCCAGTCTCCACGGAAGGGGCACGCTGCGAATCGTATCCTATTTTCGTACAGGCACATGTTACATTCCTACCAACTAACAACAGCCTCTACTTGCCAGCGGTGGTGGCGGAACCTCTACGGTAGGCCGCGCTTTGTTCCGCATGTAGACCCCCTCTGATATCCGTGAGAGCTGTTGCTACACTGCGGGGGCGTAAGTACAACGCCTACCGCCACACCGCCGGGGCCACCTGCATCACCATCGGCCATGACCTACTAAATTTGGCAGTCAAATCAGCGCCGGGCGGCCTCCCATTCTGCAATGAACTAGGCCGCTGAATTGCCTGTCCCGCGCCGCCACGCCCTCTCCGGGGGCCTACCTGCTTTCCGCACTAAGACCCAACGGGGTGAATTGAGGTGAGGGATAAGGAGAGAACGTTACCACCCTGCCTCCCCTGGCATCTTTTTCTGTCTAACCGGTTAAGCCGGATAACCTTTCCAGGTGCTGGGAAACCGAGCAGGGGGGCGCAGGAGGGGTTGGGTGTTTAACAAATGCAAAGCACCCGGAGGGGTTCCGAGTGGAGGGAGGTGGTTGGGGGTGGGGGGGCATAGGGCGGCGGGCATAGGCGGGACAGAGGAGAGCCCATTACCTCTCACTCTAAAGCCAAAAACATAAGTGTCATCTTTCTCTACTTACCCACCCCTGCCACCCACGGACCATCATCTCCCTCGCCCTCCCGCACACCCATAGTGACGTGTGTGAGGTTAAGGTTCAGCTGCAGTGTTTCAAGCTGCTCCGAAGACTGTACTTAGGTGTCCTTGCACTTTCTCCCCAAGGTGGCGCCAGCTGGGGTTCCTTGCAGGAATCAATTCGATTGGTTATGTCTCCAGCATACAAACAATAGCTAGCAGTTTACTGACCGAAACTGACTAACGTAGCTATACCCCCCAGATGCAGTGGTCCAATCCAACTGGCAGAGTGGACTTGTTGCCTCCTTGGTAACATAGAGCATCTGCTCGTGTGACGGAGAGTGATTGTCTCCACCTGGAAGTGTAGCGCCTTCCTATACACGAAGACTGCATGGGCGTGCGGGAGATTCAGCACCTCCTACAGGGAACAGCTGGTTTACGTATCTCCTCCACGTGCTCCCTGGTCATTAACTGAGTTGATGAATCGTTGCCTTATAATCATAATCAGTGGAGCCAAGAGGCAGCGGCTGTTCCCACTGTTATGGTTACCCAATGATGACTGAAACATTGCGAAGGTGTTTGGGGTGGTTTTATTGCACATAATTGTAAAAACGTAATTTGTAAAGTATCTTTAACAAATTCACATATAATGAAACAATGTACACTTTTGGGCACCAGGTCCAGTGTTGTGTCCCTGCGCCGTGCAGTCATCTTGTTCCCACGACGTCGTGGGCTTTGTTCCTTGCCCTGTTTTCCCTTTCTTCTCCCTTCTTCTTTTCTCAGGCGGTTGGGTTATGGGAAAGTAAAGTTTTCTGCGTACACAGAATAACTATGGTGCTCTGTCTGGAGTACCAGTGAACTGATGCCTCTCTCCATAGTGCCTCCTTTTATCCCTGAAGCTTTGCCTTAAGCCATGCATGTGTTTGTGAGGGATTTTGTTGTCTCCTGGCCGGCTGGCGCCGGCGGCCATTCGCACCTTGTTGTGCACCTTTGTTGGCCATTTGCCTTCTTTCTGCCTTCTTCCAGTCTGTGTGTGCAGCACTTGCTAGTGCCTTGGCACCCTGGTGTGAAACCTTGAGCCCACCTAAGCTATGAGCTGGTGGCAGGGGCGGGCGGAGCGCAGTGCTTTTGCAGCCTCATGTTGTTAATGCTGCTTATGGCAGCGTGTGTTCTAGCACTGGCCAGGAAGAGAGTAAGGGTTGTCTCATCCGGGAAGCTAGTTATCACGATTCTAGAGGCTACCCACATGTGATGGAAAGAGTTATTGTCTCCTTCAGGTTGATCCAATGGTATTACCCAAATTGACCTTTTACAATTGACCTTTTGCACCATTGACCTAATTATAGTGGTCCTAATTGACCTTCTGCACAATTGACCTTTATATTATTTTAGTTATTTTATAAATGTATTGAGTTAGTTTTGGATTATAAATAATATAAGGGGATTGGGTGGACTGTTGTAGGGGGATTCCCCTGCATATATGTCCTAATTGACCTTCTAAATTAGGTCAATTCTCCCGAGGTCAATTGTGAAAAGGTCAATTAGTATACAACCGATCCAATGCCTTGCTAGAGTGGATGTGGTGTGTTTTACAGGTGAGGAGCAAGTTCTTTGCTTAGCTCCGGGAGACGACTATGGTGTAAATGGGCACACAATAGCTGTTGCGTTACAGTGAATGTGATACAATGCCTTCTAACAGAAGACTGTTGCAGTATTTTTCTCGGCAATGATAGGCAACACCGTCTGGCAGGCGTTGTTATGGGTCTGGTCAGTCCGGCCCCCAGGGTGTGAGGTTTCCCTGGGAGGCAGGCCGGGTCGCCGGGCCCATCGCGTGGACACTGACACAGGTGGTGTGGCTGCAACTGCTGAGCGGGGGACCGCTCAGCTCTTTTATTAGAACTGGTCACCTGGTCACACGTGACCTACAATACCACATGTGGCTCGTTGAGTACTTCACAACATTCCATGCCTAGGGTGAAGACAAATAAACAACACAATAATGACAGCATCGCACAGCATGCATTATTCTAACCAATGAGAAACTCCTGTTGGACTCAAAGATCATTTTAGGCCATTACCGTATACACAATTTGGAGGGCATCCACTATCAACATTTGGCGGTACAGAAATATAGCTTGTGAGTGACGGTGGTAACTACTTGACACACAGGTAGTTCTGGCAAACACCAGGGGCGTAGGAGACAGACAAAATCTGGGGGAGGGCAGGGGACACCTTTGGGACTTTGCTAAAGATGCAACATAACCCAATCCAAACCGCCAGAGGGTCGAGTGCCAGTCCTTATAGCGCTTTAAATATATCTGTTCTTTGTTCTTAAAAAAAGAAAATGAAATAATGGCAGTTTTCAAAACACAGTCACACTTTAAGTTGCAGATTTCTCATCAACAGCACAAAAGCTCATTATATACACATTTTCAGCAACACAGTGTTAGAAATAAAGCATTTGTGGACTACTAAAACTAACTTTCAAGCATTTGCGATCTTACAGCAGGAATTTTAACTAAGCAAAGTACTATTCATCTTTTGAAGCTCTCAGTGTAACTGTTGTAAGGGGGCTTTGATATTTCTTTTTGATTTTTTGCATCCTTTAGATTCCCAAGCAAATTTTGATGCTATTCCTTGTATTTCTACCAGATGCATGATATCTTTATGTGTTTCAGAACAATATAATTCAGTCTTTTATGAGATGTAGTTCAACGCAGTCAGTTTTTCAGTAATCGCAAAACACACTGACGCTTCTCTCAGCCTCAGAGAAAGAAACTGGAACAGTTAGGAGGACGTGCATTAGCTTTACCTGTGCAAAGGAAGCTCTTGGTCTGCGAAGAATCCTTCGAAACATATCTACCCGTTTTTGGGACTGAAGAATACTTGTGGATGCTTGATAAGATGGCGAATTGTATAGAGAGTAGGGCATATTTGATTTCCAGGTATTTAACTATCATTTCAGTGGTTCTCCCTGAAGTGAAAGAGTTCAGAAGCAGAAGTGGGGGAGGGTGAAATAAGGGAGTAGTGGACAGGTGGATAGTTGCTGAGAGTGGTGGAAAAAAGATGATTAGGGAAGAGGAGCATTTAAGAGGGTGAGAGCGGTACAGATACTGTCCAAAAAAAGGGTCGATAGATGGCTATTACCATGCCTGCTGCAACATTTTAGATTCCAGTTAGAGCAAGCACTGCCAAAGCAAATAGTGTTGGCCTGACGTATAAGCATTTGACATGCTAATTACCAGCTATTCCATCATAGGCCCATAAAGTACCACCGTTTGTCAGGTATGGGCATGATGTGCTCTGGTACTCACACCATGCACCATATACGTTTACCATATACCAAGTAATGCAATAAAAAGCCCAAGTACTTACAATTTCACTGTTGTATGATCAAAATCCAAGGTACTCATACCGTCAGCAGGTATTGGCATACATCAGGTTCGGGCACAATTACCATCCAATGCCCAGGTACTCAATCGATTATCAAGGCTATGCAAAATTAGCATAGGAGAGCCAGTGTCCACGATGCCTAGTTAGGAGGCGGTGCCAGATTCCATTATGTCCATTTAGCAAAGATGTTCCTGGCGATATTATGCCCATTTAGCATAGCAGTGCAAGGTTCTGTTTCACTCAGTTATTATGTGAATGCAAGGTTCCATTATATCCACTTAGCATAAAAAGGCCAAATGCCAGTATGCCAAGTTATCATATGCAATGGCAGATTCAAATATGCCCAACTAGCACAGTGATGCCACAGTCAATTATTTGTAGTTGTCACATTAGTGCAAGATAGCATTATGAACACCAGCACTGTACGCACAGACTTCCGTATGCTTGGATAGCACTGCACTTACATATTCTATAGGGGGGTGTATGTGTGTGGTGTTGGGGGCAGTGGGAGTGTGCGGTGCAGTGCTCTGGTACAGCATGCACAGTGGGGTGAAGTATGTGCATTGCTATGCTGGGGCAGTGTGAAATGTTGTGTTGGAATGCGCAGTGTGGTGATGTATATGTGCAAGGTTGGGTGGTGTGGGCATACAGTGTGGTGAGGTGGGGTGTATGCACAGTGTTGCATTGGGTATATACTCAGTGGTGTGAGTGTGCAGTAGGGTGTATACTCGATGATGGGTAGTGCTGCCTATGCAATTCTGGCATGTTTATTGCCAAAGAGTACTTGGGCATATGCAGTGCCTGCTTCATACTTAACAATTAAAGGAGTTTCTTAATGTTGACCACATCTCAGAATGCATGTCCTTTCAATGTACCTAATTAACAAAAAAGAAATGCATTCAACTGCTATTCTCACACTTTTTAAAGATGTTCTGATTTTCCAACTTTCAGCCAAAATGAAAAACAAGCATTGGCAAATGGCAACAGTTTGGGCATTTGTGTAGGCATTGGAAAGGCACTTGCCAGGCTCGGCTGTAGTGGTATTAACTGGCCATTGATGACCACCTGGGCATCTAATAGCAGTGCTTGACAGATGTTAAATGTTAAAGGTATTTGTACCGCGCACCGTCACCAACGGAATTGGTCCCCAGGCGCTCTGGCTGATCTGCAAACGATAAGGTGGGATGGGTTAGTAAGGTGAAGAGGGAGTAGGATAGTGAGAGGAGTGGTGTTCTGTTGGCAGCTTCAACTCGGTATACACCGGGTGCTGAGCTTTGGTGCAGTTATTGGATCGGTGTCAGTCTGCGTGTGCTGTTGCTCCGGCTTATGTGTTGTTACAGTGTTGTGAAGTGCGTGCGGCTTGTGGTGCGAGAGATGGTTGTGTGAGTTTTTGGGTGAGATAGGTATGCAGAGTTTGAGGTTATATTGGTTATTGGGTTACATGACCTTTAGAATGCTAACATTCACAGTTTTGTCTAAGTGTGGCACTTGTTGGCCTTCACATACCTATCTAGATGAGGCGCCGGCTGGTGTTCACAGTTCTAAGTGTGGCACATGTTAACATTCAAGTTTCATCTAGGCGCGGGCATGCTTTCCTTCAATCAAAGTCCTATCTAGATGCGACGCAGGCTAACGTTCACAATTCTATCTAAGTGTGGACATGCTAATATTCACAATTCCATCTAGATGCGACACAGGCTAATGTTCACAATTGCACCTAGATGCGACGCAGGCTAATGTTCAGAATTCTATCTAGGTGTGGACATGCTAATATTTACAATTCTATCTAAGTGTGGACATGCTAATATTCACAATTCCATCTAGATGCGACACAGGCTAATGTTCACAATTCAATCTAAGTGTGGACATGCTAATATTCATAATTCCATCTAGATGCGACGCAGGCTAATGTTCACAATTCTATCTAAGTGTGGACATGCTAATATTATGGCACTCTATGTTATTGGGAGGTAAGATAGAGTGGCAGGGGTTTTCTGGAGTAGAGTGATTGCTCCACTCCCCACCCATGCCACATTCACAGTTTTTGTTGGTGTCTGTTAGCTGCTGGCTTCCTTGGCGTCCCCTGCGGACACCTGCAGACACATCTTGGAGCCACCAATGTCGGAGCCGCCCTTGGCCTTGGGGCCCTTAGCCACAGGGGCTGCCGGGCAGAGGGCTGCCCTGGGGGTTTCAGATTTGTCCATCAGGTAGCCAATCACATTTAGGAGGCAGGAGGAGGAGGGAAAGCAACAAGGGAAGCTGGTCGGGAGGGGGAGAAGGGGACAAGGCAGCAGGCGCCCAGCGGCTGCCAATATTTATTTATTTATTTATTTTAAAGGTCCCAAAGCGGTCCCGTGCACATTCCACTCACATGGCCTCCAGAGTTGGAAATGGCGAGGTGGCCGGTGGCTGGCCTTTACTCGCTGATCAGCGGTAGCCAATCACGGGGGGGTGGGCGGGTTGAGGCGGGAAAGCAACAAGGGAAGCTGGTCGGGAGGGGGAGAAGGGGACAAGGCAGTGCACGCCCAGCTGCTGCCAATATATATATATATTTTTTTAAAGGGCCCAAAGCGGTCCCGTGCACATTCCACTCACCTGGCCTCCAGAGTTGGAGGAAGTGTTGCAGAAAGGAAGCTCTCTGCATTGCTCACTGTGACTGTAAGTGCTGGTAAAGAAAGAGGCCTGCATGGCCCACTGTGATGGTAAGTGCTGCTAAAGGAAGCGGCCTGCATGACCCACTGCGACAGTAAGTGCTGCTAAAGGGAGCCACTTGCATGACCCACTGTGATGGTAAGTGCTGCTAAATGAAGCAGCCTGCATGATCCACAGTGATGGTAAGTGATTTAAAAGGATGCATCCAGCATAGCCCACTGTGAGGGTAAGTGCTGGCAAAGGAAGGTCCCTGCATGGCCCACTCTAAGGGTAAGTGCTGGCACAGGAAGCGGCCTGCATGGCCCACTTTGATGGTAAGTGCTGCTAAAGCAAGCAGCCTGCATGGCCCATTATGATGGTAAATTCTGCTAAACGAAACTGCCTGCATGACCCACTGTGATGGTAAGCTCTGCTAAAGGAAGTGGCCTGCATGGCAACTGTGATGGTAAGTGTTGCTTAAGGAAGTGGCCTGCATGGCCACTGTGACGGGAAGTGCTGCTTAAGGAAGTGGCCTGCATGGCCCACTGCGACGGTAAGTGCTGCTAAAAGAAGATGCCTACATGGCCCACTTTAACGGTAAGTGCTCCTAAAGGAAGGAGCCTGCATGACCTTTGGTGATGGTAAGTGCTGCTAAACGGAGCGGCCTGCATGACCGACTGTGATGGTAAGTGCTGCTAAAGGAAGCTGCCTCCATGACCCACTGTGCTGGTAAGTGCTGCTAAAGGAAGCGGCCTGCATGACCCACTATGTTGGTACGTGCTGCTAAAGGAAGCTGCCTCCATGGCCCACTGTGATGGTAGGTGCTGCTAAAAGAAGCTGCCTGCATGGCCCACTGTGATGGTAAGTGCTGCTAAAAGAAGCTGCCTCCCTGACCCACTGTGCTGGTAAGTGCTGCTAAAGTAAGCGGCCTGCATGACCCACTATGTTGGTACGTGTTGCTAAAGGAAGCTGCCTCCATGGCCCACTGTGATGGTAAGTGCTGCTAAAGGAAGCTCTCTGCATTGCCGACTGTGACAGTAAGTGCTGGTAAAGGGAGCGGCCTGCATGGCCCACTGTGATGGTAAGTGCTGCTAAAGGAAGCGGCCTGCATGACCCACTGTGATGGTAAGTGCTGCTAAAAGAAGCTGCCTGCATGGCCACTGTGATGGTAAGTGCTACTAAAGGAAGCTCTCTGCATGGCCCACTATGACGGTAGGTGCTGCAGAAAGGAAGCTGCCTGCATGGCCCACTGTGATGGTAAGTACTGCAGAAAGGAAGCTCTCTGCATTGCTCACTGTGACTGTAAGTGCTGGTAAAGGAAGTGGCCTGCATGGCCCACTGTGATGGTAAGTGCTGCTAAAGGAAGCAGCCTGCATGACCCACTGTGATGGTAAACTCTGCTAAAGGAAGTGGCCTGCATGGCAACTGTGATGGTAAGTGCTGCTAAATGAAGTGGCCTGCCTGGCAACTGTGATGGTAAGTGCTGCTAAAGGAAGCTGTCTCCATGGCCCACTGTGATGGTAAGTGCTGCTAAAGGAAGCAGCCTGCATGGCCCACTGTGATGGTAAGTGCTGCTAAAGGAAGCAGCCTGCATGACCCACTGTGATGGTAAGTGCTGCTAAAGGAAGCAGCCTGCATGATCCACTGTGATGGTAAGTGCTTTTAAAGGATGCGTCCAGCATAGCACACTGTGAGGGTAAGTGCTGGCAAAGGAAGCGGCCTGCATGGCCCACTGTGATGGTAACTGCTGCTAAAGGAAGCGTCCAGCATGGCCCACTGTAAGGGTAGGTGCTGACACAGGAAGCGGCCTGCATGGCCCACTGTAATGGTAAGCTCTGCTAAAGGAAGTGGCCTGCATGGCAACTGTGATGGTAAGTGCTGCTAAAGGAAGTGGCCTGCATGGCCACTGTGACGGGAAGTGCTGCTAAAGGAAGCGGCCTGCATGGCCCACTGTGATGGTACGTGCTGCTAAAGGAAGCTGCCTCCATGGCCTACTGTGATGGTAAGTGCTGCTAAAGGGAGCGGCCTGCATGGCCCACTGTGATGGTAAGTGCAGCTAACGGGAGTGGCCTTCAAGACCCACTGTGATGTTAAGTGCTGCTAAAGGGAGTGGCCTGCATGGCCCACTTTGATGGTAAGTGCTGCTAAAGGGAGTGGCCTTCAAGACCCACTGTGATGGTAAGTGCTTCTAAAGGAAGCAGCTGTCACGCTCACCTGATTCCCACGGGGGCGCAGGTCTGGTTTCGAATGCTGATGCTTCTTCAATGGTGAAGCGCAGGACTCTGAAGATGGACAGGAAGGGCCCCTCTATTCTGGCTTTTCTGGTTCGCAGGAATATTCCCCTGTGCGTGAAAAGGGAGTATTACCTACTGACGGAATAATGCTCAAGCCTCCCACTCCCTTCCAACCCTCCACGATACCCTTCCACGATTCCCCGTGAAGTCTCACCTTAGGGTCTGGAAGGATGAGTTCTCCATCCTGCTTCTGATGCAGGGGCGCGTTGAAACCCAGTTACTTCACTGGATTGAGGTTTGATGGGAGTTCAAAATAAGCTTGACTATTCAGGTGAGGCGCTGTAAGAGTTCTGTTGCAAGTTCAAAAGTTCAATCTTGATAATGTTCATTGTCTTATTGCAGCAAGCGCTTATGCTTATGTCTTTTTCCCCTTAGGGGCCGGGGTTCGGAATGCCGGAGATATGGCGCCGACCCGAAGTGAAACGTGCAGTTCCAGTAAATGACAGGTAAGTTCTGGATGAGCGTTCAGGTAATGTCTTTGCATTCGCTCATTCAAAGTCTTTGTCTTTTTTCCCCATAGGGGCCGGGGTCCGGAATGCCAGGAAGCGGCAGGACCCGAAATGAAATGGGATGACCCAACAGGTAAGTCTTAGAAGGAAACTGAGCCTTTCCTATTCCCTTCCTTCTCTCACCTCTTTTTCTCTCTAGGCTCTGAGAAGTGGGTGCGGATCCGGATGATCGCTGCTGAAGATGGAGGTGCCCAGGAAAGGTGAGTGAAATGCAGCGCTGCAGCGATCGAAGCGAAATGCTTTTAAAATGATGTCTTCCCTTTCAGGATCGTCGGTGTGATGTCTCCGTGATGCAGCTTTAGCTGGTAAGGTCTTCTTTCTCCCCAATTCTCTCTTATCTCCCTTTGCAGGCGACCCAGGATGCTGACAGGCGTGGCTGAAGTCCAGGTGCAGGAGCTGACACGGTGAGCGTCCAGCTGCGAGGAGCAGAACAACGCGAAGCGTGAGTTGCTGATCGGGCGTGGTTTAAATAGGTTTGGAAGAAGTTCCAGGTATGTATCCTTCCACCGATCAGGTATGTATCCTTCCCCGACCACACCCAGGTGGAAAGTAGTCCCACAGGTAAAGTAGTTCCATTCAGGCCTCAAGAGGGCCTGGATGTAGCAGCATGGTCTGCATCAGGTAAGTGCACATTAAAACACTTGAACACATGTCTAGCTTTATGAGCCTGGCGCCTAAGGCGCCAGGACAGGGGTCTAACATGAGCCTGGCGCCTAAGGCGCCAGGACTGTGTCCAAAGGGCCCCAGCTTGGGCCCGCTGGCACTTCCCTGGGGGGAATGATGCCTGCCTCTGGGGTTGCTGGGTCGGACCTGGCTCCTTGGAGGTAGGCATCATGACAGTACCCCCCCTCAAGGCCCCTCCCAAGGTTGTTCTCTCCGGGGGTTTTGGCTTGTTCGGAAATCTCCGGTGGAACCTTTGTATTAATCGAGGTGCGTGAACATGGTTACTAGGCTCCCACGACCTCTCCTGAGGTCCATATCCCTTCCAGTCAACAAGATAGAAGAGGTTTGACTAACACCTTGGAGTCTAAAATGTCTTTAACTTCGAATTCTAATTCCCCTTCAATTTGAACTGGGTCTGGAGGCTTGGACAGTCGGGTCCCTGGTTGTACTGGCTTCAAAAGTGATGCATGAAAAACTGGATGAATACGCATGTTAGATGGTAAATCCAGTTTAAAGGCCACGGGATTGATTATAGCCTTGATGGGATAAGGTCCTATGAATCTGGGATTGAAGGTTCGCGGGCCCTTGAGGGGTAAATGTTTCGTTGCTAGCCATACCTGGTCTCCTACTTGGTAAGGAGGAGTTTTACTTTGGTGCAAATCAGCATTTTCTTTATACTTTTTCTTGGCTTGCTGTAAATAAGTTGCAGCTTCTTTGAAGGCTCGGGTTATTGTGGAATGCAGATGATTTACTGCGGGCATTTCCAGGGTCAGAGGTGGATCTAGGTCAGAGGTCCGAGGATGGTGACCATACAAAGTATAAAAAGGAGTATGTCCGGTTCCAGAATGCACTGAATTGTTGTATGCATATTCTGCGATCAAAAGGATGTCTTTCCAATTTAACTCGGATTGGTGTAACATGCACCGAAGATATTGCTCGAGAGTCTGATTGGTTCTCTCGGTTTGTCCGTCGGTCTGGGGGTGGTGGCTGGTGGATAACCGCACATCTATTTGTGCTAGTTGGCAACACTTCTTCCAAAAATGGGAGATAAATTGACTTCCACGATCCGAGACTAATATGGAAGGGAAACCATGTATGCGAACTATATTCTCCAGAAATTCCTTGGCCAAGGTGGAAGCTGAAGGCAAGCCTTTTAAAGGGATAAAGTGGGCCATTTTGGAGAATAGATCCACAATTACAAGGATAGTGTTGTAACCAGCACAAGGAGGCAGGTCAGTTATAAAGTCCATTGACAAGGTGTGCCATGGTGCCGGTGGAATATCCAAGGGTTGAAGTAGGCCGGCTGGCCTTTTCTTTTGACCCTTGTTTTGGGCGCAAATTCCGCAAGACAATACAAAAGACTTTATGTCTTTTCTCCAAGAAGGCCACCAGAAGTGGCGTTTGATTTTTTCCTCCATTTTAGCGATACAAGGGTGTCCTTCCATTAATGATTCATGATGATGGGCAATAACAAGTTCTTGCAATTCTTTGCTTGGCAGAAACAACCGCTCCTGGAAGTAGGGTAAATCATCCTTAACTGTGTAATGAGGACCCTTTTGACTCCATTCCAGTAAGGCTGAAGAGTCTAGAAGTTGTTTTACTTGCGTTCTGATGTCCTCAATTGTTTGCAAAGAAGTTAGGCCTAAGATTCTTTGTTCAGGTATGATTGGCACAGGTTCTAAACTCGAATTGGGTTCTTCCATGCCAATCCGGGATAAGGCGTCCGCTTTACCATTCTTGCAGCCAGGGCGATAGGTAATTACAAAATCAAATTCCGCAAAGAATAGAGCCCATCGGAGTTGTCGTGAAGATTGAGCTTTGGCCGTCTTTAAATACTGTAAATTTCTGTGGTCCGTAATTACGGTGATGGTTTGTCTTGCCCCGAGAAGGTAGTGACGCCAAGCCTTGAAAGCAGATTTAATAGCCAGTAACTCTTTGTCGGTAATTGCGTAGTTGATTTCAGGAGGAGAAAATTTCCTGGACCAAAAGGCCACAGGGTGTAGTTGGTTAGTTTCTGGGTCTCTTTGCGACAGGACAGCTCCCATGGCCGAACTGGATGCGTCGGTTTCCACAATGTAAGGGAGATCTGGGTGCGGGTGCTTCAATACAGGTGCAGAGGTGAATTTGGTTTTCAGGTCTTGAAAGGCTTGTTCGGCCTCAAGAGTCCATTCAAAGCGTTTGTTTTTCTTTAGGAGAGCTGTGATGGGTTGGACTGTTCGGGAAAATTCCGGGATGAATCTTCGATAGAAATTGGCGAAGCCGAGCATGCTCTGAACTCCCTTCACCGAGCTAGGAGATGGCCATTTGAGGATGGCGTCCACCTTTCGCGAGTCCATTTGGACTCCTTGAGGTGTCAGGATGAATCCGAGAAACTCAACTTCTGTGGTATGAAAAACGCATTTTTCGAGCTTTGCAAATAGTCTGTGCTGGCGCAATCTCTCAAGAACTGCCCTAACATGTTTTCTGTGATCGGATTCTGAAGAAGAGTACACCAGGATGTCGTCAATATAAACAATGACACAGACATCGATAAGTTCCCGAAGAACATCATTCATAAAGTACTGAAAGGCGGCAGGTGCATTGCACAACCCGAAGGGCATCACCTGATATTCGAAGAGCCCAAATTTGGTGCGGAATGCAGTCTTCCATTCGTCGCCTTCTTTTATACTCACCAGGCGATAAGCTCCTCGGAGATCTAACTTGGTGTACACACAAGCGTCTTTCATCTGGTCGATAAGCTCAGGGATCAGGGGCAGAGGATAACGATTCTTAATCGTTATTTGATTTAGGGCGCGATAGTCTATACATGTTCTAAGGTCGCCCTCTTTTTTCGGCACGAAGAACAGAGCTGAGGAGACAGGAGACTTGGACGGGCGAATAAAACCCTTGGCTAGGTACTGATCTAAATACTGACGCAAATGCAGGTTCTCAGGTTCCGTAAGAGCATAAATCCTACTACAAGGTAGTTGAGCATTGGGTACCAGATCGATTTGGCAATCATAAGACCGATGGGGAGGTAACGTGTTAGCCTGTTCCTTCTGAAAAACGTCTTGGAATTCTTGGTATTCTGACGGTAGCTGTATAGGGGTGGAAGTTGCTGAGGCTAGACCCATAACTGGATTTCTTGGATAACAAGTTGATTCACAATCAGGAAAACTTATCTTCTTTGCTCGCCAGTCAATTCTGGGATTATGTGTTTCTAACCAAGGAATTCCAAGAATTACTTGAAATTGTGGGGCCTTGATCACATCAAACACAATTGCTTCCCGATGTCCATCCTGACCCACCAGTGTCATTTCAACAGTGGAATGCGTTACAGACCCTGAGGCTATTTCGGTTCCATCTACTGTAGTAATGACATCTTGGGTTACTTTCGGGCGGAGAGGGAGCTTAATCCTAGAAGCCAATTCACGGTCTATGTAATTTCCAATAGCTCCACTGTCGATGTATGCTTTTATAGCATGCAACTGCTGAGGCTGTTTTGGGTCCACGAGCACCATTGGCATGACAAAATGCGAGGTCAAAGAGTTTGTTTTCAAGCTCGGCAAGCGGACCCCTACGCTTGTCGGGCTAGGTCGTTTCCCGAATCAGGTGTCAATAAATCGTTATCAATGGCTCCAACCACCTTCTTAGTTGGTTTAACCGGACAATTTCGAAGAAAGTGACCGGAAGTCCCGCAATACAGACAAAGTTGCATTTGCCGCCTTCTCTCTCGTTCCTTCTGCGTTAATGGTCCTTTAACACCGCCGATTTGCATAGGTTCGGATACGTCGGGACTCTTGGAGTTAGCGTGGGTTTTGATCGGTACTCGGGTTTCGTACTTCAACCGATCTGCTTTTCTATTTTGAAGTCTGTGATCAAGTTGAACCACCAAGTCTATGTAGTCTGCGCAGACCTGGGGTAGATTTACAATCTGAGCTAGAACATCCTTAAACTCTCCGTGCAGGCCTCGATGAAACAATGTGATCCTTTTGTTTTCTGGCCATCCAGTTTCCACAACCAGTCTATTAAAGGTGGCAACGTAGGACAGGAGATCCTGATTACCTTGTTGTAAGGATAGCAGTTCGTTATCAAGGGCCTGTCCTTGAGAGTGTCGAGCAAACAGTCTTTCCATGCTGGCCTGGAAGCCCTGAAAATCCTGGAGAATGGGATCATCCTGATTTACCAATGGAATAGACCAATCGGCAGCACTGCCACTGAGGTAAGATAGTATAAAGGCTACCTTGGTCTGGTCGTTTGGGAAGGCCCCGGGTCTGCATAGAAAGTGTAAACGACATTGGTTCATAAAGACGGCATATTTCTTGGGATCCCCCGCAAAACGTTCAGGCGGGGCCAAAGGCATGTGTCCAGGTAGATTGATTTGTACCGGGTTATTCAAACCCATTGATGTGGAAGTACCTCCGGGATTAGGTAAAGGAGTGTGCCCTGCCTGGGCCTGCAGTAACTTTTTGGCCAGGTCATCTGTTCTTTCCTTTGATAGGATCAGTTCTCTTTTGAGAGCGTTAGTCTCCTGGCGGGCTGAGTTCACTTCTGCCCGTAATTCCCCCAAAAGCTGGGCCAGCTGATCTGTCTCGAAAGTCTCCATAGCGCCCGGGTGGGAAATTGTGGGTAGGCTTCGCGTTCTGTCACGCTCACCTGATTCCCACGGCGGCGCAGGTCTGGCTTTGAGTGCTGATGCTTCTTCAATGGTGAAGCGCAGGACTCTGAAGATGGACAGGAAGGGCCCCTCTACTCTGGCTTTTCTGGTTCGCAGGAATATTCCCCTGTGCGTGAAAAGGGAGTATTACCTACTGACGGAATAATGCTCAAGCCTCCCACTCCCTTCCAACCCTCCACGATACTCTTCTACGATTCCCCGTGAAGTCTTACCTTAGGGTCTGGAAGGATGAGTTCTCCATCCTGCTTCTGATGCAGGGGCGCGTTGAAACCCAGTTACTTCACTGGATTGAGGTTTGATGGGAGTTCAAAATAAGCTTGACTATTCAGGTGAGGCGCTGTAAGAGTTCTGTTGCAAGTTCAAAAGTTCAAGCTTGATAATAATGTTCATTGTCTTATTGCAGCAAGCGCTAATGCTTATGTCTTTTTCCCGTTAGGGGCCGGGGTTCGGAATGCCGGAGATATGGCGCCGACCCGAAGTGAAACGTGCAGTTCCAGTAAATGACAGGTAAGTTCTGGATGAGCGTTCAGGTAATGTCTTTGCATTCGCTCATATGACCCAACAGGTAAGTCTTAGAAGGAAACTGAGCCTTTCCTATTCCCTTCCTTCTCTCACCTTGTTTTCTTGTCTTTTTCTCTCTAGGCTCTGAGAAGTGGGTGCGGATCCGGATGATCACTGCTGAAGATGGAGGCGCCCAGGAAAGGTGAGTGAAATGCAGAGCTGCAGCGATCGAAGCGAAATGCTTTTAAAATGATGTCTTCCCTTTCAGGATCGTCGGTGTGATGTCTCCGTGATGCAGCTTTAGCTGGTAAGGTCTTCTTTCTCTCCAATTCTCTCTTATCTCCCTTTGCAGGCGACCCAGGATGCTGACAGGCGTGGCTGAAGTCCAGATGCAGGAGCTGACACGGTGAGCGTCCAGCTGCGAGGAGCAGAACAACGCGAAGCGTGAGTTGCTGATCGGGCGTGGTTTAAATAGCTTTGGAAGAAGTTCCAGGTATGTATCCTTCCACCGATCAGGTATGTATCCTTCCCTGACCACACCCAGGTGGAAAGTAGTCCCACAGGTAAAGTAGTTCCATTCAGGCCTCAAGAGGGCCTGGATGTAGCAGCATGGTCTGCATCAGGTAAGTGCACATTAAAACACTTGAACACATGTCTAGATTTATGAGCCTGGCGCCTAAGGCGCCAGGACAGGGGTCCAACATGAGCCTGGCGCCTAAGGTGCCAGGACTGTGTCCAAAGGGCCCCAGCTTGGGCCCGCTGGCACTTCCCTGGGGGGGAATGATGCCTGCCTCTGGGGTTGCTGGGTCGGACCTGGCTCCTTGGAGGTAGGCATCATGACAGCAGCATGCATGACCCACTGTGATGGTAAGTGCTGCTAAAGGGAGTGGCCTTCATGACCCACTGTGATTGTAAGTGCTGCTAAAGGGAGTGGCCTTCATGACCCACTGTGATATTAAGTGCTGCGGAAGGAAACCTGCCAGCATGACCCACTGTATCAGAAAGTGCTGCTAAAGAAACTTGCCAGCATGACCCACTGTATCAGAAAGTGCTGATAAAGAAACCTGCCAGCATGACCCACTGTATCAGAAAGTGCTGATGAAGAAACCTGCCAGCATGACCCACTGTATCAGAAAGTGCTGATGAAGAAACCTGCCAGCATGACCCACTGTATCAGAAAGTGCTGATAAAGAAACTTGCCAGCATGACCCACTGTATCAGAAAGTGCTGATAAAGAAACCTGCCAGCATGACCCACCATGACAATTGTTATTTGGCCCATTAGAACCACATGAAGCAGTCTCTATTAGGAGTGTCCAACACTCCCTTTCACTCCACAAGTCATCATAAACTCCAGACGGTCCAGCTTTTTAGGGGCAGACTATTCTCCAGCAATTAAATGCATGATGGGAAACATGAAATGCCCTCCAAGCCTTAAGGGCAAAGTCACAGCACGCTTTATAGTTTCCATGACAACTTGCTATGCCCCAGATCACCCTCATAAAACCTAACAGCCCACTTCTCTGCCCTCCCAGTGTGTCCATATCCCTCAAGTTTAGGCACTGCATCATCATATAAGGCTGGGACACCAGGTGCCCCCCCCTGCTCTCATAGAGCCCAGCACCCTGGTCCCATTCCCCAGAGCATATGTACAGCTGTTCACACACCCACTGCACAACTAACACTAGTTACTATTAACTCCTTACCCTACTGCACCGCTCAAACTCTCTCAACCAATCAGACTTCTGCCAATGTGGCATGCCTGAAATGCAGCTCCGCCACAACTGTAAAATGCAAGTATGTAAATATAAGTGCATGATTGTGAACCTTGTAACAAGTGGAATATTTCAATGCAAGCAAGCGCAGAAAGGATTTGGGGCTTGGCGCACTATACAAGCAACAAAAATAAAAATAAATAAATAATACACACTCACCTGCAACCCACTGCGTCTCCTCTGTTGGCTTTCCCTGAGCCTGAGCTCATAGGTCTCAACTCACACGCTTTTGGCGGGTGTCACCCGCCTTGTAAACAGCTGACTCACCCGCCAAGCCTCCTGCACGCCCATTCGTTTCAATGGGCCTCTCACCCGCCAAAAATAAAATCAGGTGTTTTCACTCGCCTTTGCGACACAAATGGTTGAGAGCTATGTGAGCTCAATGCGTCCTTTCCTCTCCTGAAGCCCGCCCAAATACTGGATGCCAAATACTTATACAGAAGCCAAAATTGGTGGCTTTGCCAATGCTTGTGTTTCATAGGACTTCAATGAAGGACATCCATAGTGCTTGAAAATCAAGTGGCTAAAGGCAGACTAGGTTAAGACATTTTTATTACACTAGTTGTCTGTTTAAAGCTCCAATTAAGTAATTAACTCTCAGAATACTGCTTTGGAAAAGCATTGGCAGGCACTTTGAGTGGAAAGGTTTGATAGTAAGGCTTGATTAAAGCAAGCTCAAAGAGTTTCCATGAGGAGGTGTTTCGGGTGGGGAGGAGCAGGAACTGGAGGAAATGGCCATAGAGATTAGAGTGGCCATGGGCAGTCAATGGGTGGGCAAATAACCAAACAGCACCTACAACCTTTGTGTCCCTCCTCATATGCCATTTCTCTCTAGCTGTACTCTAATACAATAGCTGTCGCGTATAGGTGGTGCAAGGCCAAGGGGGGATCATTAGAAAAATTCAATGGGTCAGATTCTCAAAACCTTTTTCACGCAAGTTAGATGTGATAGCGCATCTCCTCACTTGAGCCAAAAAAAGGAGAAGCGCTATTCACAAGGGTCATCTGAATGAGTGCAACCTAGGTGCCCTCCTTCAGATGTCCTTTTTCCTCCTTTGCGCATTTGTGCAAATAACAGAGAATTTCAGGGTACTTAAATGCCCTGAAATGAGGGTCATCCCCTCCGCCTTTGGAAGAAGGCGCAGTGGGGAGGCGCAAGCCATGACAGACTCATTTCTCACTCTCTCATGATTGTTTATTTTAAATGTGACAGCCCTGGAACTCCTCAACAAAGACACAGAGGATCTAGACAAACACAAAGAAACAACCAACCCCAGCAAACTGGTAAACAACCCACACACCTCACCCCCACTGGACCGCGAGGAATAGCAGCCAACAAAGAGTCATCCAAAGCACACATGCTACACTGCAGCCTGCTTAACGTATGATCTATGGCAAAACACCAAACAGAAATGTACGACCTTGTTAGCGAAGGCGGCATTGACGTCCTCTTACTCACAGAGACATGGCTATCAGACAACTATAAAGTAATCGCTCATGGAGCCATACCCAGCAACTATAAACTAATACAATCAAACAGAGAAGGCAGATGAGGAGGAGGAATTGCATGGTAAACAAAAACCAAATAAGCTCCACATATTTACCTACAACAGACATATAAAACTGAGAATCACTCTTAGTCAACCTCAAACTCAGTAAACAATCCGACCTATTCTTCCTTCTTATCTAGAGACTGCCCACCTACAACCCTAACTTAGTCCCCAAAATCCACTGATGCCATAGCCAGCATAGCCATAAATCATGGCAACATAATCATTCTGGGAGATTTCTACATTTGGGTTGAAAAAGAAAACGAAACCAAAAATAACTTTATCAGCGCACTCCTGGAAATTCTCCATCTCAAACAAATGGTGAATGGACTCACCCACAGAGCTGGACACATCTTTGATGCAATATTCTTTATGGATGGTGCCCCACTGGTACCAATCATCTGGAGGGACCATCATATGATCCCTTTCACCGTTAGAACACCAACCCGTAAATTACCCACAAACATAAAGGAATCGATGACAAACAAAAGAAACTGGAAAAAGCTTGATGTAGGAACACTAACCCAACTACTAGAAACCACCAAACCTGATTCCTCTCAACTACATGAAACAACACCAGACACTGTTGAAAAGAACCTCCACACCTCGATCACAGATGGAGTAGACCATTTGGCACCCTTAAAAACTTTCAAACTGACACTGAAAAAATGTAGTGGCCAGATGGTTCACAGAGGAACTGTGAGAACTCAAGAAAATAACCCATAAACTAGAAAAGACATGAAAAAAACTGCAAACAACTGGACAAAAATAACTACCAAATACAAATGTATCTATACACATTGGCAGTCTTCAAAGCCACAAATGCACATTACGCTGCATGAGTCAAATCGTAAACAAACCCCCGAATGGAAATGTACAGAATTACCAAGGATATATAAATCCCATCCTCGTGCAGTAACAGCACCGTACCCTTGCAAATGTTATGTGAGCGTTTTCCAGACCACCTTAGAGTAAAAATACGCTAAATCCAGCAAGCCATAGAGGCATCCAGGAGGAACACTAACAACACCCTCCCAGAAACCAGATCTCCAAAAACCACTGGCATAGCGGGGGCCCCCACAGTCACAGTCTCCATCGTGCTGTAGGGGGTCCGCTGCCACATGTACTGGGGGGCACTTGGATTTAAAAAAGAAATCTTTATTTTTTACTTTATTTTTTATTAGGCATTTGTCATTGAGCAATACTTTGTAATTCAATACAAAACCACCAAAAACTTCAACAGGTTTACCCCTCCCTCCCCTCCCCCAAAACCCCAAGCCCTACCGCGCTATAGCTACCAGGCATGACCATACGGCAGGGGATAAACACAAGTGCAGGGTTGAGACCCCGCATTCAGGGGTGAAGGTACCATGCATGTAAGAGTTTGCAATTATGTTCCATCGCAGAAGTATAGATGCACCCAGCTAACATAATTTTACATATTGTACCCCAGGTTTCCTCTCCAATCTCCTCACCCACTTTTTCCACCCAAAAGCATTTGAAGTTCTGTCTCCCTTCATGGTCTGCCATAATCAGGGATCTATAGATTCTGGAGAGTGCTCCCCTTCTGCTGGTGGACTCTGCAAAAATCCTCTCAAAGGGGGTAAGGGGTCGGGAGAGGCCACTACCCCACTTGGGTTCAGTCATGATGCCCTTGATACAGAGGTATTCAAATATTGAGATGGTTCGGTCCCATGGCTTCTGCTAGTGTCTCGTAGTCAATGAAGCTATTGTTTCTGGAGAACTGCGCTGCTCTCTCAAGGCCCATGTCCGACCATTGCTGTGTGTTGCGAATCCCTACCTTACCCAGGTCTATTGGTGTGCCCCACAGTGAGGTTAGGGGGGAAAGCCAACTAGAGAGGAGTAAATTAGCGCTGTTACGTTTTCACAGGTCCCAGAGGACCGCTTACGTGGGGTGGGACCTGAGATGGGGGGATATCCTTGGATGGTGACCACAGGAGGTCACACACTTTGCTGGGATGTGTGTGGGTGTCCTCAATATACGTCCAGCAGGTGCTCATGTCATCCCTCTGGTGCTCCATCATCACCTGGAGCTGCTCTGCTTTATAGTACAACCTAAAGTCAGGGAAGCCAAAAATCCCTATGTCTCTCGGGAGGGTCAGATGGGCGAATTTAACCCTTGGCTTTTTCCCCTTCCAGATAAACTGCTGGACCATGCCCTGGAGTGTAGAGAAGAAGGAGTCCGGCAGAGGAACGGTGAAAGCTGAGAATAGATATAGGAGAATGGGGAGAATGTTCATTTTAATTGATACCATTCGGCCAAACCACGATAAGGTGAGTGGGCTCCAGTGCCGGAGATCAGATTTGATTCTACCCAGGGTTGGGGCATAGTTGAGGGCAAAGAGGGATTTCAGGTTCCTGGGGAGTATGACGCCTAGGTACCGGGTGGATTCATCTTCGACTTTCAGACCACCAATTGTTTTCTTACCAACCGTGTCCTGATTCTCTCCTCCCACTTGACGTGGAGAGGTTTCTTTTCAGGCCTGAGAATTTTTCAAATGTTCGAATCTGACAGTAGACGCAGGAGGGATTTCACTAGATTCGTCAAGTAGCAGAGAATGTTGTTGGCAATGAGCCATGGTTTAAATACTTGTTCCCCACATTCAATGCCCTTGATTTCTTGGTCGTGTCTAATAGCAATATCTAGGGGCTCCATGGCCAGGGTGTATAGAAGAGGGGAGATGGTACAGCCCTGCCTAGTCCCTCTCGTGAGGTGGATGGGGGATGAGGTAAGGCCGTTGACTGCCACCTTCGCCATTGGGCCATTGTATAGGGAAGCAATCCATCCTCTGAACTTCTCTCCCAGTCCCATCTTCTGTAGGACTTTGTGCATGTAAAGCCATTCGACCCGATCAAAAGCTTTTTCCGAGTTTATTGATATGAGATGGGCTGCCATTTCTCTCTGTGTTGCTTCGTGGAAGAGGTCTGTGGACCTCCTTATATTATCTGCTCCCTTCCTACCAGGAATAAACTCCACCTGATCCCTGTGCAGTAGTAGGGGCAAATTCTGCACCAGTCTATTGGCAAGGAGTTTCGCTAGGATTTTCACTTCGGTATTCAAAAGCGAAATAGGCCTGTAGGAGAAGCATTGAGCTGGGTCCTTACCCTCCTTGGGAATAACCACTATGAGGGCAGCTAGCATAGACTGGGGAAGGACGCCGGACTCGAGGGCTCCATTGAACAACCTTGTAAAATGCTACCGTAAACCCATCATCACCCGGCATGGTCCGACTTTTCATTCCTTTGATGGTATCTATTATTTACTGGGGGGTGATGGGAGCCTCCATTGGGTCCGTCTTTCCAGGAGGAGGCATGGAATCGTGAGGGAATCAAGGAAACTGTCAGCATCCAACCCATCTCCATTGTATTCCGAGGTGTACGGGGTGTCGTAATAGTGACAGAATTCATCCGCTATTTGGGGGTCTTCGAGGATGTCACGCCCAACAGAGGGGCACAAAACGTCTACTCTACGACTATTCCTGAGTTCTCTCAACTTCCATGGTAAGATCTTATCAGCTTTCTCTCCCTTCTCCATATATTTCTGTTTCAGAAGCGCCAGCTTCTGTTCCGTTTGGCCGGTCATTAGTGCCCTCAGTTTTTTTTTGAGTAGTTGGAGCTCTGTCCATTTCCCGGGGGAACATTTGGGAGTTCAATTTACCCACTGGTTGGATGGCCTCAATTTTCTCCCTCAGGAGCTTCTCCTGGTTCACTCTCTCCCTCTTTCTCTTTTCACCCATTCCAATGATGACCCCCGTCATCGTGGCCTTAAAGGCATCCCAGACCCCCACCAAGCCAACTTCCCCATTATCGTTGAGTTTGAAGTATTCCTTTATCGCGGTGAGGAGGTCTTGGGACAGTAGTTAATCACTCAGAAGGTGGTCATTACAGGACCACCTCGTTTTGCCTTTGGAAACCGGGGGGACCCCTATCAACACTCTCACCAGGTTGTGGTCCGACCATGGGATCGTTTCCACCGAGAATTCGGCTACCCTCTCTTGTAGTGAGGAATCTACCAGAATGTGATAGATTCTAGAGAATATAGCATGCACATTAGAAAAATATGTGAATAGGGGTACGTGACCCTGGACTCTTTTGTGTGTGTCCACAAGCCCTAGTTCTTCGTGAACTTTCTGGAAGTTGGCGGTAAACCTTTGTTGTGGAGGGGTGTGTGAGTAGGAACCTTCACTTTGTCTATCTTCCTCGGGATACAATACCATATTAAAGTCTCCCCCTACGATCAGGGCCCCCTTAGCAAATTCCACGAGTTTAGGTTTAACTCCTTCCCAGTAATGATCCTGGGCCTCGGGGCAGTAGATGGAGATTACCGTGACCTTGGCACCCCTGATTTCGACTTTGACCATTAAAAATGTTCCCCTCTGGGTCCTTACGAACCGCTTGGTGTTTAAAGAGCACGCCCCTGAATACCACAATGGCAACACCCTTTTTTTAACGGTCCCGAGGCGTGAAATACCTCCTGTATTGATCTTGCCCTTAGGGGCGGCTCCCCTCCCCTCATCCAGTGCGTCGCCTGAAGGAACATAAAGTGCAACTTTAGGTGATTTAATTCCCTTACCACTAGGGAGCGTTTGTGGGGAGAGTTTAAGCCTTGTACGTTCAGTGAGCCCAGTGCCAGTGTTTGCTTTGTGTCAAACATCTGGAAAGCGAAACAGAGCCTCAAACCTTTCTATGTGACGTGACTTGTGGTTTCCCCTCCCAGGGTTTGGAACAGACGGGCCTGTCGAGCCCATGTCCGTCTTCCCGCGGGCCAGTGTTGAGGCTGGTAGCTTGTCTAAAGTGAACAACAATGAAAATAGAAACAAACCCCTAACCATAAACCCCCCCTCCCAGAGCTCCTGGATTATCTGCGACCTAGGAATAGCTACTGGGCCAGGCCACCAGTCCCTACCTTGCTGGAATTTCACATGTAATCACACAAATCATCTGCCCCCCCCCCCTATATTGGTCAGACAAGGAGAAAATCAACTCACAAACCCCCCCCCGCCACCACCCCCAACAGAGCACCAAAATGTCACCTCTTCCAGTGAACCCACCATGTCCCGCATCTCAAGCCATGTTTACTTTCAACTCATGGGTGGCTTGTGGTGTTCTGAAGGATTTGATGTGCCAACGGAGCCGAAGGGGAGGCCGGGGCTACTCTTCTGAATTTCCTGTTGCTTCTGACCCGACTCCTCACAGTGAAGCTCTCTGGCTTTTGTGATTCTGTCAACTCCATTTCACGCTTTTCTGGAACGGTAAATGCTGGGGCGGAGTCTCCTAGTAGTTCCTGCGTGACACGGCGGATGTCGTCTTCCGTGACTATGGAATATTTGTATCCCTTGTATTCGAAGGGGAGCGAGAATGGGAAGCCCCACCTGTAGGGGGACCCTTTTGATTGCGGCCCTTTTGTTAGGGGGGCACACAGGTGTCTTCTGGCTAGGGTAAAAGATGAAAGATCCTGATATATGGTAATACGAGCGTCTCCCCATTCAATCGGGCCTTTCCTTCTCGCTTACTCTAGGATCTTTGTCTTCTCCGCAAAGTAGTGAAACCATGCCAGCACTGATCTAGGCCCGCTGTAGCTTGGACCCGCTCTGTGAGCTCTGTCAATCGTAGGTACACTTATACTTTCCTCGTCGAACAACCTACTGACCACTGCATTGATGGATTTCAAAATGTCCACCTGGGTCTCACCGTCGTGTTCCGATAAACCAAGGAATCTCAAGTTATTGTGGCCCTCCCGGTTTTCCAAGTCATCCATCTTGAGGGTAAATTTTTCTTCCCACCTTTCCAGCTCCAAAAGTCTCATGTCGCATTGGGTTTCGAGGATGTCCACTGATGTCTGGTTCCATGCCCTGGATGCGTTCGTCCAGGTTATCGACTTTCTTGTCCAGGCCTTCCAATCTCTTACCAATGTCTGCCCTGAAACCTCTAATTTCCTCCAGTGGGGCCGCCATACCCCGACTCACTGACTGTGCTCCATCCGGTCCGGGGTTGACAAAGTGGCCGTCTTTGCTTGCGGCGTTGGAGGGGGTTGGTCACGCCGAAATTGATGTAAAGCGTCGGACCAAGTCATGGGCGAGTACCGCTGCAGAGGATCACACGGCTCTAGATAGCGTTTGGGCTTGTGGTGGGAAAGGGCCCCTTGGCTTCCTTGGGGGGCGTTCTTTAGGTTTACTCACAGAGAAGGGTGGCGGAGGCAACGGGGACAGCCGTCGCTTTGTTGGCGTTCGGTAGACAAAAATCGGGGTCAGCTCCTGGGTTGCCAGGGGATGGAGACCTTTCAATGCCCCGGTTGTGGCCTACAAGTCAGAGTATTGTAAGGGAAATACGCGGCGTGGCTGTTGTTTGTAGTTGTTAGTGTGTCCGACCGCCTTGGCCTGGGACCTGCATTTGGAATGTGGTCTCCTGGCGATCTGGCAGACAGGGGTACGGTGGGAGGTGCAAGGGAGACCAGGCGTTGCAGTGTGGATAGGAGGCCAGGGCTGTGGGTAGCCTCTTGGAGTTCCTACCGGTGTGGATGCCGCAGGAGATCAGTGGTGTCTGGCCGCCCTCAGTCCAGTGCATGGAGAGGCCCCCTCCTCAAGAAATCGGTTCAGGTAGACGGTGGGTCGTTGTATGCAGCGGGGTGGCCAGCTATCTTCCCCTACAACCGGGTAGCTTAGGCAAGCTGACATATGGCAGGAGCAACAGGATCACCACAGAGAACTGAGCCAAAATGGCACTTTGAGGCCTCAAGAAACACTGGGTAAGCCTGGTGTGGGGAGGCTTCGCAGATTGCAGGGGTGTTAATCATCCAATTGTCAATACCAAGATTTTCTCAAGGGACACTAATTGTCAATGCCAAGAGAAGGGTCCGCCCGAAACGGGGCACTTGATCCGCTTACTGTGTTCTCCGAAGGTTGGAGGGTCAGTCATTCGCCACTGGGGCCTCAGGGGCGAAGGGACAGGCCTCTGCTTTGTTGACTTGGGCCAGGGTCTACTGCTGCCCCCCGGGTGATCCTCCCTGGTCTTTTACCCCATTATGGGGGTAAGATAGCTAAAGGAATAGCTGTTGAACGCTGCACCGCTGGGTCACCAGGTCAGGGGCGGCTGAGTGGGGTTCGCCGGAGCAGGGCGCTCCTAGAAGGCACAGAGCTAGGGCCCAGGGCCGGCCGGAGATGGCTTATCCTCAGCTTATCCTCAAGCCTGGGGGAAGTTGTGGTGGTCGCAGGCTGAGTTCGGGAGGGTTTGGCAGCTGGTGAGGCTCTTCACTCTGGCTACTCCAAAGGGGGGAGGGCCCTACTGTGGGCTCCGACTGGGGCCTGGGCTAGACAATTTGTTTGGGAAAGGATGGAAGGTGCACACTCTAAGATTTAGAGTAATTGCTTACATATACCAATTTAACAACAATTAAGGATTTTTAGGGTGCGGGGGAGGAAAAGCAGCCCTGGCACAGGGATACTGAAAATACAAAAGAAGAGAAAAGAGGATCCAAAACGGAACCCTCCCGTCCCCTGCACACCTTTGGGTTGCGTCAGTATGACGCCTTGAAGTTCAGTTTCATACAATAGTCAATTAGATATATATTCAAAAAAATAATTTTAATAGTAGCGCAAATTTGAGTAAATGCAGTAATGACATCCAGTATAAAGAGGAAAAGATTCTGTATTCCAAACGCAAAGTCCAGGGGGGATTCAATTCATTTGATAGTGGCTGACGCGTTTCGAGAAATTCATTCTCTTCATCAAAAGCCCAGAACAATGAATCAATCACTGAAAATAGAAAAATATATACAATCAGATATTTTAGAGCTCTCCAGTTATTTGCATCATACATTTGGAGTTAATGTTGAGTTAATAGTGTGTTCCCAGAGAAATCTGATCAACAAAATCTTCAAACTTTTTTGATAGGAAAACAAAGTTGAGGTAACTACAATAGGTCAACATGACCAGAAGTTATGATTCAATTGTATCCAGAGTCACAAACAATCGAAACGAGGGATGGCCGATAATCCAAAGATCTATTAGGAATACATAATAAATTACAAGGGCACTGGTATACTACCAGAAAAAATATAAAGTAAAGTATGTTGCTTACCAAGACTAGAAAAGTCCCGTACTTCAATGGATAAAGAAAACCGCTTCGTATGTGCGGGGAAAGAACTCTGAGTGGAATTCAAACGAGATTCATCCAACGGAGAGTAAGGAAGTCAGGTACACTATGGAAGATAAATAATAAGTGCAACGATAAGTGTAAAATGTCATAAGCGCACGTCAAGGAGAGTGAAACAGTAAAAGGGCAAACACTCACCGCTGAGGGATGCCCAGCAGGCTCACACCATGACCAGTGATTTCGCGTGGCGATGCACGAGTGGCTCGTAGTCTAACCTTTAAAGTTCTAGGCAGTCTGGTGTCCGGGCCTATAAGGGAAATAGCGGCCGCTGTAAATTGGTGTCTGTGTGACACGTATGCAGACAGCACTGCATTAACACGGCGAAAATCACCTTGTATTATTAAATGTTGCTTACTTGTGTTTGTAGTTAGTGTGCCATCGGGAGACGAAACGTAGAGTGCGGAGTGAATGGAGGTCGTCCAAGCCCATCCAAGAGAAAAGACATCCCCGGAGATTGTTTCTATGCGTGAGACGCTCATACGCCAATGCAGGACCCTCAGTGCAGCGACGGTCCGTGAAGCGTGGCCGATGTGCGTAACAATAGTTGTAGGACTATTGGAGTGAATCTAAATAGTAGACTGTTGGTAAAAAGAGGTGGCCATCTTAGAAGATGAACAATGTATGAATGTAGATGAAGACATACCTAGTGTAGGTGCAGACTGAAAGGGTCTAAAGTTGGACAAATTGGAATAAATTAATTCGGAAGGGAAACCAGCCATCTGGGTTACGATGTGGTGACTCTGGATTTACAGTATTTAATGAACAAATAAGTGTACTTGGGATAGTACTTAATTCACATATGATGACAGTATTTTTCCAAAATGGACACCATGTGATATCGAATGGGGGAAGTACAATCATGTAATGATGCAGGGAGAACAAAGGGCAATGTTAAATGTTAGTACTGAAACAATGTAAAGAGATCCATGAGGTGCATACAGAACTGAGGTATATTGAGAGACAACAGTACAACATATCAGATAAAGCATTTCAAAGAAAATTCATCATTAAGACCCTTTGGTAATAATGTGTTGAGTGTGTGAATCCAATATTTCTCTCTCCGTGAGAGCATTGATACATAGTCACCTCCCCTGTACAGTTTTTTGACTATTTCAAGGATTTGAAATTTTAGTTGTGCAATTGTATGATTGTTTTCCATGAAATGTCTGGAGAGGGGGGATTTAGTGTTTTTGCATCTAATGTTCGATTTGTGTTCCGCAATGCGTTCTTTGACAGGTCTTGTGGTTTGACCAACATATACTTTGCCACAAGGACATTTAATCGCATAAATTACCCCAGATGACATGCAAGTGGCATAGTGTCATAACTTAATGTTCTTTCCAGTATATGGGTGAACAATCTTGTCACCTTTTATGACGTTGTTACAGTGAGTACAACAGAGGCATGGGAAGGTACCCATTTTTTTGGTTTGTAGGACCCTCTGTTTGTCTTTTGGTGGTATTTCTGCTCTGACCAAAGTGTCTCTAAGGTTCCTACCACGTCTGAAGGCCATCATGGGAGCTTTAGGGAAAAGTTCCTTCAAAGTCCGGTCATTATGGAGAATATTCCAATGTTTCCTGATGGATTTGCTTATCTGGAAGCTTTGTCTGGAAGATTTGCTGATATGAAGTAATGGTGTATCCTTTGATTTGGGTTTAGGTACCAGTAGTTGTTCTTTATTAATTAGTCCAGATCTTTCTTTGGCTTCCTCTGGGATGGTGTTGGGATAGCCTCTGGCTGAAAATGTTTCCAATAGTGTCTTGCTTTCTGTGTCTAAACCTGCTGGGCCCGAGATTATGCATTTTAGTCTCAGGACTTGACTGTACGGTAGACTTTTAAGCATAGATTTAGGGTGATGGCTTGTGAAGTGTAGCATGTTGTTTGCGTCAGTAGGTTTGTGGAAAACCGTGGTCCAGATCCGGTGTTCTTTAATTTCCATATCCACATCTAAGAAGTGTAGGCGGGGTTCACCTATCTCCATGGTGAACTTGATGGTGTTATGAATAGAATTCATATAGGTGAGGAAAGCGTCCAGTTCTTCGCGTGTCCCACACCAAATGGCAAAAATGTCATCTATGTAGCGTTTCCATACAATATCTTGTATGACCATTCCGGGTGGTCCAGTACATGTCGGTGTTCAAATCTGTACATGAATGTATTTGCGTAGACTGGGGCCATGGATGAGCCCATAGAAGTGCCAGTAGTTTGTAGGTAGAATTTCCCTTTGAATCTGAAATAACTGTTAAAGAGTATAATTTCAAGAAATTTCATGACCAGATTGTTGTTGGACCTACTGTTGTTACCATTGGAAATGAGCCATTGGACTGCATCTAGGCCTTCGGTGTGGGGGATGGAGGTGTATAGACTACATACATCCATACTGAAAATTATGCACTCTGTGCTTAGAGCCGTGATGTCGTTAATACAGTTCAGGAAATCTGTTGTATCTCTCAGATAAGTGGGGGTATCCTGTACCAATTTCTGAAGGGATTTATCCATGTAGATAGCAAGAGGCTCGAAAATGCTGTCAGTGCCAGCTACTATGGGTCGTAGTGGAGGATTGGAAGGGTCCTTGTGGATTTTCGGAAGACCATAGAATACGGGGGTAATGGGATGTAAATTCAGTAGAAATTCACTTGTCTTAACATCAATCATGTTAAGATCTAATGCTTCTTCAATGGTCTTCTTGATAAGAATCTTAATTGTGTTGATAGGATCACCATCCAGTTTGGAATAAGTGTTGGTATCATCTAACAGTGTAAGGCATTTAGTAGTGTAGTCTTTTGTGTCCATTATGACAATTGCACCCCCTTTGTCGGCGGGTTTAATGGTTAGAGCTTCGTCTTTAGCCAGTGTTTCAATATGTTCCAATTGACACCGCTTCACATTGCTTGGTGTATTCTTCTGATAGTTGATCCTTTCCAGATCCTTCATTACCATTTTTTCGAATAGGTTAAGCATGGAATTTTGTGTGAATGGGTCAAAGTAGCTTTTCGGGCGAAATTCAAGAGTATCGGTGTCCAGTGGTGGTATTTCCCCATCCATATCAGAGTTGAAGAAGAGTTTGAGTCTGAATTTTCGCAATAACCTATGGAAAGACACTTTTTCCACAAAAAGTGTGGTATTGCTGGTGGGTACGAATGTTAGTCCACGGTTAAGCATGTCCAATTGCCCACTCGTGAGGTTTTTGCTGGATAGGTTCACCACTAGGTTTTCAGTCATTTGTTTTTTCTTTTGTTTTGACCCTTTGCCTCTCCTCGTTTTTCTTGTTGTTTGTCTCTTAATCCTAAAAAAGGACCGCGCGAAATCACTGGTCATGGTGTGAGCCTGCTGGGCATCCCTCAGCAGTGAGTGTTTGCCCTTTTACTGTTTCACTCTCCTTGACGTGCCGCTTATGGCATTTTACACTTATCGTTGCACTTATTATTTATCTTCCATAGTGTACCTGACTTCCTTACTCTCCGTTGGATGAATCTCGTTTGAATTCCACTCAGAGTTCTTTCCCCGCACTTACGAAGCGGTTTTCTTTATCCATTGAAGTACAGGACTTTTCTAGTCTTGGTAAGCAACATACTTTACTTTATATTTTTTCTGGTACTATACCAGCGCCCTTGTCATTTATTATGTATTCCTAATAGATCTTTGGATTAGCGGCCATCCCTTGTTTCGGTTGTTTGTGACTCTGGATACAATTGAATCATAACTTCTGGTCATGTTGACCTATTGTAGTTACCTCAGCTTTGTTTTCCTATCAAAAAAGTTTGAAGATTTTGTTGATCAGATTACTCTGGGAACACACTATTAACTCAACATTAACTCCAAATGTATGATGCAAATAACTGGAGAGCTCTAAAATATCTGATTGTATATATTTCTCTATTTTCAGTGATTGATTCATTGTTCTGGGCTCTTGATGAAGAGAAAGAATTTCTCGAAACGCGTCAGCCACTATCAAATGAATTGAATCCCCCCTGGACTTTGCGTTTGGAATACAGAATCTTTTTCTCTTTATACTGGATGTCATTACTGCATTTACTCAAATTTGCGTTACTATTAAAATTATTTTTTTGAATATATATCTAATTGACTATTGTATGAAACTGAACTTCAAGGCGTCACACTGATGCAACCCAAAGGTGTGCAGGGGATGGGAGGGTTCCGTTTTGGATCCTCTTTTCTCTTCTTTTGTATTTTCAGTATCCCTGTGCCAGGGCTGCTTTTCCTCCCCCGCACCCTAAAAATCCTTAATTGTTGTTAAATTGGTAAATGTAAGCAATTACTCTAAATCTTAGAGTGTGCACCTTCCATTCTTTCCCTTGTTGTTGTTTCCACTATTCAGTAGTGTGGCACTAAATGAAGGTAGCACCCATTTCCCTAATTTTTTGACTAATATGTCTTTCTCACGCATCAATGACATTACCGACAAACGCGCCACCACATTAGCTTTTGATGCATCTGAAGCTAAGCGTATTCTATCTCTCATTAAAGACACAGAGAAATCACTGCAATGCAGAGCTATCCCAGAGAGACTAGTCTTTCAGTTGGAAAAACTAATTCGACGTGAAATTGCACAGAAATTACATGCAACAACATTGGTTGAATATTACAAATTGCAGAAAATACCGCGTGGTCTGAGGGTATATCTACGCCTTACTCTATGCAGTGAAAGCAAATCCTTCGTCGAAAAATGGGATCAAATTCTAAATAAATGTTCACTTGACCTCATACTCTTGACAATTGAAGAATTATCCAAATCTCTCACATCCATCGACACAGAAATCACCACCCTGAAAACTCAGTTAAGTGAATTTAAATCAACTGAAGAACTCGCTACCCTACTTACTGACATCAATTCAAAACTAACGGGCTACAAACAGGATATTGAACAAAGAAAACTGAGGAAATTCAAAAGAGATACCTTTGATTACCTTAACAACATAGTCTATACGTGGCAAGAATTTTACAATCATCGTGACCAACAACGTAAATCTCGTTTCCAGAATAAAGCCAACTCTGGCAGTGATAGCAGCAGCAGTAGCATTGGGGACCCAATTCAACCGGAAGAAAGAGGACACCACCCTATTAAAGAAACAACAATTCCCGACACAGATTCTAGAGACCAACCTGCCGCTAACTCATCAATCCCTGTGACACCACCCAGCCCTGGAACATCGAGTGGTCCTTTTTTAGGATTAAGAGACAAACAAAAAGAAAAACGAGGAAAGGCAAAGGGTCAAAACAAAAGAAAAAACAAATGACTGAAAACCTAGTGGTGAACCTATCCAGGAAAAACCTCACGAGTGGGCAATTGGACATGCTTAACCGTGGACTATCATTCGTACCCACCAGCAATACCACACTTTTTGTGGAAAAAGCTTGTTTCCATAGGTTATTGCGAAAATTGAGACTCAAACTCTTCTTCAACTCTGATATGGATGGGGAAATACCACGACTGGACACCGATACTCTTGAATTTCGCCCGAAAAGATACTTTGACCCATTCACACAAAATTCCATGCTTAACCTATTCGAAAAAATGGTAATGAAGGATCTGGAAAGGATCAACTATCAGAAGAATACACCAAGCAATGTGAAGCGGTGTCAATTGGAACATATTGAAACACTGGCTAAGGACGAAGATCTAACCATCAAACCCGCCGACAAAGGGAGTGCAACTGTCATAATGGACACAAAAGACTACACTACTAAATGCCTTACACTGTTAGATGATACCAACACTTATTCCAAACTGGATGGTGATCCTATCAACACAATTAAGATTCTTATCAAGAAGACCATTGAAGAAGCATTAGATCTTAACATGATTGATGTTAAGACAGGTGAATTTCTACTGAATTTACATCCCATTACCCCCTTATTCTATGGTCTTCCGAAAATCCACAAGGACCCTTCCAATCCTCCACTACGACCCATAGTAGCTGGCACTGACAGCATTTCCGAGCCTCTTGCTATCTACGTGGATAAATCCCTACAGAAATTGGTACAGGATACCCCCACTTATCTGAGAGATACAACAGATTTCCTGAACTGTATTAACGACATCACGGCTCTAAGCACAGAGTGCATAATTTTCAGTATGGATGTATGTAGTCTATACACCTCCATCCCCCACACCGAAGGCCTAAATGCAGTCCAATGGCTCATTTCCAATGGTAACAACAGTAGGTCCAACAACAATCTGGTCATGAAATTTCTTGAAATTATACTCTTTAACACTTATTTCAGATTCAAAGGGAAGTTCTACCTACAAACTACTGGCACTTCTATGGGCTCATCCATGGCCCCAGTCTACACAAATACATTCATGTACAGATTTGAACACCGACATGTACTGGACCACCCGGAATGGTCATACAAGATACTGTATGGAAACGCTACATAGATGACATTTTTGCCATTTGGTGTGGGACACGCGAAGAACTGGACGCTTTCCTCACCTATATGAATTCTATTCATAACACCATCAAGTTCACCATGGAGATAGGTGAACCCCGCCTACACTTCTTAGATGTGGACATGGAAATTAAAGAACACCGGATCTGGACCACGGTTTTCCACAAACCTAATGACGCAAACAACCTGCTACACTTCACAAGCCATCACCCTAAATCTATGCTTAAAAGTCTACCGTACAGTCAAGTCCTGAGACTAAAACGGATAATCTCGGACCCAGCAGGTTTAGACACAGAAAGCAACACACTATTGGAAACATGTTCATCCAGAGGCTATCCCAACACCATCCTAGAGGAAGCCAAAGAAAGATCTGGACTAATTAATAAAGAACAACTACTGATACCTAAAACCAAATCAAAGGATACACCATTACTTCATATCAGCAAATATTCCAGACAAAGCTTCCAGATAAGCAAATCCATCAGGAAACATTGGAATATTCGCGATAATGACCAGACTTTGAAGGAACTTTTCCCTAAAGCTCCCATGATGGCCTTCAGACGTGGTAGGAACCTTAGAGACACTTTGGTCAGAGCAGAAATACCACCAAAAGACAAACAGAGGGTCCAACAAACCAAAAAAATGGGTACCTTCCCATGCCTCTGCTGTACTCACTGTAACAACGTCATAAAAGGTGACAAGATTGTTCACCCATATACTGGAAAGAACATTAAGTTACGACACTATGCCACTTGCATTCAATCTGGGGTAATTTATGCGATTAAATGTCCTTGTGGCAAAGTATATGTTGGTCAAACCACAAGACCTGTCAAAGAACGCATTGCGGAACACAAATCGAACATTAGATGCAAAAACACTAAATCCCCCCTCTCCAGACATTTCATGGAAAACAATCATACAATTGCACAACTAAAATTTCAAATCCTTGAAATAGTCAAAAAACCCTACAGGGGAGGTGACTATGTATCAAAGCTCTCACGGAGAGAGAAATATTGGATTCACACACTCAACACATTATTACCAAAGGGTCTTAATGATGAATTTTCTTTGAAATGCTTTATCTGATATGTTGTACTGTTGTCTCTCAATATACCTCAGTTCTGTATGCACCTCATGGATCTCTTTACATTGTTTCAGTACTAACATTTAACATTGACCTTTGTTCTCCCTGCATCATTACATGATTGTACTTCCCCCATTCGATATCACATGGTGTCCATTTTGGAAAAATACTGTCATCATATGTGAATTAAGTACTATCACAAGTACACTTATTTGTTCATTAAATACTGTAAATGCAGAGTCACCACATCGTAAACCAGAAGGCTGGTTTCCATTCCGAATTGATTTATTCCAATTTGTCCAACTTTAGACCATTTCAGTCTGCACCTACACTAAGTATGTCTTCATCTACATTCATACATTGTTCATCTTCTAAGATGGCCGCCTCTTTTTACCAACAGTCTACTATTTAGATTCACTCCAATAGTCCTACAACTATTGTTACGCACATTGGCCACGCTTCACGGACCGTCGCTGCACTGAGGGTCCTGCATTGGCGTATGAGCGTCTCACGCATAGCAACAATCTCCGGGGACGTCTTTTCTCTTGGATGGGCTTGGACGACCTCCAATCACTCCGCACTCCATGTTTCGTCTCCCGATGGCACACTAACTACAAACACAAGTAAGCAACATTTAATAACACGAGGCGATTTTCGCCGTGTTAATGCAGTGCTGTCTGCATACGTGTCACACAGACACCAATTTACAGCGGCCACTATTTCCCTTATAGGCCCGGACACCAGACTGCCTAGAACTTTAAAAGTTAGACTACTAGCCACTCGTGCATCGCCACGCGAAATCACTGGTCATGGTGTGAGCCTGCTGGGCATCCCTCAGCGGTGAGTGTTTGCCCTTTTTACTGTTTCACTCTCCTTGATGTGCCGCTTATGGCATTTTACACTTATCGTTGCACTTATCATTTATCTTCCATAGTGTACCTGACTTCCTTACTCTCCGTTGGATGAATCTCGTTTGAATTCCACTCAGAGTTCTTTCCCCGCACATACGAAGCGGTTTTCTTTATCCACTGAAGTACGGGACTTTTCTAGTCTTGGTAAGCAACATACTTTATATTTATTCTGGTAGTATACCAGTGCCCTTGTAATTTATTATGTATTCCTAATAGATCTTTGGATTAGCGGCCATCCCTCGTTTCGATTGTTTGTGACTCTGGATACAATTGAATCATAACTTCTGGTCATGTTGACCTATTGTAGTTATCTCAACTTTGTTTTCCTATCAAAGAAGTTTGAAGATTTTGTTGATCAGATTTCTCTGGGAACACACTATTAACTCAACATTAACTCCAAATGTATGATGCAAATAACTGGAGAGCTCTAAAATATCTGATTGTATATATTTCTCTATTTTCAGTGATTGATTCATTGTTCTGGGCTCTTGATGAAGAGAATGAATTTCTCGAAACGCGTCAGCCACTATCAAATGAATTGAATCCCCCCTGGACTTTGCGTTTGGAATAAAGAATCTTTTTCTCTTTATACTGGATGTCATTACTGCATTTACTCAAATTTGCGTTACTATTAAAATTATTTTTTTGAATATATATCTAATTGACTATTGTATGAAATTGAACTTCAAGGCGTCACACTGACGCAACCCAAAGGTGTGCAGTGGATGGGAGGGTTCCGTTTTGGATCCTCTTTTCTCTTCTAGACAATTTGTTTCCCTAAGGTCGTCATTGAAGCTCCTCTTCTGTGGTGAGGAAGGGCCTTCTCACACTCTCCCCGGGGGTGCCCACCATGTTAAGGCTCAGTTTGCCCCCCCCCCCCGGGGATGGATGTGCTGCTCTCCCTCAGTCAGAGTCTCCGATGTGCGCAGGGAGAAGGGGGGAAGAGCCCCCGACAAACTAAAGGGTTCTGCAGGGTGGGCCGTGGGGCACTACACCCAAATGACTCCCTCAGTGCGCCGACCACCTCACCTTCCGTATGAGTGCGCGGGGGTGTAGGGGTGAGGCTGCACTCCACGCCGGCGAAATCCATGCCGGCACCTTGATTGAGGGAGACGCCATACTGCTTCCTCACGGTGCGGCTGGAGCGCTCAATGCGCAGGGCGGGTCTTCTCCCCCACAGCTCCAGGGCGCAGTGTTGGGGACTTGAACCGCGCCATCCTGCTGGGGAGCCAAGCCAAGCTCCCTATATCCCTGCTGCAATGGAGCTGCCCACGCTCCTCTATTTTGCCTGGACCTGGCGGGCGTCTCGCGTTACTTCCGAACCCCGCCTCCTCTTCACAGACCATATCTCCACTGTTGATGGGGCTACAGCGCTAATTCCCGCCCCTCCAGAATGTGTAGGGACTCGACTCAGCTTCGTCAGGGGGGTGGTAGGGTCAGGGGTGGTTGGTTAAGCTCCCTGGGCTCATCTCCCTTTTTTAGTCGCTGGGGAGAAACAGATGCAGATGTGTTAGCTCATCTCTGCTCCCCTTGGTGGTCTCCCAATAGTTTCTTTTTTAAGTCACTCTGCCATTATAAAGCAATTATTTCCGAACAGAAATCATTTCTTCATAAAGGCAGGGTGACTTCAAAAAGAAGCTATTTCTCTTTGAAGTTTGATGGCTCCCCCACCACATGACATGGAAGCCTCAATGCAAAAATCACCCAATACCAATCCAGAAGAACCTTAAATTCTAGCATTGACCTCCAAAAAGAAACAAGACACTATGAGAAAACTAAACTCAGAGTAACTGTTTTCTGCATTCTTAAATCCAAACTATGGAACTCGATCCCAAAGGAAATGAGGATGACGGAAGACCACCTAATCTTCTGGAAATGGCTTAAAACCTAGTTATTCAACTCGCCGAAATAAAAACAGATCAACAACAACTATACAATGATCACCCTCATGGGCTGGCCATTTCAACCTCATACAATGTCCAAACCACATCCACAAAGGCATTGAAACTCTAGCCTCAAGGAACAGAATCGCAAGGACCCCTACAACCGAACACTACTCAATTCTCGGCCCAATGTTTCAAGAAACGCGCACACAAGTTTGCATAACGGGTCAGGAGGACCCAGGAAACCAAATATCGCCTCTAGATAATTACCCACCCCAGTGACAGCTAATAGTCCCCTACACAATACTTTCTACCATTTTAATCTATTTCCTTCTCTCGTCCCACCAATTTAATTCTAACCTCAAGCCAATGCAAAGGTGAATGCCTTGCAAAAAGAAAACAATAGCATAGCTGCACACTATCCAGATACCACCCAACATCCTACTAACCACTTCCTCCTCTCTACTACCGGTGTCACCAGACACTTACCACCCATACCGAGATGGCTAACGATCCATCCTGCTAAACACCCAAAACTGCACATCACTCTCAAACCAACTCACAAACCCCAATAGTTCTCCAACACTCAACAACACAAACACTGGACCCTGCCCATCTGGGAACAATAAGCATGCAGTGTACACACCCAGAAAGCACACATTCACAGACTCTAGTTACTCCTGGTTCTGCATGCATCAACCCACCCCACTTTACCTTACAGATTCACGAGAGCTCCTGGAGACCATGGAAAGGGCAGCGGTGCACAGTATAAATAACTTAACATAACATACCTTTTCATTCCCCCAACCAGGAATGACAGGCTCTTTTTCCTCAGGGCATTTCACAGAGATGGGCCCTTTAATGGCACGTCTTGGTGAAATGCGCATGCAGCAATCACATGGTTGCTGGGAACCTGTCATACATTAGTGTCAGGAGCGCGCTAATGTATGCAAGGGGGCTCAACAAAATGCTCAGGTCACTTTGTGAATAAGGTGCTCTGGGCAATTCTGAAAGCAGCACAATGAAATTGATGGCCTTTGCTGCTCTCTTTTCATTTGCGCTGCTTTTTGAGAATCTGGCCCAATGTCTGACTATACTAACCCATGAGCAAATACTGATTCAATATTTCTCCTTGTTGAAGAAGGAAACCTCAATGGTTGAATTCTCTGCTAAACTCTCTTATTAGAAGGTGACATTTGCATAGAAATATTGAATTACAAAGGCTTTAATAAATGACACAGTTACACACATTGTATATGTATATTAATACTTGTTTTACTCTGATCTATACCAGGTAAATGTTACTTTGTGGACTTAATACTCAAATCCTTTCACTGGGCCTCATTACAAGGTTGGAGGTAGCCTTGCCAGTAAAACCGGCAAGGCTACCTCCAAACTTGCAAGAAAGTACGGCACCGGCGAATGGGCAATTACCGGGGTATTCTGGCCCCGCCGGAGCCGGTAATTGCCCTTTCGCAGTTGCCGTAATCGGGGGATCCCAATTCCCATTGAGCCCTATAGGGCCCTATAGGGCTCAATGGGAATGGGGATGGGGATGCCTGTAGCACCGGCACGGTTCATTACCGTGCGGTGCTACAGGCAAGCTGTTCTTGTGGGTGCCTTTCATTCCACCAGGTCAGACCTGGCGGAATGAAAGGCACCTGCAACCACAACTCGGAGTTTGCCGGTCTGGATATAACGGTACGGGTAAGCTTACCGGTACCGTTGTATCCGGACGGCAAACCCATAATGAGGGCCACTGTCTTTGAAAATCATATTGTATCCCCCCTGCTTAAAATTGTGGGGCGGATTTATCACCCCTGTACCCCCCATTTCCTATGCCCATGCAAACACTGATGACATGCCATTTTACTGGGCCTACTTTAAGCAGGCGAGTCATACATGGGATCACAGCTTCAAATATACATTACTAGGGAGTCCACCTTAAGCATAGCACGTTTGTGGGGTCACAGCTTCTTAAATATGCCTCATTGCTCGTTGTCATGTTAGGAGCCTAAGAACATATACATTTGTTTAAACTAGACACATTTAGAACTGAACACTTCAAATACTTTATTAGTCCAGAAAACAGTAGAGAGCGCCCCACTAGCCGGCAAAGCCGCACAAGGGACACCAGGGCCACATCAGCAGTTTGATCATGGGGACAGTCCTTCATTCTGAGTCCACAAAAACAGTAGGGATCACCCCACTAGCCGGCAAAGTCGCAGCAGGGACACAACAGCAGTATGGCCATGAAAACGGTCCATCTTTATTAGTTATGAAAATGGTGGAGAGCGATCAACTAGCTGTCAAAGCCAGAGCCAGGGGTACCGGGAACAACATCAGCTGTCGTCTCACCAGCAAGTCAATGCTCAGTCTGGGCCGAGTTCGCAGGCCACCGTTCATCGGCCGGTAGACAGTCTTCGGGGCCCCCGTTCCTACGGTACCTTATGCAGCTGGATGATGCTAGTCTCATGACGAACCGCCGCTTCTTCAAATAATCAACCACCACATTGGACTTGAACTGCACACCAGTTTCGGTGAATAGGACTGAAGGGAACCCTTCCACTCTGAAAATGGCATCAAGAAACTCCACCACAGACTTTGCAGTGGTGTCATCTGACCACCCTACACAAGGCCACTTGGAATGATAGTCCATGAGTATAAACATACATCTCTTGGAACACAATGGAGGATGTGTCACCACATGCAACTTATCACTAGAGGCACATGGTACACAATGCCTAACTAAGTGCTCCACCTCAGCATCCATGTTTCGCTTCCAATATGCTTCTCTCATATTCTTTTTAATCATATTCCTTCCTAAATGTCCTTTGTGAGCGATCTCAAGAGTTAGGCTCCTCATGCCTTTCGGAGGAACAACTTTCTCCCCTCTGCACAAAACCTCACCATCCATCCATAGTTCTTCTTTAACCTGCTCGAACTGCGTAAATACTCCAACAACGCATTTTGGCCAACTGACCTCCAAAAACCGACAGACCATAGCCATTTTTTCATCTGCTTCACTCTCCACACGCCATTTGGCCAGATCCAACACTCCATACTGACCAATAGCTAGCTGCCATCATGGACCATCCTTCCTCACTCATCGCCCCCCTCCCGTCTAGGGCAAGACAGGAAAGACAATCTGCTACAACGTTCTTGGAGCCTGGAACATAGAAAACAGAAAAATGATACTCTTGTTGGAAGGTTACAGCTCAATGATTAATTCTCGGGGAGCCCCGCACATTCTTTCCACTCAGTGCATGAACCAATGGC